>NC_082711.1:24667762-25356464 GCF_030144855.1 Hypanus sabinus | reverse complement strand
GTCTGTAAGTAGACTGTACTCTCTTCCGTGTCTGTAAGGAGTCTGTACTCTCCCCCCATGACTGTAAGGAGTCTGTACTTTCTTCACGTTTATGAAATGAGACCGTACTGTCCCCCCATGACTGTAAGGAGACTACTCTCATCCCGTGTCTGTAAGGAGACTGTACTCTCGTCCCGTGTCCTTAAGGAGCCTGTACTCTCTTCCCGTGTCTGTAAGGAGACTGTATGCTCTTCCCGTGTCTGTAAGGAGACCGTACTCTCTTCCCGTGTCTGTAAGGAGTCTGTACTCTCTTCCCGTGTCTGTAAGGAGACTGTACTCTCTTGCCGTGTCTGTAAGGAGTCTGTACTCTCTTCACGTGTTTGTAAGGAGTCTGTACTCTCTGCCCGTGTCTGTAAGGAGACTGTACTCTCTTCCCGTGTCTGTAAGGAGTCTGTACTCTCCCCCCATGTCTGGAAGGAGTCTGTACTCTCTTCCCCTGTCTGTACGGAGAGTGTACTCTCACCAAGAGTCTGTAAGGAGACTACTCTCTGCCCGTGTCTGTAAGGAGACTGTACTCTCTTCCCGTGTCTGTAAGGAGTCTGTACTCTCCCCCCATGTCTGGAAGGAGTCTGTACTCTCTTCCCGTGTCTGTAAGGAGACTGTACCCTCTTCCCGTGCCTGGAAGGAGTCTGTAGTCCCTTCCCGTGTCGTTATGGAATCTGTACTCTCTTCCCGTGTCTGTAGGGAGACTGTACTCTCTTCCCGTGTCTGTAAGGAGTCTGTCCTCTCTTCCCGTGTCGTTAAGAAGTCTGTACTCTCTTCCCGTGTCTGTAAGGAGACTGTACGCTCTTCCCGTGTCTGTAAGGAGACCGTACTCCCTTCCCGTGTCGTTCTGGAGTCTGTACTCTCTTCCGTGTCTGTAAGGAGACTGTAGTGTCTTCCCTGTCTGTAAGGAGAGTGTACTCTCTTCCCGTGTCTGTAAGGAGTCTGTCCTCTCTTCCCGTGTCGTTAAGGAGTGTGTACTCTCTTCCCGTGTCTGTAAGGTGATGGTATTCTCCCTCCATGACTGTAAGGAGACTGTACTCTCTTCCCGTGTCTGTAAGGAGTCTGTACTCTCGTCCCGTGTCCTTAAGGAGCCTGTACTCTCTTCCCGTGTCTGTAAGGAGACTGTATGCTCTTCCCGTGTCTGTAAGGAGACCGTACTCTCTTCCCGTGTCTGTAAGGAGTCTGTACTCTCTTCCCGTGTCTGTAAGGAGACTGTACTCTCTTCCCGTGTCTGTAAGGAGTCTGTACTCTCTTCACGTGTTTGTAAGGAGTCTGTACTCTCTGCCCGTGTCTGTAAGGAGACTGTACTCTCTTCCCGTGTCTGTAAGGAGTCTGTACTCTCCCCCCATGTCTGGAAGGAGTCTGTACTCTCTTCCCGTGTCTGTAACGAGACTGTACCCTCTTCCCGTGCCTGGAAGGAGTCTGTAGTCCCTTCCCGTGTCGTTATGGAATCTGTACTCTCTTCCCGTGTCTGTAGGGAGACTTACTCTCTTCCCGTGTCTGTAAGGAGTCTGTCCTCTCTTCCCGTGTCTGTAAGGAGACTACTCCCTTCCCGACTCTGTAAGGAGACTGTACTCTCTTCCCGTGTCTGTAAGGAGACCGTACTCTCTCCCCGTGTCTGTAAGGAGTCTGTACTCTCCCCCCATGTCTGGAAGGAGTCTGTACTCTCTTCCCCTGTCTGTACGGAGAGTGTACTCTCACCAAGAGTCTGTAAGGAGACTGTAGTGTCTTCCCGTGTCTGTAAGGAGACTGTACTCTCTTCCCGTGTCTGTAAGGAGTCCGTACTCTTTTCCCGTGTCTGTAAGGAGTCTGTACTCTCCCCCCATGTCTGGACGGAGTCTGTACTCTCTTCCCCTGTCTGTACGGAGAGTGTACTCTCACCAAGAGTCTGTAAGGAGACTACTCTCTTCCCGTGTCTGTAAGGAGACTGTACTGTCTTCCCGTGTCTGTAGGAGACTACTCCCTTCACGTGTCTGGAAGGAGAGTGTACTCACTTCCCGTGTCTGTAAGGAGACTGTACTCTCTTCCCGTGTCTGTAAGGAGTCTGTACTCTCCCCCCATGTCTGGAAGGAGTCTGTACTCTCTTCCCGTGTCTGTAAGGAGACTGTACCCTCTTCCCGGGCCTGGAAGGAGTCTGTAGTCCCTTCCCGTGTCGTTATGGAATCTGTACTCTCTTCCCGTGTCTGTAGGGAGACTGTACTCTCTTCCCGTGTCTGTAAGGAGTCTGTCCTCTCTTCCCGTGTCGTTAAGAAGTCTGTACTCTCTTCCCGTGTCTGTAAGGAGACTGTACGCTCTTCCCGTGTCTGTAAGGAGACCGTACTCCCTCCCCGTGTCGTTCTGGAGTCTGTACTCTCTTCCGTGTCTGTAAGGAGACTGTAGTGTCTTCCCTGTCTGTAAGGAGAGTGTACTCTCTTCCCGTGTCTGTAAGGAGTCTGTCCTCTCTTCCCGTGTCGTTAAGGAGTGTGTACTCTCTTCCCGTGTCTGTAAGGAGACTGTACTCTCTTCCCGTGTCTGTAAGGAGACTACTCCCTTCCCGAGTCTGTAAGGAGACTGTACTCTCTTCCCGTGTCTGTAAGGAGTCCGTACTCTCTTCTCGTGTCTGTAAGGGGACTGTACTCTCTTCCCGTGTCTGTAAGGTGTCCCTACTCTCACCAAGAGTCTGTAAGGAGACTACTCTCTTCCCGTGTCTGTAAGGAGACTGTAGTGTCTTCCCGTGTCTGTAAGGAGACTGTACTCTCCCCCTATGAGTGTAAGGAGACTGTACTCTCTTCCCGTGACTGTAAGGAGACCACTCTCTTCCCGTGCCTGTAAGGAGTCTGTACTCTCTTCCCATGTCTGTAAGGAGTATGTGCTCTCTTCCCGTGTCTGTTAGGAGACTACTCCCTTCCCGAGTCTGTAAGGAGACTGTACTCTCTTCCCATGTCTGTAAGGAGTCTACTCTCTTCCCGTGTATGTAAGGAGACTGTACTCTCGTCCCGTGTCCTTAAGGAGCCTGTACTCTCTTCCCGTGTCTGTAAGGAGACTGTACGCTCTTCCCGTGTCTGTAAGGAGACCGTACACTCTTCCCGTGTCTGTAAGGAGACTGTACTGTCTTCCCTGTCTGTAAGGAGACGGTATTCTCCCCCCATGACTGTAAGGAGACTGTACTCTCTTCCCGTGTTTGTAAGGAGTCTGTACTCTCTGCCCGTGTCTGTAAGGAGACTGTACTCTCCTCCCGTGTCTGTAAGGAGTCTGTACTCTCCCCCATGACTGTAAGGAGTCTGTACTCTCTTCCCGTGTCTGTAAGGAGTCTGTCCTCTCTTCCCTTGTCTGTAAGGAGTCTGTAGTGTCTTCCCGTGTCTGAAAGGAGACTGTACTCTCCCACTATGAGTGTAAGGAGACTGTACTCTCTTCCCGCGACTGTAAGGAGATTGTACGCTCTTCCCGTGTCGTTCTGGAGTCTGTACTCTCTTCCCGTGTCTGTAAGGAGACTGTACTGTCTTCCCTGTCTGTCAGGAGACGGTATTCTCCCCTCATGACTGAAAGGAGTCTGTACTCTCTTCCCGTGTCTGTAAGGAGACCGTACTCTCTTCTTGTGTCTGTAAGGAGTCTGTACTCTCTTCCCCTGTCTGTACGGAGAGTGTACTCTCACCAAGAGTCTGTAAGGAGACTACTCTCTTCCCGTGTCTGTAAGGAGACTGTACTGTCTTCCCGTGTCTGTAGGGAGACTACTCCCTTCCCGTGTCTGGAAGGAGAGTGTACTCACTTCCCGTGTCTGTAAGGAGACTGTACTCTCTTCCCGTGTCTGTAAGGAGTCTGTACTCTCCCCCCATGTCTGGAAGGAGTCTGTACTCTCTTCCCGTGTCTGTAAGGAGACTGTACCCTCTTCCCGTGCCTGGAAGGAGTCTGTAGTCCCTTCCCGTGTCGTTATGGAATCTGTACTCTCTTCCCGTGTCTGTAGGGAGACTGTACTCTCTTCCCGTGTCTGTAAGGAGTCTGTCCTCTCTTCCCGTGTCGTTAAGAAGTCTGTACTCTCTTCCCGTGTCTGTAAGGAGACTGTACGCTCTTCCCGTGTCTGTAAGGAGACCGTACTCCCTTCCCGTGTCGTTCTGGAGTCTGTACTCTCTTCCGTGTCTGTAAGGAGACTGTAGTGTCTTCCCTGTCTGTAAGGAGAGTGTACTCTCTTCCCGTGTCTGTAAGGAGTCTGTCCTCTCTTCCCGTGTCGTTAAGGAGTGTGTACTCTCTTCCCGTGTCTGTAAGGTGATGGTATTCTCCCTCCATGACTGTAAGGAGACTGTACTCTCTTCCCGTGTCTCTAAGGAGTCTGTACTCTCTACCCGTGTCTGTAAGTAGACTGTACTCTCTTCCCGTGTCTGTAAGGAGTCTGTCCTCTCTTCCCGTGTCGTTAAGAAGTCTGTACTCTCTTCCCGTGTCTGTAAGGAGACTGTACGCTCTTCCCGTGTCTGTAAGGAGACTGTACTCTCTTCCCGTGTCTGTAAGGAGTCTGTACTCTCCCCCCATGTCTGGAAGGAGTCTGTAATCTCTTCCCGTGTTTGTAAGGAGACTGTACCCTCTTCCCGTGCCTGGAAGGAGTCTGTAGTCCCTTCCCGTGTAGTTATGGAATCTGTACTCTCTTCCCGTGTCTGTAGGGAGACTGTACTCTCATCCCGTGTCTGTAAGGAGTCTGTCCTCTCTTCCCGTGTCGTTAAGAAGTCTGTACTCTCTTCCCGTGTCTGTAAGGAGACTGTACGCTCTTCCCGTGTCTGTAAGGAGACTGTACTGTCTTCCCTGTCTGTCAGGAGACGGTAGTCTCCCCTCATGACTGTAAGGAGTCTGTACTCTCTTCCCGTGTCTGTAAGGAGACCGTACTCTCTTCTTGTGTCTGTAAGGAGTCTGTACTCTCTTCCCCTGTCTGTACGGAGAGTGTACTCTCACCAAGAGTCTGTAAGGAGACTACTCTCTTCCCGTGTCTGTAAGGAGACTGTACTGTCTTCCCGTGTCTGTAGGGAGACTACTCCCTTCCCGTGTCTGGAAGGAGAGTGTACTCACTTCCCGTGTCTGTAAGGAGACTGTACTCTCTTCCCGTGTCTGTAAGGAGTCTGTACTCTCCCCCCATGTCTGGAAGGAGTCTGTACTCTCTTCCCGTGTCTGTAAGGAGACTGTACCCTCTTCCCGTGCCTGGAAGGAGTCTGTAGTCCCTTCCCGTGTCGTTATGGAATCTGTACTCTCTTCCCGTGTCTGTAGGGAGACTGTACTCTCTTCCCGTGTCTGTAAGGAGTCTGTCCTCTCTTCCCGTGTCGTTAAGAAGTCTGTACTCTCTTCCCGTGTCTGTAAGGAGACTGTACGCTCTTCCCGTGTCTGTAAGGAGACCGTACTCCCTCCCCGTGTCGTTCTGGAGTCTGTACTCTCTTCCGTGTCTGTAAGGAGACTGTAGTGTCTTCCCTGTCTGTAAGGAGAGTGTACTCTCTTCCCGTGTCTGTAAGGAGTCTGTCCTCTCTTCCCGTGTCGTTAAGGAGTGTGTACTCTCTTCCCGTGTCTGTAAGGTGATGGTATTCTCCCTCCATGACTGTAAGGAGACTGTACTCTCTTCCCGTGTCTGTAAGGAGTCTGTACTCTCTACCCGTGTCTGTAAGTAGACTGTACTCTCTTCCGTGTCTGTAAGGAGTCTGTACTCTCCCCCCATGACTGTAAGGAGTCTGTACTTTCTTCACGTTTATGAAATGAGACCGTACTGTCCCCCCATGACTGTAAGGAGACTACTCTCATCCCGTGTCTGTAAGGAGACTGTACTCTCGTCCCGTGTCCTTAAGGAGCCTGTACTCTCTTCCCGTGTCTGTAAGGAGACTGTATGCTCTTCCCGTGTCTGTAAGGAGACCGTACTCTCTTCCCGTGTCTGTAAGGAGTCTGTACTCTCTTCCCGTGTCTGTAAGGAGACTGTACTCTCTTGCCGTGTCTGTAAGGAGTCTGTACTCTCTTCACGTGTTTGTAAGGAGTCTGTACTCTCTGCCCGTGTCTGTAAGGAGACTGTACTCTCTTCCCGTGTCTGTAAGGAGTCTGTACTCTCCCCCCATGTCTGGAAGGAGTCTGTACTCTCTTCCCCTGTCTGTACGGAGAGTGTACTCTCACCAAGAGTCTGTAAGGAGACTACTCTCTGCCCGTGTCTGTAAGGAGACTGTACTCTCTTCCCGTGTCTGTAAGGAGTCTGTACTCTCCCCCCATGTCTGGAAGGAGTCTGTACTCTCTTCCCGTGTCTGTAAGGAGACTGTACCCTCTTCCCGTGCCTGGAAGGAGTCTGTAGTCCCTTCCCGTGTCGTTATGGAATCTGTACTCTCTTCCCGTGTCTGTAGGGAGACTGTACTCTCTTCCCGTGTCTGTAAGGAGTCTGTCCTCTCTTCCCGTGTCGTTAAGAAGTCTGTACTCTCTTCCCGTGTCTGTAAGGAGACTGTACGCTCTTCCCGTGTCTGTAAGGAGACCGTACTCCCTTCCCGTGTCGTTCTGGAGTCTGTACTCTCTTCCGTGTCTGTAAGGAGACTGTAGTGTCTTCCCTGTCTGTAAGGAGAGTGTACTCTCTTCCCGTGTCTGTAAGGAGTCTGTCCTCTCTTCCCGTGTCGTTAAGGAGTGTGTACTCTCTTCCCGTGTCTGTAAGGTGATGGTATTCTCCCTCCATGACTGTAAGGAGACTGTACTCTCTTCCCGTGTCTGTAAGGAGTCTGTACTCTCGTCCCGTGTCCTTAAGGAGCCTGTACTCTCTTCCCGTGTCTGTAAGGAGACTGTATGCTCTTCCCGTGTCTGTAAGGAGACCGTACTCTCTTCCCGTGTCTGTAAGGAGTCTGTACTCTCTTCCCGTGTCTGTAAGGAGACTGTACTCTCTTCCCGTGTCTGTAAGGAGTCTGTACTCTCTTCACGTGTTTGTAAGGAGTCTGTACTCTCTGCCCGTGTCTGTAAGGAGACTGTACTCTCTTCCCGTGTCTGTAAGGAGTTTGTACTCTCCCCCCATGTCTGGAAGGAGTCTGTACTCTCTTCCCGTGTCTGTAACGAGACTGTACCCTCTTCCCGTGCCTGGAAGGAGTCTGTAGTCCCTTCCCGTGTCGTTATGGAATCTGTACTCTCTTCCCGTGTCTGTAGGGAGACTTACTCTCTTCCCGTGTCTGTAAGGAGTCTGTCCTCTCTTCCCGTGTCTGTAAGGAGACTACTCCCTTCCCGACTCTGTAAGGAGACTGTACTCTCTTCCCGTGTCTGTAAGGAGACCGTACTCTCTTCCCGTGTCTGTAAGGAGTCTGTACTCTCCCCCCATTTCTGGAAGGAGTCTGTACTCTCTTCCCCTGTCTGTACGGAGAGTGTACTCTCACCAAGAGTCTGTAAGGAGACTGTAGTGTCTTCCCGTGTCTGTAAGGAGACTGTACTCTCTTCCCGTGTCTGTAAGGAGTCCGTACTCTTTTCCCGTGTCTGTAAGGAGTCTGTACTCTCCCCCCATGTCTGGACGGAGTCTGTACTCTCTTCCCCTGTCTGTACGGAGAGTGTACTCTCACCAAGAGTCTGTAAGGAGACTACTCTCTTCCCGTGTCTGTAAGGAGACTGTACTGTCTTCCCGTGTCTGTAGGAGACTACTCCCTTCACGTGTCTGGAAGGAGAGTGTACTCACTTCCCGTGTCTGTAAGGAGACTGTACTCTCTTCCCGTGTCTGTAAGGAGTCTGTACTCTCCCCCCATGTCTGGAAGGAGTCTGTACTCTCTTCCCGTGTCTGTAAGGAGACTGTACCCTCTTCCCGGGCCTGGAAGGAGTCTGTAGTCCCTTCCCGTGTCGTTATGGAATCTGTACTCTCTTCCAGTGTCTGTAGGGAGACTGTACTCTCTTCCCGTGTCTGTAAGGAGTCTGTCCTCTCTTCCCGTGTCGTTAAGAAGTCTGTACTCTCTTCCCGTGTCTGTAAGGAGACTGTACGCTCTTCCCGTGTCTGTAAGGAGACCGTACTCCCTCCCCGTGTCGTTCTGGAGTCTGTACTCTCTTCCGTGTCTGTAAGGAGACTGTAGTGTCTTCCCTGTCTGTAAGGAGAGTGTACTCTCTTCCCGTGTCTGTAAGGAGTCTGTCCTCTCTTCCCGTGTCGTTAAGGAGTGTGTACTCTCTTCCCGTGTCTGTAAGGAGACTGTACTCTCTTCCCGTGTCTGTAAGGAGACTACTCCCTTCCCGAGTCTGTAAGGAGACTGTACTCTCTTCCCGTGTCTGTAAGGAGTCCGTACTCTCTTCTCGTGTCTGTAAGGGGACTGTACTCTCTTCCCGTGTCTGTAAGGTGTCCCTACTCTCACCAAGAGTCTGTAAGGAGACTACTCTCTTCCCGTGTCTGTAAGGAGACTGTAGTGTCTTCCCGTGTCTGTAAGGAGACTGTACTCTCCCCCTATGAGTGTAAGGAGACTGTACTCTCTTCCCGTGACTGTAAGGAGACCACTCTCTTCCCTTGCCTGTAAGGAGTCTGTACTCTCTTCCCATGTCTGTAAGGAGTATGTGCTCTCTTCCCGTGTCTGTTAGGAGACTACTCCCTTCCCGAGTCTGTAAGGAGACTGTACTCTCTTCCCATGTCTGTAAGGAGTCTACTCTCTTCCCGTGTATGTAAGGAGACTGTACTCTCGTCCCGTGTCCTTAAGGAGCCTGTACTCTCTTCCCGTGTCTGTAAGGAGACTGTACGCTCTTCCCGTGTCTGTAAGGAGACCGTACACTCTTCCCGTGTCTGTAAGGAGACTGTACTGTCTTCCCTGTCTGTAAGGAGACGGTATTCTCCCCCCATGACTGTAAGGAGACTGTACTCTCTTCCCGTGTTTGTAAGGAGTCTGTACTCTCTGCCCGTGTCTGTAAGGAGACTGTACTCTCCTCCCGTGTCTGTAAGGAGTCTGTACTCTCCCCCCATGACTGTAAAGAGTCTGTACTCTCTTCCCGTGTCTGTAAGGAGTCTGTCCTCTCTTCCCTTGTCTGTAAGGAGTCTGTAGTGTCTTCCCGTGTCTGAAAGGAGACTGTACTCTCCCACTATGAGTGTAAGGAGACTGTACTCTCTTCCCGCGACTGTAAGGAGACTGTACGCTCTTCCCGTGTCGTTCTGGAGTCTGTACTCTCTTCCCGTGTCTGTAAGGAGACTGTACTGTCTTCCCTGTCTGTCAGGAGACGGTATTCTCCCCTCATGACTGAAAGGAGTCTGTACTCTCTTCCCGTGTCTGTAAGGAGACCGTACTCTCTTCTTGTGTCTGTAAGGAGTCTGTACTCTCTTCCCCTGTCTGTACGGAGAGTGTACTCTCACCAAGAGTCTGTAAGGAGACTACTCTCTTCCCGTGTCTGTAAGGAGACTGTACTGTCTTCCCGTGTCTGTAGGGAGACTACTCCCTTCCCGTGTCTGGAAGGAGAGTGTACTCACTTCCCGTGTCTGTAAGGAGACTGTACTCTCTTCCCGTGTCTGTAAGGAGTCTGTACTCTCCCCCCATGTCTGGAAGGAGTCTGTACTCTCTTCCCGTGTCTGTAAGGAGACTGTACCCTCTTCCCGTGCCTGGAAGGAGTCTGTAGTCCCTTCCCGTGTCGTTATGGAATCTGTACTCTCTTCCCGTGTCTGTAGGGAGACTGTACTCTCTTCCCGTGTCTGTAAGGAGTCTGTCCTCTCTTCCCGTGTCGTTAAGAAGTCTGTACTCTCTTCCCGTGTCTGTAAGGAGACTGTACGCTCTTCCCGTGTCTGTAAGGAGACCGTACTCCCTTCCCGTGTCGTTCTGGAGTCTGTACTCTCTTCCGTGTCTGTAAGGAGACTGTAGTGTCTTCCCTGTCTGTAAGGAGAGTGTACTCTCTTCCCGTGTCTGTAAGGAGTCTGTCCTCTCTTCCCGTGTCGTTAAGGAGTGTGTACTCTCTTCCCGTGTCTGTAAGGTGATGGTATTCTCCCTCCATGACTGTAAGGAGACTGTACTCTCTTCCCGTGTCTCTAAGGAGTCTGTACTCTCTACCCGTGTCTGTAAGTAGACTGTACTCTCTTCCGTGTCTGTAAGGAGATGGTATTCTCCCCCCATGACTGTAAGGAGTCTGTATTCTCCCCTCATGACTGTAAGGAGTCTGTACTTTCTTCACGTTTATGAAATGAGACCGTACTGTCCCCCCATGACTGTAAGGAGACTACTCTCTTCCCGTGTCTGTGAGGAGAGTGTGCCATCTTCCGTAGTCTGTACTATATACAGTCTATACTCCCTTCCCGTGTCTGTAAGGAGACTGTACTCTCTTCCCGTGTCTGTAAGGAGACTGTAATCTCTTCCCGTGTCTGTACGGAGACTGTACTCTCATCAAGAGTCTGTAAGGAGACTACTCCCTTCCCGTGTCTGTAAGGAGAATGTACTCTCTTCCCGTGTCTGTAAGGAGACTGTACTCTCTTCCCGTGTCGTTATGGAATCTGTACTCTCATCCCGTGTCTGTAGGGAGACTGTACTCTCTTCCCGTGTCTGTAAGGAGTCTGTCCTCTCTTCCCGTGTCGATAAGGAGTCTGTACTCTCTTCCCGTGTCTGTAAGGAGACTGTAAGCTCTTCCCGTGCCGTTCTGGAGTTTGTACTCTCTTCCCGTGTCTGTAAGGAGACTGTACTGTCTTCCCTGTCTGTCAGGAGATGGTATTCTCCCCTCATGACTGTAAGGAGTCTGTACTCTCTTCCCGTGTCTGTAAGGAGTCCGTACTCTCTTCTCGTGTCTGTAAGGAGACTGTACTCTCTTCCCCTGTCTGTACGGAGAGTGTACTCTCACCAAGAGTCTGTAAGGAGACTACTCTCTTCCCGTGTCTGTAAGGAGACTGTACTGTCTTCCCGTGTCTGTAGGGAGACTACTCCCTTCCCGTGTCTGGAAGGAGAGTGTACTCACTTCCCGTGTCTGTAAGGAGACTGTACTCTCTTCCCGTGTCTGTAAGTAGTCTGTACTCTCCCCCCATGTCTGGAAGGAGTCTGTACTCTCTTCCCGTGTCTGTAAGGAGACTGTACCCTCTTCCCGTGCCTGGAAGGAGTCTGTAGTCCCTTCCCGTGTCTGTAAGGAGTCTGTACTCTCTTCCCGTGTCGGTAAGGAGACTGTACTGTCTTCCCTGTCTGTAAGGAGACGGTATTCTCCCCCCATGACTGTAAGGAGTCTGTACTCTCATCCCGTGTCTGTAAGGAGACGACTCCCTTCCCGAGTCTGTAAGGAGACTGTACTCTCTTCCCGTGTCTGTAAGGAGACTGTACTCTCTTCCCGTGTCTGTACGGAGACTGTACTCTCATCAAGAGTCTGTAAGGAGTCTACTCTCTTCCCGTGTCTGTAAGGAGACTGTACTCTCGTCCCGTGTCCTTAAGAAGCCTGTACTCTCTTCCAGTGTCTGTAAGGAGACTGTACGCTCTTCCCGTGTCTGTAAGGAGACAGTACTCTCTTCCCGTGTCTGTAAGGAGTCTGTACTCTCCCCCCATGACTGTAAGGAGTCTGTACTCTCTTCCCGTGTCTGTAAGGAGTCTGTCCTCTCTTCCCTTGTCTGTAAGGAGTCTGTAGTGTCTTCCCGTGTCTGAAAGGAGACTGTACTCTCCCACTATGACTGTAAGGAGACTGTACTCTCTTCCCGCGACTGTAAGGAGACTGTACGCTCTTCCCGTGTCGTTCCGGAGTCTGTACTCTCTTCCCGTGTCTGTAAGGAGACTGTACTGTCTTCCCTGTCTGTCAGGAGACGGTATTCTCCCCTTATGACTGTAAGGAGTCTGTACTCTCTTCCCGTGTCTGTAAGGAGACCGTACTCTCTTCTTGTGTCTGTAAGGAAACTGTACTCTCTTCCCCTGTCTGTACGGAGAGTGTACTCTCACCAAGAGTCTGTAAGGAGACTACTCTCTTCCCGTGTCTGTAAGGAGACTGTACTGTCTTCCCGTGTCTGTAGGGAGACTACTCCCTTCCCGTGAATGGAAGGAGAGTGTACTCACTTCCCGTGTCTGTAAGGAGACTGTACTCTCTTCCCGTGTCTGTAAGGAGTCTGTACTCTCCCCCCATGTCTGGAAGGAGTCTGTACTCTCTTCCCGTGTCTGTAAGGAGACTGTACCCTCTTCCCGTGCCTGGAAGGAGTCTGTAGTCCCTTCCCGTGTCGTTATGGAATCTGTACTCTCTTCCCGTGTCGGTAAGGAGACTGTACTGTCTTCCCTGTCTGTAAGGAGACTGTAATCTCTTCCCGTGTCTGTACGGAGACTGTACTCTCATCAAGAGTCTGTAAGGAGACTACTCCCTTCCCGTGTCTGTAAGGAGAATGTACTCTCTTCCCGTGTCTGTAAGGAGACTGTACTCTCATCCCGTGTCGTTATGGAATCTGTACTCTCATCCCGTGTCTGTAGGGAGACTGTACTCTCCCCCCATGTCTGGAAGGAGTCTGTACTCTCTTCCCGTGTCTGTAAGGAGACTGTACCCTCTTCCCGTGCCTGGAAGGAGTCTGTAGTCCCTTCCCGTGTCGTTATGGAATCTGTACTCTCTTCCCGTGTCTGTAGGGAGACTGTACTCTCTTCCCGTGTCTGTAAGGAGTCTGTCCTCTCTTCCCGTGTCGTTAAGAAGTCTGTACTCTCTTCCCGTGTCTGTAAGGAGACTGTACGCTCTTCCCGTGTCTGTAAGGAGACCGTACTCCCTTCCCGTGTCGTTCTGGAGTCTGTACTCTCTTCCGTGTCTGTAAGGAGACTGTAGTGTCTTCCCTGTCTGTAAGGAGAGTGTACTCTCTTCCCGTGTCTGTAAGGAGTCTGTCCTCTCTTCCCGTGTCGTTAAGGAGTGTGTACTCTCTTCCCGTCTCTGTAAGGTGATGGTATTCTCCCCCCATGACTGTAAGGAGACTGTACTCTCTTCCCGTGTCTGTAAGGAGTCTGTACTCTCTACCAGTGTCTGTAAGTAGACTGTACTCTCTTCCGTGTCTGTAAGGAGTCTGTACTCTCCCCCCATGACTGTAAGGAGTCTGTACTTTCTTCACGTTTATGAAATGAGACCGTACTGTCCCCCCATGACTGTAAGGAGACTACTCTCTTCCCGTGTCTGTAAGGAGACTGTACTCTCGTCCCGTGTCCTTAAGGAGCCTGTACTCTCTTCCCGTGTCTGTAAGGAGACTGTACGCTCTTCCCGAGTCTGTAAGGAGACCGTACTCTCTTCCCGTGTCTGTAAGGAGTCTGTACTCTCTTCCCGTGTCTGTAAGGAGACTGTACTCTCTTCCCGTGTCTGTAAGGAGTCTGTACTCTCTTCACGTGTTTGTAAGGAGTCTGTACTCTCTGCCCGAGTCTGTAAGGAGACTGTACTCTCTTCCCGTGTCTGTAAGGAGTCTGTACTCTCCCCCCATGTCTGGAAGGAGTCTGCACTCTCTTCCCGTGTCTGTAACGAGAATGTACCCTCTTCCCGTGCCTGGAAGGAGTCTGTAGTCCCTTCCCTTGTCGTTATGGAATCTGTACTCTCTTCCCGTGTCTGTAGGGAGACTGTACTCTCTTCCCGTGTCTGTAAGGAGTCTGTCCTCTCTTCCCGTGTCGTTAAGGAGTCTGTACTCTCTTCCCGTGTCTGTAAGGAGACTGTACGCTCTTCCCGTGTCTGTAAGGAGACCGTACTCCATTCCCGTGTCGTTCTGGAGTCTGTACTCTCTTCCCGTGTCTGTAAGGAGACTGTACTGTCTTCCCTGTCTGTAAGTAGAGTGTACTCTCTTCCCGTGTCTGTACGGAGACTGTACACTCATCAAGAGTCTGTAAGGAGACTACTCTCTTCCCGTGTATGTAAGGAGACTGTACGCTCTTCCCGTGTCTGTAAGGAGGCCGTACTCCCTTCCCGTGTCGTTCTGTACTCTCTTCCCGTGGCTGTAAGGAGAGTGTACCATCTTCCCTTTCTGTTAGGTGATGGTATTCTCCCCCCATGACTGTAAGGAGACTGCACTCTCTTCCCGTGTCTGTAAGGAGTCTGTACTCTCTACCCGTGTCTGTAAGTAGACTGTACTCTCTTCCGTGTCTGTAAGGAGTCTGTACTCTCCCCCCATGACTGTAAGGAGTCTGTACGTTCTTCACGTTTATGAAATGAGACCGTACTCGCCCCCCATGACTGTAAGGAGACTACTCTCTTCCCGTGTCTGTGAGGAGAGTGTGCCATCTTCCGTAGTCTGTACTATATACAGTCTATACTCCCTTCCCGTGTCGTTAAGGAGACTGTACTCTCTTCCCGTGTCTGTAAGGAGACTGTAATCTCTTCCCGTGTCTGTACGGAGACTGTACTCTCATCAAGAGTCTGTAAGGAGACTACTCCCTTCCCGTGTCTGTAAGGAGAATGTACTCTCTTCCCGTGTCTGTAAGGAGACTGTACTCTCTTCCCGTGTCGTTATGGAATCTGTACTCTCATCCCGTGTCTGTAGGGAGACTGTACTCTCCCCCCATGTCTGGAAGGAGTCTGTACGCTCTTCCCGTGTCTGTAAGGAGACCGTACTCCCTTCCCGTGTCGTTCTGGAGTCTGTACTCTCTTCCCGTGTCTGTAAGGAGACTGTACTGTCTTCCCTGTCTGTAAGTAGAGTGTACTCTCTTCCCGTGTCTGTACGGAGACTGTACACTCATCAAGAGTCTGTAAGGAGACTACTCTCTTCCCGTGTATGTAAGGAGACTGTACGCTCTTCCCGTGTCTGTAAGGAGACCGTACTCCCTTCCCGTGTCGTTCTGTACTCTCTTCCCGTGGCTGTAAGGAGAGTGTACCATCTTCCCTTTCTGTAAGGTGATGGTATTCTCCCCCCATGACTGTAAGGAGACTGCACTCTCTTCCCGTGTCTGTAAGGAGTCTGTACTCTCTACCCGTGTCTGTAAGTAGACTGTACTCTCTTCCGTGTCTGTAAGGAGTCTGTACTCTCCCCCCATGACTGTAAGGAGTCTGTACGTTCTTCACGTTTATGAAATGAGACCGTACTCGCCCCCCATGACTGTAAGGAGACTACTCTCTTCCCGTGTCTGTGAGGAGAGTGTGCCATCTTCCGTAGTCTGTACTATATACAGTCTATACTCCCTTCCCGTGTCGTTAAGGAGACTGTACTCTCTTCCCGTGTCTGTAAGGAGACTGTAATCTCTTCCCGTGTCTGTACGGAGACTGTACTCTCATCAAGAGTCTGTAAGGAGACTACTCCCTTCCCGTGTCTGTAAGGAGAATGTACTCTCTTCCCGTGTCTGTAAGGAGACTGTACTCTCTTCCCGTGTCGTTATGGAATCTGTACTCTCATCCCGTGTCTGTAGGGAGACTGTACTCTCCCCCCATGTCTGGAAGGAGTCTGTACTCTCTTCCCGTGTCTGTAAGGAGACTGTACCCTCTTCCCGTGCCTGGAAGGTGTCTGTAGTCCCTTCCCGTGTCGTTATGGAATCTGTACTCTCTTCCCGTGTCTGTAGGGAGACTGTACTCTCTTCCCGTGTCTGTAAGGAGTCTGTCCTCTCTTCCCGTGTCGTTAAGAAGTCTGTACTCTCTTCCCGTGTCTGTAAGGAGACTGTACGCTCTTCCCGTGTCTGTAAGGAGACCGTACTCCCTTCCCTTGTCGTTCTGGAGTCTGTACTCTCTTCCGTGTTTGTATTGAGACTGTAGTGTCTTCCCTGTCTGTAAGGAGAGTGCACTCTCTTCCCGTGTCTGTAAGGAGTCTGTCCTCTCTTCCCGTGTCGTTAAGGAGTGTGTACTCTCTTCCCGTGTCTGTAAGGTGATGGTATTCTCCCCCCATGACTGTAAGGAGACTGTACTCTCTTCCCGTGTCTGTAAGGAGTCTGTACTCTCTACCCGTGTCTGTAAGTAGACTGTACTCTCTTCCGTGTCTGTAAGGAGTCTGTACTCTCCCCCCATGACTGTAAGGAGTCTGTACTTTCTTCACGTTTATGAAATGAGACCGAACTGTCCACCCATGACTGTAAGGAGACTACTCTCTTCCCGTGTCTGTAAGGAGACTGTACTCTCGTCCCGTGTCCTTAAGGAGCCTGTACTCTCTTCCCGTGTCTGTAAGGAGACTGTACGCTCTTCCCGTGTCTGTAAGGAGACCGTACTCTCTTCCAGTGTCTGTAAGGAGACTGTACTCTCTTCCCGTGTCTGTAAGGAGTCTGTACTCTCTTCACGTGTTTGTAAGGAGTCTGTACTCTCTGCCCGTGTCTGTAAGGAGACTGTACTCTCTTCCCGTGTCTGTAAGGAGTCTGTACTCTCCCCCCATGTCTGGAAGGAGTCTGTACTCTCTTCCCGTGTCTGTAACGAGACTGTACCCTCTTCCCGTGCCTGGAAGGAGTCTGTAGTCCCTTCCCTTGTCGTTATGGAATCTGTACTCTCTTCCCTTGTCTGTAGGGAGACTGTACTCTCTTCCCGTGTCTGTAAGGAGTCTGTCCTCTCTTCCCGTGTCGTTAAGGAGTCTGTACTCTCTTCCCGTGTCTGTATGGAGACTGTACGCTCTTCCCGTGTCTGTAAGGAGACCGTACTCCCTTCCCGTGTCGTTCTGCAGTCTGTACTCTCTTCCCGTGTCTGTAAGGAGACTGTACTGTCTTCCCTGTCTGTAAGTAGAGTGTACTCTCTTCCCGTGTCTGTACGGAGACTGTACACTCATCAAGAGTCTGTAAGGAGACTACTCTCTTCCCGTGTATGTAAGGAGACTGTACGCTCTTCCCGTGTCTGTATGGAGACCGTACTCCCTTCCCGTGTCGTTCTGTACTCTCTTCCCGTGTCTGTAAGGAGAATGTACCATCTTCCCTTTCTGTAAGGTGATGGTATTCTCCCCCCATGACTGTAAGGAGACTGTACTCTCTTCCCGTGTCTGTAAGGAGTCTGTACTCTCTACCCGTGTCTGTAAGTAGACTGTACTCTCTTCCGTGTCTGTAAGGAGTCTGTACTCTCCCCCCATGACTGTAAGGAGTCTGTACGTTCTTCACGTTTATGAAATGAGACCGTACTCGCCCCCCATGACTGTAAGGAGACTACTCTCTTCCCGTGTCTGTGAGGAGAGTGTGCCATCTTCCGTAGTCTGTACTATATACAGTCTATACTCCCTTCCCGTGTCGTTAAGGAGACTGTACTCTCTTCCCGTGTCTGTAAGGAGACTGTAATCTCTTCCCGTGTCTGTACGGAGACTGTACTCTCATCAAGAGTCTGTAAGGAGACTACTCCCTTCCCGTGTCTGTAAGGAGAATGTACTCTCTTCCCGTGTCTGTAAGGAGACTGTACTCTCTTCCCGTGTCGTTATGGAATCTGTACTCTCATCCCGTGTCTGTAGGGAGACTGTACTCCCTTCCCGTGTCTGTAAGGAGTGTGTCCTCTCTTCCCGTGTCGATATGGAGTCTGTACTCTCTTCCCGTGTCTGTAAGGAGACTGTACGCTCTTCCCGTGTCGTTCTGGAGTCTGTACTCTCTTCCCGTGTCTGTAAGGAGTCTGTACTCTCCCCCCATGTCTGGAAGGAGTCTGCACTCTCTTCCCATGTCTGTAACGAGACTGTACCCTCTTCCCGTGCCTGGAAGGAGTCTGTAGTCCCTTCCCTTGTCGTTATGGAATCTGTACTCTCTTCCCGTGTCTGTAGGGAGACTGTACTCTCTTCCCGTGTCTGTAAGGAGTCTGTCCTCTCTTCCCGTGTCGTTAAGGAGTCTGTACTCTCTTCCCGTGTCTGTAAGGAGACTGTACGCTCTTCCCGTGTCTGTAAGGAGACCGTACTCCCTTCCCGTGTCGTTCTGGAGTCTGTACTCTCTTCCCGTGTCTGTAAGGAGACTGTACTGTCTTCCCTGTCTGTAAGTAGAGTGTACTCTCTTCCCGTGTCTGTACGGAGACTGTACACTCATCAAGAGTCTGTAAGGAGACTACTCTCTTCCCGTGTATGTAAGGAGACTGTACGCTCTTCCCGTGTCTGTAAGGAGACCGTACTTCCTTCCCGTGTCGTTCTGTACTCTCTTCCCGTGTCTGTAAGGAGAGTGTACCATCTTCCCTTTCTGTAAGGTGATGGTATTCTCCCCCCATGACTGTAAGGAGACTGCACTCTCTTCCCGTGTCTGTAAGGAGTCTGTACTCTCTACCCGTGTCTGTAAGTAGACTGTACTCTCTTCCGTGTCTGTAAGGAGTCTGTACTCTCCCCCCATGACTGTAAGGAGTCTGTACGTTCTTCACGTTTATGAAATGAGACCGTACTCGCCCCCCATGACTGTAAGGAGACTACTCTCTTCCCGTGTCTGTGAGGAGAGTGTGCCATCTTCCGTAGTCTGTACTATATACAGTCTATACTCCCTTCCCGTGTCGTTAAGGAGACTGTACTCTCTTCCCGTGTCTGTAAGGAGACTGTAATCTCTTCCCGTGTCTGTACGGAGACTGTACTCTCATCAAGAGTCTGTAAGGAGACTACTCCCTTCCCGTGTCTGTAAGGAGAATGTACTCTCTTCCCGTGTCTGTAAGGAGACTGTACTCTCTTCCCGTGTCGTTATGGAATCTGTACTCTCATCCCGTGTCTGTAGGGAGACTGTACTCTCCCCCCATGTCTGGAAGGAGTCTGTACTCTCTTCCCGTGTCTGTAAGGAGACTGTACCCTCTTCCCGTGCCTGGAAGGAGTCTGTAGTCCCTTCCCGTGTCGTTATGGAATCTGTACTCTCTTCCCGTGTCTGTAGGGAGACTGTACTCTCTTCCCGTGTCTGTAAGGAGTCTGTCCTCTCTTCCCGTGTCGTTAAGAAGTCTGTACTCTCTTCCCGTGTCTGTAAGGAGACTGTACGCTCTTCCCGTGTCTGTAAGGAGACCGTACTCCCTTCCCTTGTCGTTCTGGAGTCTGTACTCTCTTCCGTGTTTGTAAGGAGACTGTAGTGTCTTCCCTGTCTGTAAGGAGAGTGCACTCTCTTCCCGTGTCTGTAAGGAGTCTGTCCTCTCTTCCCGTGTCGTTAAGGAGTGTGTACTCTCTTATCGTGTCTGTAAGGTGATGGTATTCTCCCCCCATGACTGTAAGGAGACTGTACTCTCTTCCCGTGTCTGTAAGGAGTCTGTACTCTCTACCCGTGTCTGTAAGTAGACTGTACTCTCTTCCGTGTCTGTAAGGAGTCTGTACTCTCCCCCCATGACTGTAAGGAGTCTGTACTTTCTTCACGTTTATGAAATGAGACCGAACTGTCCACCCATGACTGTAAGGAGACTACTCTCTTCCCGTGTCTGTAAGGAGACTGTACTCTCGTCCAGTGTCCTTAAGGAGCCTGTACTCTCTTCCCGTGTCTGTAAGGAGACTGTACGCTCTTCCCGTGTCTGTAAGGAGACCGTACTCTCTTCCCGTGTCTGTAAGGAGACTGTACTCTCTTCCCGTGTCTGTAAGGAGTCTGTACTCTCTTCACGTGTTTGTAAGAAGTCTGTACTCTCTGCCCGTGTCTGTAAGGAGACTGTACTCTCTTCCCGTGTCTGTAAGGAGTCTGTACTCTCCCCCCATGTCTGGAAGGAGTCTGTACTCTCTTCCCGTGTCTGTAACGAGACTGTACCCTCTTCCCGTGCCTGGAAGGAGTCTGTAGTCCCTTCCCTTGTCGTTATGGAATCTGTACTCTCTTCCCGTGTCTGTAGGGAGACTGTACTCTCTTCCCGTGTCTGTAAGGAGTCTGTCCTCTCTTCCCGTGTCGTTAAGGAGTCTGTACTCTCTTCCCGTGTCTGTATGGAGACTGTACGCTCTTCCCGTGTCTGTAAGGAGACCGTACTCCCTTCCCGTGTCGTTCTGCAGTCTGTACTCTCTTCCCGTGTCTGTAAGGAGACTGTACTGTCTTCCCTGTCTGTAAGTAGAGTGTACTCTCTTCACGTGTCTGTACGGAGACTGTACACTCATCAAGAGTCTGTAAGGAGACTACTCTCTTCCCGTGTATGTAAGGAGACTGTACGCTCTTCCCGTGTCTGTATGGAGACCGTACTCCCTTCCCGTGTCGTTCTGTACTCTCTTCCCGTGTCTGTAAGGAGAATGTACCATCTTCCCTTTCTGTAAGGTGATGGTATTCTCCCCCCATGACTGTAAGGAGACTGTACTCTCTTCCCGTGTCTGTAAGGAGTCTGTACTCTCTACCCGTGTCTGTAAGTAGACTGTACTCTCTTCCGTGTCTGTAAGGAGTCTGTACTCTCCCCCCATGACTGTAAGGAGTCTGTACGTTCTTCACGTTTATGAAATGAGACCGTACTCGCCCCCCATGACTGTAAGGAGACTACTCTCTTCCCGTGTCTGTGAGGAGAGTGTGCCATCTTCCGTAGTCTGTACTATATACAGTCTATACTCCCTTCCCGTGTCGTTAAGGAGACTGTACTCTCTTCCCGTGTCTGTAAGGAGACTGTAATCTCTTCCCGTGTCTGTACGGAGACTGTACTCTCATCAAGAGTCTGTAAGGAGACTACTCCCTTCCCGTGTCTGTAAGGAGAATGTACTCTCTTCCCGTGTCTGTAAGGAGACTGTACTCTCTTCCCGTGTCGTTATGGAATCTGTACTCTCATCCCGTGTCTGTAGGGAGACTGTACTCCCTTCCCGTGTCTGTAAGGAGTGTGTCCTCTCTTCCCGTGTCGATAAGGAGTCTGTACTCTCTTCCCGTGTCTGTAAGGAGACTGTACTGTCTTCCCTGTCTGTCAGGAGACGGTATTCTCCCCTCATGACTGTAAGGAGTCTGTACTCTCTTCCCGTGTCTGTAAGGAGTCCGTACTCTCTTCTCGTGTCTGTAAGGAGACTGTACTCTCTTCCCCTGTCTGTACGGAGAGTGTACTCTCACCAAGAGTCTGTAAGGAGACTACTCTCTGCCCGTGTCTGTAAGGAGACTGTACTCTCTTCCCGTGTCTGTAAGGAGTCTGTACTCTCCCCCCATGTCTGGAAGGAGTCTGTACTCTCTTCCCGTGTCTGTAAGGAGACTGTACCCTCTTCCCGTGCCTGGAAGGAGTCTGTAGTCCCTTCCCGTGTCGTTATGGAATCTGTACTCTCTTCCCGTGTCTGTAGGGAGACTGTACTCTCTTCCCGTGTCTGTAAGGAGTCTGTCCTCTCTTCCCGTGTCGTTAAGAAGTCTGTACTCTCTTCCCGTGTCTGTAAGGAGACTGTACGCTCTTCCCGTGTCTGTAAGGAGACCGTACTCCCTTCCCGTGTCGTTCTGGGGTCTGTACTCTCTTCCGTGTCTGTAAGGAGACTGTAGTGTCTTCCCTGTCTGTAAGGAGAGTGTACTCTCTTCCCGTGTCTGTAAGGAGTCTGTCCTCTCTTCCCGTGTCGTTAAGGAGTGTGTACTCTCTTCCCGTGTCTGTAAGGTGATGGTATTCTCCCTCCATGACTGTAAGTAGACTGTACTCTCTTCCGTGTCTGTAAGGAGTCTGTACTCTCCCCCCATGACTGTAAGGAGACTGTACTTTCTTCACGTTTATGAAATGAGACCGTACTGTCCCCCCATGACTGTAAGGAGTCTACTCTCTTCCCGTGTCTGTAAGGAGACTGTACTCTCGTCCCGTGTCCTTAAGGAGCCTGTTCTCTCTTCCCGTGTCTGTAAGGAGACTGTACGCTCTTCCCGTGTCTGTAAGGAGACCGTACTCTCTTCCCGTGTCTGTAAGGAGTCTGTACTCTCTTCCCGTGTCTGTAAGGAGACTGTACTCTCTTCCCGTGTCTGTAAGGAGTCTGTACTCTCTTCACGTGTTTGTAAGGAGTCTGTTCTCTCTGCCCGTGTCTGTAAGGAGACTGTACTCTCTTCCCGTGTCTGTAAGGAGTCTGTACTCTCCCCCCATGTCTGGAAGGAGTCTGTACTCTCTTCCCGTGTCTGTAACGAGACTGTACCCTCTTCCCGTGCCTGGAAGGAGTCTGTAGTCCCTTCCCGTGTCGTTATGGAATCTGTACTCTCTTCCCGTGTCTGTAGGGAGACTTACTCTCTTCCCGTGTCTGTAAGGAGTCTGGCCTCACTTCCCGTGTCGTTAAGGAGTCTGTACTCTCTTCCCGTGTCTGTAAGGAGACTGTACGCTCTTCCCGTGTCTGTATGGAGACCGTACTCCCTTCCCGTGTCGTTCTGGAGTCTGTACTCTCTTCCCGTGTCTGTAAGGAGACTGTACTGTCTTCCCTGTCTGTAAGGAGAGTGTACTCTCTTCCCGTGTCTGTACGGAGACTGTACACTCATCAAGAGTCTGTAAGGAGACTACTCTCTTCCCGTGGATGTAAGGAGACTGTACGCTCTTCCCGTGTCTGTAAGGAGACCGTACTCCCTTCCCGTGTCGTTCTGTACTCTCTTCCCCTGTCTGTAAGGAGAATGTACCGTCTTCCCTTTCTGTAAGGTGATGGTATTCTCCCCCCATGAATGTAAGGAGACTGTACTCTCTTCCCGTGTCTGTAAGGAGTCTGTACTCTCTACCCGTGTCTGTAAGTAGACTGTACTCTCTTCCGTGTATGTAAGGAGATGGTATTCTCCCCCCATGACTGTAAGGAGTCTGTACTCTCCCCCCATGACTGTAAGGAGTCTGTACTTTCTTCACGTTTATGAAATGGGACCGTACTCTCCCCCCATGACTGTAAGGAGACTACTCTCTTCCCGTGTCTGTGAGGAGAGTGTGCCATCTTCCGTAGTCTGTACTATATACAGTCTATACTCCCTTCCCGTGTCTGTAAGGAGACTGTACTCTCTTCCCGTGTCTGTAAGGAGACTGTAATCTCTTCCCGTGTCTGTACGGAGACTGTAATCTCATCAAGAGTCTGTAAGGAGACTACTCCCTTCCCGTGTCTGTAAGGAGAATGTACTCTCTTCCCGTGTCTGTAAGGAGACTGTACTCTCTTCCCGTGTCTGTAAGGAGTCTGTCCTCTCTTCCCGTGTCGATAAGGAGACTGTACTCTCTTCCCGTGTCTGTAAGGAGACTGTAAGCTCTTCCCGTGCCGTTCTGGAGTCTGTACTCTCTTCCCGTGTCTGTAAGGAGACTGTACTGTCTTCCCTGTCTGTCAGGAGATGGTATTCTCCCCTCATGACTGTAAGGAGTCTGTACTCTCTTCCCGTGTCTGTAAGGAGTCCGTAATCTCTTCTCGTGTCTGTAAGGAGACTGTACTCTCTTCCCCTCTCTGTACGGAGAGTGTACTCTCACCAAGAGTCTGTAAGGAGACTACTCTCTTCCCGTGTCTGTAGGGAGACTACTCTCTTCCCGTGTCTGTAAGGAGACTGTACTGTCTTCCCGTGTCTGTAGGGAGACTACTCCCCTCCCGTGTCTGGAAGGAGAGTGTACTCACTTCCCGTGTCTGTAAGGAGACTGTACTCTCTTCCCGTGTCTGTAAGTAGTCTGTACTCTCCCCCCATGTCTGGAAGGAGTCTGTACTCTCTTCCCGTGTCTGTAAGGAGACTGTACCCTCTTCCCGTGCCTGGAAGGAGTCTGTAGTCCCTTCCGGTGTCTGTAAGGAGTCTGTACTCTCTTCCCGTGTCGGTAAGGAGACTGTACTGTCTTCCCTGTCTGTAAGGAGACGGTATTCTCCCCCCATGACTGTAAGGAGTCTGTACTCTCATCCCGTGTCTGTAAGGAGACGACTCCCTTCCCGAGTCTGTAAGGAGACTGTACTCTCTTCCCGTGTCTGTAAGGAGACTGTACTCTCTTCCCGTGTCTGTACGGAGACTGTACTCTCATAAAGAGTCTGTAAGGAGTCTACTCTCTTCCCGTGTCTGTAAGGAGACTGTACTCTCGTCCCGTGTCCTTAAGAAGCCTGTACTCTCTTCCAGTGTCTGTAAGGAGACTGTACGCTCTTCCCGTGTCTGTAAGGAGACCGTACTCTCTTCCCGTGTCTGTAAGGAGTCTGTACTCTCTTCCCGTGTCTGTAAGGAGACTGTACTCTCTTCCCGTGTCTGTAAGGAGTCTGTCCTCTCTTCCCGTGTCGTTAAGGAGTCTGTACTCTCTTCCCGTGTCTGTAAGTAGACTGTACGCTCTTCCCGTGTCTGTAAGGAGACCGTACTCCCTTCCCGTGTCGTTCTGGAGTCTGTACTCTCTTCCCGTGTCTGTAAGGAGACTATACTGTCTTCCCTGTCTGTAAGGAGACGGTATTCTCCCCCCATGAGTGTAAGGAGTCTGTACTCCCTTCCCGAGTCTGTAAGGAGACTGTACTCTCTTCCCGTGTCTGTAAGGAGTCCGTACTCTCTTCTCGTGTCTGTAAGGAGACTGTACTCTCTTCCCGTGTCTGTACGGTGTCCCTACTCTCACCAAGAGTCTGTAAGGAGGCTACTCTCTTCCCGTGTCTGTAAGGAGACTGTAGTGTCTTCCCGTGTCTGTAAGGAGACTGTACTCTCCCCCTATGAGTGTAAGGAGACTGTACTCTCTTCCCGTGACTGTAAGGTGTCTACTCTCTTCCCGTGTATGTAAGGAGACTGTACTGTCTTCCCTGTCTGTAAGGAGACGGTATTCTCCCCCCATGATTGTAAGGAGTCTGTACTCTCTGCCCGTGTCTGTAAGGAGTCTGTACTCTCCCCCCATGACTGAAAGGTGTCTGTACACTCTTCCCGTGTCTGTAAGGAGATTGTACTCTCTTCCCGTGTCTGTACGGAGACTGTACTCTCATCAAGAGTCTGTAAGGAGTCTACTCTCTTCCCGTGTCTGTAAGGAGACTGTACTCTCGTCCCGTGTCCTTAAGAAGCCTGTACTCTCTTCCAGTGTCTGTAAGGGGACAGTACGCTCTTCCCGTGTAAGTAAGGAGACCGTACTCTCTTCCCGTGTCTGTAAGGAGTCTGTACTCTCTTCCCGTGTCTGTAAGGAGACTGTACTCTCTTCCCGTGTCTGTAAGGAGTCTGTCCTCTCTTCCCGTGTCGTTAAGGAGTCTGTACTCTCTTCCCGTGTCTGTAAGGAGACTGTACGCTCTTCCCGTGTCTGTAAGGAGACCGTACTCCCTTCCCGTGTCGTTCTGGAGTCTGTACTCTCTTCCCGTGTCTGTAAGGAGACTATACTGTCTTCCCTGTCTGTAAGGAGACGGTATTCTACCCCCATGACTGTAAGGAGTCTGTACTCTCTTCCCGTGTCTGTAAGGAGACTACTCCCTTCCCGAGTCTGTAAGGAGAATGTACTCTCTTCCCGTGTCTGTAAGGAGTCCGTACTCTCTTATCGTGTCTGTAAGGAGACTGTACTCTCTTCCCGTGTCTGTACGGTGTCCCTACTCTCACCAAGAGTCTGTAAGGAGGCTACTCTCTTCCCGTGTCTGTAAGGAGACTGTAGTGTCTTCCCGTGTCTGTAAGGAGACTGTACTCTCCCCCTATGAGTGTAAGGAGACTGTACTCTCTTCCCGTGACTGTAAGGTGTCTACTCTCTTCCCGTGTATGTAAGGAGACTGTACTGTCTTCCCTGTCTGTAAGGAGACGGTATTCTCCCCCCATGATTGTAAGGAGTCTGTACTCTCTGCCCGTGTCTGTAAGGAGTCTGTACTCTCCCCCCATGACTGAAAGGTGTCTGTACACTCTTCCCGTGTCTGTAAGGAGATTGTACTCTCTTCCCGTGTCTGTACGGAGACTGTACTCTCATCAAGAGTCTGTAAGGAGTCTACTCTCTTCCCGTGTCTGTAAGGAGACTGTACTCTCGTCCCGTGTCCTTAAGAAGCCTGTACTCTCTTCCAGTGTCTGTAAGGGGACAGTACGCTCTTCCCGTGTAAGTAAGGAGACCGTACTC
This sequence comes from Hypanus sabinus, assembly GCF_030144855.1. NCBI lineage: Eukaryota > Metazoa > Chordata > Chondrichthyes > Myliobatiformes > Dasyatidae > Hypanus > Hypanus sabinus. The sequence continues at coordinate 25,330,919 of NC_082711.1, read as the reverse complement.
TCTTCCCGTGTCTGTAAGGAGTCTGTACTCTCTTCCCGTGTCTGTAAGGAGACTGTACTCTCTTCCCGTGTCTGTAAGGAGTCTGTCCTCTCTTCCCGTGTCGTTAAGGAGTCTGTACTCTCTTCCCGTGTCTGTAAGGAGACTGTACGCTCTTCCCGTGTCTGTAAGGAGACCGTACTCCCTTCCCGTGTCGTTCTGGAGTCTGTACTCTCTTCCCGTGTCTGTAAGGAGACTATACTGTCTTCCCTGTCTGTAAGGAGACGGTATTCTACCCCCATGACTGTAAGGAGTCTGTACTCTCTTCCCGTGTCTGTAAGGAGACTACTCCCTTCCCGAGTCTGTAAGGAGACTGTACTCTCTTCCCGTGTCTGTAAGGAGTCCGTACTCTCTTATCGTGTCTGTAAGGAGACTGTACTCTCTTCCCGTGTCTGTACGGTGTCCCTACTCTCACCAAGAGTCTGTAAGGAGGCTACTCTCTTCCCGTGTCTGTAAGGAGACTGTAGTGTCTTCCCGTGTCTGTAAGGAGACTGTACTCTCCCCCTATGAGTGTAGGGAGACTGTACTCTCTTCCCGTGACTGTAAGGAGACCACTCTCTTCCCGTGCCTGTAAGGAGTCTGTACTCTCTTCCCATGTCTGTAAGGAGTCTACTCTCTTCCCGTGTATGTAAGGAGACTGTACTCTCGTCCCGTGTCCTTAAGGAGCCTGTACTCTCTTCCCGTGTCTGTAAGGAGAATGTACGCTCTTCCCGTGTCTGTAAGGAGACCGTACTCTCTTCCCGTGTCTGTAAGGAGACTGTACTGTCTTCCCTGTCTGTAAGGAGACGGTATTCTCCCCCCATGACTGTAAGGAGACTGTACTCTCTTCCCGTGTTTGTAAGGAGTCTGTACTCTCTGCCGTGTCTGTAAGGAGTCTGTACTCTCCCCCCATGACTGTAAGGAGTCTGTACTCTCTTCCCGTGTCTGTAAGGAGTCTGTCCTCTCTTCCCTTGTCTGTAAGGAGTCTGTAGTGTCTTCCCGTGTCTGAAAGGAGACTGTACTCTCCCCCTATGAGTGTAAGGAGACTGTACTCTCTTCCCGCGACTGTAAGGAGACTACTCTCTTCCCGTGCCTGTAAGGAGACTGTACGCTCTTCCCGTGTCGTTATGGAGTCTGTACTCTCTTCCCGTGTCTGTAAGGAGACTGTACTGTCTTCCCTGTCTGTCAGGAGACGGTATTCTCCCCGCATGACTGTAAGGAGTCTGTACTCTCTTCCCGTGTCTGTAAGGAGTCCGTACTCTCTTCTCGTGTCTGTAAGGAGACTGTACCCTCTTCCCGTGCCTGGATGGAGTCTGTAGTCCCTTCCCGTGTCTGTAAGGAGTCTGTACTCTCTTCCCGTGTCGGTAAGGAGACTGTACTGTCTTCCCTGTCTGTAAGGAGACGGTATTCTCCCCCCAAGACTGTAAGGAGTCTGTACTCTCATCCCGTGTCTGTAAGGAGACGACTCCCTTCCCGAGTCTGTAAGGAGACTGTACTCTCTTCGCGTGTCTGTAAGGAGACAGTACTCTCTTCCCGTGTCTGTACGGAGACTGTACTCTCATCAAGAGTCTGTAAGGAGTCTACTCTCTTCCCGTGTCTGTAAGGAGACTGTACTCTCGTCCCGTGTCCTTAAGAAGCCTGTACTCTCTTCCCGTGTCTGTAAGGAGACTGTACGCTCTTCCCGTGTCTGTAAGGAGACCGTACTCTCTTCCCGTGTCTGTAAGGAGTCTGTATTCTCTTCCCGTGTCTGTAAGGAGACCGTACTCACTTCCCGTGTCGTCTGGAGTCTGTACTCTCTTCCCGTGTCTGTAAGGAGACTGTACTCTCTTCCCGTGTCTGTAAGGAGTCTGTCCTCTCTTCCCGTGTCGTTAAGGAGTCTGTACTCTCTTCCCGTGTCTGTAAGGAGACTGTACGCTCTTCCCGTGTCTGTAAGGAGACCGTACTCCCTTCTCGTGTCGTTCTGGAGTCTGTACTCTCTTCCCGTGTCTGTAAGGAGACTATACTGTCTTCCCTGTCTGTAAGGAGACGGTATTCTACCCCCATGACTGTAAGGAGTCTGTACTCTCTTCTGGTGTCTGTAAGGAGACTGTACTCTCTTCCCGTGTCTGTAAGGAGACTGTACTCTCTTCCCGTGTCTGTACGGAGACTGTACTCTCATCAAGAGTCTGTAAGGAGTCTACTCTCTTCCCGTGTCTGTAAGGAGACTGTACTCTCGTCCCGTGTCCTTAAGAAGCCTGTACTCTCTTCCCGTGTCTGTAAGGAGACTGTACGCTCTTCCCGTGTCTGTAAGGAGACTGTACTCTCTTCCCGTGTCTGTAAGGAGTCCGTACTCTCTTCTCGTGTCTGTAAGGAGACTGTACTCTCTTCCCGTGTCTGTACGGTGTCCCTACTCTCACCAAGAGTCTGTAAGGAGGCTACTCTCTTCCCGTGTCTGTAAGGAGACTGTAGTGTCTTCCCGTGTCTGTAAGGAGACTGTACTCTCCCCCTATGAGTGTAAGGAGACTGTACTCTCTTCCCGTGACTGTAAGGAGACCACTCTCTTCCCGTGCCTGTAAGGAGTCTGTACTCTCTTCCCATGTCTGTAAGGAGTCTACTCTCTTCCCGTGTATGTAAGGAGACTGTACTCTCGTCCCGTGTCCTTAAGGAGCCTGTACTCTCTTCCCGTGTCTGTAAGGAGAATGTACGCTCTTCCCGTGTCTGTAAGGAGACCGTACTCTCTTCCCGTGTCTGTAAGGAACTGTACTGTCTTCCCTGTCTGTAAGGAGACGGTATTCTCCCCCCATGACTGTAAGGAGACTGTACTCTCTTCCCGTGTTTGTAAGGAGTCTGTACTCTCTGCCGTGTCTGTAAGGAGTCTGTACTCTCCCCCCATGACTGTAAGGAGTCTGTACTCTCTTCCCGTGTCTGTAAGGAGTCTGTCCTCTCTTCCCTTGTCTGTAAGGAGTCTGTAGTGTCTTCCCGTGTCTGAAAGGAGACTGTACTCTCCCCCTATGAGTGTAAGGAGACTGTACTCTCTTCCCGCGACTGTAAGGAGACTACTCTCTTCCCGTGCCTGTAAGGAGACTGTACGCTCTTCCCGTGTCGTTATGGAGTCTGTACTCTCTTCCCGTGTCTGTAAGGAGACTGTACTGTCTTCCCTGTCTGTCAGGAGACGGTATTCTCCCCTCATGACTGTAAGGAGTCTGTACTCTCTTCCCGTGTCTGTAAGGAGTCCGTACTCTCTTCCCGTGTCTGTAAGGAGACTGTACTGTCTTCCCTGTCTGTCAGGAGACGGTATTCTCCCCGCATGACTGTAAGGAGTCTGTACTCTCTTCCCGTGTCTGTAAGGAGTCCGTACTCTCTTCTCGTGTCTGTAAGGAGACTGTACCCTCTTCCCGTGCCTGGATGGAGTCTGTAGTCCCTTCCCGTGTCTGTAAGGAGTCTGTACTCTCTTCCCGTGTCGGTAAGGAGACTGTACTGTCTTCCCTGTCTGTAAGGAGACGGTATTCTCCCCCCATGACTGTAAGGAGTCTGTACTCTCATCCCGTGTCTGTAAGGAGACGACTCCGTTCCCGAGTCTGTAAGGAGACTGTACTCTCTTCCCGTGTCTGTAAGGAGACTGTACTCTCTTCCCGTGTCTGTACGGAGACTGTACTCTCATCAAGAGTCTGTAAGGAGTCTACTCTCTTCCCCTGTCTGTAAGGAGACTGTACTCTCGTCCCGTGTCCTTAAGAAGCCTGTACTCTCTTCCCGTGTCTGTAAGGAGACTGTACGCTCTTCCCGTGTCTGTAAGGAGACTGTACTCTCTTCCCGTGTCTGTAAGGAGTCCGTACTCTCTTCTCGTGTCTGTAAGGAGACTGTACTCTCTTCCCGTGTCTGTACGGTGTCCCTACTCTCACCAAGAGTCTGTAAGGAGGCTACTCTCTTCCCGTGTCTGTAAGGAGACTGTAGTGTCTTCCCGTGTCTGTAAGGAGACTGTACTCTCCCCCTATGAGTGTAAGGAGACTGTACTCTCTTCCCGTGACTGTAAGGAGACCACTCTCTTCCCGTGCCTGTAAGGAGTCTGTACTCTCTTCCCATGTCTGTAAGGAGTCTACTCTCTTCCCGTGTATGTAAGGAGACTGTACTCTCGTCCCGTGTCCTTAAGGAGCCTGTACTCTCTTCCCGTGTCTATAAGGAGAATGTACGCTCTTCCCGTGTCTGTAAGGAGACCGTACTCTCTTCCCGCGTCTGTAAGGAGACTGTACTGTCTTCCCTGTCTGTAAGGAGACGGTATTCTCCCCCCATGACTGTAAGGAGACTGTACTCTCTTCCCGTGTTTGTAAGGAGTCTGTACTCTCTGCCGTGTCTGTAAGGAGTCTGTACTCTCCCCCCATGACTGTAAGGAGTCTGTACTCTCTTCCCGTGTCTGTAAGGAGTCTGTCCTCTCTTCCCTTGTCTGTAAGGAGTCTGTAGTGTCTTCCCGTGTCTGAAAGGAGACTGTACTCTCCCCCTATGAGTGTAAGGAGATTGTACTCTCTTCCCGCGTCTGTAAGGAGACTACTCTCTTCCCGTGCCTGTAAGGAGACTGTACGCTCTTCCCGTGTCGGTAAGGAGACTGTACTGTCTTCCCTGTCTGTCAGGAGACGGTATTCTCCCCGCATGACTGTAAGGAGTCTGTACTCTCTTCCCGTGTCTGTAAGGAGTCCGTACTCTCTTCTCGTGTCTGTAAGGAGACTGTACCCTCTTTCCGTGCCTGGATGGAGTCTGTAGTCCCTTCCCGTGTCTGTAAGGAGTCTGTACTCTCTTCCCATGTCGGTAAGGAGACTGTACTGTCTTCCCTGTCTGTAAGGAGACGGTATTCTCCCCCCATGACTGTAAGGAGTCTGTACTCTCATCCCGTGTCTGTAAGGAGACGACTCCCTTCCCGAGTCTGTAAGGAGACTGTACTCTCTTCCCGTGTCTGTAAGGAGACTGTACTCTCTTCCCGTGTCTGTACGGAGACTGTACTCTCATCAAGAGTCTGTAAGGAGTCTACTCTCTTCCCGTGTCTGTAAGGAGACTGTACTCTCGTCCCGTGTCCTTAAGAAGCCTGTACTCTCTTCCCGTGTCTGTAAGGAGACTGTACGCTCTTCCCGTGTCTGTAAGGAGACCGTACTCTCTTCCCGTGTCTGTAAGGACTCTGTATTCTCTTCCCGTGTCTGTAAGGAGACCGTACTCCCTTCCCGTGTCGTCTGGAGTCTGTACTCTCTTCCCGTGTCTGTAAGGAGACTGTACTCTCTTCCCGTGTCTGTAAGGAGTCTGTCCTCTCTTCCCGTGTCGTTAAGGAGTCTGTACTCTCTTCCCGTGTCTGTAAGGAGACTGTACGCTCTTCCCGTGTCTGTAAGGAGACCGTACTCCCTTCCCGTGTCGTTCTGGAGTCTGTACTCTCTTCCCGTGTCTGTAAGGAGACTATACTGTCTTCCCTGTCTGTAAGGAGACGGTATTCTACCCCCATGACCGTAAGGAGTCTGTACTCTCTTCTGGTGTCTGTAAGGAGACTGTACTCTCTTCCCGTGTCTGTACGGTGTCCCTACTCTCACCAAGAGTCTGTAAGGAGGCTACTCTCTTCCCGTGTCTGTAAGGAGACTGTAGTGTCTTCCCGTGTCTGTAAGGAGACTGTACTCTCCCCCTATGAGTGTAAGGAGACTGTACTCTCTTCCCGTGACTGTAAGGAGACCACTCTCTTCCCGTGCCTGTAAGGAGTCTGTACTCTCTTCCCATGTCTGTAAGGAGTCTACTCTCTTCCCGTGTATGTAAGGAGACTGTACTCTCTTCCCGTGTCTGTAAGGAGAATGTACGCTCTTCCCGTGTCTGTAAGGAGACCGTACTCTCTTCCCGTGTCTGTAAGGAGACTGTACTGTCATCCCTGTCTGTAAGGAGACGGTATTCTCCCCCCATGACTGTAAGGAGACTGTACTCTCTTCCCGTGTTTGTAAGGAGTCTGTACTCTCTGCCGTGTCTGTAAGGAGTCTGTACTCTCCCCCCATGACTGTAAGGAGTCTGTACTCTCTTCCCGTGTCTGTAAGGAGTCTGTCCTCTCTTCCCTTGTCTGTAAGGAGTCTGTAGTGTCTTCCCGTGTCTGAAAGGAGACTGTACTCTCCCCCTATGAGTGTAAGGAGACTGTACTCTCTTCCCGCGACTGTAAGGAGACTACTCTCTTCCCGTGCCTGTAAGGAGACTGTACGCTCTTCCCGTGTCGTTATGGAGTCTGTACTCTCTTCCCGTGTCTGTAAGGAGACTGTACTGTCTTCCATGTCTGTCAGGAGACGGTATTCTCCCCGCATGACTGTAAGGAGTCTGTACTCTCTTCCCGTGTCTGTAAGGAGTCCGTACTCTCTTCTCGTGTCTGTAAGGAGACTGTACCCTCTTCCCGTGCCTGGATGGAGTCTGTAGTCCCTTCCCGTGTCTGTAAGGAGTCTGTACTCTCTTCCCGTGTCGGTAAGGAGACTGTACTGTCTTCCCTGTCTGTAAGGAGACGGTATTCTCCCCCCATGACTGTAAGGAGTCTGTACTCTCATCCCGTGTCTGTAAGGAGACGACTCCCTTCCCGAGTCTGTAAGGAGACTGTACTCTCTTCCCGTGTCTGTAAGGAGACTGTACTCTCTTCCCGTGTCTGTACGGAGACTGTACTCTCATCAAGAGTCTGTAAGGAGTCTACTCTCTTCCCGTGTCTGTAAGGAGACTGTACTCTCGTCCCGTGTACTTAAGAAGCCTGTACTCTCTTCCCGTGTCTGTAAGGAGACTGTACGCTCTTCCCGTGTCTGTAAGGAGACCGTACTCTCTTCCCGTGTCTGTAAGGAGTCTGTATTCTCTTCCCGTGTCTGTAAGGAGACCGTACTCCCTTCCCGTGTCGTCTGGAGTCTGTACTCTCTTCCCGTGTCTGTAAGGAGACTGTACTGTCTTCCCTGCCTGTAAGGAGACGGTATTCTCCCCCCATGACTGTAAGGAGTCTGTACTCTCTTCCCGTGTCTGTAAGGAGACTACTCCCTTCCCGAGTCTGTAAGGAGACTGTACTCTCTTCCCGTGTCTGTAAGGAGTCCGTACTCTCTTCTCGTGTCTGTAAGGAGACTGTACTCTCTTCCCGTGTCTGTAAGGTGTCCCTACTCTCACCAAGAGTCTGTAAGGAGACTTCTCTCTTCCCGTGTCTGTAAGGAGACTGTACTGTCTTTCCGTGTCTGTAGGGAGACTACTCCCTTCCCGTGTCTGGAAGGAGAGTGTACTCACTTCCCGTGTCTGTAAGGAGACTGTACTCTCTTCCCGTGTCTGTAAGGAGACTATACTGTCTTCCCTGTCTGTAAGGAGACGGTATTCTACCCCCATGACTGTAAGGAGTCTGTACTCTCTTCCCGTGTCTGTAAGGAGACTACTCCCTTCCCGAGTCTGTAAGGAGACTGTACTCTCTTCCCGTGTCTGTAAGGAGTCCGTACTCTCTTATCGTGTCTGTAAGGAGACTGTACTCTCTTCCCGTGTCTGTACGGTGTCCCTACTCTCACCAAGAGTCTGTAAGGAGGCTACTCTCTTCCCGTGTCTGTAAGGAGACTGTAGTGTCTTCCCGTGTCTGTAAGGAGACTGTACTCTCCCCCTATGAGTGTAGGGAGACTGTACTCTCTTCCCGTGACTGTAAGGAGACCACTCTCTTCCCGTGCCTGTAAGGAGTCTGTACTCTCTTCCCATGTCTGTAAGGAGTCTACTCTCTTCCCGTGTATGTAAGGAGACTGTACTCTCGTCCCGTGTCCTTAAGGAGCCTGTACTCTCTTCCCGTGTCTGTAAGGAGAATGTACGCTCTTCCCGTGTCTGTAAGGAGACCGTACTCTCTTCCCGTGTCTGTAAGGAGACTGTACTGTCTTCCCTGTCTGTAAGGAGACGGTATTCTCCCCCCATGACTGTAAGGAGACTGTACTCTCTTCCCGTGTTTGTAAGGAGTCTGTACTCTCTGCCGTGTCTGTAAGGAGTCTGTACTCTCCCCCCATGACTGTAAGGAGTCTGTACTCTCTTCCCGTGTCTGTAAGGAGTCTGTCCTCTCTTCCCGTGTCTGTAAGGAGACCGTACTCACTTCCCGTGTCGTCTGGAGTCTGTACTCTCTTCCCGTGTCTGTAAGGAGACTGTACTCTCTTCCCGTGTCTGTAAGGAGTCTGTCCTCTCTTCCCGTGTCGTTAAGGAGTCTGTACTCTCTTCCCGTGTCTGTAAGGAGACTGTACGCTCTTCCCGTGTCTGTAAGGAGACCGTACTCCCTTCTCGTGTCGTTCTGGAGTCTGTACTCTCTTCCCGTGTCTGTAAGGAGACTATACTGTCTTCCCTGTCTGTAAGGAGACGGTATTCTACCCCCATGACTGTAAGGAGTCTGTACTCTCTTCTGGTGTCTGTAAGGAGACTGTACTCTCTTCCCGTGTCTGTACGGTGTCCCTACTCTCACCAAGAGTCTGTAAGGAGGCTACTCTCTTCCCGTGTCTGTAAGGAGACTGTAGTGTCTTCCCGTGTCTGTAAGGAGACTGTACTCTCCCCCTATGAGTGTAAGGAGACTGTACTCTCTTCCCGTGACTGTAAGGAGACCACTCTCTTCCCGTGCCTGTAAGGAGTCTGTACTCTCTTCCCATGTCTGTAAGGAGTCTACTCTCTTCCCGTGTATGTAAGGAGACTGTACTCTCGTCCCGTGTCCTTAAGGAGCCTGTACTCTCTTCCCGTGTCTGTAAGGAGAATGTACGCTCTTTCCGTGTCTGTAAGGAGACCGTACTCTCTTCCCGTGTCTGTAAGGAACTGTACTGTCTTCCCTGTCTGTAAGGAGACGGTATTCTCCCCCCATGACTGTAAGGAGACTGTACTCTCTTCCCGTGTTTGTAAGGAGTCTGTACTCTCAGCCGTGTCTGTAAGGAGTCTGTACTCTCCCCCCATGACTGTAAGGAGTCTGTACTCTCTTCCCGTGTCTGTAAGGAGTCTGTCCTCTCTTCCCTTGTCTGTAAGGAGTCTGTAGTGTCTTCCCGTGTCTGAAAGGAGACTGTACTCTCCCCCTATGAGTGTAAGGAGACTGTACTCTCTTCCCGCGACTGTAAGGAGACTACTCTCTTCCCGTGCCTGTAAGGAGACTGTACGCTCTTCCCGTGTCGTTATGGAGTCTGTACTCTCTTCCCGTGTCTGTAAGGAGACTGTACTGTCTTCCCTGTCTGTCAGGAGACGGTATTCTCCCCGCATGACTGTAAGGAGTCTGTACTCTCTTCCCGTGTCTGTAAGGAGTCCGTACTCTCTTCTCGTGTCTGTAAGGAGACTGTACCCTCTTCCCGTGCCTGGATGGAGTCTGTAGTCCCTTCCCGTGTCCGTAAGGAGTCTGTACTCTCTTCCCGTGTCGGTAAGGAGACTGTACTGTCTTCCCTGTCTGTAAGGAGACGGTATTCTCCCCCCATGACTGTAAGGAGTCTGTACTCTCATCCCGTGTCTGTAAGGAGACGACTCCCTTCCCGAGTCTGTAAGGAGACTGTACTCTCTTCCCGTGTCTGTAAGGAGACTGTACTCTCTTCCCGTGTCTGTACGGAGACTGTACTCTCATCAAGAGTCTGTAAGGAGTCTACTCTCTTCCCGTGTCTGTAAGGAGACTGTACTCTCGTCCCGTGTCCTTAAGAAGCCTGTACTCTCTTCCCGTGTCTGTAAGGAGACTGTACGCTCTTCCCGTGTCTGTAAGGAGACTGTACTCTCTTCCCGTGTCTGTAAGGAGTCCGTACTCTCTTCTCGTGTCTGTAAGGAGACTGTACTCTCTTCCCGTGTCTGTACGGTGTCCCTACTCTCACCAAGAGTCTGTAAGGAGGCTACTCTCTTCCCGTGTCTGTAAGGAGACTGTAGTGTCTTCCCGTGTCTGTAAGGAGACTGTACTCTCCCCCTATGAGTGTAAGGAGACTGTACTCTCTTCCCGTGACTGTAAGGAGACCACTCTCTTCCCGTGCCTGTAAGGAGTCTGTACTCTCTTCCCATGTCTGTAAGGAGTCTACTCTCTTCCCGTGCATGTAAGGAGACTGTACTCTCGTCCCGTGTCCTTAAGGAGCCTGTACTCTCTTCCCGTGTCTGTAAGGAGAATGTACGCTCTTCCCGTGTCTGTAAGGAGACCGTACTCTCTTCCCGTGTCTGTAAGGAACTGTACTGTCTTCCCTGTCTGTAAGGAGACGGTATTCTCCCCCCATGACTGTAAGGAGACTGTACTCTCTTCCCGTGTTTGTAAGGAGTCTGTACTCTCTGCCGTGTCTGTAAGGAGTCTGTACTCTCCCCCCATGACTGTAAGGAGTCTGTACTCTCTTCCCGTGTCTGTAAGGAGTCTGTCCTCTCTTCCCTTGTCTGGAAGGAGTCTGTAGTGTCTTCCCGTGTCTGAAAGGAGACTGTACTCTCCCCCTATGAGTGTAAGGAGACTGTACTCTCTTCCCGCGACTGTAAGGAGACTACTCTCTTCCCGTGCCTGTAAGGAGACTGTACGCTCTTCCCGTGTCGTTATGGAGTCTGTACTCTCTTCCCGTGTCTGTAAGGAGACTGTACTGTCTTCCCTGTCTGTCAGGAGACGGTATTCTCCCCTCATGACTGTAAGGAGTCTGTACTCTCTTCCCGTGTCTGTAAGGAGTCCGTACTCTCTTCCCGTGTCTGTAAGGAGACTGTACTGTCTTCCCTGTCTGTCAGGAGACGGTATTCTCCCCGCATGACTGTAAGGAGTCTGTACTCTCTTCCCGTGTCTGTAAGGAGTCCGTACTCTCTTCTCGTGTCTGTAAGGAGACTGTACCCTCTTCCCGTGCCTGGATGGAGTCTGTAGTCCCTTCCCGTGTCTGTAAGGAGTCTGTACTCTCTTCCCGTGTCGGTAAGGAGACTGTACTGTCTTCCCTGTCTGTAAGGAGACGGTATTCTCCCCCCATGACTGTAAGGAGTCTGTACTCTCATCCCGTGTCTGTAAGGAGACGACTCCCTTCCCGAGTCTGTAAGGAGACTGTACTCTCTTCCCGTGTCTGTAAGGAGACTGTACTCTCTTCCCGTGTCTGTACGGAGACTGTACTCTCATCAAGAGTCTGTAAGGAGTCTACTCTCTTCCCGTGTCTGTAAGGAGACTGTACTCTCGTCCCGTGTCCTTAAGAAGCCTGTACTCTCTTCCCGTGTCTGTAAGGAGACTGTACGCTCTTCCCGTGTCTGTAAGGAGACTGTACTCTCTTCCCGTGTCTGTAAGGAGTCCGTACTCTCTTCTCGTGTCTGTAAGGAGACTGTACTCTCTTCCCGTGTCTGTACGGTGTCCCTACTCTCACCAAGAGTCTGTAAGGAGGCTACTCTCTTCCCGTGTCTGTAAGGAGACTGTAGTGTCTTCCCGTGTCTGTAAGGAGACTGTACTCTCCCCCTATGAGTGTAAGGAGACTGTACTCTCTTCCCGTGACTGTAAGGAGACCACTCTCTTCCCGTGCCTGTAAGGAGTCTGTACTCTCTTCCCATGTCTGTAAGGAGTCTACTCTCTTCCCGTGTATGTAAGGAGACTGTACTCTCGTCCCGTGTCCTTAAGGAGCCTGTACTCTCTTCCCGTGTCTATAAGGAGAATGTACGCTCTTCCCGTGTCTGTAAGGAGACCGTACTCTCTTCCCGTGTCTGTAAGGAGACTGTACTGTCTTCCCTGTCTGTAAGGAGACGGTATTCTCCCCCCATGACTGTAAGGAGACTGTACTCTCTTCCCGTGTTTGTAAGGAGTCTGTACTCTCTGCCGTGTCTGTAAGGAGTCTGTACTCTCCCCCCATGACTGTAAGGAGTCTGTACTCTCTTCCCGTGTCTGTAAGGAGTCTGTCCTCTCTTCCCTTGTCTGTAAGGAGTCTGTAGTGTCTTCCCGTGTCTGAAAGGAGACTGTACTCTCCCCCTATGAGTGTAAGGAGATTGTACTCTCTTCCCGCGTCTGTAAGGAGACTACTCTCTTCCCGTGCCTGTAAGGAGACTGTACGCTCTTCCCGTGTCGGTAAGGAGACTGTACTGTCTTCCCTGTCTGTCAGGAGACGGTATTCTCCCCGCATGACTGTAAGGAGTCTGTACTCTCTTCCCGTGTCTGTAAGGAGTCCGTACTCTCTTCTCGTGTCTGTAAGGAGACTGTACCCTCTTTCCGTGCCTGGATGGAGTCTGTAGTCCCTTCCCGTGTCTGTAAGGAGTCTGTACTCTCTTCCCGTGTCGGTAAGGAGACTGTACTGTCTTCCCTGTCTGTAAGGAGACGGTATTCTCCCCCCATGACTGTAAGGAGTCTGTACTCTCATCCCGTGTCTGTAAGGAGACGACTCCCTTCCCGAGTCTGTAAGGAGACTGTACTCTCTTCCCGTGTCTGTAAGGAGACTGTACTCTCTTCCCGTGTCTGTACGGAGACTGTACTCTCATCAAGAGTCTGTAAGGAGTCTACTCTCTTCCCGTGTCTGTAAGGAGACTGTACTCTCGTCCCGTGTCCTTAAGAAGCCTGTACTCTCTTCCCGTGTCTGTAAGGAGACTGTACGCTCTTCCCGTGTCTGTAAGGAGACCGTACTCTCTTCCCGTGTCTGTAAGGACTCTGTATTCTCTTCCCGTGTCTGTAAGGAGACCGTACTCCCTTCCCGTGTCGTCTGGAGTCTGTACTCTCTTCCCGTGTCTGTAAGGAGACTGTACTCTCTTCCCGTGTCTGTAAGGAGTCTGTCCTCTCTTCCCGTGTCGTTAAGGAGTCTGTACTCTCTTCCCGTGTCTGTAAGGAGACTGTACGCTCTTCCCGTGTCTGTAAGGAGACCGTACTCCCTTCCCGTGTCGTTCTGGAGTCTGTACTCTCTTCCCGTGTCTGTAAGGAGACTATACTGTCTTCCCTGTCTGTAAGGAGACGGTATTCTACCCCCATGACCGTAAGGAGTCTGTACTCTCTTCTGGTGTCTGTAAGGAGACTGTACTCTCTTCCCGTCTCTGTACGGTGTCCCTACTCTCACCAAGAGTCTGTAAGGAGGCTACTCTCTTCCCGTGTCTGTAAGGAGACTGTAGTGTCTTACCGTGTCTGTAAGGAGACTGTACTCTCCCCCTATGAGTGTAAGGAGACTGTACTCTCTTCCCGTGACTGTAAGGAGACCACTCTCTTCCCGTGCCTGTAAGGAGTCTGTACTCTCTTCCCATGTCTGTAAGGAGTCTACTCTCTTCCCGTGTATGTAAGGAGACTGTACTCTCTTCCCGTGTCTGTAAGGAGAATGTACGCTCTTCCCGTGTCTGTAAGGAGACCGTACTCTCTTCCCGTGTCTGTAAGGAGACTGTACTGTCATCCCTGTCTGTAAGGAGACGGTATTCTCCCCCCATGACTGTAAGGAGACTGTACTCTCTTCCCGTGTTTGTAAGGAGTCTGTACTCTCTGCCGTGTCTGTAAGGAGTCTGTACTCTCCCCCCATGACTGTAAGGAGTCTGTACTCTCTTCCCGTGTCTGTAAGGAGTCTGTCCTCTCTTCCCTTGTCTGTAAGGAGTCTGTAGTGTCTTCCCGTGTCTGAAAGGAGACTGTACTCTCCCCCTATGAGTGTAAGGAGACTGTACTCTCTTCCCGCGACTGTAAGGAGACTACTCTCTTCCCGTGCCTGTAAGGAGACTGTACGCTCTTCCCGTGTCGTTATGGAGTCTGTACTCTCTTCCCGTGTCTGTAAGGAGACTGTACTGTCTTCCATGTCTGTCAGGAGACGGTATTCTCCCCGCATGACTGTAAGGAGTCTGTACTCTCTTCCCGTGTCTGTAAGGAGTCCGTACTCTCTTCTCGTGTCTGTAAGGAGACTGTACCCTCTTCCCGTGCCTGGATGGAGTCTGTAGTCCCTTCCCGTGTCTGTAAGGAGTCTGTACTCTCTTCCCGTGTCGGTAAGGAGACTGTACTGTCTTCCCTGTCTGTAAGGAGACGGTATTCTCCCCCCATGACTGTAAGGAGTCTGTACTCTCATCCCGTGTCTGTAAGGAGACGACTCCCTTCCCGAGTCTGTAAGGAGACTGTACTCTCTTCCCGTGTCTGTAAGGAGACTGTACTCTCTTCCCGTGTCTGTACGGAGACTGTACTCTCATCAAGAGTCTGTAAGGAGTCTACTCTCTTCCCGTGTCTGTAAGGAGACTGTACTCTCGTCCCGTGTACTTAAGAAGCCTGTACTCTCTTCCCGTGTCTGTAAGGAGACTGTACGCTCTTCCCGTGTCTGTAAGGAGACCGTACTCTCTTCCCGTGTCTGTAAGGAGTCTGTATTCTCTTCCCGTGTCTGTAAGGAGACCGTACTCCCTTCCCGTGTCGTCTGGAGTCTGTACTCTCTTCCCGTGTCTGTAAGGAGACTGTACTGTCTTCCCTGTCTGTAAGGAGACGGTATTCTCCCCCCATGACTGTAAGGAGTCTGTACTCTCTTCCCGTGTCTGTAAGGAGACTACTCCCTTCCCGAGTCTGTAAGGAGACTGTACTCTCTTCCCGTGTCTGTAAGGAGTCCGTACTCTCTTCTCGTGTCTGTAAGGAGACTGTACTCTCTTCCCGTGTCTGTAAGGTGTCCCTACTCTCACCAAGAGTCTGTAAGGAGACTACTCTCTTCCCGTGTCTGTAAGGAGACTGTACTGTCTTTCCGTGTCTGTAGGGAGACTACTCCCTTCCCGTGTCTGGAAGGAGAGTGTACTCACTTCCCGTGTCTGTAAGGAGACTGTACTCTCTTCCCGTGTCTGTAAGGAGTCTGTACTCTCCCCCCATGTCTGGAAGGAGTCTGTACTCTCTTCCCGTGTCTGTAAGGAGACTGTACCCTCTTCCCGTGCCTGGATGGAGTCTGTAGTCCCTTCCGTGTCTGTAAGGAGATGGTATTCTCCCCCCATGACTGTAAGGAGTCTGTACTCTCCCCCCATGACTGTAAGGAGTCTGTACTTTCTTCACGTTTATGAAATGAGACCGTACTCTCCCCCCATGACTGTAAGGAGACTACTCTCTTCCCGTGTCTGTGAGGAGAGTGTGCCATCTTCCGTAGTCTGTAATATATACAGTCTATACTCCCTTCCCGTGTCTGTAAGGAGACTGTACTCTCTTCCCGTGTCTGTAAGGAGACTGTAATCTCTTCCCGTGTCTGTACGGAGACTGTACTCTCATCAAGAGTCTGTAAGGAGACGACTCCCTTCCCGTGTCTGTAAGGAGAATGTACTCTCTTCCCGTGTCTGTAAGGAGACTGTACTCTCTTCCCGTGTCGTTATGGAATCTGTACTCTCATCCCGTGTCTGAAGGGAGACTGTACTCTCTTCCCGTGTCTGTAAGGAGTCTGTCCTCTCTTCCCGTGTCGATAAGGAGTCTGTACTCTCTTCCCGTGTTTGTAAGGAGACTGTAAGCTCTTCCCGTGCCGTTCTGGAGTCTGTACTCTCTTCCCGTGTCTGTAAGGAGACTGTACTGTCTTCCCTGTCTGTCAGGAGATGGTATTCTCCCCTCATGACTGTAAGGAGTCTGTACTCTCTTCCCGAGTCTGTAAGGAGACTACTCTGTTCCCGTGTCTGTAAGGAGACTGTACTGTCTTCCCGTGTCTGTAAGGAGTCCGTACTCTCTTCTCGTGTCTGTAAGGAGACTGTACCCTCTTCCCGTGCCTGGATGGAGTCTGTAGTCCCTTCCCGTGTCTGTAAGGAGTCTGTACTCTCTTCCCGTGTCGGTAAGGAGACTGTACTGTCTTCCCTGTCTGTAAGGAGACGGTATTCTCCCCCCATGACTGTAAGGAGTCTGTACTCTCATCCCATGTCTGTAAGGAGACGACTCCCTTCCCGAGTCTGTAAGGAGACTGTACTCTCTTCCCGTGTCTGTAAGGAGACTGTACTCTCTTCCCGTGTCTGTACGGAGACTGTACTCTCATCAAGAGTCTGTAAGGAGTCTACTCTCTTCCCGTGTCTGTAAGGAGACTGTACTCTCGTCCCGTGTCCTTAAGAAGCCTGTACTCTCTTCCCGTGTCCGTAAGGAGACTGTAAGCTCTTCCCGTGTCTGTAAGGGGACCGTACTCTCTTCCCGTGTCTGTAAGGAGTCTGTATTCTCTTCCCGTGTCTGTAAGGAGACCGTACTCCCTTCCCGTGTCGTCTGGAGTCTGTACTCTCTTCCCGTGTCTGTAAGGAGACTGTACTGTCTTCCCTGTCTGTAAGGAGACGGTATTCTCCCCCCATGACTGTAAGGAGTCTGTACTCTCTTCCCGTGTCTGTAAGGAGACTACTCCCTTCCCGAGTCTGTAAGGAGACTGTACTCTCTTCCCGTGTCTGTAAGGAGTCCGTACTCTCTTCTCGTGTCTGTAAGGAGACTGTACTCTCTTCCCGTGTCTGTAAGGTGTCCCTACACTCACCAAGAGTCTGTAAGGAGACTACTCTCTTCCCGTGTCTGTAAGGAGACTGTACTGTCTTTCCGTGTCTGTAGGGAGACTACTCCCTTCCCGTGTCTGGAAGGAGAGTGTACTCACTTCCCGTGTCTGTAAGGAGACTGTACTCTCTTCCCGTGTCTGTAAGGAGTCTGTACTCTCCCCCCATGTCTGGAAGGAGTCTGTACTCTCTTCCCGTGTCTGTAAGGAGACTGTACCCTCTTCCCGTGCCTGGATGGAGTCTGTAGTCCCTTCCGTGTCTGTAAGGAGATGGTATTCTCCCCCCATGACTGTAAGGAGTCTGTACTCTCCCCCCATGACTGTAAGGAGTCTGTACTTTCTTCACGTTTATGAAATGAGACCGTACTCTCCCCCCATGACTGTAAGGAGACTACTCTCTTCCCGTGTCTGTGAGGAGAGTGTGCCATCTTCCGTAGTCTGTAATATATACAGTCTATACTCCCTTCCCGTGTCTGTAAGGAGACTGCACTCTCTTCCCGTGTCTGTAAGGAGACTGTAATCTCTTCCCGTGTCTGTACGGAGACTGTACTCTCATCAAGAGTATGTAAGGAGACTACTCCCTTCCCGTGTCTGTAAGGAGAATGTACTCTCTTCCCGTGTCTGTAAGGAGACTGTACTCTCTTCCCGTGTCGTTATGGAATCTGTACTCTCATCCCGTGTCTGAAGGGAGACTGTACTCTCTTCCCGTGTCTGTAAGGAGTCTGTCCTCTCTTCCCGTGTCGATAAGGAGTCTGTACTCTCTTCCCGTGTTTGTAAGGAGACTGTAAGCTCTTCCCGTGTCTGTAAGGAGACTGTACTCTCTTCCCCTGTCTGTAAGGAGACTGTACTGTCTTCCCTGTCTGTCAGGAGATGGTATTCTCCCCTCATGACTGTAAGGAGTCTGTACTCTCTTCCCGTGTCTGTAAGGAGTCCGTACTCTCTTCTCGTGTCTGTAAGGAGACTGTACTCTCTTCCCCTGTCTGTACGGAGAGTGTACTCTCACCAAGAGTCTGTAAGGAGACTACTCTGTTCCCGTGTCTGTAAGGAGACTGTACTGTCTTCCCGTGTCTGTAGGGAGACTACTCCCTTCCCGTGTCTGGAAGGAGAGTGTACTCACTTCCCGTGTCTGTAAGGAGACTGTACTCTCTTCCCGTGTCTGTAAGTAGTCTGTACTCTCCCCCCATGTCTGGAAGGAGTCTGTACTCTCTTCCCGTGTCTGTAAGGAGACTGTACCCTCTTCCCGTGCCTGGAAGGAGTCTGTAGTCCCTTCCCGTGTCTGTAAGGAGTCTGTACTCTCTTCCCGTGTCGGTAAGGAGACTGTACTGTCTTCCCTGTCTGTAAGGAGACGGTATTCTCCCCCCATGACTGTAAGGAGTCTGTACTCTCATCCCGTGTGTGTAAGGAGACGACTCCCTTCCCGAGTCTGTAAGGAGACTGTACTCTCTTCCCGTGTCTGTAAGGAGACTGTACTCTCTTCCCGTGTCTGTACGGAGACTGTACTCTCATCAAGAGTCTGTAAGGAGTCTACTCTCTTCCCGTGTCTGTAAGGAGACTGTACTCTCGTCCCGTGTCCTTAAGAAGCCTGTACTCTCTTCCAGTGTCTGTAAGGAGACTGTACGCTCTTCCCGTGTCTGTAAGGAGACCGTACTCTCTTCCCGTGTCTGTAAGGAGTCTGTACTCTCTTCCCGTGTCTGTAAGGAGACTGTACTCTCTTCCCGTGTCTGTAAGGAGTCTGTCCTCTCTTCCCGTGTCGTTAAGGAGTCTGTACTCTCTTCCCGTGTCTGTAAGGAGACTGTACGCTCTTCCCGTGTCTGTAAGGAGACCGTACTCCCTTCCCGTGTCGTTCTGGAGTCTGTACTCTCTTCCCGTGTCTGTAAGGAGACTATACTGTCTTCCCTGTCTGTAAGGAGACGGTATTCTCCCCCCATGACTGTAAAGAGTCTGTACTCTCTTCCCTTGTCTGTAAGGAGACTACTCCCTTCCCGAGTCTGTAAGGAGACTGTACTCTCTTCCCGTGTCTGTAAGGAGTCCGTACTCTCTTCTCGTGTCTGTAAGGAGACTGTACTCTCTTCCCGTGTCTGTACGGTGTCCCTACTCTCACCAAGAGTCTGTAAGGAGGCTACTCTCTTCCCGTGTCTGTAAGGAGACTGTAGTGTCTTCCCGTGTCTGTAAGGAGACTGTACTCTCCCCCTATGAGTGTAAGGAGACTGTACTCTCTTCCCGTGACTGTAAGGAGACCACTCTCTTCCCGTGCCTGTAAGGAGTCTGTACTCTCTTCCCATGTCTGTAAGGAGTCTACTCTCTTCCCGTGCACGTAAGGAGACTGTACTCTCGTCCCGTGTCCTTAAGGAGCCTGTAGTCTCTTCCCGTGTCTGTAAGGAGAATGTACGCTCTTCCCGTGTCTGTAAGGAGGCCGTACTCTCTTCCCGTGTCTGTAAGGAGACTGTACTGTCTTCCCTGTCTGTAAGGAGACGGTATTCTCCCCCCATGACTGTAAGGAGACTGTCCTCTCTTCCCGTGTTTGTAAGGAGTCTGTACTCTCTGCCCGTGTCTGTAAGGAGTCTGTACTCTCCCCCCATGACTGTAAGGTGTCTGTACCCTCTTCCCGTGTCTGTAAGGAGTCTGTCCTCTCTTCCCTTGTCTGTAAGGAGTCTGTAGTGTCTTCCCGTGTCTGAAAGGAGACTGTACTCTCCCCCTATGAGTGTAAGGAGACTGTACTCTCTTCCCGCGACTGTAAGGAGACTACTCTCTTCCCGTGCCTGTAAGGAGACTGTACGCTCTTCCCGTGTCGTTATGGAGTCTGTACTCTCTTCCCGTGTCTGTAAGGAGACTGTACTGTCTTCCCTGTCTGTCAGGAGACGGTATTCTCCCCTCATGACTGTAAGGAGTCTGTACTCTCTTCCCGTGTCTGTAAGGAGTCCGTACTCTCTTCTCGTGTCTGTAAGGAGACTGTACTCTCTTCCCCTGTCTGGAAGGAGTCTGTACTCTCTTCCCGTGTCTGTAAGGAGACTGTACCCTCTTCCCGTGCCTGGATGGAGTCTGTAGTCCATCCCGTGTCTGTAAGGAGTCTGTACTCTCTTCCCGTGTCGGTAAGGAGACTGTACTGTCTTCCCTGTCTGTAAGGAGACGGTATTCTCCCCCCATGACTGTAAGGAGTCTGTACTCTCATCCCGTGTCTGTAAGGAGACGACTCCCTTCCCGAGTCTGTAAGGATACTGTACTCTCTTCCCGTGTCTGTAAGGAGACTGTACTCTCTTCCCGTGTCTGTACGGAGACCACTCTCTTCCCGTGCCTGTAAGGAGTCTGTACTCTCTTCCCATGTCTGTAAGGAGTCTACTCTCTTCCCGTGTACGTAAGGAGACTGTACTCTCGTCCCGTGTCCTTAAGGAGCCTGTAGTCTCTTCCCGTGTCTGTAAGGAGAATGTACGCTCTTCCCGTGTCTGTAAGGAGACCGTACTCTCTTCCCGTGTCTGTAAGGAGACTGTACTGTCTTCCCTGTCTGTAAGGAGACGGTATTCTCCCCCCATGACTGTAAGGAGACTGTACTCTCTTCCCGTGTTTGTAAGGAGTCTGTACTCTCTGCCCGTGTCTGTAAGGAGTCTGTACACTCCCCCCATGACTGTAAGGTGTCTGTACTCTCTTCCCGTGTCTGTAAGGAGGCTGTCCTCTCTTCCCTTGTCTGTAAGGAGTCTGTAGTGTCTTCCCGTGTCTGAAAGGAGACTGTACTCTCCCCCTATGAGTGTAAGGAGACTGTACTCTCTTCCCGCGACTGTAAGGAGACTACTCTCTTCCCGTGCCTGTAAGGAGACTGTACGCTCTTCCCGTGTCGTTATGGAGTCTGTACTCTCTTCCCGTGTCTGTAAGGAGACTGTACTGTCTTCCCTGTCTGTCAGGAGACGGTATTCTCCCCTCATGACTGTAAGGAGTCTGTACTCTCTTCCCGTGTCTGTAAGGAGTCCGTACTCTCTTCTCGTGTCTGTAAGGAGACTGTACTCTCTTCCCCTGTCTGGAAGGAGTCTGTACTCTCTTCCCGTGTCTGTAAGGAGACTGTACCCTCTTCCCGTGCCTGGATGGAGTCTGTAGTCCCTTCCCGTGTCTGTAAGGAGTCTGTACTCTCTTCCCGTGTCGGTAAGGAGACTGTACTGTCTTCCCTGTCTGTAAGGAGACGGTATTCTCCCCCCATGACTGTAAGGAGTCTGTACTCTCACCCCGTGTCTGTAAGGAGACGACTCCCTTCCCGAGTCTGTAAGGAGACTGTACTCTCTTCCCGTGTCTGTAAGGAGACTGTACTCTATTCCCGTGTCTGTACGGAGACTGTACTCTCATCAAGAGTCTGTAAGGAGTCTACTCTCTTCCCGTGTCTGTAAGGAGACTGTACTCTCGTCCCGTGTCCTTAAGAAGCCTGTACTCTCTTCCCGTGTCTGTAAGGAAACTGTACGCTCTTCCCGTGTCTGTAAGGAGACCGTACTCTCTTCCCGTGTCTGTAAGGAGACTGTACTCTCTTCCCGTGTCTGTAAGGAGACTGTACTCTCTTCCCGTGTCTGTAAGGAGTCTGTCCTCTCTTCCCGTGTCGTTAAGGAGTCTGTACTCTCTTCCCGTGTCTGTAAGGAGACTGTACGCTCTTCCCGTGTCTGTAAGGAGACCGTACTCCCTTCCCGTGTCGTTCTGGAGTCTGTACTCTTTTCCCGTGTCTGTAAGGAGACTGTACTGTCTTCCCTGTCTGTAAGGAGACGGTATTCTCCCCCCATGACTGTAAGGAGTCTGTACTCTCTTCCCTTGTCTGTAAGGAGACTACTCCCTTCCCGAGTCTGTAAGGAGACTGTACTCTCTTCCCGTGTCTGTAAGGAGTCCGTACTCTCTTCTCGTGTCTGTAAGGAGACTGTACTCTCTTCCCGTGTCTGTACGTTGTCCCTACTCTCACCAAGAGTCTGTAAGGAGGCTACTCTCTTCCCGTGTCTGTAAATAGACTGTAGTGTCTTCCCGTGTCTGTAAGGAGACTGTACTCTCCCCCTATGAGTGTAAGGAGGCTGTACTCTCTTCCCGTGACTGTAAGGAGACCACTCTCTTCCCGTGCCTGTAAGGAGTCTGTACTCTCTTCCCATGTCTGTAAGGAGTCTACTCTCTTCCCGTGTACGTAAGGAGACTGTACTCTCGTCCCGTGTCCTTAAGGAGCCTGTAGTCTCTTCCCGTGTCTGTAAGGAGAATGTACGCTCTTCCCGTGTCTGTAAGGAGACCGTACTCTCTTCCCGTGTCTGTAAGGAGACTGTACTGTCTTCCCTGTCTGTAAGGAGACGGTATTCTCCCCCCATGACTGTAAGGAGACTGTACTCTCTTCCCGTGTTTGTAAGGAGTCTGTACTCTCTGCCCGTGTCTGTAAGGAGTCTGTACTCTCCCCCCATGACTGTAAGGTGTTTGTACTCTCTTCCCGTGTCAGTAAGGAGTCTGTCCTCTCTTCCCTTGTCTGTAAGGAGTCTGTTGGGTCTTCCCGTGTCTGAAAGGAGACTGTACTCTCCCCCTATGAGTGTAAGGAGACTGTACTCTCTTCCCGCGACTGTAAGGAGACTACTCTCTTCCCGTGCCTGTAAGGAGACTGTACGCTCTTCCCGTGTCGTTATGGAGTCTGTACTCTCTTCCCGTGTCTGTAAGGAGACTGTACTGTCTTCCCTGTCTGTCAGGAGACGGTATTCTCCCCTCATGACTGTAAGGAGTCTGTACTCTCTTCCCGTGTCTGTAAGGAGTCCGTACTCTCTTCTCGTGTCTGTAAGTAGACTGTACTCTCTTCCCCTGTCTGGAAGGAGTCTGTACTCTCTTCCCGTGTCTGTAAGGAGACTGTACCCTCTTCCCGTGCCTGGATGGAGTCTGTAGTCCCTTCCCGTGTCTGTAAGGAGTCTGTACTCTCTTCCCGTGTCGGTAAGGAGACTGTACTGTCTTCCCTGTCTGTAAGGAGACGGTATTCTCCCCCCATGACTGTAAGGAGTCTGTACTCTCATCCCGTGTCTGTAAGGAGACGACTCCCTTCCCGAGTCTGTAAGGAGACTGTACTCTCTTCCCGTGTCTGTAAGGAGACTGTACTCTCTTCCCGTGTCTGTACGGAGACTGTACTCTCATCAAGAGTCTGTAAGGAGTCTACTCTCTTCCCGTGTCTGTAAGGAGACTGTACTCTCGTCCCGTGTCCTTAAGAAGCCTGTACTCTCTTCCCGTGTCTGTAAGGAGACTGTACGCTCTTCCCGTGTCTGTAAGGAGACCGTACTCTCTTCCCGTGTCTGTAAGGAGTCTGTACTCTCTTCCCGTGTCGTTAAGGAGTCTGTACTCTCTTCCCGTGTCTGTAAGGAGACTGTACGCTCTTCCCGTGTCTGTAAGGAGACCGTACTCCCTTCCCGTGTCGTTCTGGAGTCTGTACTCTCTTCCCGTGTCTGTAAGGAGACTGTACTGTCTTCCCTGTCTGTAAGGAGACGGTATTCTCCCCCCATGACTGTAAGGAGTCTGTACTCTCTTCCCGTGTCTGTAAGGAGACTACTCCCTTCCCGAGTCTGTAAGGAGACTGTACTCTCTTCCCGTGTCTGTAAGGAGTCCGTACTCTCTTCTCGTGTCTGTAAGGAGACTGTACTCTCTTCCCGTGTCTGTAAGGTGTCCCTACTCTCACCAAGAGTCTGTAAGGAGACTACTCTCTTCCCGTGTCTGTAAGGAGACTGTACTGTCTTTCCGTGTCTGTAGGGAGACTACTCCCTTCCCGTGTCTGGAAGGAGAGTGTACTCACTTCCCGTGTCTGTAAGGAGTCTGTACTCTCCCCCCATGTCTGGAAGGAGTCTGTACTCTCTTCCCGTGTCTGTAAGGAGACTGTACCCTCTTCCCGTGCCTGGATGGAGTCTGTAGTCCCTTCCCGTGTCTGTAAGGAGTCTGTACTCTCTTCCCGTGTCGGTAAAGAGACTGTACTGTCTTCCCTGTCTGTAAGGAGACGGTATTCTCCCCCCATGACTGTAAGGAGTCTGTACTCTCATCCCGTGTCTGTAAGGAGACTACTCCCTTCCCGAGTCTGTAAGGAGACTGTACTCTCTTCCCGTGACTGTAAGGAGACCACTCTCTTCCCGTGCCTGTAAGGAGTCTGTACTCTCTTCCCATGTCTGTAAGGAGTCTACTCTCTTCCCGTGTATGTAAGGAGACTGTACTTTCGTCCCGTGTCCTTAAGGAGCGTGTACTCTCTTCCCGTGTCTGTAAGGAGAATGTACGCTCTTCCCGTGTCTGTAAGGAGACCGTACTCTCTTCCCGTGTCTGTAAGGAGACTGTACTGTCTTCCCTGTCTGTAAGGAGAGGGTATTCTCCACCCATGACTGTAAGGAGACTGTACTCTCTTCCCGTGTTTGTAAGGAGTCTGTACTCTCTGCCCGTGTCTATAAGGAGTCTGTACTCTCCCCCCATGACTGTAAGGAGTCTGTACTCTCTTCCCGTGTCTGTAAGGAGTCTGTCCTCTCTTCCCTTGTCTGTAAGGAGTCTGTAGTGTCTTCCCGTGTCTGAAAGGAGACTGTACTCTCCCCCTATGAGTGTAAGGAGACTGTACTCTCTTCCCGCGACTGTAAGGAGACTACTCTCTTCCCGTGCCTGTAAGGAGACTGTACGCTCTTCCCGTGTCGTTATGGAGTCTGTACTCTCTTCCCGTGTCTGTAAGTAGACCGTACTCTCCTCCCGTGTCTGTAAGGAGTCTGTACTCTCTTCCCGTGTCTGTAAGGAGACTGTACTCTCTTCCCGTGTCTGTAAGAAGTCTGTCCTCTCTTCCCGTGTCGTTAAGGAGTCTGTACTCTCTTCCCGTGTCTGTAAGGAGACTGTACGCTCTTCCCGTGTCTGTAAGGAGACCGTACTCCCTTCCCGTGTCGTTCTGGAGTCTGTACTCTCTTCCCGTGTCTGTAAGGAGACTATACTGTCTTCCCTGTCTATAAGGAGACGGTATTCTCCCCCCATGACTGTAAGGAGTCTGTACTCTCTTCCCGTGTCTGTAAGGAGACTACTCCCTTCCCGAGTCTGTAAGGAGACTGTACTCTCTTCCCGTGTCTGTAAGGAGTCCGTACTCTCTTCTCGTGTCTGTAAGGAGACAGTACTCTCTTCCCGTGTCTGTACGGTGTCCCTACTCTCACCAAGAGTCTGTAAGGAGTCTGTACTCTCTTCCCATGTCTGTAAGGAGTCTACTCTCTTCCCGTGTACGTAAGGAGACTGTACTCTCGTCCCGTGTCCTTAAGGAGCCTGTACTCTCTTCCCGTGTCTGTAAGGAGAATGTACGCTCTTCCCGTGTCTGTAAGGAGACCGTACTCTCTTCCCGTGTCTGTAAGGAGACTGTACTGTCTTCCCTGTCTGTAAGGAGACGGTATTCTCCCCCCATGACTGTAAGGGGACTGTACTCTCTTCCCGTGTTTGTAAGGAGTCTGTACTCTCTGCCCGTGTCTGTAAGGAGTCTGTACTCTCCCCCCATGACTGTAAGGTGTCTGTACTCTCTTCCCGTGTCTGTAAGGAGTCTGTCCTCTCTTCCCTTGTCTGTAAGGAGTCTGTAGTGTCTTCCCGTGTCTGAAAGGAGACTGTACTCTCCCCCTATGAGTGTAAGGAGACTGTACTCTCTTCCCGCGACTGTAAGGAGACTACTCTCTTCCCGTGCCTGTAAGGAGACTGTACGCTCTTCCCGTGTCGTTATGGAGTCTGTACTCTCTTCCCGTGTCTGTAAGGAGACTGTACTGTCTTCCCTGTCTGTCAGGAGACGGTATTCTCCCCTCATGACTGTAAGGAGTCTGTACTCTCTTCCCGTGTCTGTAAGGAGTCCGTACTCTCTTCTCGTGTCTGTAAGGAGACTGTACTCTCTTCCCCTGTCTGGAAGGAGTCTGTACTCTCTTCCCGTGTCTGTAAGGAGACTGTACCCTCTTCCCGTGCCTGGATGGAGTCTGTAGTCCCTTCCCGTGTCTGTAAGGAGTCTGTACTCTCTTCCCGTGTCGGTAAGGAGACTGTACTGTCTTCCCTGTCTGTAAGGAGACGGTATTCTCCCCCCATGACTGTAAGGAGTCTGTACTCTCATCCCGTGTCTGTAAGGTGACGACTCCCTTCCCGAGTCTGTAAGGAGACTGTACTCTCTTCCCTTGTCTGTACGGAGACTGTACTCTCATCAAGAGTCTGTAAGGAGACTACTCTCTTCCCGTGTCTGTAAGGAGACTGTACTGTCTTTCCGTGTCTGTAGGGAGACTACTCCCTTCCCGTGTCTGGAAGGAGAGTGTACTCACTTCCCGTGTCTGTAAGGAGTCTGTACTCTCCCCCCATGTCTGGAAGGAGTCTGTACTCTCTTCCCGTGTCTGTAAGGAGACTGTACTCTCGTCCCGTGTCCTGAAGAAGCCTGTACTCTCTTCCCGTGTCTGTAAGGAGACTGTACGCTCTTCCCGTGTCTGTAAGGAGACCGTACTCTCTTCCCGTGTCTGTAAGGAGTCTGTACTCTCTTCCCGTGCCTGTAAGGAGACTGTACTCTCTTCCCGTGTCTGTAAGGAGTCTTTCCTCTCTTCCCGTGTCGTTAAGGAGTCTGTACTCTCTTCCCGTGTCTGTAAGGAGACTGTACGCTCTTCCCGTGTCGGTAAGGAGACCGTACTCCCTTCCCGTGTCGTTCTGGAGTCTGTACTCTCTTCCCGTGTCTGTAAGGAGACTGTACTGTCTTCCCTGTCTGTAAGGAGACGGTATTCTCCCCCCATGACTGTAAGGAGTCTGTACTCTCTTCCCGTGTCTGTAAGGAGACTACTCCCTTCCCGAGTCTGTAAGGAGACTGTACTCTCTTCCCGTGTCTGTAAGGAGTCCGTACTCTCTTCTCGTGTCTGTAAGGAGACTGTACTCTCTTCCCGTGTCTGTAAGGTGTCCCTACTCTCACCAAGAGTCTGTAAGGAGACTACTCTCTTCCCGTGTCTGTAAGGAGACTGTACTGTCTTTCCGTGTCTGTAGGGAGACTACTCCCTTCCCGTGTCTGGAAGGAGAGTGTACTCACTTCCCGTGTCTGTAAGGAGTCTGTACTCTCCCCCCATGTCTGGAAGGAGTCTGTACTCTCTTCCCGTGTCTGTAAGGAGACTGTACCCTCTTCCCGTGCCTGGATGGAGTCTGTAGTCCCTTCCCGTGTCTGTAAGGAGTCTGTACTCTCTTCCCGTGTCGGTAAGGAGACTGTACTGTCTTCCCTGTCTCTAAGGAGACGGTATTCTCCCCCCATGACTGTAAGGAGTCTGTACTCTCATCCCGTGTCTGTAAGGAGACTACTCCCTTCCCGAGTCTGTTAGGAGACTGTACTCTCTTCCCGTGACTGTAAGGAGACCACTCTCTTCCCGTGCCTGTAAGGAGTCTGTACTCTCTTCCCATGTCTGTAAGGAGTCTACTCTCTTCCCGTGTATGTAAGGAGACTGTACTCTCGTCCCGTGTCCTTAAGGAGCCTGTACTCTCTTCCCGTGTCTGTAAGGAGACTGTACGCTCTTCCCGTGTCTGTAAGGAGACCGTACTCTCTTCCCGTGTCTGTAAGGAGTCTGTACTCTCTTCCCGTGTCTGTAAGGAGACTGTACTCTCTTCCCGTGTCTGTAAGGAGTCTGTCCTCTCTTCCCGTGTCGTTAAGGAGTCTGTACTCTCTTCCCGTGTATGTAAGGAGACTGTACGCTCTTCCCGTGTCTGTAAGGAGACCGTACTCCCTTCCCGTGTCGTTCTGGAGTCTGTACTCTCTTCCCGTGTCTGTAAGGAGACTGTACTGTCTTCCCTGTCTGTAAGGAGACGGTATTCTCCCCCCATGACTGTAAGGAGTCTGTACTCTCTTCCCGTGTCTGTAAGGAGACTACTCCCTTCCCGAGTCTGTAAGGAGACTGTACTCTCTTCCCGTGTCTGTAAGGAGTCCGTACTCTCTTCTCGTGTCTGTAAGGAGACTGTACTCTCTTCCCGTGTCTGTAAGGTGTCCCTACTCTCACCAAGAGTCTGTAAGGAGACTACTCTCTTCCCGTGTCTGTAAGGAGACTGTACTGTCTTTCCGTGTCTGTAGGGAGACTACTCCCTTCCCGTGTCTGGAAGGAGAGAGTACTCACTTCCCGTGTCTGTAAGGAGTCTGTACTCTCCCCCCATGTCTGGAAGGAGTCTGTACTCTCTTCCCGTGTCTGTAAGGAGACTGTACCCTCTTCCCGTGCCTGGATGGAGTCTGTAGTCCCTTCTCGTGTCTGTAAGGAGTCTGTACTCTCTTCCCGTGTCGGTAAGGAGACTGTACTGTCTTCCCTGTCTGTAAGGAGACGGTATTCTCCCCCCATGACTGTAAGGAGTCTGTACTCTCATTCCGTGTCTGTAAGGAGACTACTCCCTTCCCGAGTCTGTAAGGAGACTGTACTCTCTTCCCGTGACGGTAAGGAGACCACTCTCTTCCCGTGCCTGTAAGGAGTCTGTACTCTCTTCCCATGTCTGTAAGGAGTCTACTCTCTTCCCGTGTATGTAAGGAGACTGTACTCTCGTCCCGTGTCCTTAAGGAGCCTGTACTCTCTTCCCGTGTCTGTAAGGAGAATGTACGCTCTTCCCGTGTCTGTAAGGAGTCTGTACTGTCTTCCCTGTCTGTAAGGAGACGGTATTCTCCCCCCATGACTGTAAGGAGACTGTACTCTCTTCCCGTGTTTGTAAGGAGTCTGTACTCTCTGCCCGTGTCTGTAAGGAGTCTGTACTCTCCCCCCATGACTGTAAGGAGTATGTACTCTCTTCCCCTGTCTGTAAGGAGTCTGTCCTCTCTTCCCTTGTCTGTAAGGAGTCTGTAGTGTCTTCCCGTGTCTGAAAGGAGACTGTACTCTCCCCCTATGAGTGTAAGGAGACTGTACTCTCTTCCCGCGACTGTAAGGAGACTACTCTCTTCCCGTGCCTGTAAGGAGACGGTACGCTCTTCCCGTGTCGTTATGGAGTCTGTACTCTCCTCCCGTGTCTGTAAGGAGACTGTACTGTCTTCCCTGTCTGTCAGGAGACGGTATTCTCCCCTCATGACTGTAAGGAGTCTGTACTCTCTTCCCGTGTCTGTAAGGAGTCCGTACTCTCTTCTCGTGTCTGTAAGGAGACTGTACTCTCTTCCCCTGTCTGGAAGGAGTCTGTACTCTCTTCCCGTGTCTGTAAGGAGACTGTACCCTCTTCCCGTGCCTGGATGGAGTCTGTAGTCCCTTCCCGTGTCTGTAAGGAGTCTGTACTCTCTTCCCGTGTCGGTAAGGAGACTGTACTGTCTTCCATGTCTGTAAGGAGACGGTATTCTCCCCCCATGACTGTAAGGAGTCTGTACTCTCATCCCGTGTCTGTAAGGAGACGACTCCCTTCCCGAGTCTGTAAGGAGACTGTACTCTCTTCCCGTGTCTGTAAGGAGTCTGTACTCTCATCAAGAGTCTGTAAGGAGTCTACTCTCTTCCCGTGTCTGTAAGGAGACTGTACTCTCGTCCCGTGTCCTTAAGAAGCCTGTACTCTCTTCCCGTGTCTGTAAGGAGCCTGTACGCTCTTCCCGTGTCTGTAAGGAGACCGTACTCTCTTCCCGTGTCTGTAAGGAGTCTGTACTCTCTTCCCGTGTCTGTAAGGAGACTGTACTCTCTTCCCGTGTCTGTAAGGAGTCTGTCCTCTCTTCCCGTGTCGTTAAGGAGTCTGTACTCTCTTCCCGTGTCTGTAAGGAGACTGTACGCTCTTCCCGTGTCTGTAAGGAGACCGTACTCCCTTCCCGTGTCGTTCTGGAGTCTGAACTCTCTTCCCGTGTCTGTAAGGAGACTGTACTGTCTTCCCTGTCTGTAAGGAGACGGTATTCTCCCCCCATGACTGTAAGGAGTCTGTACTCTCTTCCCGTGTCTGTAAGGAGACTACTCCCTTCCCGAGTCTGTAAGGAGACTGTACTCTCTTCCCGTGTCTGTAAGGAGTCCGTACTCTCTTCTCGTGTCTGTAAGGAGACTGTACTCTCTTCCCGTGTCTGTAAGGTGTCCCTACTCTCACCAAGAGTCTGTAAGGAGACTACTCTCTTCCCGTGTCTGTAAGGAGACTGTACTGTCTTTCCGCGTCTGTAGGGAGACTACTCCCTTCCCGTGTCTGGAAGGAGAGTGTACTCACTTCCCGTGTCTGTAAGGAGACTGTACTCTCTTCCCGTGTCTGTAAGGAGTCTGTAATCTCCCCCCATGACTGGAAGGAGTCTGTACTCTCTTCCCGTGTCTGTAAGGAGACTGTACCCTCTTCCCGTGCCTGGATGGAGTCTGTAGTCCCTTCCCGTGTCTGTAAGGAGTCTGTACTCTCTTCCCGTGTCGGTAAGGAGACTGTACTGTCTTCCCTGTCTGTAAGTAGACGGTATTCTCCCCCCATGACTGTAAGGAGTCTGTACTCTCATCCCGAGTCTGTAAGGAGACTGTACTCTCGTCCCGTGTCCTTAAGAAGCCTGTACTCTCTTCCCGTGTCTGTAAGGAGACTGTACGCTCTTCCCGTGTCTGTAAGGAGACCGTACTCTCTTCCCGTGTCTGTAAGGAGTCTGTACTGTCTTCCCGTGTCTGTAAGGGGACTGTACTCTCTTCCCGTGTCTGTAAGGAGTCTGTCCTCTCTTCCCGTGTCGTTAAGGAGTCTGTACTCTCTTCCCGTGTCGGTAAGGAGGCTGTACGCTCTTCCCGTGTCTGTAAGGAGACCGTACTCTCCTCCCGTGTCTGTAAGGAGTCTGTACTCTCTTCCCGTGTCTGTAAGGAGACTGTACGCTCTTCCCGTGTCTGTAAGGAGACCGTACTCCCTTCCGTGTCGTTCTGGAGTCTGTACTCTCTTCCCGTGTCTGTAAGGAGACTGTACTGTCTTCCCTGTCTGTAAGGAGACGGTATTCTCCCCCCATGACTGTAAGGAGTCTGTACTCTCTTCCCGTGTCTGTAAGGAGACTACTCCCTTCCCGAGTCTGTAAGGAGACTGTACTCTCTTCCCGTGTCTGTAAGGAGTCCGTACTCTCTTCTCGTGTCTGTAAGGAGACTCTACTCTCTTCCCGTGTCTGTAAGGTGTCCCTACTCTCACCAAGAGTCTGTAAGGAGACTACTCTCTTCCCGTGTCTGTAAGGAGACTGTAGTGTCTTCCCGTGTCTGTAAGGAGACTGTTCTCTCCCCCTATGAGTGTAAGGAGACTGTACTCTCTTCCCGTGACTGTAGGGAGACCACTCTTTTCCCGTGCCTGTAAGGAGTCTGTACTCTCTTCCCATGTCTGTAAGGAGTCTACTCTCTTCCCGTGTATGTAAGGAGACTGTACTCCCGTCCCGTGTCCTGAAGGAGCCTGTACTCTCTTCCCGTGTCTGTAAGGAGACTGTACGCTCTTCCCGTGTCTGTAAGGAGACCGTACTCTCTTCCCGTGTCTGTAAGGAGACTGTACTGTCTTCCCTGTCTGTAAGGAGACGGTATTCTCCCCCCATGACTGTAAGGAGACTGTACTCTCTTCCGGTGTTTGTAAGGAGTCTGTACTCTCTGCCCGTGTTTGTAAGGAGTCTGTACTCTCTGCCCGTGTCTGTAAGGAGACTGTACTCTCTTCCCGTATTTGTAAGGAGTCTGTACTCTCTTCCCGTGTCTGTAAGGAGTCTGTACTCTCCCCCCATGACTGTAAGGAGTCTGTACTCTCTTCCCGTGTCTGTAAGGAGACTGTACTGTCTTCCCTGTCTGTAAGGAGACGGTATTCTCCCCCCATGACTGTAAGGAGACTGTACTCTCTTCCCGTGTTTGTAAGGAGTCTGTACTCTCTGCCCGTGTCTGTAAGGAGTCTGTACTCTCTTCCCTTGTCTGTAAGGAGTCTGTAGTGTCTTCCCGTGTCTGAAAGGAGACTGTACTCTCCCCCTATGAGTGTAAGGAGACTGTACTCTCTTCCCGCGACTGTAAGGAGACTACTCTCTTCCCGTGCCTGTAAGGAGACGGTACGCTCTTCCCGTGTCGTTATGGAGTCTGTACTCTCCTCCCGTGTCTGTAAGGAGACTGTACTGTCTTCCCTGTCTGTCAGGAGACGGTATTCTCCCCTCATGACTGTAAGGAGTCTGTACTCTCTTCCCGTGTCTGTAAGGAGTCCGTACTCTCTTCTCGTGTCTGTAAGGAGACTGTACTCTCTTCCCCTGTCTGGAAGGAGTCTGTACTCTCTTCCCGTGTCTGTAAGGAGACTGTACCCTCTTCCCGTGCCTGGATGGAGTCTGTAGTCCCTTCCCGTGTCTGTAAGGAGTCTGTACTCTCTTCCCGTGTCGGTAAGGAGACTGTACTGTCTTCCATGTCTGTAAGGAGACGGTATTCTCCCCCCATGACTGTAAGGAGTCTGTACTCTCATCCCGTGTCCTTAAGAAGCCTGTACTCTCTTCCCGTGTCTGTAAGGAGCCTGTACGCTCTTCCCGTGTCTGTAAGGAGACCGTACTCTCTTCCCGTGTCTGTAAGGAGTCTGTACTCTCTTCCCGTGTCTGTAAGGAGACTGTACTCTCTTCCCGTGTCTGTAAGGAGTCTGTCCTCTCTTCCCGTGTCGTTAAGGAGTCTGTACTCTCTTCCCGTGTCTGTAAGGAGACTGTACGCTCTTCCCGTGTCTGTAAGGAGACCGTACTCCCTTCCCGTGTCGTTCTGGAGTCTGAACTCTCTTCCCGTGTCTGTAAGGAGACTGTACTGTCTTCCCTGTCTGTAAGGAGACGGTATTCTCCCCCCATGACTGTAAGGAGTCTGTACTCTCTTCCCGTGTCTGTAAGGAGACTACTCCCTTCCCGAGTCTGTAAGGAGACTGTACTCTCTTCCCGTGTCTGTAAGGAGTCCGTACTCTCTTCTCGTGTCTGTAAGGAGACTGTACTCTCTTCCCGTGTCTGTAAGGTGTCCCTACTCTCACCAAGAGTCTGTAAGGAGACTACTCTCTTCCCGTGTCTGTAAGGAGACTGTACTGTCTTTCCGCGTCTGTAGGGAGACTACTCCCTTCCCGTGTCTGGAAGGAGAGTGTACTCACTTCCCGTGTCTGTAAGGAGACTGTACTCTCTTCCCGTGTCTGTAAGGAGTCTGTACTCTCCCCCCATGACTGGAAGGAGTCTGTACTCTCTTCCCGTGTCTGTAAGGAGACTGTACCCTCTTCCCGTGCCTGGATGGAGTCTGTAGTCCCTTCCCGTGTCTGTAAGGAGTCTGTACTCTCTTCCCGTGTCGGTAAGGAGACTGTACTGTCTTCCCTGTCTGTAAGGAGACGGTATTCTCCCCCCATGACTGTAAGGAGTCTGTACTCTCATCCCGAGTCTGTAAGGAGACTGTACTCTCGTCCCGTGTCCTTAAGAAGCCTGTACTCTCTTCCCGTGTCTGTAAGGAGACTGTACGCTCTTCCCGTGTCTGTAAGGAGACCGTACTCTCTTCCCGTGTCTGTAAGGAGTCTGTACTGTCTTCCCGTGTCTGTAAGGGGACTGTACTCTCTTCCCGTGTCTGTAAGGAGTCTGTCCTCTCTTCCCGTGTCGTTAAGGAGTCTGTACTCTCTTCCCGTGTCGGTAAGGAGGCTGTACGCTCTTCCCGTGTCTGTAAGGAGACCGTACTCTCCTCCCGTGTCTGTAAGGAGTCTGTACTCTCTTCCCGTGTCTGTAAGGAGACTGTACGCTCTTCCCGTGTCTGTAAGGAGACCGTACTCCCTTCCCGTGTCGTTCTGGAGTCTGTACTCTCTTCCCGTGTCTGTAAGGAGACTGTACTGTCTTCCCTGTCTGTAAGGAGACGGTATTCTCCCCCCATGACTGTAAGGAGTCTGTACTCTCTTCCCGTGTCTGTAAGGAGACTACTCCCTTCCCGAGTCTGTAAGGAGACTGTACTCTCTTCCCGTGTCTGTAAGGAGTCCGTACTCTCTTCTCGTGTCTGTAAGGAGACTCTACTCTCTTCCCGTGTCTGTAAGGTGTCCCTACTCTCACCAAGAGTCTGTAAGGAGACTACTCTCTTCCCGTGTCTGTAAGGAGACTGTAGTGTCTTCCCGTGTCTGTAAGGAGACTGTTCTCTCCCCCTATGAGTGTAAGGAGACTGTACTCTCTTCCCGTGACTGTAGGGAGACCACTCTTTTCCCGTGCCTGTAAGGAGTCTGTACTCTCTTCCCATGTCTGTAAGGAGTCTACTCTCTTCCCGTGTATGTAAGGAGACTGTACTCCCGTCCCGTGTCCTGAAGGAGCCTGTACTCTCTTCCCGTGTCTGTAAGGAGACTGTACGCTCTTCCCGTGTCTGTAAGGAGACCGTACTCTCTTCCCGTGTCTGTAAGGAGACTGTACTGTCTTCCCTGTCTGTAAGGAGACGGTATTCTCCCCCCATGACTGTAAGGAGACTGTACTCTCTTCCGGTGTTTGTAAGGAGTCTGTACTCTCTGCCCGTGTTTGTAAGGAGTCTGTACTCTCTGCCCGTGTCTGTAAGGAGACTGTACTCTCTTCCCGTATTTGTAAGGAGTCTGTACTCTCTTCCCGTGTCTGTAAGGAGTCTGTACTCTCCCCCCATGACTGTAAGGAGTCTGTACTCTCTTCCCGTGTCTGTAAGGAGACTGTACTGTCTTCCCTGTCTGTAAGGAGACGGTATTCTCCCCCCATGACTGTAAGGAGACTGTACTCTCTTCCCGTGTTTGTAAGGAGTCTGTACTCTCTGCCCGTGTCTGTAAGGAGTCTGTACTCTCTTCCCTTGTCTGTAAGGAGTCTGTAGTGTCTTCCCGTGTCTGAAAGGAGACTGTACTCTCCCCCTATGAGTGTAAGGAGACTGTACTCTCTTCCCGCGACTGTAAGGAGACTACTCTCTTCCCGTGCCTGTAAGGAGTCTGTAATCTCTTCCCATGTCTGTAAGGAGTCTGTGCTCTCTTTCCGTCTCTGTAAGGAGACTACTCTCTTCCCGTGTCTGCAAGGAGACCACTCTCTTCCCGTACCTGTAAGGAGTCTGTAATCTCTTTCCGTGTATGTAAGGAGACCGTACTCCCCGTGTCGTTCTGGAGTCTGTACTCTCTTCCCGTGTCTGTAAGGAGAATGTACCGTCTTCCTTTCCTGTAAGGAGACGGTATTCTCCCCCCATGACTGTAAGGAGACTGTACTCTCTTCCCGTGTCTGTAAGGAGTCTGTACTCTCTACCCGTGTCTGTAAGGAGACTGTACTCTCTTCCCGTGTCTGTAAGGAGTCTGTAATCTCTTCCCATGTCTGTAAGGAGTCTGTGCTCTCTTTCCGTCTCTGTAAGGAGACTACTCTCTTCCCGTGTCTGCAAGGAGACCACTCTCTTCCCGTACCTGTAAGGAGTCTGTAATCTCTTTCCGTGTATGTAAGGAGACCGTACTCCCCGTGTCGTTCTGGAGTCTGTACTCTTCCCGTGTCTGTAAGGAGAATGTACCGTCTTCCTTTCCTGTAAGGAGACGGTATTCTCCCCCCATGACTGTAAGGAGACTGTACTCTCTTCCCGTGTCTGTAAGGAGTCTGTACTCTCTACCCGTGTCTGTAAGGAGACTGTACTCTCTTCCCGTGTCTGTAAGGAGTCTGTACTCTCCACCCGTGTCTGTAAGGAGACTGTACTCTCTTCACGTGTCTGTAAGGAGTCTGTACTCTCTACCCGTTTCTGTAAGGAGCCTGTACTCTCTTCCCGTGTCTGTAAGGAGTCTGTACTCTCTACCCGTGTCTGTAAGGATACTGTACTCTCTTCCCGTGTCTGTAAGGAGACGGTATTCTCCCCCCATGACTGTAAGGAGACTGTACTCTCTTCCCGTGTCTGTAAGGAGTCTGTACTCTCTACCCGTGTCTGTAAGGAGCCTGTACTCTCTTCCCGTGTCTGTAAGGAGAATGTACGCTCTTCCCGTGTCTGTAAGGATACCGTACTCTCTTCCCGTGTCTGTACGGAGACTGTACTGTCTTCCCTGTCTGTAAGGAGACGGTATTCTCCCCCCATGACTGTAAGGAGACTGTACTCTCTTCCCGTGTTTGTAAGGAGTCTGTACTCTCTGCCCGTGTCTGTAAGGAGTCTGTACTCTCCCCCCATGACTGTAAGGAGTCTGTACTCTCTTCCCGTGTCTGTAAGGAGTCTGTCCTCTCTTCCCTTGTCTGTAAGGAGTCTGTAGTGTCTTCCCGTGTCTGAAAGGAGACTGTACTCTCCCCCTATGAGTGTAAGGAGACTGTACTCTCTTCCCGCGACTGTAAGGAGACTACTCTCTTCCCGTGCCTGTAAGGAGACTGTACGCTCTTCCCGGGTCGTTATGGAGTCTGTACTCTCTTCCCGTGTCTGTAAGGAGACTGTACTGTCTTCCCTGTCTGTCAGGAGACGGTATTCTCCCCTCATGACTGTAAGGAGTCTGTACTCTCTTCCCGTGTCTGTAAGGAGTCCGTACTCTCTTCTCGTGTCTGTAAGGAGACTGTACTCTCTTCCCCTGTCTGGAAGGAGTCTGTACTCTCTTCCCGTGTCTGTAAGGAGTCTGTCCTCTCTTCCCTTGTCTGTAAGGAGTCTGTAGTGTCTTCCCGTGTCTGAAAGGAGACTGTACTCTCCCCCTATGAGTGTAAGGAGACTGTACTCTCTTCCCGCGACTGTAAGGAGACTACTCTCTTCCCGTGCCTGTAAGGAGACTGTACGCTCTTCCCGTGTCGTTATGGAGTCTGTACTCTCTTCCCGTGTCTGTAAGGAGACTGTACTGTCTTCCCTGTCTGTCAGGAGACGGTATTCTCCCCTCATGACTGTAAGGAGTCTGTACTCTCTTCCCGTGTCTGTAAGGAGTCCGTACTCTCTTCTCGTGTCTGTAAGGAGACTGTACTCTCTTCCCCTGTCTGGAAGGAGTCTGTACTCTCTTCCCGTGTCTGTAAGGAGACTGTACCCTCTTCCCGTGCCTGGATGGAGTCTGTAGTCCCTTCCCGTGTCTGTAAGGAGTCTGTACTCTCTTCCCGTGTCGGTAAGGAGACTGTACTGTCTTCCCTGTCTGTAAGGAGACGGTATTCTCCCCCCATGACTGTAAGGAGTCTGTACTCTCATCCCGTGTCTGTAAGGAGACGACTCCCTTCCCGAGTCTGTAAGGAGACTGTACTCTCTTCCCGTGTCTGTACGGAGACTGTACTCTCATCAAGAGTCTGTAAGGAGTCTACTCTCTTCCCGTGTCTGTAAGGAGACTGTACTCTCGTCCCGTGTCCTTAAGAAGCCTGTACTCTCTTCCCGTGTCTGTAAGGAGACTGTACTCTCTTCCCGTGTTTGTAAGGAGTCTGTCCTCTCTTCCCGTGTCGTTAAGGTGTCTGTACTCTCTTCCCGTGTCTGTAAGGAGACTGTACGCTCTTCCCGTGTCTGTAAGGAGACCGTACTCCCTTCCCGTGTCTGTAAGGAGTCTGTACTCTCCCCCCATGACTGTAAGGAGTCTGTACTCCCTTCCCGTGTCTGTAAGGAGTCTGTCCTCTCTTCCCTTGTCTGTAAGGAGTCTGTAGTGTCTTCCCGTGTCTGAAAGGAGACTGTACTCTCCCCCTATGAGTGTAAGGAGACTGTACTCTCTTCCCGCGACTGTAAGGAGACTACTCTCTTCCCGTGCCTGTAAGGAGACTGTACGCTCTTCCCGTGTCGTGCTGGAGTCTGTACTCTCTTCCCGTGTCTGTAAGGAGACTGTACTGTCTTCCCTGTCTGTCAGGAGACGGTATTCTCCCCTCATGACTGTAAGGAGTCTGTACTCTCTTCCCGTGTCTGTAAGGAGTCCGTACTCTCTTCTCGTGTCTGTAAGGAGACTACTCTCTTCCCGTGTCTGTACGGAGACTGTACTGTCTTCCCGTGTCTGTAGGGAGACTACTCCCTTCCCGTGTCTGGAAGGAGAGTGTACTCACTTCCCGTGTCTGTAAGGAGACTGTACTCTCTTCCCGTGTCTGTAAGGAGTCTGTACTCTCCCCCCATGTCTGGAAGGAGTCTGTACTCTCTTCCCGTGTCTGTATGGAGACTGTACTCTCATCAAGAGTCTGTAAGGAGTCTACTCTCTTCCCGTGTCTGTAAGGAGACTGTACTCTCGTCCCGTGTCCTTAAGAAGCCTGTACTCTCTTCCCGTGTCTGTAAGGAGACTGTACGCTCTTCCCGTGTCTGTAAGGAGACCGTACTCTCTTCCCGTGTCTGTAAGGAGTCTGTACTCTCTTCCCGTGTATGTAAGGAGACTGTACTCTCTTCCCGTGTCTGTAAGGACTCTGTCCTCTCTTCCCGTGTCGTTAAGGAGTCTGTACTCTCTTCCCGTGTCTGTAAGGAGACAGTACGCTCTTCCCGTGTCTGTAAGGAGACCGTACTCCCTTCCCGTGTCGTTCTGGAGTCTGTACTCTCTTCCCGTGTCTGTAAGGAGACTGTACTGTCTTCCCTGTCTGTAAGGAGACGGTATTCTCCCCCCATGACTGTAAGGAGTCTGTACTCTCTTCCCGTGTCTGTAAGGAGACTACTCCCTTCCCGAGTCTGTAAGGAGACTGTACTCTCTTCCCGTGTCTGTAAGGAGTCCGTACTCTCTTCTCGTGTCTGTAAGGAGACTGTACTCTCTTCCCGTGTCTGTAAGGTGTCCCTACTCTCACCAAGAGTCTGTAAGGAGGCTACTCTCTTCCCGTGTCTGTAAGGAGACTGTAGTGTCTTCCCGTGTCTGTAAGGAGACTGTACTCTCCCCCTATGAGTGTAAGGAGACTGTACTCTCTTCCCGTGACTGTAAGGAGACCACTCTCTTCCCGTGCCTGTAAGGAGACAGTACTCTCGTCCCGTGTCCTTAAGGAGCCTGTACTCTGTTCCCGTGTCTGTAAGGAGACTGTACGCTCTTCCCGTGTCTGTAAGGAGACCGTACTCTCTTCCCGTGTCTGTAAGGAGTCTGTACTCTCTTCCCGTGTCTGTAAGGAGACTGTACTCCCTTCCCGTGTCTGTAAGGAGTCTGTCCTCTCTTCCCGTGTCGTTAAGGAGTCTGTACTCTCTTCCCGTGTCGGTAAGGAGGCTGTACGCTCTTCCCGTGTCTGTAAGGAGACCGTACTCCCTTCCCGTGTCGTTCTGGAGTCTGTACTCTCTTCCCGTGTCTGTAAGGAGACTGTACTGTCTTCCCTGTCTGTAAGGAGACGGTATTCTCCCCGCATGACTGTAAGGAGTCTGTACTCTCTTCCCGTGTCTGTAAGGAGACTACTCCCTTCCCGAGTCTGTAAGGAGACTGTACTCTCTTCCCGTGTCTGTAAGGAGTCCGTACTCTCTTCTCGTGTCTGTAAGGAGACTGTACTCTCTTCCCGTGTTGGTAAGGTGTCCCTACTCTCACCAAGAGTCTGTAAGGAGACTACTCTCTTCCCGTGTCTGTAAGGAGACTGTAGTGTCTTCCCGTGTCTGTAAGGAGACTGTTCTCTCCCCCTATGAGTGTAAGGAGACTGTACTCTCTTCCCGTGACTGTAGGGAGACCAGTCTCTTCCCGTGCCTGTAAGGAGTCTGTACTCTCTTCCCATGTCTGTAAGGAGTCTACTCTCTTCCCGTGTATGTAAGGGGACTGTACTCTCGTCCCGTGTCCTGAAGGAGCCTGTACTCTCTTCCCGTGTCTGTAAGGAGACTGTACGCTCTTCCCGTGTCTGTAAGGAGACCGTACTCTCTTCCCGTGTCTGTAAGGAGACTGTACTGTCTTCCCTGTCTGTAAGGAGACGGTATTCTCCCCCCATGACTGTAAGGAGACTGTACTCTCTTCCCGTGTTTGTAAGGAGTCTGTACTCTCTGCCCGTGTTTGTAAGGAGTCTGTACTCTCTGCCCGTGTCTGTAAGGAGACTGTACTCTCTTCCCGTGTTTGTAAGGAGTCTGTACTCTCTTCCCGTGTCTGTAAGGAGTCTGTACTCTCCCCCCATGACTGTAAGGAGTCTGTACTCTCTTCCCGTGTCTGTAAGGAGACTGTACTCTCCCCCTATGATAAGGATACTGTAGTCTCTTCCCGCGACTGTAAGGAGACTACTCTCTTCCCGTGCCTGTAAGGAGTCTGTGCTCTCTTTCCGTCTCTGTAAGGAGACTACTCTCTTCCCGTGTCTGCAAGGAGACCACTCTCTTCCCGTGTCTGTAAGGAGTCTGTAATCTCTTCCCGTGTATGTAAGGAGACCGTACTCCCCGTGTCGTTCTGGAGTCTGTACTCTCTTCCCGTGTCTGTAAGGAGAATGTACCGTCTTCCTTTCCTGTAAGGAGACGGTATTCTCCCCCCATGACTGTAAGGAGACTGTACTCTCTTCCCGTGTCTGTAAGGAGTCTGTACTCTCTACCCGTGTCTGTAAGGAGACTGTACTCTCTTCCCGTGTCTGTAAGGAGTCTGTACTCTCTACCCGTGTCTGTAAGGAGACAGTACTCTCTTCACGTGTCTGTAAGGAGTCTGTACTCTCTACCCGTGTCTGTAAGGAGACTGTACTCTCTTCCCGTGTCTGTAAGGAGACGGTATTCTCCCCACATGACTGTAAGGAGACAGTACTCTCTTCCCGTGTCTGTAAGGAGTCTGTACTCTCTACCCGTGTCTGTAAGGAGCCTGTACTCTCTTCCCGTGTCTGTAAGGAGAATGTACGCTCTTCCCGTGTCTGTAAGGAGACCGTACTCTCTTACCGTGTCTGTACGGAGACTGTACTGTCTTCCCTGTCTGTAAGGAGACGGTATTCTCCCCCCATGACTGTAAGGAGACAGTACTCTCTTCCCGTGTCTGTAAGGAGTCTGTACTCTCTACCCGTGTCTGTAAGGAGCCTGTACTCTCTTCCCGTGTCTGTAAGGAGAATGTACGCTCTTCCCGTGTCTGTAAGGAGACCGTACTCTCTTCCCGTGTCTGTACGGAGACTGTACTGTCTTCCCTGTCTGTAAGGAGACGGTATTCTCCCCCCATGACTGTAAGGAGACTGTACTCTCTTCCCGTGTTTGTAAGGAGTCTGTACTCTCTGCCCGTGTCTGTAAGGAGTCTGTACTCTCCCCCCATGACTGTAAGGAGTCTCTACTCTCTTCTCGTGTCTGTAAGGAGTCTGTCCTCTCTTCCCTTGTCTGTAAGGAGTCTGTAGTGTCTTCCCGTGTCTGAAAGGAGACTGTACTCTCCCCCTATGAGTGTAAGGAGACTGTACTCTCTTCCCGCGACTGTAAGGAGACTACTCTCTTCCCGTGCCTGTAAGGAGACTGTACGCTCTTCCCGTGTCGTTATGGAGTCTGTACTCTCTTCCCGTGTCTGTAAGAAGACTGTACTGTCTTCCCTGTCTGTCAGGAGACGGTATTCTCCCCTCATGACTGTAAGGAGTCTGTACTCTCTTCCCGTGTCTGTAAGGAGTCCGTACTCTCTTCTCGTGTCAGTAAGGAGACTGTACTCTCTTCCCCTGTCTGGAAGGAGTCTGTACTCTCTTCCCGTGTCTGTAAGGAGACTGTACCCTCTTCCCGTGCCTGGATGGAGTCTGGAGTCCCTTCCCGTGTTTGTAAGGAGTCTGTACTCTCTTCCCGTGTCGGTAAGGAGACTGTACTGTCTTCCCTGTCTGTAAGGAGACGGTATTCTCCCCCCATGACTGTAAGGAGTCTGTACTCTCATCCCGTGTCTGTAAGGAGACGACTCCCTTCCCGAGTCTGTAAGGAGACTGTACTCTCTTCCCGTGTCTGTAAGGAGACTGTACTCTCTTCCCGTGTCTGTACGGAGACTGTACTCTCATCAAGAGTCTGTAAGGAGTCTACTCTCTTCCCGTGTCTGTAAGGAGACTGTACTCTCGTCCCGTGTCCTTAAGAAGCCTGTACTCTCTTCCCGTGTCTGTAAGGAGTCTGTCCTCTCTTCCCGTGTCGTTAAGGAGTCTGTACTCTCTTCCCGTGTCTGTAAGGAGACTGTACGCTCTTCCCGTGTCTGTAAGGAGACCGTACTCCCTTCCCGTGTCTGTAAGGAGTCTGTACTCTCCCC
Source organism: Hypanus sabinus (assembly GCF_030144855.1). NCBI lineage: Eukaryota > Metazoa > Chordata > Chondrichthyes > Myliobatiformes > Dasyatidae > Hypanus > Hypanus sabinus. Next base: position 25,289,838 of record NC_082711.1, on the reverse strand, counting down.
CCATGACTGTAAGGAGTCTGTACTCTCTTCCCGTGTCTGTAAGGAGTCTGTCCTCTCTTGCCTTGTCTGTAAGGAGTCTGTAGTGTCTTCCCGTGTCTGAAAGGAGACTGTACTCTCCCCCTATGAGTGTAAGGAGACTGTATTCTCTTCCCGCGACTGTAAGGAGACTACTCTCTTCCCGTGCCTGTAAGGAGACTGTACGCTCTTCCCGTGTCGTTCTGGAGTCTGTACTCTCTTCCCGTGTCTGTAAGGAGACTGTACTGTCTTCCCTGTCTGTCAGGAGACGGTATTCTCCCCTCATGACTGAAAGGAGTCTGTACTCTCTTCCCGTGTCTGTAAGGAGTCCGTACTCTCTTCTCGTGTCTGTAAGGAGACTGTACTCTCTTCCCCTGTCTGGAAGGAGTCTGTACTCTCTTCCCGTGTCTGTAAGGAGACTGTACCCTCTTCCCGTGCCTGGACGGAGTCTGTAGTCCCTTCCCGTGTCTGTAAGGAGTCTGTACTCTCTTCCCGTGTCGGTAAGGAGACTGTACTGTCTTCCCTGTCTGTAAGGAGACGGTATTCTCCCCCCATGACTGTAAGGAGTCTGTACTCTCATCCCGTGTCTGTAAGGAGACGACTCCCTTCCCGAGTCTGTAAGGAGACTGTACTCTCTTCCCGTGTCTGTAAGGAGACTGTACTCTCTTCCCGTGTCTGTACGGAGACTGTACTTTCGTCAAGAGTCTGTAAGGAGTCTACTCTCTTCCCGTGTCTGTAAGGAGACTGTACTCTCGTCCCGTGTCCTTAAGAAGCCTGTACTCTCTTCCCGTGTCTGTAAGGAGACTGTACTCTCTTCCCGTGACTGTAAGGAGTCTGTCCTCTCTTCCCGTGTCGTTAAGGAGTCTGTACTCTCTTCCCGTGTCTGTAAGGAGACTGTACGCTCTTCCCGTGTCTGTAAGGAGACCGTACTCCCTTCCCGTGTCTGTAAGGAGTCTGTACTCTCCCCCCATGACTGTAAGGAGTCTGTACTCTCTTCCCGTGTCTGTAAGGAGTCTGTCCTCTCTTGCCTTGTCTGTAAGGAGTCTGTAGTGTCTTCCCGTGTCTGAAAGGAGACTGTACTCTCCCCCTATGAGTGTAAGGAGACTGTACTCTCTTCCCGCGACTGTAAGGAGACTACTCTCTTCCCGTGCCTGTAAGGAGACTGTACGCTCTTCCCGTGTCGTTCTGGAGTCTGTACTCTCTTCCCGTGTCTGTAAGGAGACTGTACTGTCTTCCCTGTCTGTCAGGAGACGGTATTCTCCCCTCATGACTGTAAGGAGTCTGTACTCTCTTCCCGTGTCTGTAAGGAGTCCGTACTCTCTTCTCGTGTCTGTAAGGAGACTGTACTCTCTTCCCCTGTCTGTACGGCGAGTGTACTCTCACCAAGAGTCTGTAAGGAGACTACTCTCTTCCCGTGTCTGTAAGGAGACTGTACTGTCTTCCCGTGTCTGTAGGGAGACTACTCCCTTCCCGTGTCTGGAAGGAGAGTGTACTCACTTCCCGTGTCTGTAAGGAGACTGTACTCTCTTCCCGTGTCTGTAAGGAGTCTGTACTCTCCCCCCATGTCTGGAAGGAGTCTGTACTCTCTTCCCGTGTCTGTACGGAGACTGTACTCTCATCAAGAGTCTGTAAGGAGTCTACTCTCTTCCCGTGTCTGTAAGGAGACTGTACTCTCGTCCCGTGTCCTTAAGAAGCCTGTACTCTCTTCCCGTGTCTGTAAGGAGACTGTACGCTCTTCCCGTGTCTGTAAGGAGACCGTACTCTCTTCCCGTGTCTGTAAGGAGTCTGTACTCTCTTCCCGTGTCTGTAAGGAGACTGTACTCTCTTCCCGTGTCTGTAAGGACTCTGTCCTCTCTTCCCGTGTCGTTAAGGAGTCTGTACTCTCTTCCCGTGTCTGTAAGGAGACAGTACGCTCTTCCCGTGTCTGTAAGGAGACCGTACTCCCTTCCCGTGTCGTTCTGGAGTCTGTACTCTCTTCCCGTGCCTGTAAGGAGACTGTACTGTCTTCCCTGTCTGTAAGGAGACGGTATTCTCCCCCCATGACTGTAAGGAGTCTGTACTCTCTTCCCGTGTCTGTAAGGAGACTACTCCCTTCCCGAGTCTGTAAGGAGACTGTACTCTCTTCCCGTGTCTGTAAGGATTCCGTACTCTCTTCTCGTGTCTGTAAGGAGACTGTACTCTCTTCCCGTGTCTGTAAGGTGTCCCTACTCTCACCAAGAGTCTGTAAGTAGGCTACTCTCTTCCCGTGTCTGTAAGGAGACTGTAGTGTCTTCCCGTGTCTGTAAGGAGACTGTACTCTCCCCCTATGAGTGTAAGGAGACTGTACTCTCTTCCCGTGACTGTAAGGAGACCACTCTCTTCCCGTGCCTGTAAGGAGTCTGTACTCTCTTCCCATGTCTGTATGGAGTCTACTCTCTTCCCGTGTATGTAAGGAGACTGTACTCTCGTCCCGTGTCCTTAAGGAGGCTGTACTCTGTTCCCGTGTCTGTAAGGAGACTGAACGCTCTTCCCGTGTCTGTAAGGAGACCGTACTCTCTTCCCGTGTCTGTAAGGAGACTACTCCCTTCCCGAGTCTGTAAGGAGACTGTACTCTCTTCCCGTGTCTGTAAGGAGTCCGTACTCTCTTCTCGTGTCTGTAAGGAGACTGTACTCTCTTCCCGTGTCTGTAAGGTGTCCCTACTCTCACCAAGAGTCTGTAAGGAGACTACTCTCTTCCCGTGTCTGTAAGGAGACTGTAGTGTCTTCCCGTGTCTGTAAGGAGACTGTACTCTCCCGCTATGAGTGTAAGGAGACTGTACTCTCTTCCCGTGACTGTAAGGAGACCACTCTCTTCCCGTGCCTGTAAGGAGTCTGTACTCTCTTCCCATGTCTGTAAGGAGTCTACTCTCTTCCCGTGTATGTAAGGAGACTGTACTCTCTTCCCGTGTTTATAAGGAGTCTGTACTCTCTGCCCGTGTCTGTAAGGAGACTGTACTCTCTTCCCGTGTCTGTAAGGAGTCTGTATTCTCCCCCCATGACTGTAAGGAGTCTGTACTCTCTTCCCGTGTCTGTATGGAGTCTGTCCACCCTTCCCTTGTCTGTAAGGAGTCTGTAGTGTCTTCCCGTGTCTGAAAGGAGACTGTACTCTCCCCCTATGAGTGTAAGGAGACTGTACTCTCTTCCCGCGACTGTAAGGAGACTACTCTCTTCCCGTGCCTGTAAGGAGTCTGTAATCTCTTCCCATGTCTGTAAGGAGTCTGTGCTCTCTTTCCGTCTCTGTAAGGAGACTACTCTGTTCCCGTGTCTGCAAGGAGACTACTCTCTTCCGTGCCTGTAAGGAGTCTGTACTCTCTTCCCATGTCTGTAAGGAGACTGTGCTCTCTTTCCGTCTCTGTAAGGAGACTACTCTGTTCCCGTGTCTGCAAGCAGACTACTCTCTTCCCGTGTCTGTAAGGAGTCTGTACTCTCTACCCGTGTCTGTAAGGAGACTGTACTCTCTTCCCGTGTCTGTAAGGAGTCTGTACTCTCTACCCGTGTCTGTAAGGAGACTGTACTCTCTTCCCGTGTCTGTAAGGAGTCTCTACTCTCCCCCCATGACTGTAAGGAGTCTGTACTTTCTTCACGTTTCTGAAATGAGACCGTACTCTCCCCCCATGACTCTAAGGAGACTACTCTCTTCCCGTGTCTGTAAGGAGAGTGTATAATCTTCCCGAGTCTGTACTATATACAGTCTATACTCCCTTCCCGTGTCTGTAAGGAGACTGTACTCTCTTCCCGTGTCTGTAAGGAGACTGTACTCTCTTCCCGTGTCTTTACGGAGACTGTACTCTGATCAAGAGTCTGTAAGGAGTCTACTCCCTCCCCGTGTCTGTAAGGAGACTGTACTCTCTTCCCGTGTCTGTAAGGAGTCTGTACTCTCTTCTCGTGTCTGTAAGGAGACTGTACTCTCTTCCCGTGTCTGTAAGGAGTCCCTATTCTCACCAAGAGTCTGTAAGGAGACTACTCTGTTCCGGTGTCTGTAAGGAGACTGTAGTGTCTTCCCGTGTCTGTAAGGAGACTGTACTCTCCCCCTATGAGTGTTAGGAGACTGTACTCTCTTCCCGTGACTGTAAGGAGACTACTCTCTTCCCGTGGCTGTAAGGAGTCTGTACTCTCTTCCCATGTCTGTAAGGAGTCTGTGCTCTCTTCTCGTCTCTGTAAGGAGACAACTCTCTTCCCGTGTCTACAAAGAGACTACTCTCTTCCCGTGTCTGTAAGGAGTCTATAATCTCTTCCCGTGTCTGTAAGGAGACGGTACTCTCCCCCCATGACTGTAAGGGGTCTGTACTCTAAGGGGTCTGTACTCTCTTCACCTTTCTGTAAGGAGGCCATACTCTCCTCCTATGACTGTAAGGAGAGTGTACTCTCTACCCGTGTCTGTACGGAGACTGTACACTCATCAAGAGTCTGTAAGGAGACTACTCTCTTCCCGTGTATGTAAGGAGACTGTACGCTCTTCCCGTGTCTGTAAGGAGACCGTACTCCCTTCCCGTGTCGTTCTGGAGTCTGTACTCTCTTCCCGTGTCTGTAAGGAGACTGTACTCTCTTCCCATGTCTGTAAGGAGTCTACTCTCTTCCCGTGTATGTATGGAGACTGTACTATCGTCCCGTGTCCTCAAGGAGCCTGTACTCTCTTCCCGTGTATGTAAGGAGACTGTACTCTCGTCCCGTGTCCTTAAGGAGCCTGTACTCTCTTCCGTGTCTGTAAGGAGACCGTACTCTCTTCCCGTGTCTGTAAGGAGACTGTACTGTCCTCCCTGTCTGTAAGGAGACGGTATTCTCCCCCCATGACTGTAAGGAGACTGTACTCTCTTCCCGTGTTTGTAAGGAGTCTGTACTCTCTGCCCGTGTCTGTAAGGAGACTGTACTCTCTTCACGTGTCTGTAAGGAGTCTGTACTCTCCCCCCATGACTGTAAGGAGTCTGTACTCTCTTCCCGTGTCTGTAAGGAGTCTGTCCTCTCTTCCCTTGTCTGTAAGGAGTCTGTAGTGTCTTCCCGTGTCTGAAGGGAGACTGTACTCTCCCCCTATGAGTGTAAGGAGACTGTACTCTCTTCCCGCGACTGTAAGGAGACTACTCTCTTCCCGTGCCTGTAAGGAGACTGTACGCTCTTCCCGTGTCGTTCTGGAGTCTGTACTCTCTTCCCGTGTCTGTAAGGAGACTGTACTGTCTTCCCTGTCTGTCAGGAGACGGTATTCTCCCCTCATGACTGTAAGGAGTCTGTACTCTCTTCCCGTGTCTTTAAGGAGTCCGTACTCTCTTCTCGTGTCTGTAAGGAGACTGTACTCTCTTCCCCTGTCTGTACGGAGAGTGTACTCTCACCAAGAGTCTGTAAGGAGACTACTCCCTTCCCGTGTCTGTAAGGAGACTGTACTGTCTTCCCGTGTCTGTAAGGAGACTGTACTCTCTTCCCGTGTCTGGAAGGAGTCTGTACTCTCCCCCCATGTCTGGAAGGAGTCTGTACTCTCTTCCCGTGTCTGTAAGAAGACTGTACCCTCTTCCCGTGCCTGGATGGAGTCTGTAGTCCCTTCCCTTGTCTGTAAGGAGTCTGTACTCTCTTCCCGTGTCGGTAAGGAGACTGTACTGTCTTCCCTGTCTGTAAGGAGACGGTATTCTCCCCACATGACTGTAAGGATTCTGTACTCTCATCCCGTGTCTGTAAGGAGACGACTCCCTTCCCGAGTCTGTAAGGAGACTGTACTCTCTTCCCGTGTCTGTAAGGAGACTGTACTCTCTTCCCGTGTCTGTACGGAGACTGTACTCTCATCAAGAGTCTGTAAGGAGTCTACTCTCTTCCCGTGTCTGTAAGGAGACTGTACTCTCGTCCCTTGTCCTTAAGAAGCCTGTACTCTCTTCCCGTGTCCGTAAGGAGACTGTACGCTCTTCCCGTGTCTGTAAGGAGACCGTACTCTCTTCACGTGTCTGTAAGGAGTCTGTACTCTCTTCCCGTGTCTGTAAGGAGACTGTACTCTCTTCCCGTGTCTGTAAGGAGTCTGCCCTCTCTTCCCGTGTCGTTAAGGAGTCTGTACTCTCTTCCCGTGTCTGTAAGGAGACTGTACGCTCTTCCCGTGTCTGTAAGGAGACCGTACTCCCTTCCCGTGTCGTTCTGGAGTCTGTACTCTCTTCCCGTGTCTGTAAGGAGACTGTACTGTCTTCCCTGTCTGTAAGGAGACGGTATTCTCCCCCCATGACTGTAAGGAGTCTGTACTCTCTTCCCGGGTCTGTAAGGAGACTACTCCCTTCCCGAGTCTGTAAGGAGACTGTACTCTCTTCCCGTGTCTGTAAGGAGTCCGTACTCTCTTCTCGTGTCTGTAAGGAGACTGTACTCTCTTCCCGTGTCTGTAAGGTGTCCCTACTCTCATCAAGAGTCTGTAAGGAGGCTACTCTCTTCCCGTGTCTGTCAGGAGACTGTAGTGTCTTCCCGTGTCTGTAAGGAGACTGTACTCTCCCCCTATGAGTGTAAGGAGAGTGTACTCTCTTCCCGTGACTGTAAGGAGACCACTCTCTTCCCGTGCCTGTAAGGAACCTGTACTCTCTTCCAATGTCTGTAAGGAGTCTACTCTCTTCCCGTGTATGTAAGGAGACTGTACTCTCGTCCCGTGTCCTTAAGGAGCCTGTACTCTCTTCCCGTGTCTGTAAGGAGACTGTACGCTCTTCCCGTGTCTGTAAGGAAACCGTACTCTCTTCCCGTGTCTGTAAGGAGACTACTCCCTTCCCGAGTCTGTAAGGAGACTGTACTCTCTTCCCGTGTCTGTAAGGAGTCCGTACTCTCTTCTCGTGTCTGTAAGGAGACTGTACTCTCTTCCCGTGTCTGTAAGGTGTCCCTACTCTCAGCAAGAGTCTGTAAGGAGACTACTCTCTTCCCGTGTCTGTAAGGAGACTGTAGTGTCTTCCCGTGTCTGTAAGGAGACTGTACTCTCCCCCTATGAGTGTAAGGAGACTGTACTCTCTTCCCGTGACTGTAAGGAGACCACTCTCTTCCCGTGCCTGTAAGGAGTCTGTACTCTCTTCCCATGTCTGTAAGGAGTCTACTCTCTTCCCGTGTATGTAAGGAGACTGTACTCTCGTCCCGTGTCCTGAAGGAGCCTGTACTCTATTCCCGTGTCTGTAAGGAGACTGTACGCTCTTCCCGTGTCTGTAAGGAGACTGTACTGTCTTCCCGTGTTTGTAAGGAGTCTGTACTCTCTGCCCGTGTCTGTAAGGAGACTGTACTCTCTTCCCGTGTCTGTAAGGAGACTGTACGCTCTTCCCGTGTCTGTAAGGAGTCCGTACTCTCTTCTCGTGTCTGTAAGGAGACTGTACTCTCTTCCCGTGTCTGTAAGGTGTCCCTACTCTCATCAAGAGTCTGTAAGGAGGCTACTCTCTTCCCGTGTCTGTCAGGAGACTGTAGTGTCTTCCCGTGTCTGTAAGGAGACTGTACTCTCCCCCTATGAGTGTAAGGAGAGTGTACTCTCTTCCCGTGACTGTAAGGAGACCACTCTCTTCCCGTGCCTGTAAGGAACCTGTACTCTCTTCCAATGTCTGTAAGGAGTCTACTCTCTTCCCGTGTATGTAAGGAGACTGTACTCTCGTCCCGTGTCCTTAAGGAGCCTGTACTCTCTTCCCGTGTCTGTAAGGAGACTGTACGCTCTTCCCGTGTCTGTAAGGAGACCGTACTCTCTTCCCGTGTCTGTAAGGAGACTACTCCCTTCCCGAGTCTGTAAGGAGACTGTACTCTCTTCCCGTGTCTGTAAGGAGTCCGTACTCTCTTCTCGTGTCTGTAAGGAGACTGTACTCTCTTCCCGTGTCTGTAAGGTGTCCCTACTCTCACCAAGAGTCTGTAAGGAGACTACTCTCTTCCCGTGTCTGTAAGGAGACTGTAGTGTCTTCCCGTGTCTGTAAGGAGACTGTACTCTCCCCCTATGAGTGTAAGGAGACTGTACTCTCTTCCCGTGACTGTAAGGAGACCACTCTCTTCCCGTGCCTGTAAGGAGTCTGTACTCTCTTCCCATGTCTGTAAGGAGTCTACTCTCTTCCCGTGTATGTAAGGAGACTGTACTCTCGTCCCGTGTCCTGAAGGAGCCTGTACTCTATTCCCGTGTCTGTAAGGAGACTGTACGCTCTTCCCGTGTCTGTAAGGAGACTGTACTGTCTTCCCGTGTTTGTAAGGAGTCTGTACTCTCTGCCCGTGTCTGTAAGGAGACTGTACTCTCTTCCCGTGTCTGTAAGGAGACTGTACGCTCTTCCCGTGTCTGTAAGGAGACCGTACTCTCTTCCCGTCTTTGTAAGGAGACTGTACTGTCTTCCCGTGTTTGTAAGGAGTCTGTACTCTCTGCCCGTGTCTGTAAGGAGACTGTACTCTCTTCCCTGTCTGTAAGGAGACGGTATTCTCCCCCCATGACTGTAAGGAGACTGTACTCTCTTCCCGTGTTTGTAAGGAGTCTGTACTCTCTGCCCTTGTCTGTAAGGAGACTGTACTCTCTTCCCGTGTCTGTAAGGAGTCTGTACTCTCCCCCCATGACTGTAAGGAGTCTGTACTCTCTTCCCGTGTCTGTAAGGAGTCTGTCCTCTCTTCCCTTTTCTGTAAGGAGTCTGTAGTGTCTTCCCGTGTCTGAAAGGAGACTGTACTCTCCCCCTATGAGTGTAAGGAGACTGTACTCTCTTCCCGCGACTGTAAGGAGACTGTACTCTCTTCCCGTGTCTGTAAGGAGACTGTACTCTCTTCCCGTGTCTGTAAGGAGACTACTCTCTTCCCGTGTCTGTAAGGAGTCTGTAATCTCTTCCCGTGTATGTAAGGAGACCGTACTCCCCGTGTCGATCTGGAGTCTGTACTCTCTTCCCGTGTCTGTAAGGAGTCTCTACTCTCCACCCATGACTGTAAGGAGACTGTACTTTCTTCACGTTTCTAAAATGAGACCGTACTCTCCCCCCATGTCTCTAAGGAGACTACTCTCTTCCCGTGTCTGTAAGGAGAGTGTATCCTCTTCCCGAGTCTGTACTATATACAGTCTATACTCCCTTCCCGTGTCTGTAAGGAGACTGTACTCTCTTCCCGTGTCTGTAAGGAGACTGTACTCTCTTCCCGTGTCTGTACGGAGACTGTACTCTCATCAAGAGTCTGTAAGGTAACTACTCCCTTCCCGTGTCTGTAAGGAGAATGTACTCTCTTCCCGTGTCTGTAAGGAGACTGTACTCTCTTCCCGTGTCTTTATGGAATCTGTAATCTCTTCCCGTGTCTGTAGGGAGACTGTACTCTCTTCCCGTGTCTTTAAGGAGTCTGCCCTCTCTTCCCGTGTCGTTAAGGAGTCTGTACTCTCTTCCCGTGTCTGTAAGGAGACTGTACGCTCTTCCCGTGTCTGTAAGGAGACCGTACTCCCATCCCGTGTCGTTCTGGAGTCTGTACTCTCTTCCCGTGTCTGTAAGGAGACTGTACTGTCTTCCCTGTCTGTAAGGAGACGGTATTCTCCCCCCATGACTGTAAGGAGTCTGTACTCTCTTCCCGTGTCTGTAAGGAGACTACTCCCTTCCCGAGACTGTAAGGAGACTGTACTCTCTTCCCGTGTCTGTAAGGAGTCTGTACTCTCTTCCCGTGTCTGTAAGGAGACTGTACTCTCTTCCCGTGTCTGTAAGGAGTCCCTACTCTCACCAAGAGTCTGTAAGGAGACTACTCTCTTCCGGTGTCTGTAAGGAGAGTGTAGTGTCTTCCCGTGTCTGTAAGGAGACTGTACTCTCCCCCTATGAGTGTAAGGAGACTGTACTCTCTTCCCGTGACTGTAAGGAGACTACTCTCTTCCCGTGGCTGTAAGGAGTCTGCACTCACTTCCCATGTCTGTAAGGAGTCTGTGCTCTCTTCCCGTCTCTGTAAGGAGACAACTCTCTTCCCGTGTCTACAAAGAGACTACTCTCTTCCCGTGTCTGTAAGGAGTCTGTAATCTCTTCCCGTGTCTGTAAGGAGACGGTACTCTCCCCCCATGACTGTAAGGGGTCTGTACTGTAAGGGGTCTGTACTCTCTTCACCTTTCTGTAAGGAGGCCATACTCTCCTCCCATGACTGTAAGGAGAGTGTACTCTCTTCCCGTGTCTGTACGGAGACTGTACACTCATCAAGAGTCTGTAAGGAGACTACTCTCTTCCCGTGTATGTAAGGAGACTGTACGCTCTTCCCGTGTCTGTAAGGAGACCGTACTCCCTTCCCGTGTCGTTCTGGAGTCTGTACTCTCTTCCCGTGTCTGTAAGGAGAATGTACCGTCTTCCCTTTCTGTAAGGTGATGGTATTCTCCCCCCATGACTGTAAGGGGACTGTACTCTCTTCCCGTGTCTGTAAGGAGTCTGTACTCTCTACCCGTGTCTGTAAGTAGACTGTACTCTCTTCCGTGTCTGTAAGGAGTCTTTACTCTCCCCCCATGACTGTAAGGAGTCTGTACTTTCTTCACGTTTATGAAATGAGAACGTACTCTCCCCCGATGACTGTAAGGAGACTACTCTCTTCCCGTGTCTGTAAGGAGAGTGTGCCATCTTCCGGAGTCTGTACTATATACAGTCAATACTCCCTTCCCGTGTCTGTACGGAGACTGCACTCTCTTCCCGTGTCTGTAAGGGGACTGTAATCTCTTCCCGTGTCTGTACGGAGACTGTACTCTCATCAAGAGTCTGTAAGGAGACTACTCCCTTCCCGTGTCTGTAAGGAGAATGTACTCTCTTCCCGTGTCTGTAAGGAGACTGTACTCTCTTCCCGTGTCGTTATGGAATCTGTACTCTAATCACGTGTCTGTAGGGAGACTGCACTCTCTTCCCGTGTCTGTAAGGAGTCTGTCCTCTCTTCCCGTGTCGATAAGGAGTCTGTACTCTCTTCCCGTGTCTGTAAGGAGACTGTACGCTCTTCCCGTGTCGTTCTGGAGTCTGTACTCTCTTCCCGTGTCTGTAAGGAGACTGTACTGTCTTCCCTGTCTGTCAGGAGACGGTATTCTCCCCTCATGACTGTAAGGAGTCTGTACTCTCTTCCCGTGCCTGTAAGGAGTCCGTACTCTCTTCTCGTGACTGTAAGGAGACTGTACTCTATTCCCCTGTCTGTACGGAGAGTGTACTCTCACCATGAGTCTGTAAGGAGACTACTCTCTTCCCGTGTCTGTAAGGAGACTGTACTGTCTTCCCGTGTATGTAGGGAGACTACTCCCTTCCCGTGTCTGGAAGGAGAGTGTACTCACTTCCCGTGCCTGTAAGGAGACTGTACTCTCTTCCCGTGTCTGTAAGGAGTCTGTACTCTCCCCCCATGTCTGGAAGGAGTCTGTACTCTCTTCCCGTGTCTGTAAGGAGACTGTACCCTCTTCCCGTGCCTGGAAGGAGTCTGTAGTCCCTTCCCGTGTCTGTAAGGAGTCTGTCCTCTCTTCACGTGTCGGTAAGGAGACTGTACTGTCTTCCCTGTCTGTAAGGAGACGGTATTCTCCCCCCATGACTGTAAGGAGTCTGTACTCTCTTCCCGTGTCTGTAAGGAGACGACTCCCTTCCCGAGTCTGTAAGGAGACTGTACTCTCTTCCCGTGTCTGTAAGGAGACTGTACTCTCTTCCCGTGTCTGTACGGAGACTGTACTCTCATCAAGAGTCTGTAAGGAGTCTACTCCCTTCCCGTGTCTGTAAGGAGACTGTACTCTCGTCCCGTGTCCTTAAGGAGCCTGTACTCTCTTCCCGTGTCTGTAAGGAGACTGTACGCTCTTCCCGTGTCTGTAAGGAGACCGTACTCTCTTCCCGTGTCTGTAAGGAGTCTGTACTCTCTTCACGTGTTTGTAAGGAGTCTGTACTCTCTGCCCGTGTCTGTAAGGAGACTGTACTCTCTTCCCGTGTCGTTATGGAATCTGTACTCTCTTCCCGTGTTTGTAGGGAGACTGTACTCTCTTCCCGTGTCTGTAAGGAGTCTGTCCTTTCTTCCCGTGTCGTTAAGGAGTCTGTACTCTCTTCCCGTGTCTGTAAGGAGAATGTACGCTCTTCCCGCGTCTGTAAGGAGACCGTACTCCCTTCACGTGTCGTTCTGGAGTCTGTACTCTCTTCCCGTGTCTGTAAGGAGACTGTACTGTCTTCCCTGTCTGTAAGGAGACGGTATTCTCCCCCCATGACTGTAAGGAGTCTGTTTTCTCTTCCCGTGTCTGTAAGGAGACTACTCTCTTCCCGTGTCTGTAAGGAGTCCGTAGTCTCTTCTCGTGTCTGTAAGTAGACTGTACTCTCTTCCCGTGTCTGTAAGGAGACAACTCTCTTCCCGTGTCTACAAAGAGACTACTCTCTTCCCGTGTCTGTAAGGAGTCTGTAATCTCTTCCCGTGTCTGTAAGGAGACGGTACTCTCCCCCCATGACTGTAAGGGGTCTGTACTGTAAGGGGTCTGTACTCTCTTCACCTTTCTGTAAGGAGGCCATACTCTCCTCCCATGACTGTAAGGAGAGTGTACTCTCTTCCCGTGTCTGTACGGAGACTGTACACTCATCAAGAGTCTGTAAGGAGACTACTCTCTTCCCGTGTATGTAAGGAGACTGTACGCTCTTCCCGTGTCTGTAAGGAGACCGTACTCCCTTCCCGTGTCGTTCTGGAGTCTGTACTCTCTTCCCGTGTCTGTAAGGAGAATGTACCGTCTTCCCTTTCTGTAAGGTGATGGTATTCTCCCCCCATGACTGTAAGGGGACTGTACTCTCTTCCCGTGTCTGTAAGGAGTCTGTACTCTCTACCCGTGTCTGTAAGTAGACTGTACTCTCTTCCGTGTCTGTAAGGAGTCTTTACTCTCCCCCCATGACTGTAAGGAGTCTGTACTTTCTTCACGTTTATGAAATGAGAACGTACTCTCCCCCGATGACTGTAAGGAGACTACTCTCTTCCCGTGTCTGTAAGGAGAGTGTGCCATCTTCCGGAGTCTGTACTATATACAGTCAATACTCCCTTCCCGTGTCTGTACGGAGACTGCACTCTCTTCCCGTGTCTGTAAGGGGACTGTAATCTCTTCCCGTGTCTGTACGGAGACTGTACTCTCATCAAGAGTCTGTAAGGAGACTACTCCCTTCCCGTGTCTGTAAGGAGAATGTACTCTCTTCCCGTGTCTGTAAGGAGACTGTACTCTCTTCCCGTGTCGTTATGGAATCTGTACTCTAATCACGTGTCTGTAGGGAGACTGCACTCTCTTCCCGTGTCTGTAAGGAGTCTGTCCTCTCTTCCCGTGTCGATAAGGAGTCTGTACTCTCTTCCCGTGTCTGTAAGGAGACTGTACGCTCTTCCCGTGTCGTTCTGGAGTCTGTACTCTCTTCCCGTGTCTGTAAGGAGACTGTACTGTCTTCCCTGTCTGTCAGGAGACGGTATTCTCCCCTCATGACTGTAAGGAGTCTGTACTCTCTTCCCGTGCCTGTAAGGAGTCCGTACTCTCTTCTCGTGACTGTAAGGAGACTGTACTCTATTCCCCTGTCTGTACGGAGAGTGTACTCTCACCATGAGTCTGTAAGGAGACTACTCTCTTCCCGTGTCTGTAAGGAGACTGTACTGTCTTCCCGTGTATGTAGGGAGACTACTCCCTTCCCGTGTCTGGAAGGAGAGTGTACTCACTTCCCGTGCCTGTAAGGAGACTGTACTCTCTTCCCGTGTCTGTAAGGAGTCTGTACTCTCCCCCCATGTCTGGAAGGAGTCTGTACTCTCTTCCCGTGTCTGTAAGGAGACTGTACCCTCTTCCCGTGCCTGGAAGGAGTCTGTAGTCCCTTCCCGTGTCTGTAAGGAGTCTGTCCTCTCTTCACGTGTCGGTAAGGAGACTGTACTGTCTTCCCTGTCTGTAAGGAGACGGTATTCTCCCCCCATGACTGTAAGGAGTCTGTACTCTCTTCCCGTGTCTGTAAGGAGACGACTCCCTTCCCGAGTCTGTAAGGAGACTGTACTCTCTTCCCGTGTCTGTAAGGAGACTGTACTCTCTTCCCGTGTCTGTACGGAGACTGTACTCTCATCAAGAGTCTGTAAGGAGTCTACTCCCTTCCCGTGTCTGTAAGGAGACTGTACTCTCGTCCCGTGTCCTTAAGGAGCCTGTACTCTCTTCCCGTGTCTGTAAGGAGACTGTACGCTCTTCCCGTGTCTGTAAGGAGACCGTACTCTCTTCCCGTGTCTGTAAGGAGTCTGTACTCTCTTCACGTGTTTGTAAGGAGTCTGTACTCTCTGCCCGTGTCTGTAAGGAGACTGTACTCTCTTCCCGTGTCGTTATGGAATCTGTACTCTCTTCCCGTGTTTGTAGGGAGACTGTACTCTCTTCCCGTGTCTGTAAGGAGTCTGTCCTTTCTTCCCGTGTCGTTAAGGAGTCTGTACTCTCTTCCCGTGTCTGTAAGGAGAATGTACGCTCTTCCCGCGTCTGTAAGGAGACCGTACTCCCTTCACGTGTCGTTCTGGAGTCTGTACTCTCTTCCCGTGTCTGTAAGGAGACTGTACTGTCTTCCCTGTCTGTAAGGAGACGGTATTCTCCCCCCATGACTGTAAGGAGTCTGTTTTCTCTTCCCGTGTCTGTAAGGAGACTACTCTCTTCCCGTGTCTGTAAGGAGTCCGTAGTCTCTTCTCGTGTCTGTAAGTAGACTGTACTCTCTTCCCGTGTCTGTAAGGTGTCCCTACTCTCACCAAGAGTCTTTAAGGAGACTACTCTCTTCCCGTGTCTGTAAGGAGACTGTAGTGTCTTCCCGTGTCTGTAAGGAGACTGTACTCTCTTCCCGTGTCTGTAAGGAGTCTGTACTCTCTTCCCATGTCTGTAAGGAGTCTGTGCTCTCTTCCCGTCTCTGTAAGGAGACAACTCTCTTCCCGTGTCTACAAAGAGTCTACTCTCTTCCCGTGTCTGTAAGGAGACTGTACTCTCTTCCCGTGTCTGTAAGGAGACTGTACTCTCTTCCCGTGTCTGTACGGAGACTGTACTCTCATCAAGAGTCTGTAAGGAGACTACTCTCTTCCCGTGTGTGTAAGGAGACTGTACTCTCTTCCCGTGTCTGTAAGGAGTCTGTCCTCTCTTCCTGTGTCTGTAAGGAGACGACTCTCTTCCAGTGTCTGTAAGGAGTCCGTACTCTCCCCCCATGACTGGAAGGAGTCTGTATTCTCTTCCCGTGTCTGTAAGGAGACTGTTCCCTCTTCCCGTGTCTGTAAGGAGACTGTACTCTCTGCCCGTGTCTATAAGGAGTCTGTACTCTCTTCCCGTGTCTGTAAGGAGACTGTACTCTCTTCCCGTGTCGTTATGGAATCTGTACTCTAATCACGTGTCTGTAGGGAGACTGCACTCTCTTCCCGTGTCTGTAAGGAGTCTGTCCTCTCTTCCCGTGTCGATAAGGAGTCTGTACTCTCTTCCCGTGTCTGTAAGGAGACTGTACGCTCTTCCCGTGTCGTTCTGGAGTCTGTACTCTCTTCCCGTGTCTGTAAGGAGACTGTACTGTCTTCCCTGTCTGTCAGGAGACGGTATTCTCCCCTCATGACTGTAAGGAGTCTGTACTCTCTTCCCGTGCCTGTAAGGAGTCCGTACTCTCTTCTCGTGACTGTAAGGAGACTGTACTCTATTCCCCTGTCTGTACGGAGAGTGTACTCTCACCATGAGTCTGTAAGGAGACTACTCTCTTCCCGTGTCTGTAAGGAGACTGTACTGTCTTCCCGTGTATGTAGGGAGACTACTCCCTTCCCGTGTCTGGAAGGAGAGTGTACTCACTTCCCGTGCCTGTAAGGAGACTGTACTCTCTTCCCGTGTCTGTAAGGAGTCTGTACTCTCCCCCCATGTCTGGAAGGAGTCTGTACTCTCTTCCCGTGTCTGTAAGGAGACTGTACCCTCTTCCCGTGCCTGGAAGGAGTCTGTAGTCCCTTCCCGTGTCTGTAAGGAGTCTGTCCTCTCTTCACGTGTCGGTAAGGAGACTGTACTGTCTTCCCTGTCTGTAAGGAGACGGTATTCTCCCCCCATGACTGTAAGGAGTCTGTACTCTCTTCCCGTGTCTGTAAGGAGACGACTCCCTTCCCGAGTCTGTAAGGAGACTGTACTCTCTTCCCGTGTCTGTAAGGAGACTGTACTCTCTTCCCGTGTCTGTACGGAGACTGTACTCTCATCAAGAGTCTGTAAGGAGTCTACTCCCTTCCCGTGTCTGTAAGGAGACTGTACTCTCGTCCCGTGTCCTTAAGGAGCCTGTACTCTCTTCCCGTGTCTGTAAGGAGACCGTACTCTCTTCCCGTGTCTGTAAGGAGTCTGTACTCTCTTCACGTGTTTGTAAGGAGTCTGTACTCTCTGCCCGTGTCTGTAAGGAGACTGTACTCTCTTCCCGTGTCGTTATGGAATCTGTACTCTCTTCCCGTGTTTGTAGGGAGACTGTACTCTCTTCCCGTGTCTGTAAGGAGTCTGTCCTCTATTCCCGTGTCGTTAAGGAGTCTGTACTCTCTTCCCGTGTCTGTAAGGAGAATGTACGCTCTTCCCGTGTCTGTAAGGAGACCGTACTCCCTTCACGTGTCGTTCTGGAGTCTGTACTCTCTTCCCGTGTCTGTAAGGAGACTGTACTGTCTTCCCTGTCTGTAAGGAGACGGTATTCTCCCCCCATGACTGTAAGGAGTCTGTTTTCTCTTCCCGTGTCTGTAAGGAGACTACTCTCTTCCCGTGTCTGTAAGGAGTCCGTCGTCTCTTCTCGTGTCTGTAAGGAGACTGTACTCTCTTCCCGTGTCTGTAAGGTGTCCCTACTCTCACCAAGAGTCTTTAAGGAGACTACTCTCTTCCCGTGTCTGTAAGGAGACTGTAGTGTCTTCCCGTGTCTGTAAGGAGACTGTACTCTCTTCCCGTGTCTGTAAGGAGTCTGTACTCTCTTCCCATGTCTGTAAGGAGTCTGTGCTCTCTTCCCGTCTCTGTAAGGAGACAACTCTCTTCCCGTGTCTACAAAGAGTCTACTCTCTTCCCGTGTCTGTAAGGAGACTGTACTCTCTTCCCGTGTCTGTAAGGAGACTGTACTCTCTTCCCGTGTCTGTACGGAGACTGTACTCTCATCAAGAGTCTGTAAGGAGACTACTCTCTTCCCGTGTCTGTAAGGAGACTGTACTCTCTTCCCGTGTCTGTAAGGAGTCTGTCCTCTCTTCCTGTGTCTGTAAGGAGACGACTCTCTTCCAGTGTCTGTAAGGAGTCCGTACTCTCCCCCCATGACTGGAAGGAGTCTGTATTCTCTTCCCGTGTCTGTAAGGAGACTGTTCCCTCTTCCCGTGTCTGTAAGGAGACTGTACTCTCTGCCCGTGTCTATAAGGAGTCTGTACTCTCTTCCCGTGTCTGTAAGGAGACTGTACTCTCTTCCCGTGTCTGTACGGAGACTGTACTCTCATCAAGAGTCTGTAAGGAGACTACTCTCTTTCCGTGTCTGTAAGGAGACTGTACTCTCTTCCCGGGTCTGTAGGGAGACCGTACCCCCTTCCCGTGTCGTTCTGGAGTCTGTACTGTCTTCCCGTGTCTGTAAGGAGTCTGTACTCTCTTCCCGTGTCTGTAAGGCGTCTGTACTCCCTTCCCTTGTCTGTAAGGAGACGACTCTCTTCCCGTGTCTGTAAGCAGTCTGTACTCTCCCCCCATGACTGGAAGGAGTCTGTATTCCCTTCGCGTGTCTGTAAGGAGACTGTACCCTCTTCCCGTGTCTGTAAGGCGTCTGTACTCCTTTCCCGTGTCTGTAAGGAGTCTGTACTCTCTTCACGTGTCTGTAAGGAGACTACTCCCTTCCCTTGTCTGTAAGGAGACTGTACTCTCTTCCCGTGTCTGTAGGGAGACCGTACTCCCTTCCCGTGTCGTTCTGGAGTCTGTACTATCTTCCCGTGTCTGTAAGGAGACTGTACTCACTTCCCGTGTCTGTAAGGAGACGGTACTCTCCCCCCATGACTGTAAGGAGACTGTACTCTCTTCCCGTGTCTGCGAGGAGACGACTCTCTTCCCGTGCTTGTAAGGAGTCTGTACTCTCTTCCCGTGTCTGTAAGGTGTCTGTGCAATCTTCTCGTCTCTGGAAGGAGACTACACTCTTCCCGTGTCTGTAAGGAGAATGTAATCTCTTCCCGTGTCTGTAAGGAGACGGTACTCTCCCCCCATGACTGTAAGGGGTCTGTACTCTAAGGGGTCTGTACTCTCTTCACCTTTCTGTAAGGAGGCCATACTCTCCTCCCATGACTGTAAGGAGGCTGCACTCTCTTCCCGTGTCTGTAAGGAGTCTGTATTCTCCCCCCATGACTGTAAGGAGTCTGTACTCTCTTCCCGTGTCTGTAATGATACTGTACCCTCTTCCCGTGCCTGGAAGGTGTCTGTAGTCCCTTCCCGTGTCTGTAAGGAGTCTGTACTCTCTTCCCGTGTCT
The DNA here is from genome assembly GCF_030144855.1 of Hypanus sabinus. Classification (NCBI taxonomy): domain Eukaryota; kingdom Metazoa; phylum Chordata; class Chondrichthyes; order Myliobatiformes; family Dasyatidae; genus Hypanus; species Hypanus sabinus. Next base: position 25,271,511 of record NC_082711.1, on the reverse strand, counting down.
GTAAGGAGACTGTACTGTCTTCCCTGTCTGTAAGGAGACGGTATTCTCCCCCCATGACTGTAAGGAGTCTGTACTCGCTTCCCGTGTCTGTAAGGAGACTACTCCCTTCCCGAGTCTGTAAGGAGACTGTACTCTCTTCCCGTGTCTGTAAGGAGTCTGCACTATCTTCCCGTGTCTGTAAGGAGACTGTACTCTCTTCCCGTGTCTGTACGGAGACTGTACTCTCATCAAGAGTCTGTAAGGAGTCTACTCCCTTCCCGTATATGTAAGGAGACTGTACTCTCGTCCCGTGTCCTTAAGGAGCGTGTACTCTCTTCCCGTGTCTGTAAGGAGACTGTACGCTCTTCCCGTGTCTGTAAGGAGACCGTACTCTCTTCCCGTTTCTGTAAGGAGACTGTACTGTCTTCCCTGTCTGTAAGGAGACGGTATTCTCCCCCCATGACTGTAGGGAGACTGTACTCTCTTCCCGTGTCTGTAAGGAGTCTGTCCTCTCTTCCCGTGTCGTTAAGGAGTCTGTACTCTCCTCCCGTGTCTGTAAGGAGATTGTACGCTCTTCCCGTGTCTGTAAGGAGACCGTACTCCCTTCGCGTGTCGTTCTGGAGTCTGTACTTTCTTCCCGTGTCTGTAAGGAGACTGTACTGTCTTCCCTGTCTGTAAGGAGACGGTATTCTCCCCCCATGACTGTAAGGAGTCTGTACTCTCTTCCCGTGTCTGTAAGGAGACTACTCCCTTCCCGAGTCTGTAAGGAGACTGTACTCTCTTCCCGTGTCAGGAAGGAGTCCGTACTCTCTTCTCGTGTCTGTAAGGAGACTGTACTCTCTTCCCGTGTCTGTAAGGTGTCCCTACTCTCACCAAGAGTCTGTAAGGAGACTACTCTCTTCCCGTGTCTGTAAGGAGACTGTAGTGTCTTCCTGTGTCTGTAAGGAGACTGTACTCTCCCCCTATGAGTGTAAGGAGACTGTACTCTCTTCCCGTGACTGTAAGGAGACTACTCTCTTCCCGTGCCTGTAAGGAGTCTGTACTCTCTTCCCATGTCTGTAAGGAGTCTGTGCTCTCTTCCCGTCTCTGTAAGGAGACAACTCTCTTCCCGTGTCTACAAAGAGACTACTCTGTTCCCGTGTCTGTAAGGAGACTGTACTCTCTTCCCGTGTCTGTAAGGAGACTGTACTCTCTTCCCGTGTCTATACGGAGACTGTACTCTCATCAAGAGTCTGTAAGGAGACTACTCTCTTCCCGTGTCTGTAAGGAGACTGTACTCTCTTCCCGTGTCTGTAAGGAGTCTGTCCTCTCTTCCTGTGTCTGTAAGGAGACGACTCTCTTCCAGTGTCTGTAAGGAGTCCGTACTCTCCCCCCATGACTGGAAGGGGTCGGTATTCTCTTCCCGTGTCTGTAAGGAGACTGTACCCTCTTCCCGTGTCTGTAAGGAGATTGTACTCTCTGCCCGTGTCTGTAAGGAGTCTGTACTCTCTTTCCGTGTCTGTAAGGAGACTGTACTCTCTTCCCGTGTCTGTACGGAGACTGTACTCTCATCAAGAGTCTGTAAGGAGACTACTCTCTTTCCGTGTCTGTAAGGAGACTGTACTCTCTTCCCGTGTCTGTAAGGAGACGGTACTCTCCCCCCATGACTGTAAGGGGTCTGTACTCTAAGGGGTCTGTACTCTCTTCACCTTTCTGTAAGGAGGCCATACTCTCCTCCCATGACTGTAAGGAGGCTGCACTCTCTTCCCGTGTCTGTAAGGAGTCTGTATTCTCCCCCCATGACTGTAATGAGTCTGTACTCTCTTCCCGTGTCTGTAATGATACTGTACCCTCTTCCCGTGCCTGGAAGGTGTCTGTAGTCCCTTCCCGTGTCTGTAAGGAGTCTGTACTCTCTTCCCGTGTCTGTAAGGAGACTGTACTGTCTTCCCTGTCTGTAAGGAGACGGTATTCTCCCCCCATGACTGTAAGGAGTCTGTACTCGCTTCCCGTGTCTGTAAGGAGACTACTCCCTTCCCGAGTCTGTAAGGAGACTGTACTCTCTTCCCGTGTCTGTAAGGAGTCTGCACTATCTTCCCGTGTCTGTAAGGAGACTGTACTCTCTTCCCGTGTCTGTACGGAGACTGTACTCTCATCAAGAGTCTGTAAGGAGTCTACTCCCTTCCCGTATATGTAAGGAGACTGTACTCTCGTCCCGTGTCCTTAAGGAGCCTGTACTCTCTTCCCGTGTCTGTAAGGAGACTGTACGCTCTTCCCGTGTCTGTAAGGAGACCGTACTCTCTTCCCGTTTCTGTAAGGAGACTGTACTGTCTTCCCTGTCTGTAAGGAGACGGTATTCTCCCCCCATGACTGTAGGGAGACTGTACTCTCTTCCCGTGTCTGTAAGGAGTCTGTCCTCTCTTCCCGTGTCGTTAAGGAGTCTGTACTCTCCTCCCGTGTCTGTAAGGAGATTGTACGCTCTTCCCGTGTCTGTAAGGAGACCGTACTCCCTTCGCGTGTCGTTCTGGAGTCTGTACTTTCTTCCCGTGTCTGTAAGGAGACTGTACTGTCTTCCCTGTCTGTAAGGAGACGGTATTCTCCCCCCATGACTGTAAGGAGTCTGTACTCTCTTCCCGTGTCTGTAAGGAGACTACTCCCTTCCCGAGTCTGTAAGGAGACTGTACTCTCTTCCCGTGTCAGGAAGGAGTCCGTACTCTCTTCTCGTGTCTGTAAGGAGACTGTACTCTCTTCCCGTGTCTGTAAGGTGTCCCTACTCTCACCAAGAGTCTGTAAGGAGACTACTCTCTTCCCGTGTCTGTAAGGAGACTGTAGTGTCTTCCTGTGTCTGTAAGGAGACTGTACTCTCCCCCTATGAGTGTAAGGAGACTGTACTCTCTTCCCGTGACTGTAAGGAGACTACTCTCTTCCCGTGCCTGTAAGGAGTCTGTACTCTCTTCCCATGTCTGTAAGGAGTCTGTGCTCTCTTCCCGTCTCTGTAAGGAGACAACTCTCTTCCCGTGTCTACAAAGAGACTACTCTGTTCCCGTGTCTGTAAGGAGACTGTACTCTCTTCCCGTGTCTGTAAGGAGACTGTACTCTCTTCCCGTGTCTATACGGAGACTGTACTCTCATCAAGAGTCTGTAAGGAGACTACTCTCTTCCCGTGTCTGTAAGGAGACTGTACTCTCTTCCCGTGTCTGTAAGGAGTCTGTCCTCTCTTCCTGTGTCTGTAAGGAGACGACTCTCTTCCAGTGTCTGTAAGGAGTCCGTACTCTCCCCCCATGACTGGAAGGGGTCGGTATTCTCTTCCCGTGTCTGTAAGGAGACTGTACCCTCTTCCCGTGTCTGTAAGGAGATTGTACTCTCTGCCCGTGTCTGTAAGGAGTCTGTACTCTCTTTCCGTGTCTGTAAGGAGACTGTACTCTCTTCCCGTGTCTGTACGGAGACTGTACTCTCATCAAGAGTCTGTAAGGAGACTACTCTCTTTCCGTGTCTGTAAGGAGACTGTACTCTCTTCCCGTGTCTGTAAGGAGACGGTACTCTCCCCCCATGACTGTAAGGAGACTGTACTCTCTTCCCGTGTCTGTGAGGAGACGACTCTCTTCCCGTGCTTGTAAGGAGTCTGTACTCTCTTCCCGTGTCTGTAAGGTGTCTGTGCACTCTTCTCGTCTCTGGAAGGAGACTACACTCTTCCCGTGTCTGTAAGGAGTCTGTAATCTCTTCCCGTGTCTGTAAGGAGACGGTACTCTCCCCCCATGACTGTAAGGGATCTGTACTCTAAGGGGTCTGTACTCTCTTCACCTTTCTGTAAGGAGGCCATACTCTCCTCCCATGACTGTAAGGAGGCTGCACTCTCTTCCCGTGTCTGTAAGGAGTCTGTATTCTCCCCACATGACCGTAAGGAGTCTGTACTCTCTTCCCGTGTCTGTAAGGAGTCTGTACTCTCTTCCCGTGTCTGTAAGGAGACTGTACTGTCTTCCCCGTCTGTAAGGAGACGGTATTCTCCCCCCATGACTGTAAGGAGTCTGTACTCGCTTCCCGTGTCTGTAAGGAGACTACTCCCTTCCCGAGTCTGTAAGGAGACTGTACTCTCTTCCCGTGTCTGTAAGGAGTCTGCACTATCTTCCCGTGTCTGTAAGGAGACTGTACTCTCTTCCCGTGTCTGTACGGAGACTGTACTCTCATCAGGAGTCTGTAAAGAGTCTACTCTCTTCCCGTGTATGTAAGGAGACTGTACTCTCGTCCCGTGTCCTTAAGGAGCCTGTACTCTCTTCCCGTGTCTGTAAGGAGACTGTACGCTCTTCCCGTGTCTGTAAGGAGACCGTACTCTCTTCCCGTGTCTGTAAGGAGACTGTACTGTCTTCCCTGTCTGTAAGGAGACGGTATTCTCCCCCCATGACTGTAAGGAGACTGTACTCTCTTCCCGTGTTTGTATGGAGTCTGTACTCTCTGCCCGTGTCTGTAAGGAGACTGTACTCTCTTCCCGTGTCTGTAAGGAGTCTGTACTCTCCCCCCATGACTGTAAGGAGTCTGTACTCTCTTCCCGTGTCTGTAAGGAGTCTGTCCTCTCTTCCCTTGTCTGTAAGGGGTCTGTAGTGTCTTCCCGTGTCTGAAAGGAGACTGTACTCTCCCCCTATGAGTGTAAGGAGACTGTACTCTCTTCCCGTGTTTGTAAAGAGTCTGTACTCTCTGCCCGTGTCTGTAAGGAGACTGTACTCTCTTCCCGTGTCTGTAAGGAGTCTGTACTCTCCCCCCATGACTGTAAGGAGTCTGTACTCTCTTCCCGTGACTGTAAGGAGACTACTCTCTTCCCGTGCCTGTAAGGAGTCTGTACTCTCTTCCCATGTCTGTAAGGAGTCTGTGCTCTCTTCCCGTCTCTGTAAGGAGACTACTCTCTTCCCGTGTCTGCAAGGAGACTACTCTCTTCCCGTGTCTGTAAGGAGTCTGTGATCTCTTCCCGTGTATATAAGGAGACCGTACTCCCCGTGTCTTTCTGGAGTCTGTACTCTCTTCCCGAGACTGTAAGGAGAATGCACCGTCTTCCTGTGTCTGTAAGGAGTCTCTACTCTCCCCCCATGACTGTAAGGAGTATGTACTTTTTTCACGTTTCTGAAATGAGACCGTACTCTCCCCCCATGACTCTAAGGAGACTACTCTCTTCCCGTGTCTGTAAGGAGAGTATATCCTCTTCCCGAGACTGTACTATATACAGTCTATACTCCCTTCCCGTGTCTGTAAGGAGACTGTACTCTCTTCCCGTGTCTGTAGGGAGACTACTTCCTTCCCGTGTCTGTAAGGAGAGTGTAGTCACTTCCCGTGTCTGTAAGGAGACTGTACTCTCTTCCCGTGTCTGTAGGGAGACTACTCACTTCCCGTGTCTGTAAGGAGAGTGCACTCACTTCCCGTGTCTGTAAGGAGACTGTACTCTCTTCCCGTGTCTGTACGGAGACTGTACTCTCATCAAGAGTCTGTAAGGAGACTACTCCCTTCCCGTGTCTGTAAGGAGAATGTACTCTCTTCCCGTGTCTGTAAGGAGACTGTACTCTCTTCCCGTGTCGTTATGGAATCTGTAATCTCTTCCCATGTCTGTAGGGAGACTGTACTCTCTTCCCGTGTCTGTAAGGAGTCTGTCCTCTCTTCCCGTGTCGTTAAGGAGTCTGTACTCTCTTCCCGTGTCTGTAAGGAGGCTGTACGCTCTTCCCGTGTATGTAAGGAGACCGTACTCCCTTCCCGTGTCGTTCTGGAGTCTGTACTCTCTTCCCGTGTCTGTAAGGAGACTTTACTGTCTTCCCTGTCTGTAAGGAGACGGTATTCTCCCCCCATGACTGTAAGGAGTCTGTATTCTCTTCCCGTGTCTGTAAGGAGACTACTCTCTTCCCGTGTCTGTAAGGAGAGTGTACTCTCTTCCCGAGTCTGTTCTATATACAGTCTATACTCCCTTCCGGTGTCTGTAAGGAGACTGTACTCTCTTCCCGTGTCTGTAGGGAGACTACTTCCTTCCCGTGTCTGTAAGGAGAGTGTAGTCACTTCCCGTGTCTGTAAGGAGACTGTACTCTCTTCCCGTGTCTGTAGGGAGACTACTCACTTCCCGTGTCTGTAAGGAGAGTGCACTCACTTCCCGTGTCTGTAAGGAGACTGTAGTCTCTTCCCGTGTCGTTCTGGAGTCTGTACTCTCTTCCCGTGTCTGTAAGGAGACTGTACTCTCTTCCCGTGTCTGCAAGGAGTCTGTACTCTCTTCCCGTGTCTGTAAGGAGTCTGTACTGTCTTCCCGTGTCTGTAAGGAGTCGGTGCTCTCACCCCATGACTGTAAGGAGACTGTAGTCTCTTCCCGTGTCTGTAAGGAGACGACTCTGTTCCCGTGCCTGTAAGGAGACTGTACTCTCTTCCCGTGTCTGTAAGGTGTCGGTGCTCTCTTCCCGTCTCTGTAAGGAGACTACACTCTTCCAGTGTCTGTAAGGAGAATGTACTCTCTTCCCGTGTCGTTATGGAGTCTGAACTCTCTTCCCGTGTTTTTAGGGAGACTGTAGAGTCTTCCCGTGTCTGTAGGGAGACTGTACCCTCCCCCCATGAGTGTAAGGAGACTGTACACTCTTCCCGTGACTGTAAGGAGACTACTCTCTTCCCGTGCCTGTAAGGAGTCTGTAATCTCTTCCCATGTCTGAAAGGAGTTTATGCTCTCTTCCCGTCTCTGTAAGGAGACTACTCTCCTCCCGTGTCTGCAAGGAGACTACTCTCTTCCCGTGTCTGTAAGGAGTCTGTAATCTCTTCCCGTGTATGTAAGGAGACTGTACTCTCCCCCCATGACTGTAAGGGGTCTGTACTCTCCCCCATGACTGTAAGGAGTCTGTACTCTCTTCATATGTCTGTAAGGAGTTTGAACTCTCTTCACGTGTCTCTAAGGGGTCTGTACTCTCGTCAACTGTCTGTAAGGAGACCGTACTCTCCTCCCATGACTGTAAGGTGTCTGTATTCTCTTCCGGTGAGTCTGAGGGGTCGGTACTCTCTTCACATGCCTGTAAGGAGACGGTATTCTCCCCCCATGACTGTAAGGAGTCTGTACGCTCTTCCCGCGTCTGTAAGGGGTCTGTACTCTCTTCCCGTGTCTGTAAGGAGACTGTACTGTCTTCCCTGTCTGTCAGGAGACGGTATTCTCCCCTCATGACTGTAAGGAGTCTGTACTCTCTACCCGTGTCTGTAAGGAGTCCGTACTCTCTTCTCGTGTCTGTAAGGAGTCTGTACTCTCATCCCCTGTCTGTACGGAGAGTGTACTCTCACCAAGAGTCTGTAAGGAGACTACTCTCTTCCCGTGTCTGTAAGGAGACTGTACTGTCTTCCCGTGTCTGTAGGGAGTCTACTCCCTTCACGTGTCTGGAAGGAGAGTGTACTCACTTCCCGTGTCTATAAGGAGACTGTACTCTCTTCCCGTGTCTGTAAGGAGTCTGTACTCTCCCCCCATGTCTGGAAGGAGTCTGTACTCTCTTCCCGTGTCTGTAGGAGACTGTACCCTCTTCCAGTGCCTGGAAGGAGTCTGTAGTCCCTTCCCGTGCCTGTAAGGAGTCTGTACTCTCTTCTCGTGTCTGTAAGGAGACTGTACTCTCTTCCCGTGTCTGTAAGGAGTCTGTACTCTCTTCACGTGTTTGTAAGGAGTCTGTACTCTCTGCCCGTGTCTGTAAGGAGACTGTACTCTCTTCCCGTGTCGTTATGGAATCTGTACTCTCTTCCCGTGTCTGTAGGGAGACTGTACTCTCTTCCCGTGTCTGTAAGGAGTCTGTCCTCTCTTCCCGTGTCGTTAAGGAGTCTGTACTCTCTTCCCGTGTCTGTAAGGAGACTGTACGCTCTTCCCGTGTCTGTAAGGAGATCGTACTACCTTCCAGTGTCGTTCTGGAGTCTGTACTCTCTTCCCGTGTCTGTAAGGAGACTGTACTGTCTTCCCTGTCTGTAAGGAGACGGTATTCTCCCCCCATGACTGTAAGGAGTCTGTACTCTCTTCCCGTGTCTGTAAGGAGACTACTCCCTTCCCGAGTCTGTAAGGAGACTGTAGTGTCTTCCCGTGTCTGTAAGGAGACTGTACTCTCCCCCTATGAGTGTAAGGAGACTGTACTCTCTTCCCGTGACTGTAAGGAGACTACTCTCTTCCCGTGCCTGTAAGGAGTCTGTACTCTCTTCCCATGTCTGTAAGGAGTCTGTGCTCTCTTCCCGTCTCTGTAAGGAGACCACTCTCTCCCCGTGTCTACAAAGAGACTACTCTCTTCCCGTGTCTGTAAGGAGTCTGTAATCTCTTCCCGTGTATGTAAGGAGACTGTACTCTCCCCCAAGACTGTAAGGAGTCTGTACTCTCTTCCCGTGTCTGTAAGGAGACTGTACTCTCTTCCCGTGTCGTTATGGAATCTGTACTCTCCTCCCGTGTCTGTAGGGAGACTGTACTCTCTTCCCGTGTCTGTAAGGAGTCTGTCCTCTGTTCCCGTGTCTGTCAGGAGTTTGAACTCTCTTCACGTGTCTCCAAGGGGTCTGTACTCTCTTCACCTGCCAGTAAGGAGAACGTACTCTGCTCCCATGACTGTAAGGAGTCAGTACGTTATTCCCGCGTCTGTAAGGAGTCTGTACTCTCTTCCCGTGTCTGTAAGGAGGCTGCACTCTCCTCCCGTGTCTGTAAGGAGACTGTAGTGTCTTCCCGTGTCTGTAAGGAGACTGTACCCTCCCCCTATGAGTGTAAGGAGACTGTACTCTCTTCCCGTGACTGTAAGGAGACTACTCTCTTCCCGTGGTTGTAAGGAGTCTGTACTCTCTTCCCATGTCTGTAAGGAGTCTGTGCTCTCTTCCCGGCTCTGTAAGGAGACAACTCTCTTCCCGTGTCTACAAAGAGACTACTCTCTTCCCGTGTCTGTAAGGAGTCTGTAATCTCTTCCCGTGTATGTAAGGAGACTGTACTCTCCCCCATGACTGTAAGGAGTCTGTACTCTCTTCCCGTGTCTGTAAGGAGACTGTACTCTCTTCCCGTGTCGTTATGGAATCTGTACTCTCCTCCCGTGTCTGTAGGGAGACTGTCCTCTCTTCCCGTGTCTGTAAGGAGTCTGTCCTCTGTTCCCGTGTCTGTCAGGAGTTTGAACTCTCTTCACGTGTCTCCAAGGGGTCTGTACTCTCTTCACCTGCCTGTAAGGAGAACGTACTCTCCTCCCATGACTGTAAGGAGTCTGTACGTTATTCCCGCGTCTGTAAGGAGTCTGTACTCTCTTCCCGTGTCTGTAAGGAGACTGTACTGTCTTCCCTGTCTGTCAGGAGACGGTATTCTCCCCTCATGACTGTAAGGAGTCTGTACTCTCTTCCCGTGTCTGTAAGGAGTCCGTACTCTCTTCTCGTGTCTGTAAGGAGTCTGTGCTCTCTTCCCGTCTCTGTAAGGAGACTACTCTCTTCCCGTGTCTGCAAGGAGACTACTCTCTTCCCGTGTCTGTAAGGAGTCTGTGATCTCTTCCCGTGTATATAAGGAGACCGTACTCCCCGTGTCTTTCTGGAGTCTGTACTCTCTTCCCGAGACTGTAAGGAGAATGCACCGTCTTCCTGTGTCTGTAAGGAGTCTCTACTCTCCCCCCATGACTGTAAGGAGTATGTACTTTTTTCACGTTTCTGAAATGAGACCGTACTCTCCCCCCATGACTCTAAGGAGACTACTCTCTTCCCGTGTCTGTAAGGAGAGTATATCCTCTTCCCGAGACTGTACTATATACAGTCTATACTCCCTTCCCGTGTCTGTAAGGAGACTGTACTCTGTTCCCGTGTCTGTAAGGAGACTGTACTCTCTTCCCGTGTCTGTACGGAGACTGTACTCTCATCAAGAGTCTGTAAGGAGACTACTCCCTTCCCGTGTCTGTAAGGAGAATGTACTCTCTTCCCGTGTCTGTAAGGAGACTGTACTCTCTTCCCGTGTCGTTATGGAATCTGTAATCTCTTCCCATGTCTGTAGGGAGACTGTACTCTCTTCCCGTGTCTGTAAGGAGTCTGTCCTCTCTTCCCGTGTCGTTAAGGAGTCTGTACTCTCTTCCCGTGTCTGTAAGGAGGCTGTACGCTCTTCCCGTGTATGTAAGGAGACCGTACTCCCTTCCCGTGTCGTTCTGGAGTCTGTACTCTCTTCCCGTGTCTGTAAGGAGACTTTACTGTCTTCCCTGTCTGTAAGGAGACGGTATTCTCCCCCCATGACTGTAAGGAGTCTGTATTCTCTTCCCGTGTCTGTAAGGAGACTACTCTCTTCCCGTGTCTGTAAGGAGAGTGTACTCTCTTCCCGAGTCTGTTCTATATACAGTCTATACTCCCTTCCGGTGTCTGTAAGGAGACTGTACTCTCTTCCCGTGTCTGTAGGGAGACTACTTCCTTCCCGTGTCTGTAAGGAGAGTGTAGTCACTTCCCGTGTCTGTAAGGAGACTGTACTCTCTTCCCGTGTCTGTAGGGAGACTACTCACTTCCCGTGTCTGTAAGGAGAGTGCACTCACTTCCCGTGTCTGTAAGGAGACTGTAGTCTCTTCCCGTGTCGTTCTGGAGTCTGTACTCTCTTCCCGTGTCTGTAAGGAGACTGTACTCTCTTCCCGTGTCTGCAAGGAGTCTGTACTCTCTTCCCGTGTCTGTAAGGAGTCTGTACTGTCTTCCCGTGTCTGTAAGGAGTCGGTGCTCTCACCCCATGACTGTAAGGAGACTGTAGTCTCTTCCCGTGTCTGTAAGGAGACGACTCTGTTCCCGTGCCTGTAAGGAGACTGTACTCTCTTCCCGTGTCTGTAAGGTGTCGGTGCTCTCTTCCCGTCTCTGTAAGGAGACTACACTCTTCCAGTGTCTGTAAGGAGAATGTACTCTCTTCCCGTGTCGTTATGGAGTCTGAACTCTCTTCCCGTGTTTTTAGGGAGACTGTAGAGTCTTCCCGTGTCTGTAGGGAGACTGTACCCTCCCCCCATGAGTGTAAGGAGACTGTACACTCTTCCCGTGACTGTAAGGAGACTACTCTCTTCCCGTGCCTGTAAGGAGTCTGTAATCTCTTCCCATGTCTGAAAGGAGTTTATGCTCTCTTCCCGTCTCTGTAAGGAGACTACTCTCCTCCCGTGTCTGCAAGGAGACTACTCTCTTCCCGTGTCTGTAAGGAGTCTGTAATCTCTTCCCGTGTATGTAAGGAGACTGTACTCTCCCCCCATGACTGTAAGGGGTCTGTACTCTCCCCCATGACTGTAAGGAGTCTGTACTCTCTTCATATGTCTGTAAGGAGTTTGAACTCTCTTCACGTGTCTCTAAGGGGTCTGTACTCTCGTCAACTGTCTGTAAGGAGACCGTACTCTCCTCCCATGACTGTAAGGTGTCTGTATTCTCTTCCGGTGAGTCTGAGGGGTCGGTACTCTCTTCACATGCCTGTAAGGAGACGGTATTCTCCCCCCATGACTGTAAGGAGTCTGTACGCTCTTCCCGCGTCTGTAAGGGGTCTGTACTCTCTTCCCGTGTCTGTAAGGAGACTGTACTGTCTTCCCTGTCTGTCAGGAGACGGTATTCTCCCCTCATGACTGTAAGGAGTCTGTACTCTCTACCCGTGTCTGTAAGGAGTCCGTACTCTCTTCTCGTGTCTGTAAGGAGTCTGTACTCTCATCCCCTGTCTGTACGGAGAGTGTACTCTCACCAAGAGTCTGTAAGGAGACTACTCTCTTCCCGTGTCTGTAAGGAGACTGTACTGTCTTCCCGTGTCTGTAGGGAGTCTACTCCCTTCACGTGTCTGGAAGGAGAGTGTACTCACTTCCCGTGTCTATAAGGAGACTGTACTCTCTTCCCGTGTCTGTAAGGAGTCTGTACTCTCCCCCCATGTCTGGAAGGAGTCTGTACTCTCTTCCCGTGTCTGTAGGAGACTGTACCCTCTTCCAGTGCCTGGAAGGAGTCTGTAGTCCCTTCCCGTGCCTGTAAGGAGTCTGTACTCTCTTCTCGTGTCTGTAAGGAGACTGTACTCTCTTCCCGTGTCTGTAAGGAGTCTGTACTCTCTTCACGTGTTTGTAAGGAGTCTGTACTCTCTGCCCGTGTCTGTAAGGAGACTGTACTCTCTTCCCGTGTCGTTATGGAATCTGTACTCTCTTCCCGTGTCTGTAGGGAGACTGTACTCTCTTCCCGTGTCTGTAAGGAGTCTGTCCTCTCTTCCCGTGTCGTTAAGGAGTCTGTACTCTCTTCCCGTGTCTGTAAGGAGACTGTACGCTCTTCCCGTGTCTGTAAGGAGATCGTACTACCTTCCAGTGTCGTTCTGGAGTCTGTACTCTCTTCCCGTGTCTGTAAGGAGACTGTACTGTCTTCCCTGTCTGTAAGGAGACGGTATTCTCCCCCCATGACTGTAAGGAGTCTGTACTCTCTTCCCGTGTCTGTAAGGAGACTACTCCCTTCCCGAGTCTGTAAGGAGACTGTAGTGTCTTCCCGTGTCTGTAAGGAGACTGTACTCTCCCCCTATGAGTGTAAGGAGACTGTACTCTCTTCCCGTGACTGTAAGGAGACTACTCTCTTCCCGTGCCTGTAAGGAGTCTGTACTCTCTTCCCATGTCTGTAAGGAGTCTGTGCTCTCTTCCCGTCTCTGTAAGGAGACCACTCTCTCCCCGTGTCTACAAAGAGACTACTCTCTTCCCGTGTCTGTAAGGAGTCTGTAATCTCTTCCCGTGTATGTAAGGAGACTGTACTCTCCCCCAAGACTGTAAGGAGTCTGTACTCTCTTCCCGTGTCTGTAAGGAGACTGTACTCTCTTCCCGTGTCGTTATGGAATCTGTACTCTCCTCCCGTGTCTGTAGGGAGACTGTACTCTCTTCCCGTGTCTGTAAGGAGTCTGTCCTCTGTTCCCGTGTCTGTCAGGAGTTTGAACTCTCTTCACGTGTCTCCAAGGGGTCTGTACTCTCTTCACCTGCCAGTAAGGAGAACGTACTCTGCTCCCATGACTGTAAGGAGTCAGTACGTTATTCCCGCGTCTGTAAGGAGTCTGTACTCTCTTCCCGTGTCTGTAAGGAGGCTGCACTCTCCTCCCGTGTCTGTAAGGAGACTGTAGTGTCTTCCCGTGTCTGTAAGGAGACTGTACCCTCCCCCTATGAGTGTAAGGAGACTGTACTCTCTTCCCGTGACTGTAAGGAGACTACTCTCTTCCCGTGGCTGTAAGGAGTCTGTACTCTCTTCCCATGTCTGTAAGGAGTCTGTGCTCTCTTCCCGTCTCTGTAAGGAGACAACTCTCTTCCCGTGTCTACAAAGAGACTACTCTCTTCCCGTGTCTGTAAGGAGTCTGTAATCTCTTCCCGTGTATGTAAGGAGACTGTACTCTCCCCCATGACTGTAAGGAGTCTGTACTCTCTTCCCGTGTCTGTAAGGAGACTGTACTCTCTTCCCGTGTCGTTATGGAATCTGTACTCTCCTCCCGTGTCTGTAGGGAGACTGTCCTCTCTTCCCGTGTCTGTAAGGAGTCTGTCCTCTGTTCCCGTGTCTGTCAGGAGTTTGAACTCTCTTCACGTGTCTCCAAGGGGTCTGTACTCTCTTCACCTGCCTGTAAGGAGAACGTACTCTCCTCCCATGACTGTAAGGAGTCTGTACGTTATTCCCGCGTCTGTAAGGAGTCTGTACTCTCTTCCCGTGTCTGTAAGGAGACTGTACTGTCTTCCCTGTCTGTCAGGAGACGGTATTCTCCCCTCATGACTGTAAGGAGTCTGTACTCTCTTCCCGTGTCTGTAAGGAGTCCGTACTCTCTTCTCGTGTCTGTAAGGAGTCTGTACTCTCATCCCCTGTCTGTACGGAGAGTGTACTCTCACCAAGAGTCTGTAAGGAGACTACTCTCTTCCCGTGTCTGTAAGGAGACTGTACTGTCTTCCCGTGTCTGTAGGGAGTCTACTCCCTTCCCGTGTCTGGAAGGAGAGTGTACTCACTTCCCGTGTCTATAAGGAGACAGTACTCTCTTCCCGTGTCTGTAAGGAGTCTGTACTCTCCCCCCATGTCTGGAAGGAGTCTGTACTCTCTTCCCGTGTCTGTAGGAGACTGTACCCTCTTCCAGTGCCTGGAAGGAGTCTGTAGTCCCTTCCCGTGTCTGTAAGGAGTCTGTACTCTCTTCTCGTGTCTGTAAGGAGACTGTACTCTCTTCCCGTGTCTGTAAGGTGTCTGTACTCTCTTCACGTGTTTGTAAGGAGTCTGTACTCTCTGCCCGTGTCTGTAAGGAGACTGTACTCTCTTCCCGTGTCGTTATGGAATCTGTACTCTCTTCCCGTGTCTGTAGGGAGACTGTACTCTCTTCCCGTGTCTGTAAGGAGTCTGTCCTCTCTTCCCGTGTCGTTAAGGAGTCTGTACTCTCTTCCCGTGTCTGTAAGGAGACTGTACGCTCTTCCCGTGTCTGTAAGGAGATCGTACTACCTTCCAGTGTCGTTCTGGAGTCTGTACTCTCTTCCCGTGTCTGTAAGGAGACTGTACTGTCTTCCCTGTCTGTAAGGAGACGGTATTCTCCCCCCATGACTGTAAGGAGTCTGTACTCTCTTCCCGTGTCTGTAAGGAGACTACTCCCTTCCCGAGTCTGTAAGGAGACTGTAGTGTCTTCCCGTGTCTGTAAGGAGACTGTACTCTCCCCCTATGAGTGTAAGGAGTCTGTACTCACTTCCCGTGACTGTAAGGAGACTACTCTCTTCCCGTGCCTGTAAGGAGTCTGTACGCTCTTCCCATGTCTGTAAGGAGTCTGTGCTCTCTTCCCGTCTCTGTAAGGAGACCACTCTCTCCCCGTGTCTACAAAGAGACTACTCTCTTCCCGTGTCTGTAAGGAGTCTGTAATCTCTTCCCGTGTATGTAAGGAGACTGTACTCTCCCCCATGACTGTAAGGTGTCTGTACTCTTTTCCCGTGTCTGTAAGGAGACTGTACTCTCCTCCCGTGTCGTTATGGAATGTGTACTCTCATCCCGTGTCTGTAGGGAGACTGTACTCTCTTCCCGTGTCTGTAAGGAGTCTGTCCTCTCTTCCCGTGTCGTTAAGGAGTCTGTACTCTCTTCCCGTGTCTGTAAGGAGACTGTACGCTCTTCCCGTGTCGTTCTGGGATCTGTACTCTCTTCCCGTGTCTGTAAGGAGACTGTACTGTCTTCCCTGTCTGTCAGGAGACGGTATTCTCCCCTCATGATTGCAAGGAGTCTGTACTCTCTTCCCGTGTCTGTAAGGAGTCCGTACTCTCTTCTCGTGTCTGTAAGGAGACTGTACTCTCTTCCCCTGTCTGTACGGAGAGTGTACTCTCACCAAGAGTCTGTAAGGAGACTACTCTCTTCCCGTGTCTGTAAGGAGACTGTACTGTCTCCCCGTGTCTGTAGGGAGACTACTCCCTTCCCGTGTCTGGAAGGAGAGTGTACTCACTTCCCGTGTCTGTAAGGAGACTGTACTCTCTTCTCGTGTCTGTAAGGAGTCTGTACTCTCCCCCCATGTCTGGAAGGAGTCTGTACTCCCTTCCCGTGTCTGTAAGGAGACTGTACCCTTTTCCCGTGCCTGGAAGGAGTCTGTAGTCCCTTCCCGTGTCTGTAAGGAGAATGTACTCTCTTCCCGTGTCGTTATGGAGTCTGAACCCTCTTCCCGTGTTTTTAGGGAGACTGCAGAGTCTTCCCGTGTCTGTAAGGAGACTGTACCCTCCCCCCATGAGTGTAAGGAGTCTGTACTCTCTTCCCGTGACTGTAAGGAGACGACTCCCTTCCCGAGTCTGTAAGGAGACTGTACTCTCTTCCCGTGTCAGTACGGAGACTGTACTCTCATCAAGAGTCTGTAAGGAGTCTACTCTCTTCCCGTGTCTGTAAGGAGACCGTACTCTCTTCCCGTGTCTGTAAGGAGTCTGTACTCTCTTCCCGTGTCTGTAAGGAGAATGTACTCTCTTCCCGTGTCGTTATGGAGTCTGAACTCTCTTCCCGTGTTTTTAGGGAGACTGCAGAGTCTTCCCGTGTCTGTAAGGAGACTGTACCCTCCCCCCATTAGTGTAAGGAGACTGTACACTCTTCCCGTGACTGTAAGGAGACTACTCTCTTCCCGTGCCTGTAAGGAGTCTGTAATCTCTTCCCATGTCTGTAAGGAGTTTATGCTCTCTTCCCGTCTCTGTAAGGAGACTACTCTCCTCCCGTGTCTGCAAGAAGACTACTCTCTTCCCGTGTCTGTAAGGAGTCTGTAATCTCTTCCCGTGTATGTAAGGAGACTGTACTCTCCCCCCATGACTGTAAGGGGTCTGTACTCTCCCCCATGACTGTAAGGAGTCTGTACGCTCTTCCCGCGTCTGTAAGGAGTCTGTACTCTCTTCCCGTGTCTGTAAGGAGACTGTACTCTCTTCCAGTGTCTGTAAGGAGTCTGTACTCTCTTCCCGTGTCTGTAAGGAGACTGTACTCTCTTCCAGTGTCTGTAAGGAGTCTGTACTCTCTTCCCGTGTCTGAAAGGAGAGTTTACTCTCTTCCCGTGTCTGTACGGAGACTGTACACTCATCAAGAGTCTGTAAGGAGACTACTCTCTTCCCGTGTATGTAAGGAGACTATACGCTCTTCCCGTGTCTGTAAGGAGACCGTACTCCCTTCCCGTGTCGTTCTGGAGTCTGTACTCTCTTCCCGTGTCTGTAAGGAGAATGTACCGTCTTCCCTTTCTGTAAGGTGATGGTATTCTCCCCCCATGACTGTAAGGAGACTGTTCTCTCTTCCCGTGTCTGTAAGGAGTCTGTACTCTCTTCCGTGTCTGTAAGGAGTCTGTACTCTCCCCCCATGACTGTAAGGAGTCTGTACTTTCTTCACGTTTATGAAATGAGACCGTACTCTCCCCCCATGACTGTAAGGAGACTACTCTCTTCCCGTGTCTTTAAGGAGAGTGTGCCATCTTTCGGAGTCTGTACTATATACAGTCTATACTCCCTTCCCGTGTCTGTAAGGAGACTGTACTCTCTTCCCGTGTCTGTAAGGAGACTGTACTCTCTTCCCGTGTCTGTAAGGAGTCTGTCCTCTCTTCCCGTGTCGTTAAGGAGTCTGTACTCTCTTCCCGTGTCTGTAAGGAGACTGTACGCTCTTCCCGTGTCGTTCTGGAGTCTGTACTCTCTTCCCGTGTCTGTAAGGAGACTGTACTGTCTTCCCTGTCTGTCAGGAGACGGTACGCACTTCCCGTGTCGTTCTGGAGTCTGTACTCTCTTCCCGTGTCTGTAAGGAGACTGTGCTGTCTTCCCTGTCTGTCAGGAGAGTGTATTCTCCCCTCATGACTGTAAGGAGTCTGTACTCTCTTCCCGTGTCTGTAAGGAGTCCGTACTCTCTTCTCGTGTCTGTAAGGAGTCTATACTCTCTTCCCCTGTCTGTACGGAGAGTGTACTCTCACCAAGGGTCTGTAAGGAGACTATTCTCTTCCCGTGTCTGTAAGGAGACTGTACTGTCTTCCCGTGTCTGTAGGGAGTCTGCTCCCTTCCCGTGTCTGGAAGGAGAGTGTACTCACTTCCCGTGTCTGTAAGGAGACTGTACTCTCTTCCCGTGTCTGTAAGGAGTCTGTACTCTCCCCCCATGTCTGGAAGGAGTCTGTACTCTCTTCCCGTGTCTGCAGGAGACAGTACCCTCTTCCCGTGCCTGGAAGGAGTCTGTAGTCCCTTCCCGTGTCTGTAAGGAGTCTGTACTCTCTTCCCGTGTCTGTAAGGAGACTGTACTGTCTTCCCTGTCTGTAAGGAGACGGTATTCTCCCCCCATGACTGTAAGGAGTCTGTACTCTCTTCCCGTGTCTGTAAGGAGACTGTACTCTCTTCCCGTGTCTGTACGGAGACTGTACTCTCATGAAGAGTCTGTAAGGAGTCTACTCTCTTCCCGTGTCTGTAAGGAGACTGTACTCTCGTCCCGTGTCCTTAAGGAGCCTGTACTCTCTTCCCGTGTCTGTAAGGAGACCGTACTCTCTTCCCGTGTCTGTAAGGAGTCTGTACTCTCTTCCGAGGTCTGTAAGGAGTCTGTGCTCTCTTCCCTTCTCTGTAAGGTGACCACTCTCTTCCCGTGTCTACAAAGAGTCTACTCTCTTCCCATGTCTGTAAGGAGTCTGTAATCTCTTCCCGTGTATGTAAGGAGACTGTACTCTCCCCCATGACTGTAAGGAGTCTGTACTCTCTTCCCGTGTCTGTAAGGAGATTGTACTCTCTTCCCGTGTCGTTATGGAATCTGTACTCTCATCCCGTGTCTGTAGGGAGACTGTACTCTCTTCCCGTGTCGTTAAGGAGTCTGTACTCTCTTCCCGTGTCTGTAAGGAGACTGTACTCTCTTCCCGTGTCGTTATGGAATCTGTACTCTCCTCCCGTGTCTGTAGGGAGACTGTCCTCTCTTCCCGTGTCTGTAAGGAGTCTGTCCTCTGTTCCCGTGTCTGTCAGGAGTTTGAACTCTCTTCACGTGTCTCCAAGGGGTCTGTACTCTCTTCACCTGCCTGTAAGGAGAACGTACTCTCCTCCCATGACTGTAAGGAGTCTGTACGTTATTCCCGCGTCTGTAAGGAGTCTGTACTCTCTTCCCGTGTCTGTAAGGAGACTGTACTGTCTTCCCTGTCTGTCAGGAGACGGTATTCTCCCCTCATGACTGTAAGGAGTCTGTACTCTCTTCCCGTGTCTGTAAGGAGTCCGTACTCTCTTCTCGTGTCTGTAAGGAGTCTGTACTCTCATCCCCTGTCTGTACGGAGAGTGTACTCTCACCAAGAGTCTGTAAGGAGACTACTCTCTTCCCGTGTCTGTAAGGAGACTGTACTGTCTTCCCGTGTCTGTAGGGAGTCTACTCCCTTCCCGTGTCTGGAAGGAGAGTGTACTCACTTCCCGTGTCTATAAGGAGACAGTACTCTCTTCCCGTGTCTGTAAGGAGTCTGTACTCTCCCCCCATGTCTGGAAGGAGTCTGTACTCTCTTCCCGTGTCTGTAGGAGACTGTACCCTCTTCCAGTGCCTGGAAGGAGTCTGTAGTCCCTTCCCGTGTCTGTAAGGAGTCTGTACTCTCTTCTCGTGTCTGTAAGGAGACTGTACTCTCTTCCCGTGTCTGTAAGGTGTCTGTACTCTCTTCACGTGTTTGTAAGGAGTCTGTACTCTCTGCCCGTGTCTGTAAGGAGACTGTACTCTCTTCCCGTGTCGTTATGGAATCTGTACTCTCTTCCCGTGTCTGTAGGGAGACTGTACTCTCTTCCCGTGTCTGTAAGGAGTCTGTCCTCTCTTCCCGTGTCGTTAAGGAGTCTGTACTCTCTTCCCGTGTCTGTAAGGAGACTGTACGCTCTTCCCGTGTCTGTAAGGAGATCGTACTACCTTCCAGTGTCGTTCTGGAGTCTGTACTCTCTTCCCGTGTCTGTAAGGAGACTGTACTGTCTTCCCTGTCTGTAAGGAGACGGTATTCTCCCCCCATGACTGTAAGGAGTCTGTACTCTCTTCCCGTGTCTGTAAGGAGACTACTCCCTTCCCGAGTCTGTAAGGAGACTGTAGTGTCTTCCCGTGTCTGTAAGGAGACTGTACTCTCCCCCTATGAGTGTAAGGAGACTGTACTCACTTCCCGTGACTGTAAGGAGACTACTCTCTTCCCGTGCCTGTAAGGAGTCTGTACGCTCTTCCCATGTCTGTAAGGAGTCTGTGCTCTCTTCCCGTCTCTGTAAGGAGACCACTCTCTCCCCGTGTCTACAAAGAGACTACTCTCTTCCCGTGTCTGTAAGGAGTCTGTAATCTCTTCCCGTGTATGTAAGGAGACTGTACTCTCCCCCATGACTGTAAGGTGTCTGTACTCTTTTCCCGTGTCTGTAAGGAGACTGTACTCTCCTCCCGTGTCGTTATGGAATGTGTACTCTCATCCCGTGTCTGTAGGGAGACTGTACTCTCTTCCCGTGTCTGTAAGGAGTCTGTCCTCTCTTCCCGTGTCGTTAAGGAGTCTGTACTCTCTTCCCGTGTCTGTAAGGAGACTGTACGCTCTTCCCGTGTCGTTCTGGGATCTGTACTCTCTTCCCGTGTCTGTAAGGAGACTGTACTGTCTTCCCTGTCTGTCAGGAGACGGTATTCTCCCCTCATGATTGCAAGGAGTCTGTACTCTCTTCCCGTGTCTGTAAGGAGTCCGTACTCTCTTCTCGTGTCTGTAAGGAGACTGTACTCTCTTCCCCTGTCTGTAC
Source organism: Hypanus sabinus (assembly GCF_030144855.1). NCBI lineage: Eukaryota > Metazoa > Chordata > Chondrichthyes > Myliobatiformes > Dasyatidae > Hypanus > Hypanus sabinus. The sequence goes on along the minus strand of NC_082711.1, from coordinate 25,251,469 downwards.
GGAGAGTGTACTCTCACCAAGAGTCTGTAAGGAGACTACTCTCTTCCCGTGTCTGTAAGGAGACTGTACTGTCTCCCCGTGTCTGTAGGGAGACTACTCCCTTCCCGTGTCTGGAAGGAGAGTGTACTCACTTCCCGTGTCTGTAAGGAGACTGTACTCTCTTCTCGTGTCTGTAAGGAGTCTGTACTCTCCCCCCATGTCTGGAAGGAGTCTGTACTCCCTTCCCGTGTCTGTAAGGAGACTGTACCCTTTTCCCGTGCCTGGAAGGAGTCTGTAGTCCCTTCCCGTGTCTGTAAGGAGAATGTACTCTCTTCCCGTGTCGTTATGGAGTCTGAACCCTCTTCCCGTGTTTTTAGGGAGACTGCAGAGTCTTCCCGTGTCTGTAAGGAGACTGTACCCTCCCCCCATGAGTGTAAGGAGTCTGTACTCTCTTCCCGTGACTGTAAGGAGACGACTCCCTTCCCGAGTCTGTAAGGAGACTGTACTCTCTTCCCGTGTCAGTACGGAGACTGTACTCTCATCAAGAGTCTGTAAGGAGTCTACTCTCTTCCCGTGTCTGTAAGGAGACCGTACTCTCTTCCCGTGTCTGTAAGGAGTCTGTACTCTCTTCCCGTGTCTGTAAGGAGAATGTACTCTCTTCCCGTGTCGTTATGGAGTCTGAACTCTCTTCCCGTGTTTTTAGGGAGACTGCAGAGTCTTCCCGTGTCTGTAAGGAGACTGTACCCTCCCCCCATTAGTGTAAGGAGACTGTACACTCTTCCCGTGACTGTAAGGAGACTACTCTCTTCCCGTGCCTGTAAGGAGTCTGTAATCTCTTCCCATGTCTGTAAGGAGTTTATGCTCTCTTCCCGTCTCTGTAAGGAGACTACTCTCCTCCCGTGTCTGCAAGAAGACTACTCTCTTCCCGTGTCTGTAAGGAGTCTGTAATCTCTTCCCGTGTATGTAAGGAGACTGTACTCTCCCCCCATGACTGTAAGGGGTCTGTACTCTCCCCCATGACTGTAAGGAGTCTGTACGCTCTTCCCGCGTCTGTAAGGAGTCTGTACTCTCTTCCCGTGTCTGTAAGGAGACTGTACTCTCTTCCAGTGTCTGTAAGGTGTCTGTACTCTCTTCCCGTGTCTGTAAGGAGACTGTACTCTCTTCCAGTGTCTGTAAGGAGTCTGTACTCTCTTCCCGTGTCTGAAAGGAGAGTTTACTCTCTTCCCGTGTCTGTACGGAGACTGTACACTCATCAAGAGTCTGTAAGGAGACTACTCTCTTCCCGTGTATGTAAGGAGACTATACGCTCTTCCCGTGTCTGTAAGGAGACCGTACTCCCTTCCCGTGTCGTTCTGGAGTCTGTACTCTCTTCCCGTGTCTGTAAGGAGAATGTACCGTCTTCCCTTTCTGTAAGGTGATGGTATTCTCCCCCCATGACTGTAAGGAGACTGTTCTCTCTTCCCGTGTCTGTAAGGAGTCTGTACTCTCTTCCGTGTCTGTAAGGAGTCTGTACTCTCCCCCCATGACTGTAAGGAGTCTGTACTTTCTTCACGTTTATGAAATGAGACCGTACTCTCCCCCCATGACTGTAAGGAGACTACTCTCTTCCCGTGTCTTTAAGGAGAGTGTGCCATCTTTCGGAGTCTGTACTATATACAGTCTATACTCCCTTCCCGTGTCTGTAAGGAGACTGTACTCTCTTCCCGTGTCTGTAAGGAGACTGTACTCTCTTCCCGTGTCTGTAAGGAGTCTGTCCTCTCTTCCCGTGTCGTTAAGGAGTCTGTACTCTCTTCCCGTGTCTGTAAGGAGACTGTACGCTCTTCCCGTGTCGTTCTGGAGTCTGTACTCTCTTCCCGTGTCTGTAAGGAGACTGTACTGTCTTCCCTGTCTGTCAGGAGACGGTACGCTCTTCCCGTGTCGTTCTGGAGTCTGTACTCTCTTCCCGTGTCTGTAAGGAGACTGTGCTGTCTTCCCTGTCTGTCAGGAGAGTGTATTCTCCCCTCATGACTGTAAGGAGTCTGTACTCTCTTCCCGTGTCTGTAAGGAGTCCGTACTCTCTTCTCGTGTCTGTAAGGAGTCTATACTCTCTTCCCCTGTCTGTACGGAGAGTGTACTCTCACCAAGGGTCTGTAAGGAGACTATTCTCTTCCCGTGTCTGTAAGGAGACTGTACTGTCTTCCCGTGTCTGTAGGGAGTCTGCTCCCTTCCCGTGTCTGGAAGGAGAGTGTACTCACTTCCCGTGTCTGTAAGGAGACTGTACTCTCTTCCCGTGTCTGTAAGGAGTCTGTACTCTCCCCCCATGTCTGGAAGGAGTCTGTACTCTCTTCCCGTGTCTGCAGGAGACAGTACCCTCTTCCCGTGCCTGGAAGGAGTCTGTAGTCCCTTCCCGTGTCTGTAAGGAGTCTGTACTCTCTTCCCGTGTCTGTAAGGAGACTGTACTGTCTTCCCTGTCTGTAAGGAGACGGTATTCTCCCCCCATGACTGTAAGGAGTCTGTACTCTCTTCCCGTGTCTGTAAGGAGACTGTACTCTCTTCCCGTGTCTGTACGGAGACTGTACTCTCATGAAGAGTCTGTAAGGAGTCTACTCTCTTCCCGTGTCTGTAAGGAGACTGTACTCTCGTCCCGTGTCCTTAAGGAGCCTGTACTCTCTTCCCGTGTCTGTAAGGAGACCGTACTCTCTTCCCGTGTCTGTAAGGAGTCTGTACTCTCTTCCGAGGTCTGTAAGGAGTCTGTGCTCTCTTCCCTTCTCTGTAAGGTGACCACTCTCTTCCCGTGTCTACAAAGAGTCTACTCTCTTCCCATGTCTGTAAGGAGTCTGTAATCTCTTCCCGTGTATGTAAGGAGACTGTACTCTCCCCCATGACTGTAAGGAGTCTGTACTCTCTTCCCGTGTCTGTAAGGAGATTGTACTCTCTTCCCGTGTCGTTATGGAATCTGTACTCTCATCCCGTGTCTGTAGGGAGACTGTACTCTCTTCCCGTGTCGTTAAGGAGTCTGTACTCTCTTCCCGTGTCTGTAAGGAGACTGTACGCTCTTCCCGTGTCGTTCTGGGGTCTGTACTCTCTTCCCGTGTCTGTAAGGAGAATGTACTCTCTTCCCTGTCTGTCAGGAGACGGAATTCTCCCCTCATGACTGTAAGGAGTCTGTACTCTCTTCCCGTGTCTGTAAGGAGTCCGTACTCTCTTCTCGTGTCTGTAAGGAGACTGTACTCTCTTCCCCTGTCTGTACGGAGACTGTACTCTGATCAAGAGTCTGTAAGGAGTCTACTCTCTTCCCGTGTCTGTAAGGAGACTGTACTGTCTTCCCGTGTCTGTAGGGAGTCTACTCCCTTCCCGTGTCTGGAAGGAGAGTGTACTCACTTCCCGTGTCTGTAAGGAGACTGTACTCTCCCCCCATGTCTGTAAGGAGTCTATACTCTCTTCCCCTGTCTGTACGGAGAGTGTACTCTCACCAAGAGTCAGTAAGGAGTCTATTCTCTTCCCGTGTCTGTAAGGAGACTATACTGTCTTCCCGTGTCTGTAGGGAGTCTGCTCCCTTCCCGTGTCTGGAAGGAGAGTGTACTCACTTCCCGTGTCTGTAAGGAGAATGTACTCTCTTCCCGTGTCTGTAAGGAGTCTGTACTCTCCCCCCATGTCTGGAAGGAGTCTGTACTCTCTTCCCGTGTCTGTAGGAGACTGTACCCTCTTCCCGTGCCTGGAAGAAGTCTGTAGTCCCTTCCCGTGTCTGTAAGGAGTCTGTACTCTCTTCCCGTGTCTGTAAGGAGACTGTACTGTATTCCCTGTCTGTAAGGAGACGGTATTCTCCCCCCATGACTGTAAGGAGTCAGTACTCTCTTCCCGTGTCTGTAAGGAGACTGTACTCTCTTCCCGTGTCTGTACGGAGACTGTACTCTCATCAAGAGTCTGTAAGGAGTCTACTCTCTTCCCGTGTCTGTAAGGAGACTGTACTCTCGTCCCGTGTCCTTAAGGAGCCTGTACTCTCTTCCCGTGTCTGTAAGGAAACTGTACGCTCTTCCCGTGTCTGTAAGGAGACCGTACTCTCTTCCCGTGTCTGTAAGGAGTCTGTACTCACTTCCCGTGTCGGTAAGGAAACTGTACGCTCTTCCCGTGTCTGTAAGGAGACCGTACTCTCTTCCCATGTCTGTAAGGAGTCTGTGCTCTCTTCCCGTCTCTGTAAGGAGACCACTCTCTTCCCGTGTCTACAAAGAGACTACACTCTTCCCGTGTCTGTAAGGAGTCTGTAATCTCTTCCCGTGTATGTAAGGAGACTGTACTCTCCCCCATGACTGTAAGGAGTCTGTACTCTCTTCCCGTGTCTGTAAGGAGACTGCACTCTCTTCCCGTGTCGTTATGGAATCTGTACTCTCATCCCGTGTCTGTAGGGAGACTGTACTCTCTTCCCGTGTCGTTAAGGAGTCTGTACTCTCTTCCCGTGTCTGTAAGGAGACTGTACGCTCTTCCCGTGTCGTTCTGGGGTCTGTACTCTCTTCCCGTGTCTGTAAGGAGACTGTACTGTCTTCCCTGTCTGTCAGGAGACGGAATTCTCCCCTCATGACTGTAAGGAGTCTGTACGCTCTTCCCGTGTCTGTAAGGAGTCCGTACTCTCTTCTCGTGTCTGTAAGGAGACTGTACTCTCTTCCCCTGTCTGTACGGAGAGTGTACTCTCACCAAGAGTCTGTAAGGAGACTACTCTCTTCCCGTGTCTGTAAGGAGACTGTACTGTCTCCCCGTGTCTGTAGGGAGACTACTCCCTTCCAGTGTCTGGAAGGAGAGTGTACTCACTTCCCGTGTCTGTAAGGAGACTGTACTCTCTTCTCGTGTCTGTAAGGAGTCTGTAGTCCCTTCCCGTGTCTGTAAGGAGTCTGCACTCTCATCCCGTGTCTGTAAGGAGACTGTACTGTCTTCCCTGTCTGTAAGGAGACGGTATTCTCCCCCCATGACTGTAAGGAGTCTGTACTCTCTTCCCGTGTCTGTAAGGAGACTGTACTGTCTTCCCTGTCTGTCAGGAGACGGAATTCTCCCCTCATGACTGTAAGGAGTCTGTACTCTCTTCCCGTGTCTGTAAGGAGTCCGTACTCTCTTCTCGTGTCTGTAAGGAGACTGTACTCTCTTCCCCTGTCTGTACGGAGAGTGTACTCTCACCAAGAGTCTGTAAGGAGACTACTCTCTTCCCGTGTCTGTAAGGAGACTGTACTGTCTCCCCGTGTCTGTCGGGAGACTACTCCCTTCCCGTGTCTGGAAGGAGGGTGTACTCACTTCCCGTGTCTGTAAGGAGACTGTACTCTCTTCTCGTGTCTGTAAGGAGTCTGTAGTCCCTTCCCGTGTCTGTAAGGAGTCTGCACTCTCTTCCCGTGTCTGTAAGGAGACTGTACTGTCTTCCCTGTCTGTAAGGAGACGGTATTCTCCCCCCATGACTGTAAGGAGTCTGTACTCTCTTCCCGTGTCTGTAAGGAGACTGTACTCTCTTCCCGTGTCTGTACGGAGACTGTACTGTCATCAAGAGTCTGTAAGGAGTCTACTCTCTTCCCGTGTCTGTAAGGAGACTGTACTCTCGTCCCGTGTCCTTAAGGAGCCTGTACTCTCTTCCCGTGTCTGTAAGGAGACTGTACTCCCTTCCCGTGTCGTTATGGAATCCGTACTCTCTTCCCGTGTCCGTAAGGAGTCTGTACTCTCTTCCCGTGTCGGTAAGGAAACTGTACGCTCTTCCCGTGTCTGTAAGGAGACCGTACTCTCTTCCCATGTCTGTAAGGAGTCTGTGCTCTCTTCCCGTCTCTGTAAGGAGACCACTCTCTTCCCGTGTCTACAAAGAGACTACTCTCTTCCCGTGTCTGTAAGGAGTCTGTAATCTCTTCCCGTGTATGTAAGGAGACTGTACTCTCCCCCATGACTGTAAGGAGTCTGTACTCTCTGCCCGTGTCTGTAAGGAGACTGCACTCTCTTCCCGTGTCGTTATGGAATCTGTACTCTCATCCCGTGTCTGTAGGGAGACTGTACTCTCTTCCCGTGTCGTTAAGGAGTCTGTACTCTCTTCCCGTGTCTGTAAGGAGACTGTACGCTCTTCCCGTGTCGTTCTGGGGTCTGTACTCTCTTCCCGTGTCTGTAAGGAGACTGTACTGTCTTCCCTGTCTGTCAGGAGACGGAATTCTCCCCTCATGACTGTAAGGAGTCTGTACGCTCTTCCCGTGTCTGTAAGGAGTCCGTACTCTCTTCTCGTGTCTGTAAGGAGACTGTACTCTCTTCCCCTGTCTGTACGGAGAGTGTACTCTCACCAAGAGTCTGTAAGGAGACTACTCTCTTCCCGTGTCTGTAAGGAGACTGTACTGTCTCCCCGTGTCTGTAGGGAGACTACTCCCTTCCAGTGTCTGGAAGGAGAGTGTACTCACTTCCCGTGTCTGTAAGGAGACTGTACTCTCTTCTCGTGTCTGTAAGGAGTCTGTAGTCCCTTCCCGTGTCTGTAAGGAGTCTGCACTCTCATCCCGTGTCTGTAAGGAGACTGTACTGTCTTCCCTGTCTGTAAGGAGACGGTATTCTCCCCCCATGACTGTAAGGAGTCTGTACTCTCTTCCCGTGTCTGTAAGGAGACTGTACTGTCTTCCCTGTCTGTCAGGAGACGGAATTCTCCCCTCATGACTGTAAGGAGTCTGTACTCTCTTCCCGTGTCTGTAAGGAGTCCGTACTCTCTTCTCGTGTCTGTAAGGAGACTGTACTCTCTTCCCCTGTCTGTACGGAGAGTGTACTCTCACCAAGAGTCTGTAAGGAGACTACTCTCTTCCCGTGTTTGTAAGGAGACTGTACTGTCTCCCCGTGTCTGTAGGGAGACTACTCCCTTCCCGTGTCTGTAAGGAGTCTGTAGTCCCTTCCCGTGTCTGTAAGGAGTCTGCACTCTCTTCCCGTGTCTGTAAGGAGACTGTACTGTCTTCCCTGTCTGTAAGGAGACGGTATTCTCCCCCCATGACTGTAAGGAGTCTGTACTCTCTTCCCGTGTCTGTAAGGAGACTGTACTCTCTTCCCGTGTCTGTACGGAGACTGTACTGTCATCAAGAGTCTGTAAGGAGTCTACTCTCTTCCCGTGTCTGTAAGGAGACTGTACTCTCGTCCCGTGTCCTTAAGGAGCCTGTACTCTCTTCCCGTGTCTGTAAGGAGACTGTACTCCCTTCCCGTGTCGTTATGGAATCCGTACTCTCTTCCCGTGTCCGTAAGGAGTCTGTACTCTCTTCCCGTGTCGGTAAGGAAACTGTACGCTCTTCCCGTGTCTGTAAGGAGACCGTACTCTCTTCCCATGTCTGTAAGGAGTCTGTGCTCTCTTCCCGTCTCTGTAAGGAGACCACTCTCTTCCCGTGTCTACAAAGAGACTACTCTCTTCCCGTGTCTGTAAGGAGTCTGTAATCTCTTCCCGTGTATGTAAGGAGACTGTACTCTCCCCCATGACTGTAAGGAGTCTGTACTCTCTTCCCGTGTCTGTAAGGAGACTGCACTCTCTTCCCGTGTCGTTATGGAATCTGTACTCTCCTCCCGTGTCTGTAAGGAGACTGTACTGTCTTCCCTGTCTGTCAGGAGAGTGTATTCTCCCCTCATGACTGTAAGGAGTCTGTACTCTCTTCCCGTGTCTGTAAGGAGTCCGTACTCTCTTCTCGTGTCTGTAAGGAGTCTATACTCTCTTCCCCTGTCTGTACGGAGAGTGTACTCTCACCAAGGGTCTGTAAGGAGACTATTCTCTTCCCGTGTCTGTAAGGAGACTGTACTGTCTTCCCGTGTCTGTAGGGAGTCTGCTCCCTTCCCGTGTCTGGAAGGAGAGTGTACTCACTTCCCGTGTCTGTAAGGAGACTGTACTCTCTTCCCGTGTCTGTAAGGAGTCTGTACTCTCCCCCCATGTCTGGAAGGAGTCTGTACTCTCTTCCCGTGTCTGCAGGAGACAGTACCCTCTTCCCGTGCCTGGAAGGAGTCTGTAGTCCCTTCCCGTGTCTGTAAGGAGTCTGTACTCTCTTCCCGTGTCTGTAAGGAGACTGTACTGTCTTCCCTGTCTGTAAGGAGACGGTATTCTCCCCCCATGACTGTAAGGAGTCTGTACTCTCTTCCCGTGTCTGTAAGGAGACTGTACTCTCTTCCCGTGTCTGTACGGAGACTGTACTCTCATGAAGAGTCTGTAAGGAGTCTACTCTCTTCCCGTGTCTGTAAGGAGACTGTACTCTCGTCCCGTGTCCTTAAGGAGCCTGTACTCTCTTCCCGTGTCTGTAAGGAGACCGTACTCTCTTCCCGTGTCTGTAAGGAGTCTGTACTCTCTTCCGAGGTCTGTAAGGAGTCTGTGCTCTCTTCCCTTCTCTGTAAGGTGACCACTCTCTTCCCGTGTCTACAAAGAGTCTACTCTCTTCCCATGTCTGTAAGGAGTCTGTAATCTCTTCCCGTGTATGTAAGGAGACTGTACTCTCCCCCATGACTGTAAGGAGTCTGTACTCTCTTCCCGTGTCTGTAAGGAGATTGTACTCTCTTCCCGTGTCGTTATGGAATCTGTACTCTCATCCCGTGTCTGTAGGGAGACTGTACTCTCTTCCCGTGTCGTTAAGGAGTCTGTACTCTCTTCCCGTGTCTGTAAGGAGACTGTACGCTCTTCCCGTGTCGTTCTGGGGTCTGTACTCTCTTCCCGTGTCTGTAAGGAGAATGTACTCTCTTCCCTGTCTGTCAGGAGACGGAATTCTCCCCTCATGACTGTAAGGAGTCTGTACTCTCTTCCCGTGTCTGTAAGGAGTCCGTACTCTCTTCTCGTGTCTGTAAGGAGACTGTACTCTCTTCCCCTGTCTGTACGGAGACTGTACTCTGATCAAGAGTCTGTAAGGAGTCTACTCTCTTCCCGTGTCTGTAAGGAGACTGTACTGTCTTCCCGTGTCTGTAGGGAGTCTACTCCCTTCCCGTGTCTGGAAGGAGAGTGTACTCACTTCCCGTGTCTGTAAGGAGACTGTACTCTCCCCCCATGTCTGTAAGGAGTCTATACTCTCTTCCCCTGTCTGTACGGAGAGTGTACTCTCACCAAGAGTCAGTAAGGAGTCTATTCTCTTCCCGTGTCTGTAAGGAGACTATACTGTCTTCCCGTGTCTGTAGGGAGTCTGCTCCCTTCCCGTGTCTGGAAGGAGAGTGTACTCACTTCCCGTGTCTGTAAGGAGAATGTACTCTCTTCCCGTGTCTGTAAGGAGTCTGTACTCTCCCCCCATGTCTGGAAGGAGTCTGTACTCTCTTCCCGTGTCTGTAGGAGACTGTACCCTCTTCCCGTGCCTGGAAGAAGTCTGTAGTCCCTTCCCGTGTCTGTAAGGAGTCTGTACTCTCTTCCCGTGTCTGTAAGGAGACTGTACTGTATTCCCTGTCTGTAAGGAGACGGTATTCTCCCCCCATGACTGTAAGGAGTCTGTACTCTCTTCCCGTGTCTGTAAGGAGACTGTACTCTCTTCCCGTGTCTGTACGGAGACTGTACTCTCATCAAGAGTCTGTAAGGAGTCTACTCTCTTCCCGTGTCTGTAAGGAGACTGTACTCTCGTCCCGTGTCCTTAAGGAGCCTGTACTCTCTTCCCGTGTCTGTAAGGAAACTGTACGCTCTTCCCGTGTCTGTAAGGAGACCGTACTCTCTTCCCGTGTCTGTAAGGAGTCTGTACTCACTTCCCGTGTCGGTAAGGAAACTGTACGCTCTTCCCGTGTCTGTAAGGAGACCGTACTCTCTTCCCATGTCTGTAAGGAGTCTGTGCTCTCTTCCCGTCTCTGTAAGGAGACCACTCTCTTCCCGTGTCTACAAAGAGACTACACTCTTCCCGTGTCTGTAAGGAGTCTGTAATCTCTTCCCGTGTATGTAAGGAGACTGTACTCTCCCCCATGACTGTAAGGAGTCTGTACTCTCTTCCCGTGTCTGTAAGGAGACTGCACTCTCTTCCCGTGTCGTTATGGAATCTGTACTCTCATCCCGTGTCTGTAGGGAGACTGTACTCTCTTCCCGTGTCGTTAAGGAGTCTGTACTCTCTTCCCGTGTCTGTAAGGAGACTGTACGCTCTTCCCGTGTCGTTCTGGGGTCTGTACTCTCTTCCCGTGTCTGTAAGGAGACTGTACTGTCTTCCCTGTCTGTCAGGAGACGGAATTCTCCCCTCATGACTGTAAGGAGTCTGTACGCTCTTCCCGTGTCTGTAAGGAGTCCGTACTCTCTTCTCGTGTCTGTAAGGAGACTGTACTCTCTTCCCCTGTCTGTACGGAGAGTGTACTCTCACCAAGAGTCTGTAAGGAGACTACTCTCTTCCCGTGTCTGTAAGGAGACTGTACTGTCTCCCCGTGTCTGTAGGGAGACTACTCCCTTCCAGTGTCTGGAAGGAGAGTGTACTCACTTCCCGTGTCTGTAAGGAGACTGTACTCTCTTCTCGTGTCTGTAAGGAGTCTGTAGTCCCTTCCCGTGTCTGTAAGGAGTCTGCACTCTCATCCCGTGTCTGTAAGGAGACTGTACTGTCTTCCCTGTCTGTAAGGAGACGGTATTCTCCCCCCATGACTGTAAGGAGTCTGTACTCTCTTCCCGTGTCTGTAAGGAGACTGTACTGTCTTCCCTGTCTGTCAGGAGACGGAATTCTCCCCTCATGACTGTAAGGAGTCTGTACTCTCTTCCCGTGTCTGTAAGGAGTCCGTACTCTCTTCTCGTGTCTGTAAGGAGACTGTACTCTCTTCCCCTGTCTGTACGGAGAGTGTACTCTCACCAAGAGTCTGTAAGGAGACTACTCTCTTCCCGTGTCTGTAAGGAGACTGTACTGTCTCCCCGTGTCTGTCGGGAGACTACTCCCTTCCCGTGTCTGGAAGGAGGGTGTACTCACTTCCCGTGTCTGTAAGGAGACTGTACTCTCTTCTCGTGTCTGTAAGGAGTCTGTAGTCCCTTCCCGTGTCTGTAAGGAGTCTGCACTCTCTTCCCGTGTCTGTAAGGAGACTGTACTGTCTTCCCTGTCTGTAAGGAGACGGTATTCTCCCCCCATGACTGTAAGGAGTCTGTACTCTCTTCCCGTGTCTGTAAGGAGACTGTACTCTCTTCCCGTGTCTGTACGGAGACTGTACTGTCATCAAGAGTCTGTAAGGAGTCTACTCTCTTCCCGTGTCTGTAAGGAGACTGTACTCTCGTCCCGTGTCCTTAAGGAGCCTGTACTCTCTTCCCGTGTCTGTAAGGAGACTGTACTCCCTTCCCGTGTCGTTATGGAATCCGTACTCTCTTCCCGTGTCCGTAAGGAGTCTGTACTCTCTTCCCGTGTCGGTAAGGAAACTGTACGCTCTTCCCGTGTCTGTAAGGAGACCGTACTCTCTTCCCATGTCTGTAAGGAGTCTGTGCTCTCTTCCCGTCTCTGTAAGGAGACCACTCTCTTCCCGTGTCTACAAAGAGACTACTCTCTTCCCGTGTCTGTAAGGAGTCTGTAATCTCTTCCCGTGTATGTAAGGAGACTGTACTCTCCCCCATGACTGTAAGGAGTCTGTACTCTCTGCCCGTGTCTGTAAGGAGACTGCACTCTCTTCCCGTGTCGTTATGGAATCTGTACTCTCATCCCGTGTCTGTAGGGAGACTGTACTCTCTTCCCGTGTCGTTAAGGAGTCTGTACTCTCTTCCCGTGTCTGTAAGGAGACTGTACGCTCTTCCCGTGTCGTTCTGGGGTCTGTACTCTCTTCCCGTGTCTGTAAGGAGACTGTACTGTCTTCCCTGTCTGTCAGGAGACGGAATTCTCCCCTCATGACTGTAAGGAGTCTGTACGCTCTTCCCGTGTCTGTAAGGAGTCCGTACTCTCTTCTCGTGTCTGTAAGGAGACTGTACTCTCTTCCCCTGTCTGTACGGAGAGTGTACTCTCACCAAGAGTCTGTAAGGAGACTACTCTCTTCCCGTGTCTGTAAGGAGACTGTACTGTCTCCCCGTGTCTGTAGGGAGACTACTCCCTTCCAGTGTCTGGAAGGAGAGTGTACTCACTTCCCGTGTCTGTAAGGAGACTGTACTCTCTTCTCGTGTCTGTAAGGAGTCTGTAGTCCCTTCCCGTGTCTGTAAGGAGTCTGCACTCTCATCCCGTGTCTGTAAGGAGACTGTACTGTCTTCCCTGTCTGTAAGGAGACGGTATTCTCCCCCCATGACTGTAAGGAGTCTGTACTCTCTTCCCGTGTCTGTAAGGAGACTGTACTGTCTTCCCTGTCTGTCAGGAGACGGAATTCTCCCCTCATGACTGTAAGGAGTCTGTACTCTCTTCCCGTGTCTGTAAGGAGTCCGTACTCTCTTCTCGTGTCTGTAAGGAGACTGTACTCTCTTCCCCTGTCTGTACGGAGAGTGTACTCTCACCAAGAGTCTGTAAGGAGACTACTCTCTTCCCGTGTTTGTAAGGAGACTGTACTGTCTCCCCGTGTCTGTAGGGAGACTACTCCCTTCCCGTGTCTGGAAGGAGGGTGTACTCACTTCCCGTGTCTGTAAGGAGACTGTACTCTCTTCTCGTGTCTGTAAGGAGTCTGTAGTCCCTTCCCGTGTCTGTAAGGAGTCTGCACTCTCTTCCCGTGTCTGTAAGGAGACTGTACTGTCTTCCCTGTCTGTAAGGAGACGGTATTCTCCCCCCATGACTGTAAGGAGTCTGTACTCTCTTCCCGTGTCTGTAAGGAGACTGTACTCTCTTCCCGTGTCTGTACGGAGACTGTACTGTCATCAAGAGTCTGTAAGGAGTCTACTCTCTTCCCGTGTCTGTAAGGAGACTGTACTCTCGTCCCGTGTCCTTAAGGAGCCTGTACTCTCTTCCCGTGTCTGTAAGGAGACTGTACTCCCTTCCCGTGTCGTTATGGAATCCGTACTCTCTTCCCGTGTCCGTAAGGAGTCTGTACTCTCTTCCCGTGTCGGTAAGGAAACTGTACGCTCTTCCCGTGTCTGTAAGGAGACCGTACTCTCTTCCCATGTCTGTAAGGAGTCTGTGCTCTCTTCCCGTCTCTGTAAGGAGACCACTCTCTTCCCGTGTCTACAAAGAGACTACTCTCTTCCCGTGTCTGTAAGGAGTCTGTAATCTCTTCCCGTGTATGTAAGGAGACTGTACTCTCCCCCATGACTGTAAGGAGTCTGTACTCTCTTCCCGTGTCTGTAAGGAGACTGCACTCTCTTCCCGTGTCGTTATGGAATCTGTACTCTCATCCCGTGTCTGTAGGGAGACTGTACTCTCTTCCCGTGTCGTTAAGGAGTCTGTACTCTCTCCCCGTGTCTGTAAGGAGACTGTACGCTCTTCCCGTGTCGTTCTGGGGTCTGTACTCTCTTCCCGTGTCTGTAAGGAGACTGTACTGTCTTCCCTGTCTGTCAGGAGACGGAATTCTCCCCTCATGACTGTAAGGAGTCTGTACTCTCTTCCCGTGTCTGTAAGGAGTCCGTACTCTCTTCTCGTGTCTGTAAGGAGACTGTACTCTCTTCCCCTGTCTGTACGGAGAGTGTACTCTCACCAAGAGTCTGTAAGGAGACTACTCTCTTCCCGTGTCTGTAAGGAGACTGTAATCTCTTCCCGTGTATGTAAGGAGACTGTACTCTCCCCCATGACTGTAAGGAGTCTGTACTCTCTTCCCGTGTCTGTAAGGAGACTGTACTCTCTTCCCGTGTCGTTATGGAATCTGTACTCTCATCCCGTGTCTGTAGGGAGACTGTACTCTCTTCCCGTGTCGTTAAGGAGTCTGGACTCTCTTCCCGTGTCTGTAAGGAGTCTGTACTCTCCCCCCATGTCTGTAAGGAGTCTATACTCTCTTCCCCTGTCTGTACGGAAAGTGTACTCTCACCAAGAGTCTGTAAGGAGACTATTCTCTTCCCGTGTCTGTAAGGAGACTGTACTGTCTTCCCGTGTCTGTAGGGAGTCTGTACTCTCTTCCCGTGTCTGTAAGGTGTCTGTACTCTCCCCCCATGTCTGGAAGGAGTCTGTACTCTCTTCCCGTGTCTGTAGGAGACTGTACCCTCTTCCCGTGCCTGGAAGGAGTCTGTACTCTCTTCCCGTGTCTGTAAGGAGACTGTACTGTCTTCCCTGTCTGTAAGGAGACGGTATTCTCCCCACATGACTGTAAGGAGTCTGTACTCTCTTCCCGTGTCTGTAAGGAGACTGTACTCTCTTCCCGTGTCTGTACGGAGACTGTACTCTCATCAAGAGTCTGTAAGGAGTCTACTCTCTTCCCGTGTCTGTAAGGAGACTGTACTCTCGTCCCGTGTCCTTAAGGAGCCTGTACTCTCTTCCCGTGTCTGTAAGGAAACTGTACGCTCTTCCCGTGTCTGTAAGGAGACCGTACTCTCTTCCCGTGTCTGTAAGGAGTCTGTACTCTCTTCCCGTGTCGGTAAGGAAACTGTACGCTCTTCCCGTGTCTGTAAGGAGACCGTACTCTCTTCCCATGTCTGTAAGGAGTCTGTGCTCTCTTTCCGTCTCTGTAAGGAGACCACTCTCTTCCCGTGTCTACAAAGAGACTACTCTCTTCCCGTGTCTGTAAGGAGTCTGTAATCTCTTCCCGAGTATGTAAGGAGACTGTACTCTCCCCCATGACTGTAAGGAGTCTGTACTCTCTTCCCGTGTCTGTAAGGAGACTGCACTCTCTTCCCGTGTCGTTATGGAATCTGTACTCTCATCCCGTGTCTGTAGGCAGACTGTACTCTCTTCCCGTGTCGTTAAGGAGTCTGTACTCTCTTCCCGTGTCTGTAAGGAGACTGTACGCTCTTCCCGTGTCGTTCTGGGGTCTGTACTCTCTTCCCGTGTCTGTAAGGAGACTGTACTGTCTTCCCTGTCTGTCAGGAGACGGAATTCTCCCCTCATGACTGTAAGGAGTCTGTACTCTCTTCCCGTGTCTGTAAGGAGTCCGTACTCTCTTCTCGTGTCTGTAAGGAGACTGTACTCTCTTCCCCTGTCTGTACGGAGAGTGTACTCTCACCAAGAGTCTGTAAGGAGACTATTCTCTTCCCGTGTCTGTAAGGAGACTGTACTGTCTTCCCGTGTCTGTAGGGAGTCTGCTCCCTTCCCGTGTCTGTAAGGAGACTGTACTCTCTTCCCGTGTCTGTAAGGTGTCTGTACTCTCCCCCCATGTCTGGAAGGAGTCTGTACTCTCTTCCCGTGTCTGTAGGAGACTGTACCCTCTTCCCGTGCCTGGAAGGAGTCTGTACTCTCTTCCCGTGTCTGTAAGGAGACTGTACTGTCTTCCCTGTCTGTAAGGAGACGGTATTCTCCCCCCATGACTGTAAGGAGTCTGTACTCTATTCCCGTGTCTGTAAGGAGACTGTACTCTCTTCCCGTGTCTGTACGGAGACTGTACTCTCATCAAGAGTCTGTAAGGAGTCTACTCTCTTCCCGTGTCTGTAAGGAGACTGAACTCTCGTCCCGTGTCCTTAAGGAGCCTGTACTCTCTTCCCGTCTCTGTAAGGAGACTGTACTCTCTTCCCGTGTCGTTATGGAATCCGTACTCTCTTCCCGTGTCCGTAAGGAGTCTGTACTCTCTTCCCGTGTCGGTAAGGAAACTGTACGCTCTTCCCGTGTCTGTAAGGAGACCGTACTCTCTTCCCATGTCTGTAAGGAGTCTGTGCTCTCTTCCCGTCTCTGTAAGGAGACCACTCTCTTCCCGTGTCTACAAAGAGACTACTCTCTTCCCGTGTCTGTAAGGAGTCTGTAATCTCTTCC
Organism: Hypanus sabinus; assembly: GCF_030144855.1. Lineage (NCBI taxonomy): Eukaryota > Metazoa > Chordata > Chondrichthyes > Myliobatiformes > Dasyatidae > Hypanus > Hypanus sabinus. The sequence goes on along the minus strand of NC_082711.1, from coordinate 25,235,855 downwards.
CGTGTATGTAAGGAGACTGTACTCTCCCCCATGACTGTAAGGAGTCTGTACTCTCTTCCCGTGTCTGTAAGGAGACTGCACTCTCTTCCCGTGTCGTTATGGAATCTGTACTCTCATCCCGCGTCTGTAGGGAGACTGTACTCTCTTCCCGTGTCGTTAAGGAGTCTGTACTCTCTCCCCGTGTCTGTAAGGGGACTGTACGCTCTTCCCGTGCCGTTCTGGGGTCTGTACTCTCTTCCCGTGTCTGTAAGGAGACTGTACTGTCTTCCCTGTCTGTCAGGAGACGGAATTCTCCCCTCATGACTGTAAGGAGTCTGTACTCTCTTCCCGTGTCTGTAAGGAGTCCGTACTCTCTTCTCGTGTCTGTAAGGAGACTGTACTCTCTTCCCCTGTCTGTACGGAGAGTGTACTCTCACCAAGAGTCTGTAAGGAGACTACTCTCTTCCCGTGTTTGTAAGGAGGCTGTAATCTCTTCCCGTGTATGTAAGGAGACTGTACTCTCCCCCATGACTGTAAGGAGTCTGTACTCTCTTCCCGTGTCTGTAAGGAGACTGTACTCTCTTCCCGTGTCGTTATGGAATCTGTACTCTCATCCCGTGTCTGTAGGGAGACTGTACTCTCTTCCCGTGTCGTTAAGGAGTCTGTACTCTCTTCCCGTGTCTGTAAGGAGTCTGTACTCTCCCCCCATGTCTGTAAGGAGTCTATACTCTCTTCCCCTGTCTGTACGGAAAGTGTACTCTCACCAAGAGTCTGTAAGGAGACTATTCTCTTCCCGTGTCTGTAAGGAGACTGTACTGTCTTCCCGTGTCTGTAGGGAGTCTGCTCCCTTCCCGTGTCTGGAAGGAGAGTGTACTCACTTCCCGTGTCTGTAAGGAGACTGTACTCTCTTCCCGTGTCTGTAAGGTGTCTGTACTCTCCCCCCATGTCTGGAAGGAGTCTGTACTCTCTTCCCGTGTCTGTAGGAGACTGTACCCTCTTCCCGTGCCTGGAAGGAGTCTGTACTCTCTTCCCGTGTCTGTAAGGAGACTGTACTGTCTTCCCTGTCTGTAAGGAGACGGTATTCTCCCCCCATGACTGTAAGGAGTCTGTACTCTCTTCCCGTGTCTGTAAGGAGTCTGTACTCTCTTCCCGTGTCTGTACGGAGACTGTACTCTCATCAAGAGTCTGTAAGGAGTCTACTCGCTTCCCGTGTCTGTAAGGAGACTGTACTCTCGTCCCGTGTCCTTAAGGAGCCTGTACTCTCTTCCCGTGTCTGTAAGGAAACTGTACGCTCTTCCCGTGTCTGTAAGGAGACCGTACTCTCTTCCCGTGTCTGTAAGGAGTCTGTACTCTCTTCCCGTGTATGTAAGGAGACTGTACTCTCCCCCATGACTGTAAGGAGTCTGTACTCTCTTCCCGTGTCTGTAAGGAGACTGCACTCTCTTCCCGTGTCGTTATGGAATCTGTACTCTCATCCCGTGACTGTAGGCAGACTGTACTCTCTTCCCGTGTCGTTAAGGAGTCTGTACTCTCTTCCCGTGTCTGTAAGGAGACTGTACGCTCTTCCCGTGTCGTTCTGGGGTCTGTACTCTCTTCCCGTGTCTGTAAGGAGACTGTACTGTCTTCCCTGTCTGTCAGGAGACGGAATTCTCCCCTCATGACTGTAAGGAGTCTGTACTCTCTTCCCGTGTCTGTAAGGAGTCCGTACTCTCTTCTCGTGTCTGTAAGGAGACTGTACTCTCTTCCCCTGTCTGTACGGAGAGTGTACTCTCACCAAGAGTCTGTAAGGAGACTATTCTCTTCCCGTGTCTGTAAGGAGACTGTACTGTCTTCCCGTGTCTGTAGGGAGTCTGCTCCCTTCCCGTGTCTGTAAGGAGACTGTACTCTCTTCCCGTGTCTGTAAGGTGTCTGTACTCTCCCCCCATGTCTGGAAGGAGTCTGTACTCTCTTCCCGTGTCTGTAGGAGACTGTACCCTCTTCCCGTGCCTGGAAGGAGTCTGTACTCTCTTCCCGTGTCTGTAAGGAGACTGTACTGTCTTCCCTGTCTGTAAGGAGACGGTATTCTCCCCCCATGACTGTAAGGAGTCTGTTCTCTCTTCCCGTGTCTGTAAGGAGACTGTACTCTCTTCCCGTGTCTGTACGGAGACTGTACTCTCATCAAGAGTCTGTAAGGAGTCTACTCTCTTCCCGTGTCTGTAAGGAGACTGTACTCTCGTCCCGTGTCCTTAAGGAGCCTGTACTCTCTTCCCGTGTCTGTAAGGAAACTGTACGCTCTTCCCGTGTCTGTAAGGAGACCGTACTCTCTTCCCGTGTCTGTAAGGAGTCTGTACTCTCTTCCCGTGTCGGTAAGGAAACTGTACGCTCTTCCCGTGTCTGTAAGGAGACCGTACTCTCTTCCCATGTCTGTAAGGAGTCTGTGCTCTCTTTCCGTCTCTGTAAGGAGACCACTCTCTTCCCGTGTCTACAAAGAGACTACTCTCTTCCCGTGTCTGTAAGGAGTCTGTAATCTCTTCCCGTGTATGTAAGGAGACTGTACTCTCCCCCATGACTGTAAGGAGTCTGTACTCTCTTCCCGTGTCTGTAAGGAGACTGCACTCTCTTCCCGTGTCGTTATGGAATCTGTACTCTCATCCCGTGGCTGTAGGCAGACTGTACTCTCTTCCCGTGTCGTTAAGGAGTCTGTACTCTCTTCCCGTGTCTGTAAGGAGACTGTACGCTCTTCCCGTGTCGTTCTGGGGTCTGTACTCTCTTCCCGTGTCTGTAAGGAGACTGTACTGTCTTCCCTGTCTGTCAGGAGACGGAATTCTCCCCTCATGACTGTAAGGAGTCTGTACTCTCTTCCCGTGTCTGTAAGGAGTCCGTACTCTCTTCTCGTGTCTGTAAGGAGACTGTACTCTCTTCCCCTGTCTGTACGGAGAGTGTACTCTCACCAAGAGTCTGTAAGGAGACTACTCTCTTCCCGTGTCTGTAAGGAGACTGTACTGTCTCCCCGTGTCTGTAGGGAGACTACTCCCTTCCCGTGTCTGGAAGGAGAGTGTACTCACTTCCCGTGTCTGTAAGGAGACTGTATTCTCTTCTCGTGTCTGTAAGGAGTCTGTAGTCCCTTCCCGTGTCTGTAAGGAGTCTGCTCTCTCTTCCCGTGTCTGTAAGGAGACTGTACTGTCTTCCCTGTCTGTAAGGAGACGGTATTCTCCCCCCATGACTGTAAGGAGTCTGTACTCTCTTCCCGTGTCTGTAAGGAGACTGTACTCTCTTCCCGTGTCTGTACGGAGACTGTACTGTCATCAAGAGTCTGTAAGGAGTCTACTCTCTTCCCGTGTCTGTAAGGAAACTGTACTCTCGTCCCGTGTCCTTAAGGAGCCTGTACTCTCTTCCCGTGTCTGTAAGGAGACTGTACGCTCTTCCCGTGTCTGTAAGGAGACCGTACTCTCTTCCCGTGTCTGTAAGGAGTCTGTACTCTCTTCCCTTGTCTGTAAGGAGACTGTACTCTCTTCCCGTGTCTGTAAGGAGTCTGTACTCTCTTCACGTGTTTGTAAGGAGTCTGTACTCTCTGCCCGTGTCTGTAAGGAGACTGTACTCTCTTCCCGTGTCGTTATGGAATCTGTACTCTCTTCCCGTGTCTGTAGGGAGACTGTACTACCTTCCAGTGTCGTTCTGGAGTCTGTACTCTCTTCCCGTGTCTGTAAGGAGACTGTACTGTCTTCCCTGTCTGTAAGGAGACGGTATTCTCCCCCCATGACTGTAAGGAGTCTGTACTCTCTTCCCGTGTCTGTAAGGAGTCTGTACTCTCTTCCCATGTCTGTAAGGAGTCTGTGCTCTCTTCCCGTCTCTGTAAGGAGACCACTCTCTTCCCGTGTCTACAAAGAGACTACTCTCTGCCGTGTCTGTAAGGAGTCTGTAATCTCTTCCCGTGTATGTAAGGAGACTGTACTCTCCCCCATGACTGTAAGGAGTCTGTACTCTCTTCCCGTGTCTGTAAGGAGACTGTACTCTCGTCCCGTGTCATTATGGAATCTGTACTCTCATCCCGTGTCTGTAGGGAGACTGTACTCTCTTCCCGTGTCTGTAAGGAGTCTGTCCTCTCTTCCCGTGTCGTTAAGGAGTCTGTACTCTCTTCCCGTGTCTGTAAGGAGACTGTACGCTCTTCCCGTGTCGTTCTGGGGTCTGTACTCTCTTCCCGTGTCTGTAAGGTGACTGTACTGTCTTCCCTGTCAGTCAGGAGACGGTATTCTCCCCTCATGACTGTAAGGAGTCTTACTCTCTTCCCGTGTCTGTAAGGAGTCCGTACTCTCTTCTCGTGTCTGTAAGGAGACTGTACTCGCTCCCCCTGTCTGTACGGAGAGTGTACTCTCACCAAGAGTCTGTAAGGAGACTACTCTCTTCCCGTGTCTGTAAGGAGACTGTACTCTCGTCCCGTGTCCTTAAGGAGCCTGTACTCTCTTCCCGTGTCTGTAAGGAAACTGTACGCTCTTCCCGTGTCTGTAAGGAGACCGTACTCTCTTCCCGTGTCTGTAAGGAGTCTGTACTCTCTTCCCGTGTCGGTAAGGAAACTGTACGCTCTTCCCGTGTCTGTAAGGAGACCGTACTCTCTTCCCATGTCTGTAAGGAGTCTGTGCTCTCTTTCCGTCTCTGTAAGGAGACCACTCTCTTCCCGTGTCTACAAAGAGACTACTCTCTTCCCGTGTCTGTAAGGAGTCTGTAATCTCTTCCCGTGTATGTAAGGAGACTGTACTCTCCCCCATGACTGTAAGGAGTCTGTACTCTCTTCCCGTGTCGGTAAGGAGACTGCACTCTCTTCCCGTGTCGTTATGGAATCTGTACTCTCATCCCGTGGCTGTAGGCAGACTGTACTCTCTTCCCGTGTCGTTAAGGAGTCTGTACTCTCTTCCCGTGTCTGTAAGGAGACTGTACGCTCTTCCCGTGTCGTTCTGGGGTCTGTACTCTCTTCCCGTGTCTGTAAGGAGACTGTACTGTCTTCCCTGTCTGTCAGGAGACGGAATTCTCCCCTCATGACTGTAAGGAGTCTGTACTCTCTTCCCGTGTCTGTAAGGAGTCCGTACTCTCTTCTCGTGTCTGTAAGGAGACTGTACTCTCTTCCCCTGTCTGTACGGAGAGTGTACTCTCACCAAGAGTCTGTAAGGAGACTACTCTCTTCCCGTGTCTGTAAGGAGACTGTACTGTCTCCCCGTGTCTGTAGGGAGACTACTCCCTTCCCGTGTCTGGAAGGAGAGTGTACTCACTTCCCGTGTCTGTAAGGAGACTGTACTCTCTTCTCGTGTCTGTAAGGAGTCTGTAGTCCCTTCCCGTGTCTGTAAGGAGTCTGCACTCTCTTCCCGTGTCTGTAAGGAGACTGTACTGTCTTCCCTGTCTGTAAGGAGACGGTATTCTCCCCCCATGATTGTAAGGAGTCTGTACTCTCTTCCCGTGTCTGTAAGGAGACTGTACTCTCTTCCCGTGTCTGTACGGAGACTGTACTGTCATCAAGAGTCTGTAAGGAGTCTACTCTCTTCCCGTGTCTGTAAGGAGACTGTACTCTCGTCCCGTGTCCTTAAGGAGCCTGTACTCTCTTCCCGTGTCTGTAAGGAGACTGTACGCTCTTCCCGTGTCTGTAAGGAGACCGTACTCTCTTCCCGTGTCTGTAAGGAGTCTGTACTCTCTTCCCTTGTCTGTAAGGAGACTGTACTCTCTTCCCGTGTCTGTAAGGAGTCTGTACTCTCTTCACGTGTTTGTAAGGAGTCTGTACTCTCTGCCCGTGTCTGTAAGGAGACTGTACTCTCTTCCCGTGTCGTTATGGAATCTGTACTCTCTTCCCGTGTCTGTAGGGAGACTGTACTACCTTCCAGTGTCGTTCTGGAGTCTGTACTCTCTTCCCGTGTCTGTAAGGAGACTGTACTGTCTTCCCTGTCTGTAAGGAGACGGTATTCTCCCCCCATGACTGTAAGGAGTCTGTACTCTCTTCCCGTGTCTGTAAGGAGTCTGTACTCTCTTCCCATGTCTGTAAGGAGTCTGTGCTCTCTTCCCGTCTCTGTAAGGAGACCACTCTCTTCCCGTGTCTACAAAGAGACTACACTCTGCCGTGTCTGTAAGGAGTCTGTAATCTCTTCCCGTGTATGTAAGGAGACTGTACTCTCCCCCATGACTGTAAGGAGTCTGTACTCTCTTCCCGTGTCTGTAAGGAGACTGTACTCTCGTCCCGTGTCATTATGGAATCTGTACTCTCATCCCGTGTCTGTAGGGAGACTGTACTCTCTTCCCGTGTCTGTAAGGAGTCTGTCCTCTCTTCCCGTGTCGTTAAGGAGTCTGTACTCTCTTCCCGTGTCTGTAAGGTGACTGTACTGTCTTCCCTGTCAGTCAGGAGACGGTATTCTCCCCTCATGACTGTAAGGAGTCTTACTCTCTTCCCGTGTCTGTAAGGAGTCCGTACTCTCTTCTCGTGTCTGTAAGGAGACTGTACTCGCTCCCCCTGTCTGTACGGAGAGTGTACTCTCACCAAGAGTCTGTAAGGAGACTACTCTCTTCCCGTGTCTGTAAGGAGACTGTACTGTCTCCCCGTGTCTGTAGGGAGACTGCTCCCTTCCCGTGTCCGGAAGGAGAGTGTACTCACTTCCCGTGTCTGTAAGGAGACTGTACTCTCTTCTCGTGACTGTAAGGAGTCTGTACTCTCCCCCCATGTCTGGAAGGAGTCTGTACTCTCTTCCCGTGTCTGTAAGGAGACTGTACCCTCTTCCCGTGCCTGGAAGGAGTCTGTAGTCCCTTCCCGTGTCTGTAAGGAGACTGTACTCTCTTCCCTGTCTGTAAGGAGACGGTTTTCTCCCCCCATGACTGTAAGGAGTCTGTACTCTCTTCCCGTGTCTGTAAGGAGACTGTACTCTCTTCCCGTGTCTGTACGGAGACTGTACTCTCATCAAGAGTCTGTAAGGAGTCTACTCTCTTCCCGTGTCTGTAAGGAGACTGTACTCTCGTCCCGTGTACTTAAGGAGCCTGTACTCTCTTCCCGTGTCTGTAAGGAGACTGTACGCTCTTCCCGTGTCTGTAAGGAGACCGTACTCTCTTCCCGTGTCTGTAAGGAGTCTGTACTCTCTTCCCGTGCCTGTAAGGAGAATGTACTCTCTTCCCGTGTCGTTATGGAGTCTGAACTCTCTTCCCGTGTTTTTAGGGAGACTGCAGAGTCTTCCCGTGTCTGTAAGGAGACTGTACCCTCCCCCCGTGACTGTAAGGAGACTACTCTCTTCCCTTGCCTGTAAGGAGTCTGTAATCTCTTCCCATGTCTGTAAGGAGTTTATGCTCTCTTCCCGTCTCTGTAAGGAGACTACTCTCCTCCCGTGTCTGCAAGGAGACTACTCTCTTCCCGTGTCTGTAAGGAGTCTGTAATCTCTTCCCGTGTATGTAAGGAGACTGTACTCTCCCCCCATGACTGTAAGGGGGCTGTACTCTCTTCATATGTCTGTAAGGAGTTTGAACTCTCTTCACGTGTCTCTAAGGGGTCTGTACTCTCGTCAACTGTCTGTAAGGAGACGGTACTCTCCTCCCATGACTGTAAGGTGTCTGTATTCTCTTCCGGTGTCTCTGAGGGGTCGGTACTCTCTTCACCTGCCTGTAAGGAGACGGTATTCTCCCCCCATGACTGTAAGGAGTCTGTACGCTCTTCCCGCGTCTGTAAGGAGTCTGTACTCTCTTCCCGTGTCTGTAAGGAGACTGTACTCTCTTCCAGTGTCTGTAAGGAGTCTGTACTCTCTTCATATGTCTGTAAGGAGTTTGAACTCTCTTCACGTGTCTCTAAGGGGTCTGTACTCTCGTCAACTGTCTGTAAGGAGACCGTACTCTCCTCCCATGACTGTAAGGTGTCTGTATTCTCTTCCGGTGTCTTCAGGGGTCGGTACTCTCTTCACCTGCCTGTAAGGAGACGGTATTCTCCCCCCATGACTGTAAGGAGTCTGTACGCTCTTCCCGCGTCTGTAAGGAGTCTGTACTCTCTTCCCGTGTCTGTAAGGAGACTGTTCTCTCTTCCAGTGTCTGTAAGGAGTCTGTACTCTCTTCCCGTGTCAGGAAGGAGACTGTACTCTCTTCCAGTGTCTGTAAGGAGTCTGTACTCTCTTCCCGTGTCTGTAAGGAGAGTGTACCCTCTTCCCGAGTCTGTAATATATACAGTCTATACTCCCTTCCCGTGTCTGTAAGGAGACTGTACTCTCTTCCTGTGTCTGTAAGGAGACTGTACTCTCTTCCCGTGTCTGTACGGAGACTGTACTCTCATCAAGAGTCTGTAAGGAGACTACTCCCTTCCCGTGTCTGTAAGGAGAATGTACTCTCTTCCCGTGTCTGTAAGGAGACTGTACTCTCTTCCCGTGTCGTTATGGAATCTGTAATCTCTTCCCGTGTCTGTAGCGAGACTGTACTCTCTTCCCGTGTCTGTAAGGAGTCTGTCCTCTCTTCCCGTGTCGTTAAGGAGTCTGTACTCTCTTCCCGTGTCTGTAAGGAGACTGTACGCTCTTCACGAGTCTGTAAGGAGACCGCACTCCCTTCCCGTGTCGTTCTGGAGTCTGTACTCTCTTCCCGTGTCTGTAAGGAGACTGGACTGTCTTCCCTGTCTGTAAGGAGACGGTATTCTCCCCCCATGACTGTAAGGAGTCTGTACTGTCTTCCCGTGTCTGTAAGGAGACTACTCCCTTCCCGAGTCTGTAAGGAGACTGTACTCTCTTCCCGTGTCTGTAAGGAGTCCGTACTCTCTTCTCGTGTCTGTAAGGAGACTGTACTCTCTTCCCGTGTCTGTAAGGAGTCCCTACTCTCACCAAGAGTCTGTAAGGAGACTACTCTCTTCCCGTGTCTGTAAGGAGACTGTAGTGTCTTCCCGTGTCTGTAAGGAGACTGTACTCTCCCCCTATGAGTGTAAGGAGACTGTACTCTCTTCCCGTGACTGTAAGGAGACTACTCTCTTCCCGTGCCTGTAAGGAGTCTGTACTCTCTTCCCATGTCTGTAAGGAGTCTGTGCTCTCTTCCCGTCTCTGTAAGGAGACAACTCTCTTCCCGTGTCTACAAAGAGACTACTCTCTTCCCGTGTCTGTAAGGAGTCTGTAATCTCTTCCCGTGTATGTAAGGAGACTGTACTCTCCCCCATGACTGTAAGGAGTCTGTACTCTCTTCCCGTGTCTGTCAGGAGTTTGAACTCTCTTCACGTGTCTCCAAGGGGTCTGTACTCTCTTCACCTGCCTGTAAGGAGACCGTACACTCCTCCCATGACTGTAAGGAGTCTGTACGCTATTCCCGCGTCTGTAAGGAGTCTGTACTCTCTTCCCGTGTCTGTAAGGAGGCTGCACTCTCTTCCCGTGTCTGTAAGGAGTCTGTACTCTCTTCCCGTGTCTGTAAGGAGACTGTACTCTCTTCCCGTGTCTGTAAGGAGTCTGTACTCTCCCCCCATGACTGGAAGGAGTCTGTAATCTCTTCCCGTGACTGTAAGGAGACTGTACACTCTTCCCGTGCCTGTAAGGAGACTACTCCCTTCCCGTGTCTGTAAGGAGTCTGTACTCTCTTCCGGTGACTGTAAGGAGACTGTACCCTCTTCCCGTGACTGTAAGGAGTCTGTAGTCCCTTCCCGTGATTGTAAGGAGTCTGTACTCTCTTCCCGTGTCTGTAAGGAGACTGTTCTCTCTTCCAGTGTCTGTAAGGAGTCTGTACTCTCTTCCCATGTCAGGAAGGAGACTGTACTCTCTTCCAGTGTCTGTAAGGAGTCTGTACTCTCTTCCCGTGTCTGTAAGGAGAGTGTACCCTCTTCCCGAGTCTGTAATATATACAGTCTATACTCCCTTCCCGTGTCTGTAAGGAGACTGTACTCTCTTCCCGTGTCTGTAAGGAGACTGTACTCTCTTCCCGTGTCTGTACGGAGACTGTACTCTCATCAAGAGTCTGTAAGGAGACTACTCCCTTCCCGTGTCTGTAAGGAGACTGTACTCTCTTCCCGTGTCGTTATGGAATCTGTACTCTCCTCCCGTGTCTGTAGGGAGACTGTACTCTCTTCCCGTGTCTGTAAGGAGACTGTCCTCTGTTCCCGTGTCTGTCAGGAGTTTGAACTCTCTTCACGTGTCTCCAAGGGGTCTGTACTCTCTTCACCTGCCAGTAAGGAGAACGTACTCTGCTCCCATGACTGTAAGGAGTCTGTACGTTATTCCGCGTCTGTAAGGAGTCTGTACTCTCTTCCCGTGTCTGTAAGGAGGCTGCACTCTCCTCCCGTGTCTGTAAGGAGACTGTAGTGTCTTCCCGTGTCTGTAAGGAGACTGTTCTCTCCCCCTATGAGTGTAAGGAGACTGTACTCTCTTAACGTGACTGTAAGGATACTACTCTCTTCCCGTGGCTGTAAGGAGTCTGTACTCTCTTCCCATGTCTGTAAGGAGTCTGTGCTCTCTTCCCGTCTCTGTAAGGAGACAACTCTCTTCCCGTGTCTACAAAGAGACTACTCTCTTCCCGTGTCTGTAAGGAGTCTGTAATCTCTTCCCGTGTATGTAAGGAGACTGTACTCTCCCCCATGACTGTAAGGAGTCTGTACTCTCTTCCCGTGTCTGTAAGGAGACTGTACTCTCTTCCCGTGTCGTTATGGAATCTGTACTCTCCTCCCGTGTCTGTAGGGAGACTGTCCTCTCTTCCCGTGTCTGTAAAGAGTCTGTCCTCTGTTCCCGTGTCTGTCAGGAGTTTGAACTCTCTTCACGTGTCTCCAAGGGGTCTGTACTCTCTTCACCTGCCTGTAAGGAGAACGTACTCTCCTCCCATGACTGTAAGGAGTCTGTACGTTATTCCCGCGTCTGTAAGGAGTCTGTACTCTCTTCCCGTGTCTGTAAGGAGACTGTACTGTCTTCCCTGTCTGTCAGGAGACGGTATTCTCCCCTCATGACTGTAAGGAGTCTGTACTCTCTTCCCGTGTCTGTAAGGAGTCCGTACTCTCTTCTCGTGTCTGTAAGGAGTCTGTACTCTCATCCCCTGTCTGTACGGAGAGTGTACTCTCACCAAGAGTCTGTAAGGAGACTACTCTCTTCCCGTGTCTGTAAGGAGACTGTACTGTCTTCCCGTGTCTGTAGGGAGTCTACTCCCTTCCCGTGTCTGGAAGGAGAGTGTACTCACTTCCCGTGTCTATAAGGAGACTGTACTCTCTTCCCGTGTCTGTAAGGAGTCTGTACTCTCCCCCCATGTCTGGAAGGAGTCTGTACTCTCTTCCCGTGTCTGTAGGAGACTGTACCCTCTTCCAGTGCCTGGAAGGAGTCTGTAGTCCCTTCCCGTGTCTGTAAGGAGTCTGTACTCTCTTCTCGTGTCTGTAAGGAGACTGTACTCTCTTCCCGTGTCTGTAAGGAGTCTGTACTCTCTTCACGTGTTTGTAAGGAGTCTGTACTCTCTGCCCGTGTCTGTAAGGAGACTGTACTCTCTTCCCGTGTCGTTATGGAATCTGTACTCTCTTCCCGTGTCTGTAGGGAGACTGTACTCTCTTCCCGTGTCTGTAAGGAGTCTGTCCTCTCTTCCCGTGTCGTTAAGGAGTCTGTACTCTCTTCCCGTGTCTGTAAGGAGACTGTACGCTCTTCCCGTGTCTGTAAGGAGATCGTACTACCTTCCAGTGTCGTTCTGGAGTCTGTACTCTCTTCCCGTGTCTGTAAGGAGACTGTACTGTCTTCCCTGTCTGTAAGGAGACGGTATTCTCCCCCCATGACTGTAAGGAGTCTGTACTCTCTTCCCGTGTCTGTAAGGAGACTACTCCCTTCCCGAGTCTGTAAGGAGACTGTAGTGTCTTCCCGTGTCTGTAAGGAGACTGTACTCTCCCCCTGTGAGTGTAAGGAGACTGTACTCTCTTCCCGTGACTGTAAGGAGACTACTCTCTTCCCGTGCCTGTAAGGAGTCTGTACTCTCTTCCCATGTCTGTAAGGAGTCTGTGCTCTCTTCCCGTCTCTGTAAGGAGACCACTCTCTCCCCGTGTCTACAAAGAGACTACTCTCATCCCGTGTCTGTAAGGAGTCTGTAATCTCTTCCCGTGTATGTAAGGAGACTGTACTCTCCCCCAAGACTGTAAGGAGTCTGTACTCTCTTCCCCTGTCTGTAAGGAGACTGTACTCTCTTCCCGTGTCGTTATGGAATCTGTACTCTCCTCCCGTGTCTGTAGGGAGACTGTACTCTCTTCCCGTGTCTGTAAGGAGTCTGTCCTCTGTTCCCGTGTCTGTCAGGAGTTTGAACTCTCTTCACGTGTCTCCAAGGGGTCTGTACTCTCTTCACCTGCCAGTAAGGAGAACGTACTCTGCTCCCATGACTGTAAGGAGTCTGTACGTTATTCCCGCGTCTGTAAGGAGTCTGTACTCTCTTCCCGTGTCTGTAAGGAGGCTGCACTCTCTTCCCGTGTCTGTAAGGAGACTGTAGTGTCTTCCCGTGTCTGTAAGGAGACTGTACTCTCCCCCTATGAGTGTAAGGAGACTGTACTCTCTTCCCGTGACTGTAAGGAGACTACTCTCTTCCCGTGGCTGTAAGGAGTCTGTACTCTCTTCCCATGTCTGTAAGGAGTCTGTGCTCTCTTCCCGTCTCTGTAAGGAGACAACTCTCTTCCCGTGTCTACAAAGAGACTACTCTCTTCCCGTGTCTGTAAGGAGTCTGTAATCTCTTCCCGTGTATGTAAGGAGACTGTACTCTCCCCCATGACTGTAAGGAGTCTGTACTCTCTTCCCGTGTCTGTAAGGAGACTGTACTCTCTTCCCGTGTCGTTATGGAATCTGTACTCTCCTCCCGTGTCTGTAGGGAGACTGTCCTCTCTTCCCGTGTCTGTAAGGAGTCTGTCCTCTGTTCCCGTGTCTGTCAGGAGTTTGAACTCTCTTCACGTGTCTCCAAGGGGTCTGTACTCTCTTCACCTGCCTGTAAGGAGAAATTACTCTCCTCCCATGACTGTAAGGAGTCTGTACGTTATTCCCGCGTCTGTAAGGAGTCTGTACTCTCTTCCCGTGTCTGTAAGGAGACTGTACTGTCTTCCCTGTCTGTCAGGAGACGGTATTCTCCCCTCATGACTGTAAGGAGTCTGTACTCTCTTCCCGTGTCTGTAAGGAGTCCGTACTCTCTTCTCGTGTCTGTAAGGAGTCTGTACTCTCATCCCCTGTCTGTACGGAGAGTGTACTCTCACCAAGAGTCTGTAAGGAGACTACTCTCTTCCCGTGTCTGTAAGGAGACTGTACTGTCTTCCCGTGTCTGTAGGGAGTCTACTCCCTTCCCGTGTCTGGAAGGAGAGTGTACTCACTTCCCGTGTCTATAAGGAGACTGTACTCTCCTCCCGTGTCTGTAAGGAGTCTGTACTCTCCCCCCATGTCTGGAAGGAGTCTGTACTCTCTTCCCGTGTCTGTAGGAGACTGTACCCTCTTCCAGTGCCTGGAAGGAGTCTGTAGTCCCTTCCCGTGTCTGTAAGGAGTCTGTACTCTCTTCTCGTGTCTGTAAGGAGACTGTACTCTCTTCCCGTGTCTGTAAGGAGTCTGTACTCTCTTCACGTGTTTGTAAGGAGTCTGTACTCTCTGCCCGTGTCTGTAAGGAGACTGTACTCTCTTCCCGTGTCGTTATGGAATCTGTACTCTCTTCCCGTGTCTGTAGGGAGACTGTACTCTCTTCCCGTGTCTGTAAGGAGTCTGTCCTCTCTTCCCGTGTCGTTAAGGAGTCTGTACTCTCTTCCCGTGTCTGTAAGGAGACTGTACGCTCTTCCCGTGTCTGTAAGGAGATCGTACTACCTTCCAGTGTCGTTCTGGAGTCTGTACTCTCTTCCCGTGTCTGTAAGGAGACTGTACTGTCTTCCCTGTCTGTAAGGAGACGGTATTCTCCCCCCATGACTGTAAGGAGTCTGTACTCTCTTCCCGTGTCTGTAAGGAGACTACTCCCTTCCCGAGTCTGTAAGGAGACTGTAGTGTCTTCCCGTGTCTGTAAGGAGACTGTACTCTCCCCCTATGAGTGTAAGGAGACTGTACTCTCTTCCCGTGACTGTAAGGAGACTACTCTCTTCCCGTGCCTGTAAGGAGTCTGTACTCTCTTCCCATGTCTGTAAGGAGTCTGTGCTCTCTTCCCGTCTCTGTAAGGAGACCACTCTCTCCCCGTGTCTACAAAGAGACTACTCTCTTCCCGTGTCTGTAAGGAGTCTGTAATCTCTTCCCGTGTATGTAAGGAGACTGTACTCTCCCCCATGACTGTAAGGTGTCTGTACTCTTTTCCCGTGTCTGTAAGGAGACTGTACTCTCCTCCCGTGTCGTTATGGAATGTGTACTCTCATCCCGTGTCTGTAGGGAGACTGTACTCTCTTCCCGTGTCTGTAAGGAGTCTGTCCTCTCTTCCCGTGTCGTTAAGGAGTCTGTACTCTCTTCCCGTGTCTGTAAGGAGACTGTACGCTCTTCCCGTGTCGTTCTGGGATCTGTACTCTCTTCCCGTGTCTGTAAGGAGACTGTACTGTCTTCCCTGTCTGTCAGGAGACGGTATTCTCCCCTCATGATTGTAAGGAGTCTGTACTCTCTTCCCGTGTCTGTAAGGAGTCCGTACTCTCTTCTCGTGTCTGTAAGGAGACTGTACTCTCTTCCCCTGTCTGTACGGAGAGTGTACTCTCACCAAGAGTCTGTAAGGAGACTACTCTCTTCCCGTGTCTGTAAGGAGACTGTACTGTTTCCCCGTGTCTGTAGGGAGACTACTCCCTTCCCGTGTCTGGAAGGAGAGTGTACTCAGTTCCCGTGTCTGTAAGGAGACTGTACTCTCTTCTCGTGTCTGTAAGGAGTCTGTACTCTCCCCCCATGTCTGGAAGGAGTCTGTACTCCCTTCCCGTGTCTGTAAGGAGACTGTACCCTTTTCCCGTGCCTGGAAGGAGTCTGTAGTCCCTTCCCGTGTCTGTAAGGAGAATGTACTCTCTTCCCGTGTCGTTATCGAGTCTGAACCCTCTTCCCGCGTTTTTAGGGAGACTGCAGAGTCTTCCCGTGTCTGTAAGGAGACTGTACCCTCCCCCCATGAGTGTAAGGAGTCTGTACTCTCTTCCCGTGACTGTAAGGAGACGACTCCCTTCCCGAGTCTGTAAGGAGACTGTACTCTCTTCCCGTGTCAGTACGGAGACTGTACTCTCATCAAGAGTCTGTAAGGAGTCTACTCTCTTCCCGTGTCTGTAAGGAGACCGTACTCTCTTCCCGTGTCTGTAAGGAGTCTGTACTCTCTTCCCGTGTCTGTAAGGAGAATGTACTCTCTTCCTGTGTCGTTATGGAGTCTGAACTCTCTTCCCGTGTTTTTAGGGAGACTGCAGAGTCTTCCCGTGTCTGTAAGGAGACTGTACCCTCCCCCCATGAGTGTAAGGAGACTGTACACTCTTCCCGTGACTGTAAGGAGACTACTCTCTTCCCGTGCCTGTAAGGAGTCTGTAATCTCTTCCCATGTCTGTAAGGAGTTTATGCTCTCTTCCCGTCTCTGTAAGGAGACTACTCTCCTCCCGTGTCTGCAAGGAGACTACACTCTTCCCGTGTCTGTAAGGAGTCTGTAATCTCTTCCCGTGTATGTAAGGAGACTGTACTCTCCCCCCATGACTGTAAGGGGTCTGTACTCTCCCCCATGACTGTAAGGAGTCTGTACGCTCTTCCCGCGTCTGTAAGGAGTCTGTACTCTCTTCCCGTGTCTGTAAGGAGACTGTACTCTCTTCCAGTGTCTGTAAGGAGTCTGTACTCTCTTCCCGTGTCTGTAAGGAGACTGTACTCTCTTCCAGTGTCTGTAAGGAGTCTGTACTCTCTTCCCGTGTCTGAAAGGAGAGTGTACTCTCTTCCCGTGTCTGTACGGAGACTGTACACTCATCAAGAGTCTGTAAGGAGACTACTCTCTTCCCGTGTATGTAAGGAGACTATACGCTCTTCCCGTGTCTGTAAGGAGACCGTACTCCCTTCCCGTGTCGTTCTGGAGTCTGTACTCTCTTCCCGTGTCTGTAAGGAGAATGTACCGTCTTCCCTTTCTGTAAGGTGATGGTATTCTCCCCCCATGACTGTAAGGAGACTGTTCTCTCTTCCCGTGTCTGTAAGGAGTCTGTACTCTCTTCCGTGTCTGTAAGGAGTCTGTACTCTCCCCCCATGACTGTAAGGAGTCTGTACTTTCTTCACGTTTATGAAATGAGACCGTACTCTCCCCCCATGACTGTAAGGAGACTACTCTCTTCCCGTGTCTGTAAGGAGAGTGTGCCATCTTCCGGAGTCTGTACTATATACAGTCTATACTCCCTTCCCGTGTCTGTAAGGAGACTGTACTCTCTTCCCGTGTCTGTAAGGAGACTGTACTCTCTTCCCGTGTCTGTAAGGAGTCTGTCCTCTCTTCCCGTGTCGTTAAGGAGTCTGTACTCTCTTCCCGTGTCTGTAAGGAGACTGTACGCTCTTCCCGTGTCGTTCTGGAGTCTGTACTCTCTTCCCGTGTCTGTAAGGAGACTGTACTGTCTTCCCTGTCTGTCAGGAGACGGTACGCTCTTCCCGTGTCGTTCTGGAGTCTGTACTCTCTTCCCGTGTCTGTAAGGAGACTGTACTGTCTTCCCTGTCTGTCAGGAGAGTGTATTCTCCCCTCATGACTGTAAGGAGTCTGTACTCTCTTCCCGTGTCTGTAAGGAGTCCGTACTCTCTTCTCGTGTCTGTAAGGAGTCTATACTCTCTTCCCCTGTCTGTACGGAGAGTGTACTCTCACCAAGGGTCTGTAAGGAGACTATTCTCTTCCCGTGTCTGTAAGGAGACTGTACTGTCTTCCCGTGTCTGTAGGGAGTCTGCTCCCTTCCCGTGTCTGGAAGGAGAGTGTACGCACTTCCCGTGTCTGTAAGGAGACTGTACTCTCTTCCCGTGTCTGTAAGGAGTCTGTACTCTCCCCCCATGTCTGGAAGGAGTCTGTACTCTCTTCCCGTGTCTGTAGGAGACAGTACCCTCTTCCCGTGCCTGGAAGGAGACGGTATTCTCCCCCCATGACTGTAAGGAGTCTGTACTCTCTTCCCGTGTCTGTAAGGAGACTGTACTCTCTTCCCGTGTCTGTACGGAGACTGTACTCTCATGAAGAGTCTGTAAGGAGTCTACTCTCTTCCCGTGTCTGTAAGGAGACTGTACTCTCTTCCCGTGTCGTTATGGAATCTGTACTCTCCTCCCGTGTCTGTAGGGAGACTGTCCTCTCTTCCCGTGTCTGTAAGGAGTCTGTCCTCTGTTCCCGTGTCTGTCAGGAGTTTGAACTCTCTTCACGTGTCTCCAAGGGGTCTGTACTCTCTTCACCTGCCTGTAAGGAGAACGTACTCTCCTCCCATGACTGTAAGGAGTCTGTACGTTATTCCCGCGTCTGTAAGGAGTCTGTACTCTCTTCCCGTGTCTGTAAGGAGACTGTACTGTCTTCCCTGTCTGTCAGGAGACGGTATTCTCCCCTCATGACTGTAAGGAGTCTGTACTCTCTTCCCGTGTCTGTAAGGAGTCCGTACTCTCTTCTCGTGTCTGTACGGAGAGTGTACTCTCACCAAGAGTCTGTAAGGAGACTACTCTCTTCCCGTGTCTGTAAGGAGACTGTACTGTCTTCCCGTGTCTGTAGGGAGTCTACTCCCTTCCCGTGTCTGGAAGGAGAGTGTACTCACTTCCCGTGTCTATAAGGAGACTGTACTCTCTTCCCGTGTCTGTAAGGAGTCTGTACTCTCCCCCCATGTCTGGAAGGAGTCTGTACTCTCTTCCCGTGTCTGTAGGAGACTGTACCCTCTTCCAGTGCCTGGAAGGAGTCTGTAGTCCCTTCCCGTGTCTGTAAGGAGTCTGTACTCTCTTCTCGTGTCTGTAAGGAGACTGTACTCTCTTCCCGTGTCTGTAAGGAGTCTGTACTCTCTTCACGTGTTTGTAAGGAGTCTGTACTCTCTGCCCGTGTCTGTAAGGAGACTGTACTCCCTTCCCGTGTCGTTATGGAATCCGTACTCTCTTCCCGTGTCCGTAAGGAGTCTGTACTCTCTTCCCGTGTCGGTAAGGAAACTGTACGCTCTTCCCGTGTCTGTAAGGAGACCGTACTCTCTTCCCATGTCTGTAAGGAGTCTGTGCTCTCTTCCCGTCTCTGTAAGGAGACCACTCTCTTCCCGTGTCTACAAAGAGACTACTCTCTTCCCGTGTCTGTAAGGAGTCTGTAATCTCTTCCCGTGTATGTAAGGAGACTGTACTCTCCCCCATGACTGTAAGGAGTCTGTACTCTCTTCCCGTGTCTGTAAGGAGACTGCACTCTCTTCCCGTGTCGTTATGGAATCTGTACTCTCTTCCCGTGTCTGTAGGGAGACTGTACTCTCTTCCCGTGTCTGTAAGGAGTCTGTCCTCTCTTCCCGTGTCGTTAAGGAGTCTGTACTCTCTTCCCGTGTCTGTAAGGAGACTGTACGCTCTTCCCGTGACTGTAAGGAGATCGTACTACCTTCCAGTGTCGTTCTGGAGTCTGTACTCTCTTCCCGTGTCTGTAAGGAGACTGTACTGTCTTCCCTGTCTGTAAGGAGACGGTATTCTCCCCCCATGACTGTAAGGAGTCTGTACTCTCTTCCCGTGTCTGTAAGGAGACTACTCCCTTCCCGAGTCTGTAAGGAGACTGTAGTGTCTTCCCGTGTCTGTAAGGAGACTGTACTCTCCCCCTATGAGTGTAAGGAGACTGTACTCTCTTCCCGTGACTGTAAGGAGACTACTCTCTTCCCGTGCCTGTAAGGAGTCTGTACTCTCTTCCCATGTCTGTAAGGAGTCTGTGCTCTCTTCCCGTCTCTGTAAGGAGACCACTCTCTCCCCGTGTCTACAAAGAGACTACTCTCTTCCCGTGTCTGTAAGGAGTCTGTAATCTCTTCCCGTGTATGTAAGGAGACTGTACTCTCCCCCATGACTGTAAGGTGTCTGTACTCTTTTCCCGTGTCTGTAAGGAGACTGTACTCTCCTCCCGTGTCGTTATGGAATGTGTACTCTCATCCCGTGTCTGTAGGGAGACTGTACTCTCTTCCCGTGTCTGTAAGGAGTCTGTCCTCTCTTCCCGTGTCGTTAAGGAGTCTGTACTCTCTTCCCGTGTCTGTAAGGAGACTGTACGCTCTTCCCGTGTCGTTCTGGGATCTGTACTCTCTTCCCGTGTCTGTAAGGAGACTGTACTGTCTTCCCTGTCTGTCAGGAGACGGTATTCTCCCCTCATGATTGTAAGGAGTCTGTACTCTCTTCCCGTGTCTGTAAGGAGTCCGTACTCTCTTCTCGTGTCTGTAAGGAGACTGTACTCTCTTCCCCTGTCTGTACGGAGAGTGTACTCTCACCAAGAGTCTGTAAGGAGACTACTCTCTTCCCGTGTCTGTAAGGAGACTGTACTGTCTCCCCGTGTCTGTAGGGAGACTACTCCCTTCCCGTGTCTGGAAGGAGAGTGTACTCAGTTCCCGTGTCTGTAAGGAGACTGTACTCTCTTCTCGTGTCTGTAAGGAGTCTGTACTCTCCCCCCATGTCTGGAAGGAGTCTGTACTCCCTTCCCGTGTCTGTAAGGAGACTGTACCCTTTTCCCGTGCCTGGAAGGAGTCTGTAGTCCCTTCCCGTGTCTGTAAGGAGAATGTACTCTCTTCCCGTGTCGTTATCGAGTCTGAACCCTCTTCCCGTGTTTTTAGGGAGACTGCAGAGTCTTCCCGTGTCTGTAAGGAGACTGTACCCTCCCCCCATGAGTGTAAGGAGTCTGTACTCTCTTCCCGTGACTGTAAGGAGACGACTCCCTTCCCGAGTCTGTAAGGAGACTGTACTCTCTTCCCGTGTCAGTACGGAGACTGTACTCTCATCAAGAGTCTGTAAGGAGTCTACTCTCTTCCCGTGTCTGTAAGGAGACCGTACTCTCTTCCCGTGTCTGTAAGGAGTCTGTACTCTCTTCCCGTGTCTGTAAGGAGAATGTACTCTCTTCCTGTGTCGTTATGGAGTCTGAACTCTCTTCCCGTGTTTTTAGGGAGACTGCAGAGTATTCCCGTGTCTGTAAGGAGACTGTACCCTCCCCCCATGAGTGTAAGGAGACTGTACACTCTTCCCGTGACTGTAAGGAGACTACTCTCTTCCCGTGCCTGTAAGGAGTCTGTAATCTCTTCCCATGTCTGTAAGGAGTTTATGCTCTCTTCCCGTCTCTGTAAGGAGACTACTCTCCTCCCGTGTCTGCAAGGAGACTACACTCTTCCCGTGTCTGTAAGGAGTCTGTAATCTCTTCCCGTGTATGTAAGGAGACTGTACTCTCCCCCCATGACTGTAAGGGGTCTGTACTCTCCCCCATGACTGTAAGGAGTCTGTACGCTCTTCCCGCGTCTGTAAGGAGACTGTACTCTCCTCCCGTGTCGTTATGGAATGTGTACTCTCATCCCGTGTCTGTAGGGAGACTGTACTCTCTTCCCGTGTCTGTAAGGAGTCTGTCCTCTCTTCCCGTGTCGTTAAGGAGTCTGTACTCTCTTCCCGTGTCTGTAAGGAGACTGTACGCTCTTCCCGTGTCGTTCTGGGATCTGTACTCTCTTCCCGTGTCTGTAAGGAGACTGTACTCTCTTCCCTGTCTGTCAGGAGACGGTATTCTCCCCTCATGATTGTAAGGAGTCTGTACTCTCTTCCCGTGTCTGTAAGGAGTCCGTACTCTCTTCTCGTGTCTGTAAGGAGACTGTACTCTCTTCCCCTGTCTGTACGGAGAGTGTACTCTCACCAAGAGTCTGTAAGGAGACTACTCTCTTCCCGTGTCTGTAAGGAGACTGTACTGTCTCCCCGTGTCTGTAGGGAGACTACTCCCTTCCCGTGTCTGGAAGGAGAGTGTACTCAGTTCCCGTGTCTGTAAGGAGACTGTACTCTCTTCTCGTGTCTGTAAGGAGTCTGTACTCTCCCCCCATGTCTGGAAGGAGTCTGTACTCCCTTCCCGTGTCTGTAAGGAGACTGTACCCTTTTCCCGTGCCTGGAAGGAGTCTGTAGTCCCTTCCCGTGTCTGTAAGGAGAATGTACTCTCTTCCCGTGTCGTTATCGAGTCTGAACCCTCTTCCCGTGTTTTTAGGGAGACTGCAGAGTCTTCCCGTGTCTGTAAGGAGACTGTACCCTCCCCCCATGAGTGTAAGGAGTCTGTACTCTCTTCCCGTGACTGTAAGGAGACGACTCCCTTCCCGAGTCTGTAAGGAGACTGTACTCTCTTCCCGTGTCAGTACGGAGACTGTACTCTCATCAAGAGTCTGTAAGGAGTCTACTCTCTTCCCGTGTCTGTAAGGAGACCGTACTCTCTTCCCGTGTCTGTAAGGAGTCTGTACTCTCTTCCCGTGTCTGTAAGGAGAATGTACTCTCTTCCTGTGTCGTTATGGAGTCTGAACTCTCTTCCCGTGTTTTTAGGGAGACTGCAGAGTCTTCCCGTGTCTGTAAGGAGACTGTACCCTCCCCCCATGAGTGTAAGGAGACTGTACACTCTTCCCGTGACTGTAAGGAGACTACTCTCTTCCCGTGCCTGTAAGGAGTCTGTAATCTCTTCCCATGTCTGTAAGGAGTTTATGCTCTCTTCCCGTCTCTGTAAGGAGACTACTCTCCTCCCGTGTCTGCAAGGAGACTACACTCTTCCCGTGTCTGTAAGGAGTCTGTAATCTCTTCCCGTGTATGTAAGGAGACTGTACTCTCCCCCCATGACTGTAAGGGGTCTGTACTCTCCCCCATGACTGTAAGGAGTCTGTACGCTCTTCCCGCGTCTGTAAGGAGTCTGTACTCTCTTCCCGTGTCTGTAAGGAGACTGTACTCTCTTCCAGTGTCTGTAAGGAGTCTGTACTCTCTTCCCGTGTCTGTAAGGAGACTGTACTCTCTTCCAGTGTCTGTAAGGAGTCTGTACTCTCTTCCCGTGTCTGAAAGGAGAGTGTACTCTCTTCCCGTGTCTGTACGGAGACTGTACACTCATCAAGAGTCTGTAAGGAGACTACTCTCTTCCCGTGTATGTAAGGAGACTATACGCTCTTCCCGTGTCTGTAAGGAGACCGTACTCCCTTCCCGTGTCGTTCTGCAGTCTGTACTCTCTTCCCGTGTCTGTAAGGAGAATGTACCGTCTTCCCTTTCTGTAAGGTGATGGTATTCTCCCCCCATGACTGTAAGGAGACTGTTCTCTCTTCCCGTGTCTGTAAGGAGTCTGTACTCTCTTCCGTGTCTGTAAGGAGTCTGTACTCTCCCCCCATGACTGTAAGGAGTCTGTACTTTCTTCACGTTTATGAAATGAGACCGTACTCTCCCCCCATGACTGTAAGGAGACTACTCTCTTCCCGTGTCTGTAAGGAGAGTGTGCCATCTTCCGGAGTCTGTACTATATACAGTCTATACTCCCTTCCCGTGTCTGTAAGGAGACTGTACTCTCTTCCCGTGTCTGTAAGGAGACTGTACTCTCTTCCCGTGTCTGTAAGGAGTCTGTCCTCTCTTCCCGTGTCGTTAAGGAGTCTGTACTCTCTTCCCGTGTCTGTAAGGAGACTGTACGCTCTTCCCGTGTCGTTCTGGAGTCTGTACTCTCTTCCCGTGTCTGTAAGGAGACTGTACTGTCTTCCCTGTCTGTCAGGAGACGGTACGCTCTTCCCGTGTCGTTCTGGAGTCTGTACTCTCTTCCCGTGTCTGTAAGGAGACTGTACTGTCTTCCCTGTCTGTCAGGAGAGTGTATTCTCCCCTCATGACTGTAAGGAGTCTGTACTCTCTTCCCGTGTCTGTAAGGAGTCCGTACTCTCTTCTCGTGTCTGTAAGGAGTCTATACTCTCTTCCCCTGTCTGTACGGAGAGTGTACTCTCACCAAGGGTCTGTAAGGAGACTATTCTCTTCCCGTGTCTGTAAGGAGACTGTACTGTCTTCCCGTGTCTGTAGGGAGTCTGCTCCCTTCCCGTGTCTGGAAGGAGAGTGTACGCACTTCCCGTGTCTGTAAGGAGACTGTACTCTCTTCCCGTGTCTGTAAGGAGTCTGTACTCTCCCCCCATGTCTGGAAGGAGTCTGTACTCTCTTCCCGTGTCTGTAGGAGACAGTACCCTCTTCCCGTGCCTGGAAGGAGTCTGTAGTCCCTTCCCGTGTCTGTAAGGAGTCTGTACTCTCTTCCCGTGTCTGTAAGGAGACTGTACTGTCTTCCCTGTCTGTAAGGAGACGGTATTCTCCCCCCATGACTGTAAGGAGTCTGTACTCTCTTCCCGTGTCTGTAAGGAGACTGTACTCTCTTCCCGTGTCTGTACGGAGACTGTACTCTCATGAAGAGTCTGTAAGGAGTCTACTCTCTTCCCGTGTCTGTAAGGAGACTGTACTCTCTTCCCGTGTCCTTAAGGAGCCTGTACTCTCTTCCCGTGTCTGTAAGGAGACCGTACTCTCTTCCCGTGTCTGTAAGGAGTCTGTACTCTCTTCCGATGTCTGTAAGGAGTCTGTGCTCTCTTCCCGTCTCTGTAAGGTGACCACTCTCTTCCCGTGTCTACAAAGAGTCTACTCTCTTCCCGTGTCTGTAAGGAGTCTGTAATCTCTTCCCGTGTATGTAAGGAGACTGTACTCTCCCCCATGACTGTAAGGAGTCTGTACTCTCTTCCCGTGTCTGTAAGGAGATTGTACTCTCTTCCCGTGTCGTTACGGAATCTGTACTCTCATCCCGTGTCTGTAGGGGGACTGTACTCTCTTCCCGTGTCGTTAAGGAGTCTGTACTCTCTTCCCGTGTCTGTAAGGAGACTGTACGCTCTTCCCGTGTCGTTCTGGGGTCTGTACTCTCTTCCCGTGTCTGTAAGGAGAATGTACTCTCTTCCCTGTCTGTCAGGAGACGGAATTCTCCCCTCATGACTGTAAGGAGTATGTACTCTCTTCCCGTGTCTGTAAGGAGTCCGTACTCTCTTCTCGTGTCTGTAAGGAGACTGTACTCTCTTCCCCTGTCTGTACGGAGAGTGTACTCTCACCAAGAGTCTGTAAGGAGACTACTCTCTTCCCGTGTCTGTAAGGAGACTGTACTGTCTCCCCGTGTCTGTAGGGAGACTACTCCCTTCCCGTGTCTGGAAGGAGAGTGTACTCACTTCCCGTGTCTGTAAGGAGACTGTACTCTCTTCTCGTGTCTGTAAGGAGTCTGTACTCTCCCCCCATGTCTGGAAGGAGTCTGTACTCTATTCCCGTGTCTGTAAGGAGACGACTCCCTTCCCGAGTCTGTAAGGAGACTGTACTCTCTTCCCGTGTCTGTACTGAGACTGTACTCTGATCAAGAGTCTGTAAGGAGTCTACTCTCTTCCCGTGTCTGTAAGGAGACTGTACTGTCTTCCCGTGTCTGTAGGGAGTCTACTCCCTTCCCGTGTCTGGAAGGAGAGTGTACTCACTTCCCGTGTCTGTAAGGAGACTGTACTCTCTTCCCGTGTCTGTAAGGAGTCTGTACTCTCCCCCCATGTCTGTAAGGAGTCTATACTCTCTTCCCCTGTCTGTACGGAGAGTGTACTCTCACCAAGAGTCAGTAAGGAGTCTATTCTCTTCCCGTGTCTGTAAGGAGACTATACTGTCTTCCCGTGTCTGTAGGGAGTCTGCTCCCTTCCCGTGTCTGGAAGGAGAGTGTACTCACTTCCCGTGTCTGTAAGGAGAATGTACTCTCTTCCCGTGTCTGTAAGGAGTCTGTACTCTCCCCCCATGTCTGGAAGGAGTCTGTACTCTCTTCCCGTGTCTGTAGGAGACTGTACCCTCTTCCCGTGCCTGGAAGGAGTCTGTAGTCCCTTCCCGTGTCTGTAAGGAGTCTGTACTCTCTTCCCGTGTCTGTAAGGAGACTGTACTGTATTCCCTGTCTGTAAGGAGACGGTACTCTCCCCCCATGACTGTAAGGAGTCTGTACTCTCTTCCCGTGTCTGTAAGGAGACTGTACTCTCTTCCCGTGTCTGTACGGAGACTGTACTCTCATCAAGAGTCTGTAAGGAGTCTACTCTCTTCCCGTGTCTGTAAGGAGACTGTACTCTCGTCCCGTGTCCTTAAGGAGCCTGTACTCTCTTCCCGTGTCTGTAAGGAAACTGTACGCTCTTCCCGTGTCTGTAAGGAGACCGTACTCTCTTCCCGTGTCTGTAAGGAGTCTGTACTCTCTTCCCGTGTCGGTAAGGAAACTGTACGCTCTTCCCGTGTCTGTAAGGAGACCGTACTCTCTTCCCATGTCTGTAAGGAGTCTGTGCTCTCTTCCCGTCTCTGTAAGGAGACCACTCTCTTCCCGTGTCTACAAAGAGACTACTCTCTTCCCGTGCCTGTAAGGAGTCTGTAATCTCTTCCCGTGTATGTAAGGAGACTGTACTCTCCCCCATGACTGTAAATAGTCTGTACTCTCTTCCCGTGTCTGTAAGGAGACTGTACTCTCTTCCCGTGTCGTTATGGAATCTGTACTCTCATCCCGTGTCTGTAGGGAGACTGTACTCTCTTCCCGTGTCGTTAAGGAGTCTGTACTCTCTTCCCGTGTCTGTAAGGAGACTGTACGCTCTTCCCGTGTCGTTCTGGGGTCTGTACTCCCTTCCCGTGTCTGTAAGGAGACTGTACTGTCTTCCCTGTCTGTCAGGAGACGGAATTCTCCCCTCATGACTGTAAGGAGTCTGTACTCTCTTCCCGTGTCTGTAAGGAGTCCGTACTCTCTTCCCCTGTCTGTACGGAGAGTGTACTCTCACCAAGAGTCTGTAAGGAGACTATTCTCTTCCCGTGTCGTTATGGAGTCTGAACTCTCTTCCCGTGTTTTTAGGGAGACTGCAGAGTCTTCCCGTGTCTGTAAGGAGACTGTACCCTCCCCCCATGAGTGTAAGGGGACTGTACACTCTTCCCGTGACTGTAAGGAGACTACTCTCTTCCCGTGCCTGTAAGGAGTCTGTAATCTCTTCCCATGTCTGTAAGGAGTTTATGCTCTCTTCCCGTCTCTGTAAGGAGACTACTCTCCTCCCGTGTCTGCAAGGAGACTACTCTCTTCCCGTGTCTGTAAGGAGTCTGTAATCTCTTCCCGTGTATGTAAGGAGAGCGTACTCTCCCCCCATGACTGTAAGGGGTCTGTACTCTCCCCCATGACTGTAAGGAGTCTGTACGCTCTTCCCGCGTCTGTAAGGAGTCTGTACTCTCTTCCCGTGTCTGTAAGGAGACTGTACTCTCTTCCAGTGTCTGTAAGGAGTCTGTACTCTCTTCCCGTGTCTGTAAGGAGACTGTACTCTCTTCCAGTGTCTGTAAGGAGTCTGTACTCTCTTCCCGTGTCTGAAAGGAGAGTGTACTCTCTTCCCGTGTCTGTACGGAGACTGTACACTCATCAAGAGTCTGTAAGGAGACTACTCTCTTCCCTTGTATGTAAGGAGACTATACGCTCTTCCCGTGTCTGTAAGGAGACCGTACTCCCTTCCCGTGTCGTTCTGGAGTCTGTACTCTCTTCCCGTGTCTGTAAGGAGAATGTACCGTCTTCCCTTTCTGTAAGGTGATGGTATTCTCCCCCCATGACTGTAAGGAGACTGTACTCTCTTCCCGTGTCTGTAAGGAGTCTGTACTCTCTTCCGTGTCTGTAAGGAGTCTGTACTCTCCCCCCATGACTGTAAGGAGTCTGTACTTTCTTCACGTTTATGAAATGAGACCGTACTCTCCCCCCATGACTGTAAGGAGACTACTCTCTTCCCGTGTCTGTAAGGAGAGTGTGCCATCTTCCGGAGTCTGTACTATATACAGTCTATACTCCCTTCCCGTGTCTGTAAGGAGACTGTACTCTCTTCCCGTGTCTGTAAGGAGACTGTACTCTCTTCCCGTGTCTGTAAGGAGTCTGTCCTCTCTTCCCGTGTCGTTAAGGAGTCTGTACTCTCTTCCCCTGTCTGTAAGGAGTCTGTACGCTCTTCCCCTGTCGTTCTGGAGTCTGTACTCTCTTCCCGTGTCTGTAAGGAGACTGTACTGTCTTCCCTGTCTGTCAGGAGACGGTACGCTCTTCCCGTGTCGTTCTGGAGTCTGTACTCTCTTCCCGTGTCTGTAAGGAGACTGTACTGTCTTCCCTGTCTGTCAGGAGAGTGTATTCTCCCCTCATGACTGTAAGGAGTCTGTACTCCCTTCCCGTGTCTGTAAGGAGTCCGTACTCTCTTCTCGTGTCTGTAAGGAGTCTATACTCTCTTCCCCTGTCTGTACGGAGAGTGTACTCTCACCAAGAGTCTGTAAGGAGACTATTCTCTTCCCGTGTCTGTAAGGAGACTGTACTGTCTTCCCGTGTCTGTAGGGAGTCTGCTCCCTTCCCGTGTCTGGAAGGAGAGTGTACTCACTTCCCGTGTCTGTAAGGAGACTGTACTCTCTTCCCGTGTCTGTAAGGAGTCTGTACTCTCCCCCCATGTCTGGAAGGAGTCTGTACTCTCTTCCCGTGTCTGTAGGAGACAGTACCCTCTTCCCGTGCCTGGAAGGAGTCTGTAGTCCCTTCCCGTGTCTGTAAGGAGTCTGTACTCTCTTCCCGTGTCTGTAAGGAGACTGTACTGTCTTCCCTGTCTGTAAGGAGACGGTATTCTCCCCCCATGACTGTAAGGAGTCTGTACTCTCTTCCCGTGTCTGTAAGGAGACTGTACTCTCTTCCCGTGTCTGTACGGAGACTGTACTCTCATGAAGAGTCTGTAAGGAGTCTACTCTCTTCCCGTGTCTGTAAGGAGACTGTACTCTCGTCCCGTGTCCTTAAGGAGCCTGTACTCTCTTCCCGTGTCTGTAAGGAGACCGTACTCTCTTCCCGTGTCGGTAAGGAAACTGTACGCTCTTCCCGTGTCTGTAAGGAGACCGTACTCTCTTCCGATGTCTGTAAGGAGTCTGTGCTCTCTTCCCGTCTCTGTAAGGTGACCACTCTCTTCCCGTGTCTACAAAGAGTCTACTCTCTTCCCGTGTCTGTAAGGAGTCTGTAATCTCTTCCCGTGTATGTAAGGAGACTGTACTCTCCCCCATGACTGTATGGAGTCTGTACTCTCTTCCCGTGTCTGTAAGGAGATTGTACTCTCTTCCCGTGTCGTTATGGAATCTGTACTCTCATCCCGTGTCTGTAGGGAGACTGTACTCTCTTCCCGTGTCGTTAAGGAGTCTGTACTCTCTTCCCGTGTCTGTAAGGAGACTGTACGCTCTTCCCGTGTCGTTCTGGGGTCTGTACTCTCTTCCCGTGTCTGTAAGGAGAATGTACTGTCTTCCCTGTCTGTCAGGAGACGGAATTCTCCCCGCATGACTGTAAGGAGTCTGTACTCTCTTCCCGTGTCTGTAAGGAGTCTGTACTCTCTTCCCGTGTCTGTAAGGAGTCCGTACTCTCTTCTCGTGTCTGTAAGGAGACTGTACTCTCTTCCCCTGTCTGTACGGAGAGTGTACTCTCACCAAGAGTCTGTAAGGAGACTATTCTCTTCCCGTGTCTGTAAGGAGACTGTACTGTCTCCCCGTGTCTGTAGGGAGACTACTCCCTTCCCGTGTCTGGAAGGAGATTGTACTCACTTCCCGTGTCTGTAAGGAGACTGTACTCTCTTCTCGTGTCTGTAAGGAGTCTGTACTCTCCCCCCATGTCTGGAAGGAGTCTGTACTCTCTTCCCGTGTCTGTAAGGAGACGACTCCCTTCCCGAGTCTGTAAGGAGACTGTAGTCTCTTCCCGTGTCTGTACGGAGACTGTACTCTGATCAAGAGTCTGTAAGGAGTCTACTCACTTCCCGTGTCTGTAAGGAGACTGTACTCTCTTCCCGTGTCTGTAAGGAGTCTGTACTCTCCCCCCATGTCTGGAAGGAGTCTGTACTCTCTTCCCGTGTCTGTAGGAGACTGTACCCTCTTCCCGTGCCTGGAAGGAGTCTGTAGTCCCTTCCCGTGTCTGTAAGGAGTCTGTACTCTCTTCCCGTGTCTGTAAGGAAACTGTACTGTATTCCCTGTCTGTAAGGAGACGGTATTCTCCCCCCATGACTGTAAGGAGTCTGTACTCTCTTCCCGTGTCTGTAAGGAGACTGTACTCTCTTCCCGTGTCTGTACGGAGACTGTACTCTCATCAAGAGTCTGTAAGGAGTCTACTCTCTTCCCGTGTCTGTAAGGAGACTGTACTCTCGTCCCGTGTCCTTAAGGAGCCTGTACTCTCTTCCCGTGTCTGTAAGGAAACTGTACGCTCTTCCCGTGTCTGTAAGGAGACCATACTCTCTTCCCGTGTCTGTAAGGAGTCTGTACTCTCTTCCCGTGTCGGTAAGGAAACTGTACGCTCTTCCCGTGTCTGTAAGGAGACCGTACTCTCTTCCCATGTCTGTTAGGAGTCTGTGCTCTCTTCCGTCTCTGTAAGGAGACCACTCTCTTCCCGTGTCTACAAAGAGACTACTCTCTTCCCGTGCCTGTAAGGAGTCTGTAATCTCTTCCCGTGTATGTAAGGAGACTGTACTCTCCCCCATGACTGTAAGGAGTCTGTACTCTCTTCCCGTGTGTGTAAGGAGACTGTACTCTCTTCCCGTGTCGTTATGGAATCTGTACTCTCATCCCGTGTCTGTAGGGAGACTGTACTCTCTTCCCGTGTCGTTAAGGAGTCTGTACTCTCTTCCCGTGTCTGTAAGGAGACTGTACGCTCTTCCCGTGTCGTTCTGGGGTCTGTACTCTCTTCCCGTGTCTGTAAGGAGACTGTACTGTCTTCCCTGTCTGTCAGGAGACGGAATTCTCCCCTCATGAATGTAAGGAGTCTGTACTCTCTTCCCGTGTCTGTAAGGAGTCCGTACTCTCTTCTCGTGTCTGTAAGGAGACTGTACTCTCTTCCCCTGTCTGTACGGAGAGTGTACTCTCACCAAGAGTCTGTAAGGAGACTACTCTCTTCCCGTGTCTGTAAGGAGACTGTACTGTCTCCCCGTGTCCGTAGGGAGACTACTCCCTTCCCGTGTCTGGAAGGAGAGTGTACTCAGTTCCCGTGTCTGTAAGGAGACTGTACTCTCTTCTCGTGTCTGTAAGGAGTCTGTACTCTCCCCCCATGTCTGGAAGGAGTCTGTACTCTCTTCCCGTGTCTGTAAGGAGACGACTCCCTTCCCGAGTCTGTAAGGAGACTGTACTCTCATCAAGAGTCTGTAAGGAGTCTACTCTCTTCCCGTGTCTGTAAGGA
Source organism: Hypanus sabinus (assembly GCF_030144855.1). Classification (NCBI taxonomy): domain Eukaryota; kingdom Metazoa; phylum Chordata; class Chondrichthyes; order Myliobatiformes; family Dasyatidae; genus Hypanus; species Hypanus sabinus. Next base: position 25,205,912 of record NC_082711.1, on the reverse strand, counting down.
GACTGTACTGTCTTCCCGTGTCTGTAGGGAGTCTACTCCCTTCCCGTGTCTGGAAGGAGAGTGTACTCACTTCCCGTGTCTGTAAGGAGACTGAACTCTCTTCCCGTGTCTGTAAGGAGTCTGTACTCACCCCCATGTCTGTAAGGAGTCTATACTCTCTTCCCCTGTCTGTACGGAGAGTGTACTCTCACCAAGAGTCAGTAAGGAGTCTATTCTCTTCTCGTGTCTGTAAGGAGACTGTACTCTCTTCCCGTGTCGTTATGGAATCTGTACTCTCATCCCGTGTCTGTAGGGAGACTGTACTCTCTTCCCGTGTCGTTAAGGAGTCTGTACTCTCTTCCCGTGTCTGTAAGGAGACTGTACGCTCTTCCCGTGTCGTTCTGGGGTCTGTACTCTCTTCCCGTGTCTGTAAGGAGAATGTACTGTCTTCCCTGTCTGTCAGGAGACGGAATTCTCCCCTCATGACTGTAAGGAGTCTGTACTCTCTTCCCGTGTCTGTAAGGAGTCCGTACTCTCTTCTCGTGTCTGTAAGGAGACTGTACTCTCTTCCCCTGTCTGTACGGAGAGTGTAGTCTCACCAAGAGTCTGTAAGGAGACTACTCTCTTCCCGTGTCTGTAAGGAGACTGTACTGTCTCCCCGTGTCTGTAGGGAGACTACTCCCTTCCCGTGTCTGGAAGGAGAGTGTACTCACTTCCCGTGTCTGTAAGGAGACTGTACTCTCTTCTCGTGTCTGTAAGGAGTCTGTACTCTCCCCCCATGTCTGGAAGGAGTCTGTACTCTCTTCCCGTGTCTGTAAGGAGACGACTCCCTTCCCGAGTCTGTAAGGAGACTGTACTCTCTTACCGTGTCTGTACGGAGACTGTACTCTGATCAAGAGTCTGTAAGGAATCTACTCTCTTCCCGTGTCTGTAAGGAGACTGTACTGTCTTCCCGTGTCTGTAGGGAGTCTGCTCCCTTCCCGTGTCTGGAAGGAGAGTGTACTCACTTCCCGTGTCTGTAAGGAGACTGTACTCTCTTCCCGTGTCTGTAAGGAGTCTGTACTCTCCCCCCATGTCTGGAAGGAGTCTGTACTCTCTTCCCGTGTCTGTAGGAGACTGTACCCTCTTCCCGTGCCTGGAAGGAGTCTGTAGTCCCTTCTCGTGTCTGTAAGGAGTCTGTACTCTCTTCCCGTGTCTGTAAGGAGACTGTACTGTATTCCCTGTCTGTAAGGAGACGGTATTCTCCCCCCATGACTGTAAGGAGTCTGTACTCTCTTCCCGTGTCTGTAAGGAGACTGTACTCTCTTCCCGTGTCTGTACGGAGACTGTACTCTCATCAAGAGTCTGTAAGGAGTCTACTCTCTCCCGTGTCTGTAAGGAGACTGTACTCTCGTCCCGTGTCCTTAAGGAGCCTGTACTCTCTTCCCGTGTCTGTAAGGAAACTGTACGCTCTTCCCGTGTCTGTAAGGAGACCGTACTCTCTTCCCGTGTCTGTAAGGGGTCTGTACTCTCTTCCCGTGTCGGTAAGGAAACTGTACGCTCTTCCCGTGTCTGTAAGGAGACCGTACTCTCTTCCCATGTCTGTAAGGAGTCTGTGCTCTCTTCCCGTCTCTGTAAGGAGACCACTCTCTTCCCGTGTCTACAAAGAGACTACTCTCTTCCCGTGCCTGTAAGGAGTCTGTAATCTCTTCCCGTGTATGTAAGGAGACTGTACTCTCCCCCATGACTGTAAGGAGTCTGTACTCTCTTCCCGTGTCTGTAAGGAGACTGTACTCTCTTCCCGTGTCGTTATGGAATCTGTACTCTCATCCCGTGTCTGTAGGGAGACTGTACTCTCTTCCCGTGTCGTTAAGGAGTCTGTACTCTCTTCCCGTGTCTGTAAGGAGACTGTACGCTCTTCCCGTGTCGTTCTGGGGTCTGTACTCTCTTCCCGTGTCTGTAAGGAGAATGTACTGTCTTCCCTGTCTGTCAGGAGACGGAATTCTCCCCTCATGACTGTAAGGAGTCTGTACTCTCTTCCCGTGTCTGTAAGGAGTCCGTACTCTCTTCTCGTGTCAGTAAGGAGACTGTACTCTCTTCCCCTGTCTGTACGGAGAGTGTACTCTCACCAAGAGTCTGTAAGGAGACTACTCTCTTCCCGTGTCTGTAAGGAGACTGTACTGTCTCCCGGTGTCTGTAGGGAGACTACTCCCTTCCCGTGTCTGGAAGGAGAGTGTACTCACTTCCCGTGTCTGTAAGGAGACTGTACTCTCTTCTCGTGTCTGTAAGGAGTCTGTACTCTCCCCCCATGTCTGGAAGGAGTCTGTACTCTCTTCCCGTGTCTGTAAGGAGACGACTCCCTTCCCGAGTCTGTAAGGAGACTGTACTCTCTTCCCGTGTCTGTACGGAGACTGTACTCTGATCAAGAGTCTGTAAGGAGTCTACTCTCTTCCCGTGTCTGTAAGGAGACTGTACTGTCTTCCCGTGTCTGTAGGGAGTCTACTCCCTTCCCGTGTCTGGAAGGAGAGTGTACTCACTTCCCGTGTCTGTAAGGAGTCTGTACTCTCTTCCCGTGTCTGTAAGGAGTCTGTACTCTCCCCTCATGTCTGTAAGGAGTCTATACTCTCTTCCCCTGTCTGTACGGAGAGTGTACTCTCACCAAGAGTCAGTAAGGAGTCTATTCTCTTCCCGTGTCTGTAAGGAGACTATACTGTCTTCCCGTGTCTGTAGGGAGTCTGCTCCCTTCCCGTGTCTGGAAGGAGAGTGTACTCACTTCCCGTGTCTGTAAGGAGTCTGTACCCTCTCCCCGTGCCTGGAAGGAGTCTGTAGTCCCTTCCCGTGTCTGTAAGGAGTCTGTACTCTCTTCCCGTGTCTGTAAGGAGACTGTACTGTATTCCCTGTCTGTAAGGAGACGGTATTCTCCCCCCATGACTGTAAGGAGTCTGTACTCTCTTCCCGTGTCTGTAAGGAGACTGTACTCTCTTCCCGTGTCTGTACGGAGACTGTACTCTCATCAAGAGTCTGTAAGGAGTCTACTCTCTTCCCGTGTCTGTAAGGAGACTGTACTCTCGTCCCGTGTCCTTAAGGAGCCTGTACTCTCTTCCCGTGTCTGTAAGGAAACTGTACGCTCTTCCCGTGTCTGTAAGGAGACCGTACTCTCTTCCCGTGTCTGTAAGGAGTCCGTACTCTCTTCCCGTGTCGGTAAGGAAACTGTACGCTCTTCCCGCGTCTGTAAGGAGACCGTACTCTCTTCCCATGTCTGTAAGGAGTCTGTGCTCTCTTCCGTCTCTGTAAGGAGACCACTCTCTTCCCGTGTCAACAAAGAGACTACGCTCTTCCCGTGCCTGTAAGGAGTCTGTAATCTCTTCCCGTGTATGTAAGGAGACTGTACTCTCCCCCATGACTGTAAGGAGTCTGTACTCTCTTCCCGTGTGTGTAAGGAGACTGTACTCTCTTCCCGTGTCGTTATGGAATCTGTACTCTCATCCCGTGTCTGTAGGGAGACTGTACTCTCTTCCCGTGTCGTTAAGGAGTCTGTACTCTCTTCCCGTGTCTGTAAGGAGACTGTACGCTCTTCCCGTGTCGTTCTGGGGTCTGTACTCTCTTCCCGTGTCTGTAAGGAGACTGTACTGTCTTCTCGTGTCTGTAAGGAGACTGTACTCTCTTCCCGTGTCTGTAAGGAGTCCGTACTCTCTTCTCGTGTCTGTAAGGAGACTGTACTCTCTTCCCGTGTCTGTAAGGAGACTGTACTGTCTCCCCGTGTCCGTAGGGAGACTACTCCCTTCCCGTGTCTGGAAGGAGAGTGTACTCACTTCCCGTGTCTGTAAGGAGACTGTACTCTCTTCTCGTGTCTGTAAGGAGTCTGTACTCTCCCCCCATGTCTGGAAGGAGTCTGTACTCTCTTCCCGTGTCTGTAAGGAGACGACTCCCTTCCCGAGTCTGTAAGGAGACTGTACCCTCTTCCCGTGTCTGTACGGAGACTTTACTCTCATCAAGAGTCTGTAAGGAGACTACTCTCTTCCCGTGTCTGTAAGGAGTCTGTACTCTCCCCCCATGTCTGTAAGGAATCTATACTCTCTTCCCCTGTCTGTACGGAAAGTGTACTCTCACCAAGAGTCTGTAAGGAGACTATTCTCTTCCCGTGTCTGTAAGGAGACTGTACTGTCTTCCCGTGTCTGTAGGGAGTCTGCTCCCTTCCCGTGTCTGGAAGGAGAGTGTACTCACTTCCCGTGTCTGTAAGGAGACTGTGCTCTCTTCCCGTGTCTGTAAGGTGTCTGTACTCTCCCCCCATGTCTGGAAGGAGTCTGTACTCTCTTCCCGTGTCTGTAGGAGACTGTACCCTCTTCCCGTGCCTGGAAGGAGTCTGTACTCTCTTCCCGTGTCTGTAAGGAGACTGTACTGTCTTCCCTGTCTGTAAGGAGACGGTATTCTCCCCCCATGACTGTAAGGAGTCTGTACTCTCTTCCCGTGTCTGTAAGGAGACTGTACTCTCTTCCCGTGTCTGTACGGAGACTGTACTCTCATCAAGAGTCTGTAAGGAGTCTACTCTCTTCCCGTGTCTGTAAGGAGACTGTACTCTCGTCCCGTGTCCTTAAGGAGCCTGTACTCTCTTCCCGTGTCTGTAAGGAAACTGTACGCTCTTCCCGTGTCTGTAAGGAGACCGTACTCTCTTCCCGTGTCTGTAAGGAGTCTGTACTCTCTTCCCGTGTCGGTAAGGAAACTGTACGCTCTTCCCGTGTCTGTAAGGAGACCGTACTCTCTTCCCATGTCTGTAAGGAGTCTGTGCTCTCTTTCCATCTCTGTAAGGAGACCACTCTCTTCCCGTGTCTACAAAGAGACTACACTCTTCCCGTGTCTGTAAGGAGTCTGTAATCTCTTCCCGTGTATGTAAGGAGACTGTACTCTCCCCCATGACTGTAAGGAGTCTGTACTCACTTCCCGTGTCTGTAAGGAGACTGCACTCTCTTCCCGTGTCGTTATGGAATCTGTACTCTCATCCCGTGTCTGTAGGCAGACTGTACTCTCTTCCCGTGTCGTTAAGGAGTCTGTACTCTCTTCCCGTGTCTGTAAGGAGACTGTACGCTCTTCCCGTGTCGTTCTGGGGTCTGTACTCTCTTCCCGTGTCTATAAGGAGACTGTACTGTCTTCCCTGTCTGTCAGGAGACGGAATTCTCCCCTCATGACTGTAAGGAGTCTGTACTCTCTTCCCGTGTCTGTAAGGAGTCCGTACTCTCTTCTCGTGTCTGTAAGGAGACTGTACTCTCTTCCCCTGTCTGTACGGAGAGTGTACTCTCAACAAGAGTCTGTAAGGAGACTATTCTCTTCCCGTGTCTGTAAGGAGACTGTACTGTCTTCCCGTGTCTGTAGGGAGTCTGCTCCCTTCCCGTGTCTGTAAGGAGACTGTACTCTCTTCCCGTGTCTGTAAGGTGTCTGTACTCTCCCCCCATGTCTGGAAGGAGTCTGTACTCTCTTCCCGTGTCTGTAGGAGACTGTACCCTCTTCCCGTGCCTGGAAGGAGTCTGTACTCTCTTCCCGTGTCTGTAAGGAGACTGTACTGTCTTCCCTGTCTGTAAGGAGACGGTATTCTCCCCCCATGACTGTAAGGAGTCTGTACTCTCTTCCCGTGTCTGTAAGGAGACTGTACTCTCTTCCCGTGTCTGTAAGGAGACTGTACTCTCTTCCCCTGTCTGTACGGAGAGTGTACTCTCACCAAGAGTCTGTAAGGAGACTACTCTCTTCCCGTGTCTGTAAGGAGACTGTACTGTCTCCCCGTGTCCGTAGGGAGACTACTCCCTTCCCGTGTCTGGAAGGAGAGTGTACTCACTTCCCGTGTATGTAAGGAGACTGTACTCTCTTCTCGTGTCTGTAAGGAGTCTGTACTCTCCCCCCATGTCTGGAAGGAGTCTGTACTCTCTTCCCGTGTCTGTAAGGAGACGACTCCCTTCCCGAGTCTGTAAGGAGACTGTACCCTCTTCCCGTGTCTGTATGGAGACTGTACTCTCATCAAGAGTCTGTAAGGAGTCTACTCTCTTCCCGTGTCTGTAAGGAGACTGTACTGTCTTCCCGTGTCTGTAGGGAGTCTACTCCCTTCCCGTGTCTGGAAGGAGAGTGTACTCACTTCCCGTGTCTGTAAGGAGACTGAACTCTCTTCCCGTGTCTGTAAGGAGTCTGTACTCACCCCCATGTCTGTAAGGAGTCTATACTCTCTTCCCCTGTCTGTACGGAGAGTGTACTCTCACCAAGAGTCAGTAAGGAGTCTATTCTCTTCTCGTGTCTGTAAGGAGACTGTACTCTCTTCCCGTGTCGTTATGGAATCTGTACTCTCATCCCGTGTCTGTAGGGAGACTGTACTCTCTTCCCGTGTCGTTAAGGAGTCTGTACTCTCTTCCCGTGTCTGTAAGGAGACTGTACGCTCTTCCCGTGTCGTTCTGGGGTCTGTACTCTCTTCCCGTGTCTGTAAGGAGAATGTACTGTCTTCCCTGTCTGTCAGGAGACGGAATTCTCCCCTCATGACTGTAAGGAGTCTGTACTCTCTTCCCGTGTCTGTAAGGAGTCCGTACTCTCTTCTCGTGTCTGTAAGGAGACTGTACTCTCTTCCCCTGTCTGTACGGAGAGTGTAGTCTCACCAAGAGTCTGTAAGGAGACTACTCTCTTCCCGTGTCTGTAAGGAGACTGTACTGTCTCCCCGTGTCTGTAGGGAGACTACTCCCTTCCCGTGTCTGGAAGGAGAGTGTACTCACTTCCCGTGTCTGTAAGGAGACTGTACTCTCTTCTCGTGTCTGTAAGGAGTCTGTACTCTCCCCCCATGTCTGGAAGGAGTCTGTACTCTCTTCCCGTGTCTGTAAGGAGACGACTCCCTTCCCGAGTCTGTAAGGAGACTGTACTCTCTTACCGTGTCTGTACGGAGACTGTACTCTGATCAAGAGTCTGTAAGGAATCTACTCTCTTCCCGTGTCTGTAAGGAGACTGTACTGTCTTCCCGTGTCTGTAGGGAGTCTGCTCCCTTCCCGTGTCTGGAAGGAGAGTGTACTCACTTCCCGTGTCTGTAAGGAGACTGTACTCTCTTCCCGTGTCTGTAAGGAGTCTGTACTCTCCCCCCATGTCTGGAAGGAGTCTGTACTCTCTTCCCGTGTCTGTAGGAGACTGTACCCTCTTCCCGTGCCTGGAAGGAGTCTGTAGTCCCTTCTCGTGTCTGTAAGGAGTCTGTACTCTCTTCCCGTGTCTGTAAGGAGACTGTACTGTATTCCCTGTCTGTAAGGAGACGGTATTCTCCCCCCATGACTGTAAGGAGTCTGTACTCTCTTCCCGTGTCTGTAAGGAGACTGTACTCTCTTCCCGTGTCTGTACGGAGACTGTACTCTCATCAAGAGTCTGTAAGGAGTCTACTCTCTCCCGTGTCTGTAAGGAGACTGTACTCTCGTCCCGTGTCCTTAAGGAGCCTGTACTCTCTTCCCGTGTCTGTAAGGAAACTGTACGCTCTTCCCGTGTCTGTAAGGAGACCGTACTCTCTTCCCGTGTCTGTAAGGGGTCTGTACTCTCTTCCCGTGTCGGTAAGGAAACTGTACGCTCTTCCCGTGTCTGTAAGGAGACCGTACTCTCTTCCCATGTCTGTAAGGAGTCTGTGCTCTCTTCCCGTCTCTGTAAGGAGACCACTCTCTTCCCGTGTCTACAAAGAGACTACTCTCTTCCCGTGCCTGTAAGGAGTCTGTAATCTCTTCCCGTGTATGTAAGGAGACTGTACTCTCCCCCATGACTGTAAGGAGTCTGTACTCTCTTCCCGTGTCTGTAAGGAGACTGTACTCTCTTCCCGTGTCGTTATGGAATCTGTACTCTCATCCCGTGTCTGTAGGGAGACTGTACTCTCTTCCCGTGTCGTTAAGGAGTCTGTACTCTCTTCCCGTGTCTGTAAGGAGACTGTACGCTCTTCCCGTGTCGTTCTGGGGTCTGTACTCTCTTCCCGTGTCTGTAAGGAGAATGTACTGTCTTCCCTGTCTGTCAGGAGACGGAATTCTCCCCTCATGACTGTAAGGAGTCTGTACTCTCTTCCCGTGTCTGTAAGGAGTCCGTACTCTCTTCTCGTGTCAGTAAGGAGACTGTACTCTCTTCCCCTGTCTGTACGGAGAGTGTACTCTCACCAAGAGTCTGTAAGGAGACTACTCTCTTCCCGTGTCTGTAAGGAGACTGTACTGTCTCCCGGTGTCTGTAGGGAGACTACTCCCTTCCCGTGTCTGGAAGGAGAGTGTACTCACTTCCCGTGTCTGTAAGGAGACTGTACTCTCTTCTCGTGTCTGTAAGGAGTCTGTACTCTCCCCCCATGTCTGGAAGGAGTCTGTACTCTCTTCCCGTGTCTGTAAGGAGACGACTCCCTTCCCGAGTCTGTAAGGAGACTGTACTCTCTTCCCGTGTCTGTACGGAGACTGTACTCTGATCAAGAGTCTGTAAGGAGTCTACTCTCTTCCCGTGTCTGTAAGGAGACTGTACTGTCTTCCCGTGTCTGTAGGGAGTCTACTCCCTTCCCGTGTCTGGAAGGAGAGTGTACTCACTTCCCGTGTCTGTAAGGAGTCTGTACTCTCTTCCCGTGTCTGTAAGGAGTCTGTACTCTCCCCTCATGTCTGTAAGGAGTCTATACTCTCTTCCCCTGTCTGTACGGAGAGTGTACTCTCACCAAGAGTCAGTAAGGAGTCTATTCTCTTCCCGTGTCTGTAAGGAGACTATACTGTCTTCCCGTGTCTGTAGGGAGTCTGCTCCCTTCCCGTGTCTGGAAGGAGAGTGTACTCACTTCCCGTGTCTGTAAGGAGACTGTACTCTCTTCCCGTGTCTGTAAGGAGTCTGTACACTCCCCCCATGTCTGGAAGGAGTCTGTACTCTCTTCCCGTGTCTGTAGGAGGCTGTACCCTCTCCCCGTGCCTGGAAGGAGTCTGTAGTCCCTTCCCGTGTCTGTAAGGAGTCTGTACTCTCTTCCCGTGTCTGTAAGGAGACTGTACTGTATTCCCTGTCTGTAAGGAGACGGTATTCTCCCCCCATGACTGTAAGGAGTCTGTACTCTCTTCCCGTGTCTGTAAGGAGACTGTACTCTCTTCCCGTGTCTGTACGGAGACTGTACTCTCATCAAGAGTCTGTAAGGAGTCTACTCTCTTCCCGTGTCTGTAAGGAGACTGTACTCTCGTCCCGTGTCCTTAAGGAGCCTGTACTCTCTTCCCGTGTCTGTAAGGAAACTGTACGCTCTTCCCGTGTCTGTAAGGAGACCGTACTCTCTTCCCGTGTCTGTAAGGAGTCCGTACTCTCTTCCCGTGTCGGTAAGGAAACTGTACGCTCTTCCCGCGTCTGTAAGGAGACCGTACTCTCTTCCCATGTCTGTAAGGAGTCTGTGCTCTCTTCCGTCTCTGTAAGGAGACCACTCTCTTCCCGTGTCAACAAAGAGACTACGCTCTTCCCGTGCCTGTAAGGAGTCTGTAATCTCTTCCCGTGTATGTAAGGAGACTGTACTCTCCCCCATGACTGTAAGGAGTCTGTACTCTCTTCCCGTGTGTGTAAGGAGACTGTACTCTCTTCCCGTGTCGTTATGGAATCTGTACTCTCATCCCGTGTCTGTAGGGAGACTGTACTCTCTTCCCGTGTCGTTAAGGAGTCTGTACTCTCTTCCCGTGTCTGTAAGGAGACTGTACGCTCTTCCCGTGTCGTTCTGGGGTCTGTACTCTCTTCCCGTGTCTGTAAGGAGACTGTACTGTCTTCTCGTGTCTGTAAGGAGACTGTACTCTCTTCCCGTGTCTGTAAGGAGTCCGTACTCTCTTCTCGTGTCTGTAAGGAGACTGTACTCTCTTCCCGTGTCTGTAAGGAGACTGTACTGTCTCCCCGTGTCCGTAGGGAGACTACTCCCTTCCCGTGTCTGGAAGGAGAGTGTACTCACTTCCCGTGTCTGTAAGGAGACTGTACTCTCTTCTCGTGTCTGTAAGGAGTCTGTACTCTCCCCCCATGTCTGGAAGGAGTCTGTACTCTCTTCCCGTGTCTGTAAGGAGACGACTCCCTTCCCGAGTCTGTAAGGAGACTGTACCCTCTTCCCGTGTCTGTACGGAGACTTTACTCTCATCAAGAGTCTGTAAGGAGACTACTCTCTTCCCGTGTCGTTAAGGAGTCTGTACTCTCTTCCCGTGTCTGTAAGGAGTCTGTACTCTCCCCCCATGTCTGTAAGGAATCTATACTCTCTTCCCCTGTCTGTACGGAAAGTGTACTCTCACCAAGAGTCTGTAAGGAGACTATTCTCTTCCCGTGTCTGTAAGGAGACTGTACTGTCTTCCCGTGTCTGTAGGGAGTCTGCTCCCTTCCCGTGTCTGGAAGGAGAGTGTACTCACTTCCCGTGTCTGTAAGGAGACTGTGCTCTCTTCCCGTGTCTGTAAGGTGTCTGTACTCTCCCCCCATGTCTGGAAGGAGTCTGTACTCTCTTCCCGTGTCTGTAGGAGACTGTACCCTCTTCCCGTGCCTGGAAGGAGTCTGTACTCTCTTCCCGTGTCTGTAAGGAGACTGTACTGTCTTCCCTGTCTGTAAGGAGACGGTATTCTCCCCCCATGACTGTAAGGAGTCTGTACTCTCTTCCCGTGTCTGTAAGGAGACTGTACTCTCTTCCCGTGTCTGTACGGAGACTGTACTCTCATCAAGAGTCTGTAAGGAGTCTACTCTCTTCCCGTGTCTGTAAGGAGACTGTACTCTCGTCCCGTGTCCTTAAGGAGCCTGTACTCTCTTCCCGTGTCTGTAAGGAAACTGTACGCTCTTCCCGTGTCTGTAAGGAGACCGTACTCTCTTCCCGTGTCTGTAAGGAGTCTGTACTCTCTTCCCGTGTCGGTAAGGAAACTGTACGCTCTTCCCGTGTCTGTAAGGAGACCGTACTCTCTTCCCATGTCTGTAAGGAGTCTGTGCTCTCTTTCCATCTCTGTAAGGAGACCACTCTCTTCCCGTGTCTACAAAGAGACTACTCTCTTCCCGTGTCTGTAAGGAGTCTGTAATCTCTTCCCGTGTATGTAAGGAGACTGTACTCTCCCCCATGACTGTAAGGAGTCTGTACTCACTTCCCGTGTCTGTAAGGAGACTGCACTCTCTTCCCGTGTCGTTATGGAATCTGTACTCTCATCCCGTGTCTGTAGGCAGACTGTACTCTCTTCCCGTGTCGTTAAGGAGTCTGTACTCTCTTCCCGTGTCTGTAAGGAGACTGTACGCTCTTCCCGTGTCGTTCTGGGGTCTGTACTCTCTTCCCGTGTCTATAAGGAGACTGTACTGTCTTCCCTGTCTGTCAGGAGACGGAATTCTCCCCTCATGACTGTAAGGAGTCTGTACTCTCTTCCCGTGTCTGTAAGGAGTCCGTACTCTCTTCTCGTGTCTGTAAGGAGACTGTACTCTCTTCTCGTGTCTGTAAGGAGTCTGTACTCTCCCCCCATGTCTGGAAGGAGTCTGTACTCTCTTCCCGTGTCTGTAAGGAGACGACTCCCTTCCCGAGTCTGTAAGGAGACTGTACTCTCTTCCCGTGTCTGTACGGAGACTGTACTCTGATCAAGAGTCTGTAAGGAGTCTACTCTCTTCCCGTGTCTGTAAGGAGACTGTACTGTCTTCCCGTGTCTGTAGGGAGTCTACTCCCTTCCCGTGTCTGGAAGGAGAGTGTACTCACTTCCCGTGTCTGTAAGGAGTCTGTACTCTCTTCCCGTGTCTGTAAGGAGTCTGTACTCTCCCCTCATGTCTGTAAGGAGTCTATACTCTCTTCCCCTGTCTGTACGGAGAGTGTACTCTCACCAAGAGTCAGTAAGGAGTCTATTCTCTTCCCGTGTCTGTAAGGAGACTATACTGTCTTCCCGTGTCTGTAGGGAGTCTGCTCCCTTCCCGTGTCTGGAAGGAGAGTGTACTCACTTCCCGTGTCTGTAAGGAGACTGTACTCTCTTCCCGTGTCTGTAAGGAGTCTGTACACTCCCCCCATGTCTGGAAGGAGTCTGTACTCTCTTCCCGTGTCTGTAGGAGGCTGTACCCTCTCCCCGTGCCTGGAAGGAGTCTGTAGTCCCTTCCCGTGTCTGTAAGGAGTCTGTACTCTCTTCCCGTGTCTGTAAGGAGACTGTACTGTATTCCCTGTCTGTAAGGAGACGGTATTCTCCCCCCATGACTGTAAGGAGTCTGTACTCTCTTCCCGTGTCTGTAAGGAGACTGTACTCTCTTCCCGTGTCTGTACGGAGACTGTACTCTCATCAAGAGTCTGTAAGGAGTCTACTCTCTTCCCGTGTCTGTAAGGAGACTGTACTCTCGTCCCGTGTCCTTAAGGAGCCTGTACTCTCTTCCCGTGTCTGTAAGGAAACTGTACGCTCTTCCCGTGTCTGTAAGGAGACCGTACTCTCTTCCCGTGTCTGTAAGGAGTCCGTACTCTCTTCCCGTGTCGGTAAGGAAACTGTACGCTCTTCCCGCGTCTGTAAGGAGACCGTACTCTCTTCCCATGTCTGTAAGGAGTCTGTGCTCTCTTCCGTCTCTGTAAGGAGACCACTCTCTTCCCGTGTCAACAAAGAGACTACGCTCTTCCCGTGCCTGTAAGGAGTCTGTAATCTCTTCCCGTGTATGTAAGGAGACTGTACTCTCCCCCATGACTGTAAGGAGTCTGTACTCTCTTCCCGTGTGTGTAAGGAGACTGTACTCTCTTCCCGTGTCGTTATGGAATCTGTACTCTCATCCCGTGTCTGTAGGGAGACTGTACTCTCTTCCCGTGTCGTTAAGGAGTCTGTACTCTCTTCCCGTGTCTGTAAGGAGACTGTACGCTCTTCCCGTGTCGTTCTGGGGTCTGTACTCTCTTCCCGTGTCTGTAAGGAGACTGTACTGTCTTCTCGTGTCTGTAAGGAGACTGTACTCTCTTCCCGTGTCTGTAAGGAGTCCGTACTCTCTTCTCGTGTCTGTAAGGAGACTGTACTCTCTTCCCGTGTCTGTAAGGAGACTGTACTGTCTCCCCGTGTCCGTAGGGAGACTACTCCCTTCCCGTGTCTGGAAGGAGAGTGTACTCACTTCCCGTGTCTGTAAGGAGACTGTACTCTCTTCTCGTGTCTGTAAGGAGTCTGTACTCTCCCCCCATGTCTGGAAGGAGTCTGTACTCTCTTCCCGTGTCTGTAAGGAGACGACTCCCTTCCCGAGTCTGTAAGGAGACTGTACCCTCTTCCCGTGTCTGTACGGAGACTTTACTCTCATCAAGAGTCTGTAAGGAGACTACTCTCTTCCCGTGTCGTTAAGGAGTCTGTACTCTCTTCCCGTGTCTGTAAGGAGTCTGTACTCTCCCCCCATGTCTGTAAGGAATCTATACTCTCTTCCCCTGTCTGTACGGAAAGTGTACTCTCACCAAGAGTCTGTAAGGAGACTATTCTCTTCCCGTGTCTGTAAGGAGACTGTACTGTCTTCCCGTGTCTGTAGGGAGTCTGCTCCCTTCCCGTGTCTGGAAGGAGAGTGTACTCACTTCCCGTGTCTGTAAGGAGACTGTGCTCTCTTCCCGTGTCTGTAAGGTGTCTGTACTCTCCCCCCATGTCTGGAAGGAGTCTGTACTCTCTTCCCGTGTCTGTAGGAGACTGTACCCTCTTCCCGTGCCTGGAAGGAGTCTGTACTCTCTTCCCGTGTCTGTAAGGAGACTGTACTGTCTTCCCTGTCTGTAAGGAGACGGTATTCTCCCCCCATGACTGTAAGGAGTCTGTACTCTCTTCCCGTGTCTGTAAGGAGACTGTACTCTCTTCCCGTGTCTGTACGGAGACTGTACTCTCATCAAGAGTCTGTAAGGAGTCTACTCTCTTCCCGTGTCTGTAAGGAGACTGTACTCTCGTCCCGTGTCCTTAAGGAGCCTGTACTCTCTTCCCGTGTCTGTAAGGAAACTGTACGCTCTTCCCGTGTCTGTAAGGAGACCGTACTCTCTTCCCGTGTCTGTAAGGAGTCTGTACTCTCTTCCCGTGTCGGTAAGGAAACTGTACGCTCTTCCCGTGTCTGTAAGGAGACCGTACTCTCTTCCCATGTCTGTAAGGAGTCTGTGCTCTCTTTCCATCTCTGTAAGGAGACCACTCTCTTCCCGTGTCTACAAAGAGACTACTCTCTTCCCGTGTCTGTAAGGAGTCTGTAATCTCTTCCCGTGTATGTAAGGAGACTGTACTCTCCCCCATGACTGTAAGGAGTCTGTACTCACTTCCCGTGTCTGTAAGGAGACTGCACTCTCTTCCCGTGTCGTTATGGAATCTGTACTCTCATCCCGTGTCTGTAGGCAGACTGTACTCTCTTCCCGTGTCGTTAAGGAGTCTGTACTCTCTTCCCGTGTCTGTAAGGAGACTGTACGCTCTTCCCGTGTCGTTCTGGGGTCTGTACTCTCTTCCCGTGTCTATAAGGAGACTGTACTGTCTTCCCTGTCTGTCAGGAGACGGAATTCTCCCCTCATGACTGTAAGGAGTCTGTACTCTCTTCCCGTGTCTGTAAGGAGTCCGTACTCTCTTCTCGTGTCTGTAAGGAGACTGTACTCTCTTCCCCTGTCTGTACGGAGAGTGTACTCTCAACAAGAGTCTGTAAGGAGACTATTCTCTTCCCGTGTCTGTAAGGAGACTGTACTGTCTTCCCGTGTCTGTAGGGAGTCTGCTCCCTTCCCGTGTCTGTAAGGAGACTGTACTCTCTTCCCGTGTCTGTAAGGTGTCTGTACTCTCCCCCCATGTCTGGAAGGAGTCTGTACTCTCTTCCCGTGTCTGTAGGAGACTGTACCCTCTTCCCGTGCCTGGAAGGAGTCTGTACTCTCTTCCCGTGTCTGTAAGGAGACTGTACTGTCTTCCCTGTCTGTAAGGAGACGGTATTCTCCCCCCATGACTGTAAGGAGTCTGTACTCTCTTCCCGTGTCTGTAAGGAGACTGTACTCTCTTCCCGTGTCTGTACGGAGACTGTACTCTCATCAAGAGTCTGTAAGGAGTCTACTCTCTTCCCGTGTCTGTAAGGAGACTGTACTCTCGTCCCGTGTCCTTAAGGAGCCTGTACTCTCTTCCCGTGTCTGTAAGGAAACTGTACGCTCTTCCCGTGTCTGTAAGGAGACCGTACTCTCTTCCCGTGTCTGTAAGGAGTCTGTACTCTCTTCCCGTGTCGGTAAGGTAACTGTACGCTCTTCCCGTGTCTGTAAGGAGACCGTACTCTCTTCCCATGTCTGTAAGGAGTCTGTGCTCTCTTTCCGTCTCTGTAAGGAGACCACTCTCTTCCCGTGTCTACAAAGAGACTACTCTCTTCCCGTGTCTGTAAGGAGTCTGTAATCTCTTCCCGTGTATGTAAGGAGACTGTACTCTCCCCCATGACTGTAAGGAGTCTGTACTCTCTTCCCGTGTCTGTAAGGAGACTGCACTCTCTTCCCGTGTCGTTATGGAATCTGTACTCTCATCCCGTGTCTGTAGGCAGACTGTACTCTCTTCCCGTGTCGTTAAGGAGTCTGTACTCTCTTCCCGTGTCTGTAAGGAGACTGTACGCTCTTCCCGTGTCGTTCTGGGGTCTGTACTCTCTTCCCGTGTCTGTAAGGAGACTGTACTGTCTTCCCTGTCTGTCAGGAGACGGAATTCTCCCCTCATGACTGTAAGGAGTCTGTACTCTCTTCCCGTGTCTGTAAGGAGTCCGTACTCTCTTCTCGTGTCTGTAAGGAGACTGTACTCTCTTCCCCTGTCTGTACGGAGAGTGTACTCTCACCAAGAGTCTGTAAGGAGACTACTCTCTTCCCGTGTCTGTAAGGAGACTGTACTGTCTCCCCGTGTCTGTAGGGAGACTACTCCCTTCCCGTGTCTGGAAGGAGAGTGTACTCACTTCCCGTGTCTGTAAGGAGACTGTACTCTCTTCTCGTGTCTGTAAGGAGTCTGTAGTCCCTTCCCGTGTCTGTAAGGAGTCTGCACTCTCTTCCCGTGTCTGTAAGGAGACTGTACTGTCTTCCCTGTCTGTAAGGAGACGGTATTCTCCCCCCATGACTGTAAGGAGTCTGTACTCTCTTCCCGTGTCTGTAAGGAGACTGTACTCTCTTCCCGTGTCTGTACGGAGACTGTACTGTCATCAAGAGTCTGTAAGGAGTCTACTCTCTTCCCGTGTCTGTAAGGAGACTGTACTCTCGTCCCGTGTCCTTAAGGAGCCTGTACTCTCTTCCCGTGTCTGTAAGGAGACTGTACGCTCTTCCCGTGTCTGTAAGGAGACCGTACTCTCTTCCCGTGTCTGTAAGGAGTCTGTACTCTCTTCCCTTGTCTGTAAGGAGACTGTACTCTCTTCCCGTGTCTGTAAGGAGTCTGTACTCTCTTCACGTGTTTGTAAGGAGTCTGTACTCTCTGCCCGTGTCTGTAAGGAGACTGTACTCTCTTCCCGTGTCGTTATGGAATCTGTACTCTCTTCCCGTGTCTGTAGGGAGACTGTACTACCTTCCAGTGTCGTTCTGGAGTCTGTACTCTCTTCCCGTGTCTGTAAGGAGACTGTACTGTCTTCCCTGTCTGTAAGGAGACGGTATTCTCCCCCCATGACTGTAAGGAGTCTGTACTCTCTTCCCGTGTCTGTAAGGAGTCTGTACTCTCTTCCCATGTCTGTAAGGAGTCTGTGCTCTCTTCCCGTCTCTGTAAGGAGACCACTCTCTTCCCGTGTCTACAAAGAGACTACTCTCTGCCGTGTCTGTAAGGAGTCTGTAATCTCTTCCCGTGTATGTAAGGAGACTGTACTCTCCCCCATGACTGTAAGGAGTCTGTACTCTCTTCCCGTGTCTGTAAGGAGACTGTACTCTCGTCCCGTGTCATTATGGAATCTGTACTCTCATCCCGTGTCTGTAGGGAGACTGTACTCTCTTCCCGTGTCTGTAAGGAGTCTGTCCTCTCTTCCCGTGTCGTTAAGGAGTCTGTACTCTCTTCCCGTGTCTGTAAGGAGACTGTACGCTCTTCCCGTGTCGTTCTGGGGTCTGTACTCTCTTCCCGTGTCTGTAAGGTGACTGTACTGTCTTCCCTGTCAGTCAGGAGACGGTATTCTCCCCTCATGACTGTAAGGAGTCTGTACTCTCTTCCCGTGTCTGTAAGGAGACTGTACTCTCTTCTCGTGTCTGTAAGGAGTCCGTACTCTCTTCTCGTGTCTGTAAGGAGACTGTACTCGCTCCCCCTGACTGTACGGAGAGTGTACTCTCACCAAGAGTCTGTAAGGAGACTACTCTCTTCCCGTGTCTGTAAGGAGACTGTACTGTCTCCCCGTGTCTGTAGGGAGACTGCTCCCTTCCCGTGTCCGGAAGGAGAGTGTACTCACTTCCCGTGTCTGTAAGGAGACTGTACTCTCTTCTCGTGACTGTAAGGAGTCTGTACTCTCCCCCCATGTCTGGAAGGAGTCTGTACTCTCTTCCTGTGTCTGTAAGGAGACTGTACCCTCTTCCCGTGCCTGGAAGGAGTCTGTAGTCCCTTCCCGTGTCTGTAAGGAGACTGTACTGTCTTCCCTGTCTGTAAGGAGACGGTTTTCTCCCCCCATGACTGTAAGGAGTCTGTACTCTCTTCCCGTGTCTGTAAGGAGACTGTACTCTCTTCCCGTGTCTGTAAGGAGACTGTACTCTCGTCCCGTGTACTTAAGGAGCCTGTACTCTCTTCCCGTGTCTGTAAGGAGACTGTACGCTCTTCCCGTGTCTGTATGGAGACCGTACTCTCTTCCCGTGTCTGTAAGGAGTCTGTACTCTCTTCCCGTGCCTGTAAGGAGAATGTACTCTCTTCCCGTGTCGTTATGGAGTCTGAACTCTCTTCCCGTGTTTTTAGGGAGACTGCAGAGTCTTCCCGTGTCTGTAAGGAGACTGTACCCTCCCCCCGTGACTGTAAGGAGACTACTCTCTTCCCGTGCCTGTAAGGAGTCTGTAATCTCTTCCCATGTCTGTAAGGAGTTTATGCTCTCTTCCCGTCTCTGTAAGGAGACTACTCTCCTCCCGTGTCTGCAAGGAGACTACTCTCTTCCCGTGTCTGTAAGGAGTCTGTAATCTCTTCCCGTGTATGTAAGGAGACTGTACTCTCCCCCCATGACTGTAAGGGGGCTGTACTCTCTTCATATGTCTGTAAGGAGTTTGAACTCTCTTCACGTGTCTCTAAGGGGTCTGTACTCTCGTCAACTGTCTGTAAGGAGACGGTACTCTCCTCCCATGACTGTAAGGTGTCTGTATTCTCTTCCGGTGTCTCTGAGGGGTCGGTACTCTCTTCACCTGCCTGTAAGGAGACGGTATTCTCCCCCCATGACTGTAAGGAGTCTGTACGCTCTTCCCGCGTCTGTAAGGAGTCTGTACTCTCTTCCCGTGTCTGTAAGGAGACTGTACTCTCTTCCAGTGTCTGTAAGGAGTCTGTACTCTCTTCATATGTCTGTAAGGAGTTTGAACTCTCTTCACGTGTCTCTAAGGGGTCTGTACTCTCGTCAACTGTCTGTAAGGAGACCGTACTCTCCTCCCATGACTGTAAGGTGTCTGTATTCTCTTCCGGTGTCTCTGAGGGGTCGGTACTCTCTTCACCTGCCTGTAAGGAGACGGTATTCTCCCCCCATGACTGTAAGGAATCTGTACGCTCTTCCCGCGTCTGTAAGGAGTCTGTACTCTCTTCCCGTGTCTGTAAGGAGACTGTTCTCTCTTCCAGTGTCTGTAAGGAGTCTGTACTCTCTTCCCGTGTCAGGAAGGAGACTGTACTCTCTTACAGTGTCTGTAAGGAGTCTGTACTCTCTTCCCGTGTCTGTAAGGAGAGTGTACCCTCTTCCCGAGTCTGTAATATATACAGTCTATACTCCCTTCCCGTGTCTGTAAGGAGACTGTACTCTCTTCCCGTGTCTGTAAGGAGACTGTACTCTCTTCCCGTGTCTGTACGGAGACTGTACTCTCATCAAGAGTATGTAAGGAGACTACTCCCTTCCCGTGTCTGTAAGGAGAATGTACTCTCTTCCCGTGTCTGTAAGGAGACTGTACTCTCTTCCCGTGTCGTTATGGAATCTGTAATCTCTTCCCGTGTCTGTAGCGAGACCGTACTCTCTTCCCGTGTCTGTAAGGAGTCTGTCCTCTCTTCCCGTGTCGTTAAGGAGTCTGTACTCTCTTCCCGTGTCTGTAAGGAGACTGTACGCTCTTCACGAGTCTGTAAGGAGACCGCACTCCCTTCCCGTGTCGTTCTGGAGTCTGTACTCTCTTCCCGTGTCTGTAAGGAAACTGGACTGTCTTCCCTGTCTGTAAGGAGACGGTATTCTTCCCCCATGACTGTAAGGAGTCTGTACTGTCTTCCCGTGTCTGTAAGGAGACTACTCCCTTCCCGAGTCTGTAAGGAGACTGTACTCTCTTCCCGTGTCTGTAAGGAGTCCGTACTCTCTTCTCGTGTCTGTAAGGAGACTGTACTCTCTTCCCGTGTCTGTAAGGAGTCCCTACTCTCACCAAGAGTCTGTAAGGAGACTACTCTCTTCCCGTGTCTGTAAGGAGACTGTAGTGTCTTCCCGTGTCTGTAAGGAGACTGTACTCTCCCCCTATGAGTGTAAGGAGACTGTACTCTCTTCCCGTGACTGTAAGGAGACTACTCTCTTCCCGTGCCTGTAAGGAGTCTGTACTCTCTTCCCATGTCTGTAAGGAGTCTGTGCTCTCTTCCCGTCTCTGTAAGGAGACAACTCTCTTCCCGTGTCTACAAAGAGACTACTCTCTTCCCGTGTATGTAAGGAGACTGTACTCTCTTCTCGTGTCTGTAAGGAGTCTGTAGTCCCTTCCCGTGTCTGTAAGGAGTCTGCACTCTCTTCCCGTGTCTGTAAGGAGACTGTACTGTCTTCCCTGTCTGTAAGGAGACGGTATTCTCCCCCCATGACTGTAAGGAGTCTGTACTCTCTTCCCGTGTCTGTAAGGAGACTGTACTCTCTTCCCGTGTCTGTACGGAGACTGTACTGTCATCAAGAGTCTGTAAGGAGTCTACTCTCTTCCCGTGTCTGTAAGGAGACTGTACTCTCGTCCCGTGTCCTTAAGGAGCCTGTACTCTCTTCCCGTGTCTGTAAGGAGACTGTACGCTCTTCCCGTGTCTGTAAGGAGACCGTACTCTCTTCCCGTGTCTGTAAGGAGTCTGTACTCTCTTCCCTTGTCTGTAAGGAGACTGTACTCTCTTCCCGTGTCTGTAAGGAGTCTGTACTCTCTTCACGTGTTTGTAAGGAGTCTGTACTCTCTGCCCGTGTCTGTAAGGAGACTGTACTCTCTTCCCGTGTCGTTATGGAATCTGTACTCTCTTCCCGTGTCTGTAGGGAGACTGTACTACCTTCCAGTGTCGTTCTGGAGTGTGTACTCTCTTCCCGTGTCTGTAAGGAGACTGTACTGTCTTCCCTGTCTGTAAGGAGACGGTATTCTCCCCCCATGACTGTAAGGAGTCTGTACTCTCTTCCCGTGTCTGTAAGGAGTCTGTACTCTCTTCCCATGTCTGTAAGGAGTCTGTGCTCTCTTCCCGTCTCTGTAAGGAGACCACTCTCTTCCCGTGTCTACAAAGAGACTACTCTCTGCCGTGTCTGTAAGGAGTCTGTAATCTCTTCCCGTGTATGTAAGGAGACTGTACTCTCCCCCATGACTGTAAGGAGTCTGTACTCTCTTCCCGTGTCTGTAAGGAGACTGTACTCTCGTCCCGTGTCATTATGGAATCTGTACTCTCATCCCGTGTCTGTAGGGAGACTGTACTCTCTTCCCGTGTCTGTAAGGAGTCTGTCCTCTCTTCCCGTGTCGTTAAGGAGTCTGTACTCTCTTCCCGTGTCTGTAAGGAGACTGTACGCTCTTCCCGTGTCGTTCTGGGGTCTGTACTCTCTTCCCGTGTCTGTAAGGTGACTGTACTGTCTTCCCTGTCAGTCAGGAGACGGTATTCTCCCCTCATGACTGTAAAGAGTCTGTACTCTCTTCCCGTGTCTGTAAGGAGACTGTACTCTCTTCTCGTGTCTGTAAGGAGTCCGTACTCTCTTCTCGTGTCTGTAAGGAGACTGTACTCGCTCCCCCTGTCTGTACGGAGAGTGTACTCTCACCAAGAGTCTGTAAGGAGACTACTCTCTTCCCGTGTCTGTAAGGAGACTGTACTGTCTCCCCGTGTCTGTAGGGAGACTGCTCCCTTCCCGTGTCCGGAAGGAGAGTGTACTCACTTCCCGTGTCTGTAAGGAGACTGTACTCTCTTCTCGTGACTGTAAGGAGTCTGTACTCTCCCCCCATGTCTGGAAGGAGTCTGTACTCTCTTCCTGTGTCTGTAAGGAGACTGTACCCTCTTCCCGTGCCTGGAAGGAGTCTGTAGTCCCTTCCCGTGTCTGTAAGGAGACTGTACTGTCTTCCCTGTCTGTAAGGAGACGGTTTTCTCCCCCCATGACTGTAAGGAGTCTGTACTCTCTTCCCGTGTCTGTAAGGAGACTGTACTCTCTTCCCGTGTCTGTAAGGAGACTGTACTCTCGTCCCGTGTACTTAAGGAGCCTGTACTCTCTTCCCGTGTCTGTAAGGAGACTGTACGCTCTTCCCGTGTCTGTAAGGAGACCGTACTCTCTTCCCGTGTCTGTAAGGAGTCTGTACTCTCTTCCCGTGCCTGTAAGGAGAATGTACTCTCTTCCCGTGTCGTTATGGAGTCTGAACTCTCTTCCCGTGTTTTTAGGGAGACTGCAGAGTCTTCCCGTGTCTGTAAGGAGACTGTACCCTCCCCCCGTGACTGTAAGGAGACTACTCTCTTCCCGTGCCTGTAAGGAGTCTGTAATCTCTTCCCATGTCTGTAAGGAGTTTATGCTCTCTTCCCGTCTCTGTAAGGAGACTACTCTCCTCCCGTGTCTGCAAGGAGACTACTCTCTTCCCGTGTCTGTAAGGAGTCTGTAATCTCTTCCCGTGTATGTAAGGAGACTGTACTCTCCCCCCATGACTGTAAGGGGGCTGTACTCTCTTCATATGTCTGTAAGGAGTTTGAACTCTCTTCACGTGTCTGTAAGGGGTCTGTACTCTCGTCAACTGTCTGTAAGGAGACGGTACTCTCCTCCCATGACTGTAAGGTGTCTGTATTCTCTTCCGGTGTCTCTGAGGGGTCGGTACTCTCTTCACCTGCCTGTAAGGAGACGGTATTCTCCCCCCATGACTGTAAGGAGTCTGTACGCTCTTCCCGCGTCTGTAAGGAGTCTGTACTCTCTTCCCGTGTCTGTAAGGAGACTGTACTCTCTTCCAGTGTCTGTAAGGAGTCTGTACTCTCTTCATATGTCTGTAAGGAGTTTGAACTCTCTTCACGTGTCTCTAAGGGGTCTGTACTCTCGTCAACTGTCTGTAAGGAGACCGTACTCTCCTCCCATGACTGTAAGGTGTCTGTATTCTCTTCCGGTGTCTTCAGGGGTCGGTACTCTCTTCACCTGCCTGTAAGGAGACGGTATTCTCCCCCCATGACTGTAAGGAATCTGTACGCTCTTCCCGCGTCTGTAAGGAGTCTGTACTCTCTTCCCGTGTCTGTAAGGAGACTGTTCTCTCTTCCAGTGTCTGTAAGGAGTCTGTACTCTCTTCCCGTGTCAGGAAGGAGACTGTACTCTCTTCCAGTGTCTGTAAGGAGTCTGTACTCTCTTCCCGTGTCTGTAAGGAGAGTGTACCCTCTTCCCGAGTCTGTAATATATACAGTCTATACTCCCTTCCCGTGTCTGTAAGGAGACTGTACTCTCTTCCCGTGTCTGTAAGGAGACTGTACTCTCTTCCCGTGTCTGAACGGAGACTGTACTCTCATCAAGAGTCTGTAAGGAGACTACTCCCTTCCCGTGTCTGTAAGGAGAATGTACTCTCTTCCTGTGTCTGTAAGGAGACTGTACTCTCTTCCCGTGTCGTTATGGAATCTGTAATCTCTTCCCGTGTCTGTAGCGAGACTGTACTCTCTTCCCGTGTCTGTAAGGAGTCTGTCCTCTCTTCCCGTGTCGTTAAGGAGTCTGTACGCTCTTCCCGTGTCTGTAAGGAGACTGTACGCTCTTCACGAGTCTGTAAGGAGACCGCACTCCCTTCCCGTGTCGTTCTGGAGTCTGTACTGTCTTCCCGTGTCTGTAAGGAGACTGGACTGTCTTCCCTGTCTGTAAGGAGACGGTATTCTCCCCCCATGACTGTAAGGAGTCTGTACTGTCTTCCCGTGTCTGTAAGGAGACTACTCCCTTCCCGAGTCTGTAAGGAGACTGTACTCTCTTCCCGTGTCTGTAAGGAGTCCGTACTCTCTTCTCGTGTCTGTAAGGAGACTGTACTCTCTTCCCGTGTCTGTAAGGAGTCCCTACTCTCACCAAGAGTCTGTAAGGAGACTACTCTCTTCCCGTGTCTGTAAGGAGACTGTAGTGTCTTCCCGTGTCTGTAAGGAGACTGTACTCTCCCCCTATGAGTGTAAGGAGACTGTACTCTCTTCCCGTGACTGTAAGGAGACTACTCTCTTCCCGTGCCTGTAAGGAGTCTGTACTCTCTTCCCATGTCTGTAAGGAGTCTGTGCTCTCTTCCCGTCTCTGTAAGGAGTCTGTACTCTCTTCCCGTGTCTGTCAGGAGTTTGAACTCTCTTCACGTGTCTCCAAGGGGTCTGTACTCTCTTCACCTGCCTGTAAGGAGACCGTACACTCCTCCCATGACTGTAAGGAGTCTGTACGCTATTCCCGCGTCTGTAAGGAGTCTGTACTCTCTTCCCGTGTCTGTAAGGAGGCTGCACTCTCTTCCCGTGTCTGTAAGGAGTCTGTACTCTCTTCCCGTGTCTGTAAGGAGACTGTACTCTCTTCCCGTGTCTGTAAGGAGACTGTTCTCTCTTCCAGTGTCTGTAAGGAGTCTGTACTCTCTTCCCGTGTCAGGAAGGAGACTGTACTCTCTTCCAGTGTCTGTAAGGAGTCTGTACTCTCTTCCCGTGTCTGTAAGGAGAGTGTACCCTCTTCCCGAGTCTGTAATATATACAGTCTATACTCCCTTCCCGTGTCTGTAAGGAGACTGTACTCTCTTCCCGTGTCTGTAAGGAGACTGTACTCTCTTCCCGTGTCTGTACGGAGACTGTACTCTCATCAAGAGTCTGTAAGGAGACTACTCCCTTCCCGTGTCTGTAAGGAGTATGTACTCTCTTCCCGTGTCTGTAAGGAGACTGTACTCTCTTCCCGTGTCGTTATGGAATCTGTAATCTCTTCCCGTGTCTGTAGCGAGACTGTACTCTCTTCCCGTGTCTGTAAGGAGTCTGTCCTCTCTTCCCGTGTCGTTAAGGAGTCTGTACTCTCTTCCCGTGTCTGTAAGGAGACTGTACGCTCTTCACGAGTCTGTAAGGAGACCGCACTCCCTTCCCGTGTCGTTCTGGAGTCTGTACTCTCTTCCCGTGTCTGTAAGGAGACTGGACTGTCTTCCCTGTCTGTAAGGAGACGGTATTCTCCCCCCATGACTGTAAGGAGTCTGTACTGTCTTCCCGTGTCTGTAAGGAGACTACTCCCTTCCCGAGTCTGTAAGGAGACTGTACTCTCTTCCCGTGTCTGTAAGGAGTCCGTACTCTCTTCTCGTGTCTGTAAGGAGACTGTACTCTCTTCCCGTGTCTGTAAGGAGTCCCTACTCTCTCCAAGAGTCTGTAAGGAGACTACTCTCTTCCCGTGTCTGTAAGGAGACTGTAGTGTCTTCCCGTGTCTGTAAGGAGACTGTACTCTCCCCCTATGAGTGTAAGGAGACTGTACTCTCTTCCCGTGACTGTAAGGAGACTACTCTCTTCCCGTGCCTGTAAGGAGTCTGTACTCTCTTCCCTTGTCTGTAAGGAGTCTGTGCTCTCTTCCCGTCTCTGTAAGGAGACAACTCTCTTCCCGTGTCTACAAAGAGACTACTCTCTTCCCGTGTATGTAAGGAGACTGTACTCTCCCCCATGACTGTAAGGAGTCTGTACTCTCTTCCCGTGTCTGTCAGGAGTTTGAACTCTCTTCACGTGTCTCCAAGGGGTCTGTACTCTCTTCACCTGCCTGTAAGGAGACCGTACACTCCTCCCATGACTGTAAGGAGTCTGTACGCTATTCCCGCGTCTGTAAGGAGTCTGTACTCTCTTCCCGTGTCTGTAAGGAGGCTGCACTCTCTTCCCGTGTCTGTAAGGAGTCTGTACTCTCTTCCCGTGTCTGTAAGGAGTCTGTGCTCTCTTCCCGTCTCTGTAAGGAGACAACTCTCTTCCCGTGTCTACAAAGAGACTACTCTCTTCCCGTGTATGTAAGGAGACTGTACTCTCCCCCATGACTGTAAGGAGTCTGTACTCTCTTCCCGTGTCTGTCAGGAGTTTGAACTCTCTTCACGTGTCTCCAAGGGGTCTGTACTCTCTTCACCTGCCTGTAAGGAGACCGTACACTCCTCCCATGACTGTAAGGAGTCTGTACGCTATTCCCGCGTCTGTAAGGAGTCTGTACTCTCTTCCCGTGTCTGTAAGGAGGCTGCACTCTCTTCCCGTGTCTGTAAGGAGTCTGTACTCTCTTCCCGTGTCTGTAAGGAGACTGTACTCTCTTCCCGTGTCTGTAAGGAGTCTGTACTCTCCCCCCATGACTGGAAGGAGTCTGTAATCTCTTCCCGTGACTGTAAGGAGACTGTACACTCTTCCCGTGCCTGATAAGGAGACTACTCCCTTCCCGTGTCTGTAAGGAGTCTGTACTCTCTTCCGGTGACTGTAAGGAGACTGTACCCTCTTCCCGTGACTGTTAGGAGTCTGTAGTCCCTTCCCGTGATTGTAAGGAGTCTGTACTCTGTTCCCGTGTCTGTAAGGAGAGTACTCCCTTCCCGTATCAGTAAGGAGACTGTCCTCTCTTCCCGTGTCTGTAAGGAGTCTGTACTCTCTTCACGTGTCTGTAAGTAGATCGTACTCTCCCCCCCATGACTGAAAGGAGACTACTTTCTTCCCGTGTCTGTAAGGAGAGTGTACCCTCTTCCCGAGTCTGTTCTATATACAGTCTATACTCCCTTCCGGTGTCTGTAAGGAGACAGTACTCTCTTCCCGTGTCTGTAGGGAGACTACTTCCTTCCCGTGTCTGTAAGGAGAGTGCAGTCACTTCCCGTGTCTGTAAGGAGACTGTACTCTCTTCCCGTGTCTGTAGGGAGACTACTCACTTCCCGTGTCTGTAAGGAGAGTGCACTCACTTCCCGTGTCTGTAAGGAGACTGTAGTCTCTTCCCGTGTCTATAAGGAGTCTGTACTCTCTTCCCGTGCCTGTAAGGAGTCTGTACTGTCTTCCCTGTCTGTAAGGAGACGGTGTTCTCCCCCCATGACTGAAAGGAGACTGTACTCTCTTCCCGTGTCTGTAAGGTGTCTGTACTCTCTACCCGTGTCTATAAGGAGTCTGTACTCTCTACCCGTGTCTGTAAGGAGTCTGTCCTCTCTTCCCGTGTCTGTAAGGAGACTGTCCTCTCTTCCCGTGTCGTTACGGAATCTGTACTCTCATCCCGTGTCTGTAGGGAGACTGTACTCTCTTCCCGTGTCTGTAAGGAGTCTGTCCTCTCTTCCCGTGTCGTTAAGGCGTCTGTACTCTCTTCCCGTGTCTGTAAGGAGACTGTACGCTCTTCCCGTGTCGTTCTGGAGTCTGTACTCTCTTCCCGTGTCTGTAAGGAGTCTGTACTCTCTTCCCATGTCTGTAAGGAGTCTGTGCTCTCTTCCCGTCTCTGTAAGGAGACAACTCTCTTCCCGTGTCTACAAAGAGACTACTCTCTTCCCGTGTCTGTAAGGAGTCTGTAATCTCTTCCCGTGTATGTAAGGAGACTGTACTCTCCCCCATGACTGTAAGGAGTCTGTACTCTCTTCCCGTGTCTGTCAAGGAGTTTGAACTCTCTTCACGTGTCTCCAAGGGGTCTGTACTCTCTTCACCTGCCTGTAAGGAGACCGTACACTCCTCCCATGACTGTAAGGAGTCTGTACGCTATTCCCGCGTCTGTAAGGAGTCTGTACTCTCTTCCCGTGTCTGTAAGGAGGCTGCACTCTCTTCCCGTGTCTGTAAGGAGTCTGTACTCTCTTCCCGTGTCTGTAAGGAGTCTGTCCTCTCTTCCCGTGTCTGTAAGGAGACTGTCCTCTCTTCCCGTGTCTGTAAGGAGTCTGTACTCTCTACCCGTGTCTGTAAGGAGTCTGTCCTCTCTTCCCGTGTCTGTATGGAGTCTGTACTCTCTTCCCGTGTCTGTAAGGAGTCTGTACTCTCCCCCCATGACTGTAAGGAGTCTGTACTTTCGTCACGTTTCTGAAATGAGGACGTACTCTCCCCCCATGACTGTAAGGAGACTACTCTCTTCCCGTGTCTGTAAGGAGAGTGTGCCATCTTCCCGAGTCTGTACTATATACAGTCTATACTCCCTTCCCGTGTCTGTAAGGAGACTGTACTCTCTTCCCGTGTCTGTAAGGAGACTGTAATCTCTTCCCGTGTCTGTACGGAGACTGTACACTCATCAAGAGTCTGTATGGAGACTACTCCCTTCCCGTGTCTGTAAGGAGAATGTACTCTCTACCCGTGTCTGTAAGGAGACTGTACTCTCTTCCCGTGTCGTTATGGAATCTGTACTCTCATCCCGTGTCTGTAGGGAGACTGTACTCTCTTCCCGTGTCTGTAAGGAGTCTGTCCTCTCTTCCCGTGTCGTTAAGGAGTCTGTACTCTCTTCCCGTGTCTGTAAGGAGACTGTACGCTCTTCCCGTGTCGTTCTGGAGTCTGTACTCTCTTCCCGTGTCTGTAAGGAGTCTGTACTCTCTTCCCATGTCTGTAAGGAGTCTGTGCTCTCTTCCCGTCTCTGTAAGGAGACAACTCTCTTCCCGTGTCTACAAAGAGACTACTCTCTTCCCGTGTCTGTAAGGAGTCTGTAATCTCTTCCCGTGTATGTAAGGAGACTGTACTCTCCCCCATGACTGTAAGGAGTCTGTACTCTCTTCCCGTGTCTGTCAGGAGTCTGTACTCTCTTCCGGTGACTGTAAGGAGACTGTACCCTCTTCCCGTGACTGTAAGGAGTCTGTAGTCCCTTCCCGTGATTGTAAGGAGTCTGTACTCTCTTCCCGTGTCTGTAAGGAGACTGTTCTCTCTTCCAGTGTCTGTAAGGAGTCTGTACTCTCTTCCCGTGTCAGGAAGGAGACTGTACTCTCTTCCAGTGTCTGTAAGGATTCTGTACTCTCTTCCCGTGTCTGTAAGGAGAGTGTACCCTCTTCCCGAGTCTGTAATATATACAGTCTATACTCCCTTCCCGTGTCTGTAAGGAGACTGTACTCTCTTCCCGTGTCTGTAAGGAGACTGTACTCTCTTCCCGTGTCTGTACGGAGACTGTACTCTCATCAAGAGTCTGTAAGGAGACTACTCCCTTCCCGTGTCTGTAAGGAGTATGTACTCTCTTCCCGTGTCTGTAAGGAGACTGTACTCTCTTCCCGTGTCGTTATGGAATCTGTAATCTCTTCCCGTGTCTGTAGCGAGACTGTACTCTCTTCCCGTGTCTGTAAGGAGTCTGTCCTCTCTTCCCGTGTCGTTAAGGAGTCTGTACTCTCTTCCCGTGTCTGTAAGGAGACTGTACGCTCTTCACGAGTCTGTAAGGAGACCGCACTCCCTGCCCGTGTCGTTCTGGAGTCTGTACTCTCTTCCCGTGTCTGTAAGGAGACTGGACTGTCTTCCCTGTCTGTAAGGAGACGGTATTCTCCCCCCATGACTGTAAGGAGTCTGTACTGTCTTCCCGTGTCTGTAAGGAGACTGTACTCTCTTCCCGTGTCGTTATGGAATCTGTACTCTCATCCCGTGTCTGTAGGGAGACTGTACTCTCTTCCCGTGTCTGTAAGGAGTCTGTCCTCTCTTCCCGTGTCGTTAAGGAGTCTGTACTCTCTTCCCGTGTCTGTAAGGAGACTGTACGCTCTTCCCGTGTCGTTCTGGAGTCTGTACTCTCTTCCCGTGTCTGTAAGGAGTCTGTAATCTCTTCCCATGTCTGTAAGGAGTCTGTGCTCTCTTCCCGTCTCTGTAAGGAGACAACTCTCTTCCCGTGTCTACAAAGAGACTACTCTCTTCCCGTGTCTGTAAGGAGTCTGTAATCTCTTCCCGTGTATGTAAGGAGACTGTACTCTCCCCCATGACTGTAAGGAGTCTGTACTCTCTTCCCGTGTCTGTCAGGAGTTTGAACTCTCTTCACGTGTCTCCAAGGGGTCTGTACTCTCTTCACCTGCCTGTAAGGAGACCGTACACTCCTCCCATGACTGTAAGGAGTCTGTACGCTATTCCCGCGTCTGTAAGGAGTCTGTACTCTCTTCCCGTGTCTGTAAGGAGGCTGCACTCTCTTCCCGTGTCTGTAAGGAGTCTGTACTCTCTTCCCGTGTCTGTAAGGAGACTGTACTCTCTTCCCGTGTCTGTAAGGAGTCCGTACTCTCCCCCCATGACTGGAAGGAGTCTGTAATCTCTTCCCGTGACTGTAAGGAGACTGTACACTCTTCCCGTGCCTGTAAGGAGACTACTCCCTTCCCGTGTCTGTAAGGAGTCTGTACTCTCTTCCGGTGACTGTAAGGAGACTGTACCCTCTTCCCGTGACTGTAAGGAGTCTGTAGTCCCTTCCCGTGATTGTAAGGAGTCTGTACTCTCTTCCCGTGTCTGTAAGGAGACTGTTCTCTCTTCCAGTGTCTGTAAGGAGTCTGTACTCTCTTCCCGTGTCAGGAAGGAGACTGTACTCTCTTCCAGTGTCTGTAAGGATTCTGTACTCTCTTCCCGTGTCTGTAAGGAGAGTGTACCCTCTTCCCGAGTCTGTAATATATACAGTCTATACTCCCTTCCCGTGTCTGTAAGGAGACTGTACTCTCTTCCCGTGTCTGTAAGGAGACTGTACTCTCTTCCCGTGTCTGTACGGAGACTGTACTCTCATCAAGAGTCTGTAAGGAGACTACTCCCTTCCCGTGTCTGTAAGGAGTCTGTACTCTCTTCCCGTGTCTGTAAGGAGACTGTACTCTCTTCCCGTGTCGTTATGGAATCTGTAATCTCTTCCCGTGTCTGTAGCGAGACTGTACTCTCTTCCCGTGTCTGTAAGGAGTCTGTACTCTCTTCCCGTGTCTGTAAGGAGACTGTACGCTCTTCACGAGTCTGTAAGGAGACCGCACTCCCTGCCCGTGTCGTTCTGGAGTCTGTACTCTCTTCCCGTGTCTGTAAGGAGACTGGACTGTCTTCCCTGTCTGTAAGGAGACGGTATTCTCCCCCCATGACTGTAAGGAGTCTGTACTGTCTTCCCGTGTCTGTAAGGAGACTACTCCCTTCCCGAGTCTGTAAGGAGACTGTACTCTCTTCCCGTGTCTGTAAGGAGTCCGTACTCTCTTCTCGTGTCTGTAAGGAGACTGTACTCTCTTCCCGTGTCTGTAAGGAGTCCCTACTCTCACCAAGAGTCTGTAAGGAGACTACTCTCTTCCCGTGTCTGTAAGGAGACTGTAGTGTCTTCCCGTGTCTGTAAGGAGACTGTACTCTCCCCCTATGAGTGTAAGGAGACTGTACTCTCTTCCCGTGACTGTAAGGAGACTACTCTCTTCCCGTGCCTGTAAGGAGTCTGTACTCTCTTCCCATGTCTGTAAGGAGTCTGTGCTCTCTTCCCGTCTCTGTAAGGAGACAACTCTCTTCCCGTGTCTACAAAGAGACTACTCTCTTCCCGTGTATGTAAGGAGACTGTACTCTCCCCCATGACTGTAAGGAGTCTGTACTCTCTTCCCGTGTCTGTCAGGAGTTTGAACTCTCTTCACGTGTCTCCAAGGTGTCTGTACTCTCTTCACCTGCCTGTAAGGAGACCGTACACTCCTCCCATGACTGTAAGGAGTCTGTACGCTATTCCCGCGTCTGTAAGGAGTCTGTACTCTCTTCCCGTGTCTGTAAGGAGACTGGACTGTCTTCCCTGTCTGTAAGGAGACGGTATTCTCCCCCCATGACTGTAAGGAGTCTGTACTGTCTTCCCGTGTCTGTAAGGAGACTACTCCCTTCCCGAGTCTGTAAGGAGACTGTACTCTCTTCCCGTGTCTGTAAGGAGTCCGTACTCTCTTCTCGTGTCTGTAAGGAGACTGTACTCTCTTCCCGTGTCTGTAAGGAGTCCCTACTCTCACCAAGAGTCTGTAAGGAGACTACTCTCTTCCCGTGTCTGTAAGGAGACTGTAGTGTCTTCCCGTGTCTGTAAGGAGACTGTACTCTCCCCCTATGAGTGTAAGGAGACTGTACTCTCTTCCCGTGACTGTAAGGAGACTACTCTCTTCCCGTGCCTGTAAGGAGACTGTACTCTCCCCCATGACTGTAAGGAGTCTGTACTCTCTTCCCGTGTCTGTCAGGAGTTTGAACTCTCTTCACGTGTCTCCAAGGGGTCTGTACTCTCTTCACCTGCCTGTAAGGAGACCGTACACTCCTCCCATGACTGTAAGGAGTCTGTACGCTATTCCCGCGTCTGTAAGGAGTCTGTACTCTCTTCCCGTGTCTGTAAGGAGGCTGCACTCTCTTCCCGTGTCTGTAAGGAGTCTGTACTCTCTTCCCGTGTCTGTCAGGAGTCTGTACTCTCTTCCGGTGACTGTAAGGAGACTGTACCCTCTTCCCGTGACTGTAAGGAGTCTGTAGTCCCTTCCCGTGATTGTAAGGAGTCTGTACTCTCTTCCCGTGTCTGTAAGGAGACTGTTCTCTCTTCCAGTGTCTGTAAGGAGTCTGTACTCTCTTCCCGTGTCAGGAAGGAGACTGTACTCTCTTCCAGTGTCTGTAAGGATTCTGTACTCTCTTCCCGTGTCTGTAAGGAGAGTGTACCCTCTTCCCGAGTCTGTAATATATACAGTCTATACTCCCTTCCCGTGTCTGTAAGGAGACTGTACTCTCTTCCCGTGTCTGTAAGGAGACTGTACTCTCTTCCCGTGTCTGTACGGAGACTGTACTCTCATCAAGAGTCTGTAAGGAGACTACTCCCTTCCCGTGTCTGTAAGGAGTATGTACTCTCTTCCCGTGTCTGTAAGGAGACTGTACTCTCTTCCCGTGTCGTTATGGAATCTGTAATCTCTTCCCGTGTCTGTAGCGAGACTGTACTCTCTTCCCGTGTCTGTAAGGAGTCTGTCCTCTCTTCCCGTGTCGTTAAGGAGTCTGTACTCTCTTCCCGTGTCTGTAAGGAGACTGTACGCTCTTCACGAGTCTGTAAGGAGACCGCACTCCCTGCCCGTGTCGTTCTGGAGTCTGTACTCTCTTCCCGTGTCTGTAAGGAG
Organism: Hypanus sabinus; assembly: GCF_030144855.1. Lineage (NCBI taxonomy): Eukaryota > Metazoa > Chordata > Chondrichthyes > Myliobatiformes > Dasyatidae > Hypanus > Hypanus sabinus. The sequence goes on along the minus strand of NC_082711.1, from coordinate 25,173,856 downwards.
ACTGGACTGTCTTCCCTGTCTGTAAGGAGACGGTATTCTCCCCCCATGACTGTAAGGAGTCTGTACTGTCTTCCCGTGTCTGTAAGGAGACTGTACTCTCTTCCCGTGTCGTTATGGAATCTGTACTCTCATCCCGTGTCTGTAGGGAGACTGTACTCTCTTCCCGTGTCTGTAAGGAGTCTGTCCTCTCTTCCCGTGTCGTTAAGGAGTCTGTACTCTCTTCCCGTGTCTGTAAGGAGACTGTACGCTCTTCCCGTGTCGTTCTGGAGTCTGTACTCTCTTCCCGTGTCTGTAAGGAGTCTGTAATCTCTTCCCATGTCTGTAAGGAGTCTGTGCTCTCTTCCCGTCTCTGTAAGGAGACAACTCTCTTCCCGTGTCTACAAAGAGACTACTCTCTTCCCGTGTCTGTAAGGAGTCTGTAATCTCTTCCCGTGTATGTAAGGAGACTGTACTCTCCCCCATGACTGTAAGGAGTCTGTACTCTCTTCCCGTGTCTGTCAGGAGTTTGAACTCTCTTCACGTGTCTCCAAGGGGTCTGTACTCTCTTCACCTGCCTGTAAGGAGACCGTACACTCCTCCCATGACTGTAAGGAGTCTGTACGCTATTCCCGCGTCTGTAAGGAGTCTGTACTCTCTTCCCGTGTCTGTAAGGAGGCTGCACTCTCTTCCCGTGTCTGTAAGGAGTCTGTACTCTCTTCCCGTGTCTGTAAGGAGACTGTACTCTCTTCCCGTGTCTGTAAGGAGTCCGTACTCTCCCCCCATGACTGGAAGGAGTCTGTAATCTCTTCCCGTGACTGTAAGGAGACTGTACACTCTTCCCGTGCCTGTAAGGAGACTACTCCCTTCCCGTGTCTGTAAGGAGTCTGTACTCTCTTCCGGTGACTGTAAGGAGACTGTACCCACTTCCCGTGACTGTAAGGAGTCTGTAGTCCCTTCCCGTGATTGTAAGGAGTCTGTACTCTCTTCCCGTGTCTGTAAGGAGACTGTTCTCTCTTCCAGTGTCTGTAAGGAGTCTGTACTCTCTTCCCGTGTCAGGAAGGAGACTGTACTCTCTTCCAGTGTCTGTAAGGATTCTGTACTCTCTTCCCGTGTCTGTAAGGAGAGTGTACCCTCTTCCCGAGTCTGTAATATATACAGTCTATACTCCCTTCCCGTGTCTGTAAGGAGACTGTACTCTCTTCCCGTGTCTGTAAGGAGACTGTACTCTCTTCCCGTGTCTGTACGGAGACTGTACTCTCATCAAGAGTCTGTAAGGAGACTACTCCCTTCCCGTGTCTGTAAGGAGTCTGTACTCTCTTCCCGTGTCTGTAAGGAGACTGTACTCTCTTCCCGTGTCGTTATGGAATCTGTAATCTCTTCCCGTGTCTGTAGCGAGACTGTACTCTCTTCCCGTGTCTGTAAGGAGTCTGTCCTCTCTTCCCGTGTCGTTAAGGAGTCTGTACTCTCTTCCCGTGTCTGTAAGGAGACTGTACGCTCTTCACGAGTCTGTAAGGAGACCGCACTCCCTGCCCGTGTCGTTCTGGAGTCTGTACTCTCTTCCCGTGTCTGTAAGGAGACTGGACTGTCTTCCCTGTCTGTAAGGAGACGGTATTCTCCCCCCATGACTGTAAGGAGTCTGTACTGTCTTCCCGTGTCTGTAAGGAGACTACTCCCTTCCCGAGTCTGTAAGGAGACTGTACTCTCTTCCCGTGTCTGTAAGGAGTCCGTACTCTCTTCTCGTGTCTGTAAGGAGACTGTACTCTCTTCCCGTGTCTGTAAGGAGTCCCTACTCTCACCAAGAGTCTGTAAGGAGACTACTCTCTTCCCGTGTCTGTAAGGAGACTGTAGTGTCTTCCCGTGTCTGTAAGGAGACTGTACTCTCCCCCTATGAGTGTAAGGAGACTGTACTCTCTTCCCGTGACTGTAAGGAGACTACTCTCTTCCCGTGCCTGTAAGGAGTCTGTACTCTCTTCCCATGTCTGTAAGGAGTCTGTGCTCTCTTCCCGTCTCTGTAAGGAGACAACTCTCTTCCCGTGTCTACAAAGAGACTACTCTCTTCCCGTGTATGTAAGGAGACTGTACTCTCCCCCATGACTGTAAGGAGTCTGTACTCTCTTCCCGTGTCTGTCAGGAGTTTGAACTCTCTTCACGTGTCTCCAAGGTGTCTGTACTCTCTTCACCTGCCTGTAAGGAGACCGTACACTCCTCCCATGACTGTAAGGAGTCTGTACGCTATTCCCGCGTCTGTAAGGAGTCTGTACTCTCTTCCCGTGTCTGTAAGGAGACTGGACTGTCTTCCCTGTCTGTAAGGAGACGGTATTCTCCCCCCATGACTGTAAGGAGTCTGTACTGTCTTCCCGTGTCTGTAAGGAGACTACTCCCTTCCCGAGTCTGTAAGGAGACTGTACTCTCTTCCCGTGTCTGTAAGGAGTCCGTACTCTCTTCTCGTGTCTGTAAGGAGACTGTACTCTCTTCCCGTGTCTGTAAGGAGTCCCTACTCTCACCAAGAGTCTGTAAGGAGACTACTCTCTTCCCGTGTCTGTAAGGAGACTGTAGTGTCTTCCCGTGTCTGTAAGGAGACTGTACTCTCCCCCTATGAGTGTAAGGAGACTGTACTCTCTTCCCGTGACTGTAAGGAGACTACTCTCTTCCCGTGCCTGTAAGGAGACTGTACTCTCCCCCATGACTGTAAGGAGTCTGTACTCTCTTCCCGTGTCTGTAAGGAGTTTGAACTCTCTTCACGTGTCTGTAAGGAGGCTGCACTCTCTTCCCGTGTCTGTAAGGAGTCTGTACGCTATTCCCGCGTCTGTAAGGAGTCTGTACTCTCTTCCCGTGTCTGTAAGGAGGCTGCACTCTCTTCCCGTGTCTGTAAGGAGTCTGTACTCTCTTCCCGTGTCTGTAAGGAGACTGTACTCTCTTCCCGTGTCTGTAAGGAGTCTGTACTCTCCCCCCATGACTGGAAGGAGTCTGTAATCTCTTCCCGTGACTGTAAGGAGACTGTACATTCTTCCCGTGCCTGATAAGGAGACTACTCCCTTCCCGTGTCTGTAAGGAGTCTGTACTCTCTTCCGGTGACTGTAAGGAGACTGTACCCTCTTCCCGTGACTGTAAGGAGTCTGTAGTCCCTTCCCGTGATTGTAAGGAGTCTGTACTCTGTTCCCGTGTCTGTAAGGAGAGTACTCCCTTCCCGTATCAGTAAGGAGACTGTCCTCTCTTCCCGTGTCTGTAAGGAGTCTGTACTCTCTTCACGTGTCTGTAAGTAGATCGTACTCTCCCCCCCATGACTGTAAGGAGACTACTTTCTTCCCGTGTCTGTAAGGAGAGTGTACACTCTTCCCGAGTCTGTTCTATATACAGTCTATACTCCCTTCCGGTGTCTGTAAGGAGACAGTACTCTCTTCCCGTGTCTGTAGGGAGACGACTTCCTTCCCGTGTCTGTAAGGAGAGTGCAGTCACTTCCCGTGTCTGTAAGGAGACTGTACTCTCTTCCCGTGTCTGTAGGGAGACTACTCACTTCCCGTGTCTGTAAGGAGAGTGCACTCACTTCCCGTGTCTGTAAGGAGACTGTACTCTCTTCCCGTGCCTGTAAGGAGTCTGTACTGTCTTCCCTGTCTGTAAGGAGACGGTGTTCTCCCCCCATGACTGAAAGGAGACTGTACTCTCTTCCCGTGTCTGTAAGGAGTCTGTACTCTCTACCCGTGTCTATAAGGAGTCTGTACTCTCTACCCGTGTCTGTAAGGAGTCTGTCCTCTCTTCCCGTGTCTGTAAGGAGACTGTCCTCTCTTCCCGTGTCTGTAAGGAGTCTGTACTCTCTACCCGTGTCTGTAAGGAGTCTGTCCTCTCTTCCCGTGTCTGTATGGAGTCTGTACTCTCTTCCCGTGTCTGTAAGGAGTCTGTACCCTCCCCCCATGACTGTAAGGAGTCTGTACTTTCGTCACGTTTCTGAAATGATGCCGTACTCTCTCCCCATGACTGTAAGGAGACTACTCTCTTCCCGTGTCTGTAAGGAGAGAGTGCCATCTTCCCGAGTCTGTACTATATACAGTCTATACTCCCTTCCCGTGTCTGTAAGGAGACTGTACTCTCTTCCCGTGTCTGTAAGGAGACTGTAATCTCTTCCCGTGTCTGTACGGAGACTGTACTCTCATCAAGAGTCTGTAAGGAGACTACTCCCTTCCCGTGTCTGTAAGGAGACTGTACTCTCTTCCCGTGTCGTTATGGAATCTGTACTCTCATCCCGTGTCTGTAGGGAGACTGTACTCTCTTCCCGTGTCTGTAAGGAGTCTGTCCTCTCTTCCCGTGTCGTTAAGGAGTCTGTACTCTCTTCCCGTGTCTGTAAGGAGACTGTACGCTCTTCCCGTGTCGTTCTGGAGTCTGTACTCACTTCCCGTGTCTGTAAGGAGTCTGTACTCTCTTCCCATGTCTGTAAGGAGTCTGTGCTCTCTTCCCGTCTCTGTAAGGAGACAACTCTCTTCCCGTGTCTACAAAGAGACTACTCTCTTCCCGTGTCTGTAAGGAGTCTGTAATCTCTTCCCGTGTATGTAAGGAGACTGTACTCTCCCCCATGACTGTAAGGAGTCTGTACTCTCTTCCCGTGTCTGTCAGGAGTTTGAACTCTCTTCACGTGTCTCCAAGGGGTCTGTACTCTCTTCACCTGCCTGTAAGGAGACCGTACACTCCTCCCATGACTGTAAGGAGTCTGTACGCTATTCCCGCGTCTGTAAGGAGTCTGTACTCTCTTCCCGTGTCTGTAAGGAGGCTGCACTCTCTTCCCGTGTCTGTAAGGAGTCTGTACTCTCTTCCCGTGTCTGTAAGGAGTCTGTCCTCTCTTCCCGTGTCTGTAAGGAGACTGTCCTCTCTTCCCGTGTCTGTAAGGAGTCTGTACTCTCTACCCGTGTCTGTAAGGAGTCTGTCCTCTCTTCCCGTGTCTGTATGGAGTCTGTACTCTCTTCCCGTGTCTGTAAGGAGTCTGTACTCTCCCCCCATGACTGTAAGGAGTCTGTACTTTCATCACGTTTCTGAAATGATGCCGTACTCTCCCCCCATGACTGTAAGGAGACTACTCTCTTCCCGTGTCTGTAAGGAGAGTGTGCCATCTTCCCGAGTCTGTTTTATATACAGTCTATACTCCCTTCCGGTGTCTGTAAGGAGACAGTACTCTCTTCCCGTGTCTGTAGGGAGACTACTTCCTTCCCGTGTCTGTAAGGAGAGTGCAGTCACTTCCCGTGTCTGTAAGGAGACTGTACTCACTTCCCGTGTCTGTAGGGAGACTACTCACTTCCCGTGTCTGTAAGGAGAGTGCACTCACTTCCCGTGTCTGTAAGGAGACTGTAGTCTCTTCCCGTGTCTATAAGGAGTCTGTACTCTCTTCCCGTGCCTGTAAGGAGTCTGTACTGTCTTCCCTGTCTGTAAGGAGACGGTGTTCTCCCCCCATGACTGAAAGGAGACTGTACTCTCTTCCCGTGTCTGTAAGGTGTCTGTACTCTCTACCCGTGTCTATAAGGGGTCTGTACTCTCTACCCGTGTCTGTAAGGAGTCTGTCCTCTCTTCCCGTGTCTGTAAGGAGACTGTCCTCTCTTCCCGTGTCTGTAAGGAGTCTGTACTCTCTACCCGTGTCTGTAAGGAGTCTGTCCTCTCTTCCCGTGTCTGTATGGAGTCTGTACTCTCTTCCCGTGTCTGTAAGGAGTCTGTACCCTCCCCCCATGACTGTAAGGAGTCTGTACTTTCGTCACGTTTCTGAAATGATGCCGTACTCTCTCCCCATGACTGTAAGGAGACTACTCTCTTCCCGTGTCTGTAAGGAGAGTGTGCCATCTTCCCGAGTCTGTACTATATACAGTCTATACTCCCTTCCCGTGTCTGTAAGGAGACTGTACTCTCTTCCCGTGTCTGTAAGGAGACTGTAATCTCTTCCCGTGTCTGTACGGAGACTGTACTCTCATCAAGAGTCTGTATGGAGACTACTCTCTACCCGTGTCTGTAAGGAGACTGTACTCTCTTCCCGTGTCGTTATGGAATCTGTACTCTCATCCCGTGTCTGTAGGGAGACTGTACTCTCTTCCCGTGTCTGTAAGGAGTCTGTCCTCTCTTCCCGTGTCGTTAAGGAGTCTGTACTCTCTTCCCGTGTCTGTAAGGAGACTGTACGCTCTTCCCGTGTCGTTCTGGAGTCTGTATTCTCTTCCCGTGTCTGTAAGGAGTCTGTACTCTCTTCCCATGTCTGTAAGGAGTCTGTGCTCTCTTCCCGTCTCTGTAAGGAGACAACTCTCTTCCCGTGTCTACAAAGAGACTACTCTCTTCCCGTGTCTGTAAGGAGTCTGTAATCTCTTCCCGTGTATGTAAGGAGACTGTACTCTCCCCCATGACTGTAAGGAGTCTGTACTCTCTTCCCGTGTCTGTCAGGAGTTTGAACTCTCTTCACGTGTCTCCAAGGGGTCTGTACTCTCTTCACCTGCCTGTAAGGAGACCGTACACTCCTCCCATGACTGTAAGGAGTCTGTACGCTATTCCCGCGTCTGTAAGGAGTCTGTACTCTCTTCCCGTGTCTGTAAGGAGGCTGCACTCTCTTCCCGTGTCTGTAAGGAGTCTGTACTCTCTTCCCGTGTCTGTAAGGAGTCTGTCCTCTCTTCCCGTGTCTGTAAGGAGACTGTCCTCTCTTCCCGTGTCTGTAAGGAGTCTGTACTCTCTACCCGTGTCTGTAAGGAGTCTGTCCTCTCTTCCCGTGTCTGTATGGAGTCTGTACTCTCTTCCCGTGTCTGTAAGGAGTCTGTACTCTCCCCCCATGACTGTAAGGAGTCTGTACTTTCGTCACGTTTCTGAAATGATGCCGTACTCTCCCCCCATGACTGTAAGGAGACTACTCTCTTCCCGTGTCTGTAAGGAGAGTGTGCCATCTTCCCGAGTCTGTACTATATACAGTCTATACTCCCTTCCCGTGTCTGTAAGGAGACTGTACTCTCTTCCCGTGTCTGTAAGGAGACTGTAATCTCTTCCCGTGTCTGTACGGAGACTGTACACCCATCAAGAGTCTGTATGGAGACTACTCCCTTCCCGTGTCTGTAAGGAGAATGTACTCTCTACCCGTGTCTGTAAGGAGACTGTACTCTCTTACCGTGTCGTTATGGAATCTGTACTCTCATCCCGTGTCTGTAGGGAGACTGTACTCTCTTCCCGTGTCTGTAAGGAGTCTGTCCTCTCTTCCCGTGTCGTTAAGGAGTCTGTACTCTCTTCCCGTGTCTGTAAGGAGACTGTACGCTCTTCCCGTGTCGTTCTGGAGTCTGTACTCTCTTCCCGTGTCTGTAAGGAGTCTGTACTCTCTTCCCATGTCTGTAAGGAGTCTGTGCTCTCTTCCCGTCTCTGTAAGGAGACAACTCTCTTCCCGTGTCTACAAAGAGACTACTCTCTTCCCGTGTCTGTAAGGAGTCTGTAATCTCTTCCCGTGTATGTAAGGAGACTGTACTCTCCCCCATGACTGTAAGGAGTCTGTACTCTCTTCCCGTGTCTGTCAGGAGTTTGAACTCTCTTCACGTGTCTCCAAGGGGTCTGTACTCTCTTCACCTTCCTGTAAGGAGACCGTACACTCCTCCCATGACTGTAAGGAGTCTGTACGCTATTCCCGCGTCTGTAAGGAGTCTGTACTCTCTTCCCGTGTCTGTAAGGAGGCTGCACTCTCTTCCCGTGTCTGTAAGGAGTCTGTACTCTCTTCCCGTGTCTGTAAGGAGACTGTACTCTCTTCCCGTGTCTGTAAGGAGTCTGTACTCTCCCCCCATGACTGGAAGGAGTCTGTAATCTCTTCCCGTGACTGTAAGGAGACTGTACACTCTTCCCGTGCCTGTAAGGAGACTACTCCCTTCCCGTGTCTGTAAGGAGTCTGTACTCTCTTCCGGTGACTGTAAGGAGACTGTACCCTCTTCCCGTGACTGTAAGGAGTCTGTAGTCCCTTCCCGTGATTGTAAGGAGTCTGTACTCTGTTCCCGTGTCTGTAAGGAGAGTACTCCCTTCCCGTATCAGTAAGGAGACTGTCCTCTCTTCCCGTGTCTGTAAGGAGTCTGTACTCTCTTCACGTGTCTGTAAGTAGATCGTACTCTCCACCCCATGACTGTAAGGAGACTCCTCTCTTCCCGTGTCTGTAAGGAGAGTGTACCCTCTTCCCGAGTCTGTTCTATATACAGTCTATACTCCCTTCCGGTGTCTGTAAGGAGACAGTACTCTCTTCCCGTGTCTGTAGGGAGACTACTTCCTTCCCGTGTCTGTAAGGAGAGTGCAGTCACTTCCCGTGTCTGTAAGGAGACTGTACTCTCTTCCCGTGTCTGTAGGGAGACTACTCACTTCCCGTGTCTGTAAGGAGAGTGCACTCACTTCCCGTGTCTGTAAGGAGACTGTAGTCTCTTCCCGTGTCTATAAGGAGTCTGTACTCTCTTCCCGTGCCTGTAAGGAGTCTGTACTGTCTTCCCTGTCTGTAAGGAGACGGTGTTCTCCCCCCATGACTGAAAGGAGACTGTACTCTCTTCCCGTGTCTGTAAGGTGTCTGTACTCTCTACCCGTGTCTATAAGGAGTCTGTACTCTCTACCCGTGTCTGTAAGGAGTCTGTCCTCTCTTCCCGTGTCTGTAAGGAGACTGTCCTCTCTTCCCGTGTCTGTAAGGAGTCTGTACTCTCTACCCGTGTCTGTAAGGAGTCTGTCCTCTCTTCCCGTGTCTGTATGGAGTCTGTACTCTCTTCCCGTGTCTGTAAGGAGTCTGTACTCTCCCCCCATGACTGTAAGGAGTCTGTACTTTCGTCACGTTTCTGAAATGAGGACGTACTCTCCCCCCATGACTGTAAGGTGACTACTCTCTTCCCGTGTCTGTAAGGAGAGTGTGCCATCTTCCCGAGTCTGTACTGTATACAGTCTATACTCCCTTCCCGTGTCTGTAAGGAGACTATACTCTCTTCCCGTGTCTGTAAGGAGACTGTAATCTCTTCCCGTGTCTGTAAGGAGACTGTACTCTCATCAAGAGTCTGTAAGGAGACTACTCCCTTCCCGTGTCTGTACGGAGAATGTACTCTCTTCCCGTGTCTGTAAGGAGACTGTACTCTCTTCCCGTGTCGTTATGGAATCTGTACTCTCATCCCGTGTCTGTAGGGAGACTGTACTCTCTTCCCGTGTCTGTAAGGAGTCTGTCCTCTCTCCCGTGTCTGTAAGGAGTCCCTACTCTCACCAAGAGTCTGTAAGGAGACTACTCTCTTCCCGTGTCTGTAAGGAGACTGTAGTGTCTTCCCGTGTCTGTAAGGAGACTGTACTCTCCCCCTATGAGTGTAAGGAGACTGTACTCTCTTCCCGTGACTGTAAGGAGACCACTCTCTTCCCGTGTCTGTAAGGAGTCTGTCCTCTCTTCCCGTGTCGTTAAGGAGTCTGTACTCTCTTCCCGTGTCTGTAAGGAGACTGTACGCTCTTCCCGTGTCGTTCTGGAGTCTGTACTCTCTTCCCGTGTCTGTAAGGAGTCTGTACTCTCTTCCCATGTCTGTAAGGAGTCTGTGCTCTCTTCCCGTCTCTGTAAGGAGACAACTCTCTTCCCGTGTCTACAAAGAGACTACTCTCTTCCCGTGTCTGTAAGGAGTCTGTAATCTCTTCCCGTGTATGTAAGGAGACTGTACTCTCCCCCATGACTGTAAGGAGTCTGTACTCTCTTCCCGTGTCTGTCAGGAGTTTGAACTCTCTTCACGTGTCTCCAAGGGGTCTGTACTCTCTTCACCTGCCTGTAAGGAGACCGTACACTCCTCCCATGACTGTAAGGAGTCTGTACGCTATTCCCGCGTCTGTAAGGAGTCTGTACTCTCTTCCCGTGTCTGTAAGGAGGCTGCACTCTCTTCCCGTGTCTGTAAGGAGTCTGTACTCTCTTCCCGTGTCTGTAAGGAGACTGTACTCTCTTCCCGTGTCTGTAAGGAGTCTGTACTCTCCCCCCATGACTGGAAGGAGTCTGTAATCTCTTCCCGTGACTGTAAGGAGACTGTACACTCTTCCCGTGCCTGTAAGGAGACTACTCCCTTCCCGTGTCTGTAAAGAGTCTGTACTCTCTTCCGGTGACTGTAAGGAGACTGTACCCTCTTCCCGTGACTGTAAGGAGTCTGTAGTCCCTTCCCGTGATTGTAAGGAGTCTGTACTCTGTTCCCGTGTCTGTAAGGAGAGTACTCCCTTCCCGTATCAGTAAGGAGACTGTCCTCTCTTCCCGTGTCTGTAAGGAGTCTGTACTCTCTTCACGTGTCTGTAAGTAGATCGTACTCTCCACCCCATGACTGTAAGGAGACTCCTCTCTTCCCGTGTCTGTAAGGAGAGTGTACCCTCTTCCCGAGTCTGTTCTATATACAGTCTATACTCCCTTCCGGTGTCTGTAAGGAGACAGTACTCTCTTCCCGTGTCTGTAGGGAGACTACTTCCTTCCCGTGTCTGTAAGGAGAGTGCAGTCACTTCCCGTGTCTGTAAGGAGACTGTACTCTCTTCCCGTGTCTGTAGGGAGACTACTCACTTCCCGTGTCTGTAAGGAGAGTGCACTCACTTCCCGTGTCTGTAAGGAGACTGTAGTCTCTTCCCGTGTCTATAAGGAGTCTGTACTCTCTTCCCGTGCCTGTAAGGAGTCTGTACTGTCTTCCCTGTCTGTAAGGAGACGGTGTTCTCCCCCCATGACTGAAAGGAGACTGTACTCTCTTCCCGTGTCTGTAAGGTGTCTGTACTCTCTACCCGTGTCTATAAGGAGTCTGTACTCTCTACCCGTGTCTGTAAGGAGTCTGTCCTCTCTTCCCGTGTCTGTAAGGAGACTGTCCTCTCTTCCCGTGTCTGTAAGGAGTCTGTACTCTCTACCCGTGTCTGTAAGGAGTCTGTCCTCTCTTCCCGTGTCTGTATGGAGTCTGTACTCTCTTCCCGTGTCTGTAAGGAGTCTGTACTCTCCCCCCATGACTGTAAGGAGTCTGTACTTTCGTCACGTTTCTGAAATGAGGACGTACTCTCCCCCCATGACTGTAAGGAGACTACTCTCTTCCCGTGTCTGTAAGGAGAGTGTGCCATCTTCCCGAGTCTGTACTATATACAGTCTATACTCCCTTCCCGTGTCTGTAAGGAGACTGTACTCTCTTCCCGTGTCTGTAAGGAGACTGTAATCTCTTCCCGTGTCTGTACGGAGACTGTACTCTCATCAAGAGTCTGTAAGGAGACTACTCCCTTCCCGTGTCTGTAAGGAGAATGTACTCTCTTCCCGTGTCTGTAAGGAGACTGTACTCTCTTCCCGTGTCGTTATGGAATCTGTACTCTCATCCCGTGTCTGTAGGGAGACTGTACTCTCTTCCCGTGTCTGTAAGGAGTCTGTCCTCTCTTCCCGTGTCGTTAAGGAGTCTGTACTCTCTTCCCGTGTCTGTAAGGAGACTGTACTCTCTTCCCGTGTCGTTATGGAATCTGTACTCTCATCCCGTGTCTGTAGGGAGACTGTACTCTCTTCCCGTGTCTGTAAGGAGTCTGTCCTCTCTTCCCGTGTCGTTAAGGAGTCTGTACTCTCTTCCCGTGTCTTTAAGGAGACTGTACGCTCTTCCCGTGTCGCTCTGGAGTCTGTACTCTCTTCCCGTGTCTGTAAGGAGTCTGTACTCTCTTCCCATGTCTGTAAGGAGTCTGTGCTCTCTTCCCGTCTCTGTAAGGAGACAACTCTCTTCCCGTGTCTACAAAGAGACTACTCTCTTCCCGTGTCTGTAAGGAGTCTGTAATCTCTTCCCGTGTATGTAAGGAGACTGTACTCTCCCCCATGACTGTAAGGAGTCTGTACTCTCTTCCCGTGTCTGTCAGGAGTTTGAACTCTCTTCACGTGTCTCCAAGGGGTCTGTACTCTCTTCACCTGCCTGTAAGGAGACCGTACACTCCTCCCATGACTGTAAGGAGTCTGTACGCTATTCCCGCGTCTGTAAGGAGTCTGTACTCTCTTCCCGTGTCTGTAAGGAGGCTGCACTCTCTTCCCGTGTCTGTAAGGAGTCTGTACTCTCTTCCCGTGTCTGTAAGGAGACTGTACTCTCTTCCCGTGTCTGTAAGGAGTCTGTACTCTCCCCCCATGACTGGAAGGAGTCTGTAATCTCTTCCCGTGACTGTAAGGAGACTGTACACTCTTCCCGTGCCTGTAAGGAGACTACTCCCTTCCCGTGTCTGTAAGGAGTCTGTACTCTCTTCCGGTGACTGTAAGGAGACTGTACCCTCTTCCCGTGACTGTAAGGAGTCTGTAGTCCCTTCCCGTGATTGTAAGGAGTCTGTACTCTGTTCCCGTGTCTGTAAGGAGAGTACTCCCTTCCCGTATCAGTAAGGAGACTGTCCTCTCTTCCCGTGTCTGTAAGGAGTCTGTACTCTCTTCACGTGTCTGTAAGTAGATCGTACTCTCCACCCCATGACTGTAAGGAGACTACTCTCTTCCCGTGTCTGTAAGGAGAGTGTACCCTCTTCCCGAGTCTGTTCTATATACAGTCTATACTCCCTTCCGGTGTCTGTAAGGAGACAGTACTCTCTTCCCGTGCCTGTAAGGAGACTACTCCCTTCCCGTGTCTGTAAGGAGTCTGTACTCTCTTCCGGTGACTGTAAGGAGACTGTACACTCTTCCCGTGACTGTAAGGAGTCTGTAGTCCCTTCCCGTGATTGTAAGGAGTCTGTACTCTGTTCCCGTGTCTGTAAGGAGAGTACTCCCTTCCCGTATCAGTAAGGAGACTGTCCTCTCTTCCCGTGTCTGTAAGGAGTCTGTACTCTCTTCACGTGTCTGTAAGTAGATCGTACTCTCCACCCCATGACTGTAAGGAGACTACTCTCTTCCCGTGTCTGTAAGGAGAGTGTACCCTCTTCCCGAGTCTGTTCTATATACAGTCTATACTCCCTTCCGGTGTCTGTAAGGAGACAGTACTCTCTTCCCGTGTCTGTAGGGAGACTACTTCCTTCCCGTGTCTGTAAGGAGAGTGCAGTCACTTCCCGTGTCTGTAAGGAGACTGTACTCTCTTCCCGTGTCTGTAGGGAGACTACTCACTTCCCGTGTCTGTAAGGAGAGTGCACTCACTTCCCGTGTCTGTAAGGAGACTGTAGTCTCTTCCCGTGTCTATAAGGAGTCTGTACTCTCTTCCCGTGCCTGTAAGGAGTCTGTACTGTCTTCCCTGTCTGTAAGGAGACGGTGTTCTCCCCCCATGACTGAAAGGAGACTGTACTCTCTTCCCGTGTCTGTAAGGTGTCTGTACTCTCTACCCGTGTCTATAAGGAGTCTGTACTCTCTACCCGTGTCTGTAAGGAGTCTGCCCTCTCTTCCCGTGTCTGTAAGGAGACTGTCCTCTCTTCCCGTGTCTGTAAGGAGTCTGTACTCTCTACCCGTGTCTGTAAGGAGTCTGTCCTCTCTTCCCGTGTCTGTATGGAGTCTGTACTCTCTTCCCGTGTCTGTAAGGAGTCTGCACTCTCCCCCCATGACTGTAAGGAGTCTGTACTTTCGTCACGTTTCTGAAATGAGGCCGTACTCTCCCCCCATGACTGTAAGGAGACTACTCTCTTCCCGTGTCTGTAAGGAGAGTGTGCCACCTTCCCGAGTCTGTACTATATACAGTCTATACTCCCTTCCCGTGTCTGTAAGGAGACTGTACTCTCTTCCCGTGTCTGTAAGGAGACTGTAATCTCTTCCCGTGTCTGTACGGAGACTGTACTCTCATCAAGAGTCTGTAAGGAGACTACTCCCTTCCCGTGTTTGTAAGGAGAATGTACTCTCTTCCCGTGTCTGTAAGGAGACTGTACTCTCTTCCCGTGTCGTTATGGAATCTGTACTCTCATTCCGTGTCTGTAGGGAGACTGTACTCTCTTCCCGTGTCTGTAAGGAGTCTGTCCTCTCTTCCCGTGTCGTTAAGGAGTCTGTACTCTCTTCCCGTGTCTGTAAGGAGACTGTACGCTCTTCCCGTGTCGTTCTGGAGTCTGTACTCTCTTCCCGTGTCTGTAAGGAGACTGTACTGTCTTCCCTGTCTGTCAGGAGACGGTATTCTCCCCTCACGACTGTAGGGAGTCTGTACTCTCTTCCCGTGTCTGTAAGGAGACTGTACTGTCTTCCCTGTCTGTCAGGAGACGGTATTCTCCCCTCACGACTGTAAGGAGACTGTACTCTCTTCCCCTGTCTGTACGGAGACTGTACTCTCACCAAGAGTCTGTAAGGAGACTACTCTCTTCCCGTGTCTGTAAGGAGACTGTACTGTCTTCCCGTGTCTGTAGGGAGACTACTCCCTTCCCGTGTCTGGAAGGAGAGTGTACTCACTTCCCGTGTCTGTAAGGAGACTGTACGCACTTCCCGTGTCTGTAAGGAGACCGTACTCCCTTCCCGTGTCTGTAAGGAGACTGTACTCTCTTCCCGTGTCTGTAGGGAGACTACTCCCTTCCCGTGTCTGTAAGGAGAGTGTACTCACATCCCGTGTCTGTAAGCAGACTGTACTCTCTTCCCGTGTCGTTATGGAGTCTGTGCTCTCTTCCCGTCTCTGTAAGGAGACTACACTCTTCCCGTGTCTGTAAGGAGAATGTACTCTCTTCCCGTGTCGTTATGGATTCCGTACTCTCTTCCCGTGTCTGTAGGGAGACTGTACTCTCTTCCCGTGTCTTTAAGGAGTCTGTCCTCTCTTCCCGTGTCTGTAAGGAGTCTGTAATCTCTTCCCGTGTAATAAAGAAGACTGTACTCTCCCCCCATAACTTTAAGGAGACTGTACTCTCCCCCATGACGGTAAGGCGTCTGTACTCCCTTCCCTTGTCTGTAAGGAGTTTGAACTCTCTTCACTTGTCTGTAAGGGGTCTGTACTCTCGACACCTGTATGTAAGGAGACCGTACTCTCCTCCCATGACTGAAAGGAGTCTGTATTCTCTTCTCGTGTCTCTAAGCGGTCTGTACTCTCTTCACCTGCCTGTAAGAAGACCGTACTCTCCTTCCATGAATGTAAGGAGTCTGTACGCTCTTCCCGCGCCTGTAAGGAGTTTGTATTCTCTTCCCGAGTCTGTAAGGAGACTGTACTCTCTTCCAGTGTCTGAAAGAAGTCTATACTCTCTTCCCGTGTCTCTAAGGAGGCTGCACTCTCTTCCCGTGTCTGTAGGGAGACTGTACTCTCTTCCCGTGTCTTTAAGGAGTCTGTCCTCTCTTCCCGTGTCTGTAAGGAGTCTGTAATCTCTTCCCGTGTATGAAAGAAGACTGTACTCTCCCCCCATGACTGTAAGGAGACTGTACTCTCCCCCATGACTGTAAGGATTCTGTACTCTCTTCACGTGACTGTAAGGAGACCGTACTCTCCCCCCATGACTGTAAGGATACTGTACTCTCTTCCAGTGTCTGTAAGGAGAGTGTACCCTCTTCCCGACTCTGTACTATACACAGTCTATACTCCCTTCCCGTGTCTGTAAGGAGACTGTACTCTCTTCCCGTGTCTGTAAGGAGTCTGTCCTCTCTTCCCGTGTCTGTAAGGAGTCTCTACTCTCCCCCCATGACTGTAAGGAGACTGTACTCTCTTCCAGTGTCTGTAAGGAGTCTGTACTCTCTTCCCGTGTCTGTAAGGAGACTGTACTCTCTTCCAGTGTCTGTAAGGAGTCTGTACTCTCTTCCCGTGTCTGTAAGGAGTCTGTACTCTCTTCCCGTGTCTGTAAGGAGACTACTCCCTTCCCGTGTCTGTAAGGAGACTGTACTCTCTTCCAGTGTCTGTAAGGAGTCTGTACTCTCTTCCCGTGTCTGTAAGGAGACTGTACTCTCTTCCAGTGTCTGTAAGGAGTCTGTACTCTCTTCCCGTGCCTGTAAGGAGACTGTACTCTCTTCCCGTGTCTGTAGGGAGACTACTCCCTTCCCGTGTCTGTAAGGAGAGTGTACTCACTTCCCGTGTCTGTAAGCAGACTGTGCTCTCTTCCCGTGTCTGTATGGAGTCTGTACTGTCTTCCCTGTCTGTAAGGATTCGGTATTCTCCTCCCATGACTGTAAGGAGTCTGTACTCTCTTCACGTGTCTGTAAGGAGACCGTACTCTCCCCCCATGACTGTAAGGATACTACTGTCTTCCAGGGTCTGTAAGGAGAGTGTACCCTCTTCCCGACTCTGTACTATATACAGTCTATACTCCCTTCCCGTGTCTGTAAGGAGACTGTACTCTCTTCCCGTGTCTGTACGGAGACTGTACTCTCTTCCCGTGTCGTTATGGAATCAGTACTCTCTTCCCGTGTCTGTAGGGAGACTGTACTCTCATCAAGAGACTGTAAGGAGACTACTCCCTTCCCGTGTCTGTAAGGAGAATGTACTCTCTTCCCGTGTCTGTAAGGAGACTGTACTCTCTTCCCGTGTCGTTATGGAATCTGTACTCTCATCCCGTGTCTGTAGGGAGACTGTAATCTCTTCCCGTGTCTGTAAGGAGTCTGTCCTCTCTTCCCGTGTCGTTAAGGAGTCTGTACTCTCTTCCCGTGTCTGTAAGGAGACTGTACGCTCTTCCCGTGTCGTTCTGGAGTCTGTACTCTCTTCCCGTGTCTGTAAGGAGACTGTACCGTCTTCCCTGTCTGTCAGGAGACGGTATTCTCCCCTCACGACTGTAGGGAGTCTGTACTCTCTTCCCGTGTCTGTAAGGAGACTGTACTGTCTTCCCTGTCTGTCAGGAGACGGTATTCTCCCCTCACGACTGTAAGGAGACTGTACTCTCTTCCCGTGTCTGTAAGGAGTCTGTACTCTCTTCCCGTGTCTGTAAGGAGTCCGTACTCTCTTCTCGTGTCTGTAAGGAGACTGTACTCTCTTCCCCTGTCTGTACGGAGAGTGTACTCTCACCAAGAGTCTGTAAGGAGACTACTCTCTTCCCGTGTCTGTAAGGAGACTGTACTGTCTCCCCGTGTCTGTAGGGAGACTACTCCGTTCCCGTGTCTGGAAGGAGAGTGTACTCACTTCCCGTGTCTGTAAGGAGACTGTACTCTCTTCTCGTGTCTGTAAGGAGTCTGTACTCTCCCCCCATGTCTGGAAGGAGTCTGTACTCTCTTCCCGTGTCTGTAAGGAGACTGTACCCTCTTCCCGTGCCTGGAAGGAGTCTGTAGTCGTTTCCCGTGTCTGTAAGGAGACTGTACTCTGTTCCCGTGTCTGTAAGTAGACTGTACTCTCTTCCCGTGTCTGTACGGAGACTGTACTTTCATCAAGAGTCTGTAAGGAGTCTACTCTCTTCCCGTGTCTGTAAGGAGACTGTACTCTCGTCCCGTGTCCTTAAGGAGCCTGTACTCTCTTCCCGTGTCTGTAAGGAGACGGTACGCTCTTCCCGTGTCTGTAAGGAGACCGTACTCTCTTCCCGTGTCTGTAAGGAGTCTGTACTCTCTTCCCGTGTCTGTAAGGAGACTGTACTCTCTTCCCGTGTCTGTAAGGAGTCTGTACTCTCTTCACGTGTTTGTAAGGAGTCTGTACTCTCTGCCCGTGACTGTAAGGAGACTGTACTCTCAGCCCGTGTCTGTAAGGAGTCTGTACTCTCCCCCCATGACTGTAAGGAGTCTGTACTCTCTTCACGTGTTTGTAAGGAGACCGTACTCTCCCCCCATGACTGTAAGGAGACCACTCTCTTCCCGTGTCTGTAAGGAGACTGTACTCTCTTCCCGTGTCTGTAAGGAGACTGTACTCTCTTCCCGTGTCTGTAGGGAGACTACTCCCTTCCCGTGTCTGTAAGGAGAGTGTACTCACTTCCCGTGTCTGTAAGCAGACTGTACTCTCTTCCCGTGTCGTTATGGAGTCTGTGCTCTCTTCCCTTCTCTGTAAGGAGACTGCACTCTTCCCGTGTCTGTAAGGAGAATGTACTCTCTTCCCGTGTCGTTATGGATTCCGTACTCTCTTCCCGTGTCTGTAGGGAGACTGTACTCTCTTCCCGTGTCTTTAAGGAGTCTGTCCTCTCTTCCCGTGTCTGTAAGGAGTCTGTAATCTCTTCCCGTGTATGAAAGAAGACTGTACTCTCCCCCCATGACTGTAAGGAGACTGTACTCTCCCCCATGACTGTAAGGATTCTGTACTCTCTTCCCGCGTCTGTACGGAGACTGTACTCTCATCAAGAGTCTGTAAGGAGTCTGTCCTCTCTTCCCGTGTCTGTATGGAGTCTGTACTCTCTACCCGTGTCTGTAAGGAGTCTGTCCTCTCTTCCCGTGTCTGTATGGAGTCTGTACTTTCTTCCCTGTCTGTAAGGATTCGGTATTCTCCTCCCATGACTGTAAGGAGTCTGTACTCTCTTCACGTGTCTGTAAGGAGACCGTACTCTCCCCCCATGACTGTAAGGATACTACTGTCTTCCCGTGTCTGTAAGGAGAGTGTACCCTCTTCCCGACTCTGTACTATATACAGTCTATACTCCCTTCCCGTGTCTGTAAGGAGACTGTACTCTCTTCCCGTGTCTGTAAGGAGTCTGTCCTCTCTTCCCGTGCCTGTAAGGAGTCTGTACTGTCTTCCCTGTCTGTAAGGAGTCTGTCCTCTCTTCCCGTGTCTGTATGGAGTCTGTACTCTCTACCCGTGTCTGTAAGGAGTCTGTCCTCTCTTCCCGTGTATGTATGGAGTCTGTACTATCTTCCCTGTCTGTAAGGATTCAGTATTCTCCTCCCATGACTGTAAGGAGTCTGTACTCTCTTCACGTGACTGTAAGGAGACCGTACTCTCCCCCCATGACTGTAAGGATACTACTGTCTTCCCGTGTCTGTAAGGAGAGTGTACCCTCTTCCCGACTCTGTACTATACACAGTCTATACTCCCTTCCCGTGTCTGTAAGGAGACTGTACTCTCTTCCCGTGTCTGTAAGGAGTCTGTCCTCTCTTCCCGTGTCTGTAAGGAGCCTCTACTCTCCCCCCATGACTGTAAGGAGACTGTACTCTCTTGCAGTGTCTGTAAGGAGTCTGTACTCTCTTCCCGTGTCTGTAAGGAGACTGTACTCTCTTCCAGTGTCTGTAAGGAGTCTGTACTCTCTTCCCGTGTCTGTAAGGAGTCTGTACTCTCTTCCCGTGTCTGTAAGGAGACTACTCCCTTCCCGTGTCTGTAAGGAGACTGTACTCTCTTCCAGTGTCTGTAAGGAGTCTGTACTCTCTTCCCGTGTCTGTAAGGAGACTGTACTCTCTTCCAGTGTCTGTAAGGAGTCTGTACTCTCTTCCCGTGCCTGTAAGGAGACTGTACTCTCTTCCCGTGTCTGTAGGGAGACTACTCCCTTCCCGTGTCTGTAAGGAGAGTGTACTCACTTCCCGTGTCTGTAAGCAGACTGAACTCTCTTCCCGTGTCGTTATGGAGTCTGTGCTCTCTTCCCTTCTCTGTAAGGAGACTACACTCTTCCCGTGTCTGTAAGGAGAATGTACTCTCTTCCCGTGTCGTTATGGATTCCGTACTCTCTTCCCGTGTCTGTAGGGAGACTGTACTCTCTTCCCGTGTCTTTAAGGAGTCTGTCGTCTCTTCCCGTGTCTGTAAGGAGTCTGTAATCTCTTCCCGTGTATGAAAGAAGACTGTACTCTCCCCCCATGACTGTAAGGAGACTGTACTCTCCCCCATGACTGTAAGGATTCTGTACTCTCTTCCCGCGTCTGTACGGAGACTGTACTCTCATCAAGAGTCTGTAAGGAGACTGTACTCTCTTCCCGTATATGTAAGGAGACTGTACTCTCTTTGCGTGTCTGTAAGGAGACTGTACTCTCTTTGCGTGTCTGTAAGGAGTCTGTACTCTCTTCCAGTGTCTGTAAGGAGACTGTACGCACTTCCCGTGTCTGTAAGGAGACCGTACTCCCTTCCCGTGTCATTCTGGAGTCTGTACTCTCATTGCGTGTCTGTAAGGAGTCTGTACTGTCTTCCCTGTCTGTAAGGATTCGGTATTCTCCTCCCATGACTGTAAGGAGTCTGTACTCTCTTCACGTGTCTGTAAGGAGACCGTACTC
Organism: Hypanus sabinus; assembly: GCF_030144855.1. Classification (NCBI taxonomy): domain Eukaryota; kingdom Metazoa; phylum Chordata; class Chondrichthyes; order Myliobatiformes; family Dasyatidae; genus Hypanus; species Hypanus sabinus. The sequence goes on along the minus strand of NC_082711.1, from coordinate 25,153,998 downwards.
TCCCCCCATGACTGTAAGGATACTACTGTCTTCCCGTGTCTGTAAGGAGAGTGTACCCTCTTCCCGACTCTGTACTATATACAGTCTATACTCCCTTCCCGTGTCTGTAACGAGACTGTACTCTCTTCCCGTGTCTGTAAGGAGTCTGTCCTCTCTTCCCGTGCCTGTAAGGAGTCTGTACTGTCTTCCCTGTCTGTAAGGAGTCTGTCCTCTCTTCCCGTGTCTGTATGGAGTCTGTACTCTCTACCCGTGTCTGTAAGGAGTCTGTCCTCTCTTCCCGTGTATGTATGGAGTCTGTACTGTCTTCCCTGTCTGTAAGGATTCAGTATTCTCCTCCCATGACTGTAAGGAGTCTGTACTCTCTTCACGTGTCTGTAAGGAGACCGTACTCTCCCCCCATGACTGTAAGGATACTACTGTCTTCCCGTGTCTGTAAGGAGAGTGTACCCTCTTCCCGACTCTGTACTATACACAGTCTATACTCCCTTCCCGTGTCTGTAAGGAGACTGTACTCTCTTCCCGTGTCTGTAAGGAGTCTGTCCTCTCTTCCCGTGTCTGTAAGGAGTCTCTACTCTCCCCCCATGATTGTAAGGAGACTGTACTCTCTTCCAGTGTCTGTAAGGAGTCTGTACTCTCTTCCCGTGTCTGTAAGGAGACTGTACTCTCTTCCAGTGTCTGTAAGGAGTCTGTACTCTCTTCCCGTGTCTGTAAGGAGTCTGTACTCTCTTCCCGTGTCTGTAAGGAGACTACTCCCTTCCCGTGTCTGTAAGGAGACTGTACCCTCTTCCCGTGTCTGTAAGGAGTCTGTCCTCTCTTCCCGTGCCTGTAAGGAGTCTGTACTGTCGTCCCTGTCTGTAAGGAGACGGTATTCTCCCCCCATGACCGTAAGGAGTCTGTACTCTCTTCCCGTGTCTGTAAGCAGTCTGTACTCGCTTCACGTGTTTGTAAGGAGTCTGTACTCTCTGCCCGTGTCTGTAAGGAGACTGTACTCTCTGCCCGTGTCTGTAAGGAGTCTGTACTCTCCCCCCATGACTGTAAGGAGACTACTCTCTTCCCTGTCTGTAAGGAGACTGTACTCTCTTTGCGTGTCTGTAAGGAGTCTGTACTCTCTTCCAGTGTCTGTAAGGAGACTGTACGCTCTTCCCGTATCTGTAAGGAGACGGTACTCCCTTCCCGTGTCGTTTAAGGAGACTGTACTCTCTTCCCGTGTCTGTAAGGAGTCTGTACTCTCTACCCGTGTCTGTAAGTAGACTGTACTCTCTTCCCGTGTCTGTAAGGAGTCTGTACTCTCCCCCCATGACTGTAAGGAGTCTGTACTTTCTTCACGTTTCTGAAATGAGGCCGTACTCTCCCCCCATGACTGTAAGGAGACTACTCTCTTCCCGTGTCTGTAAGGAGAGTGTGCCATCTTCCCGAGTCTGTACTATATACAGTCTATACTCCCTTCCCGTGTCTGTAAGGAGACTGTACTCTCTTCCCGTGTCTGTAAGGAGACTGTAATCTCTTCCCGTGTCTGTACGGAGACTGTACTCTCATCAAGAGTCTGTAAGGAGACTACTCCCTTCCCGTGTCTGTAAGGAGAATGTACTCTCTTCCCGTGTCTGTAAGGAGACTGTACTCTCTTCCCGTGTCGTTATGGAATCTGTACTCTCATCCCGTGTCTGTAGGGAGACTGTAATCTCTTCCCGTGTCTGTAAGGAGTCTGTCCTCTCTTCCCGTGTCGTTAAGGAGTCTGTACTCTCTTCCCGTGTCTGTAAGGAGACTGTACGCTCTTCCCGTGTCGTTCTGGAGTCTGTACTCTCTTCCCGTGTCTGTAAGGAGACTGTACTGTCTTCCCTGTCTGTCAGGAGACGGTATTCTCCCCTCACGACTGTAGGGAGTCTGTACTCTCTTCCCGTGTCTGTAAGGAGACTGTACTGTCTTCCCTGTCTGTCAGGAGACGGTATTCTCCTCTCACGACTGTAAGGAGACTGTACTCTCTTCCCGTGTCTGTAAGGAGTCTGTACTCTCTTCCCGTGTCTCTAAGGAGAGTGTAATCTCACCAAGAGTCTGTAAGGAGACTACTCTCTTCCCGTGTCTGTAAGGAGACTGTACTCTCTTCCCGTGTCTGTAAGGAGTCTGTACTCTCTTCCCGTGTCTGTAAGGAGACTACTCCCTTCCCGTGTCTGTAAGGAGACTGTACCCTCTTCCCGTGTCTGTAAGGAGTCTGTCCTCTCTTTCCGTGCCTGTAAGGAGTCTGTACTGTCGTCCCTGTCTGTAAGGAGACGGTATTCTCCCCCCATGACCGTAAGGAGTCTGTACTCTCTTCCCGTGTCTGTAAGGTGTCTGTACTCTCTTCCAGTGTCTGTAAGGAGACTGTACGCTCTTCCCGTATCTGTAAGGAGACGGTACTCCCTTCCCGTGTCGTTTAAGGAGACTGTACTCTCTTCCCGTGTCTGTAAGGAGTCTGTACTCTCTACCCGTGTCTGTAAGTAGACTGTACTCTCTTCCCGTGTCTGTAAGGAGTCTGTACTCTCCCCCCATGACTGTAAGGAGTCTGTACTTTCTTCACGTTTCTGAAATGAGGCCGTACTCTCCCCCCATGACTGTAAGGAGACTACTCTCTTCCCGTGTCTGTAAGGAGAGTGTGCCATCTTCCCGAGTCTGTACTATATACAGTCTATACTCCCTTCCCGTGTCTGTAAGGAGACTGTACTCTCTTCCCGTGTCTGTAAGGAGACTGTAATCTCTTCCCGTGTCTGTACGGAGACTGTACTCTCATCAAGAGTCTGTAAGGAGACTACTCCCTTCCCGTGTCTGTAAGGAGAATGTACTCTCTTCCCGTGTCTGTAAGGAGACTGTACTCTCTTCCCGTGTCGTTATGGAATCTGTACTCTCATCCCGTGTCTGTAGGGAGACTGTAATCTCTTCCCGTGTCTGTAAGGAGTCTGTCCTCTCTTCCCGTGTCGTTAAGGAGTCTGTACTCTCTTCCCGTGTCTGTAAGGAGACTGTACGCTCTTCCCGTGTCGTTCTGGAGTCTGTACTCTCTTCCCGTGTCTGTAAGGAGACTGTACTGTCTTCCCTGTCTGTCAGGAGACGGTATTCACCCCTCACGACTGTAGGGAGTCTGTACTCTCTTCCCGTGTCTGTAAGGAGACTGTACTGTCTTCCCTGTCTGTCAGGAGTCGGTATTCTCCCCTCACGACTGTAAGGAGACTGTACTCTCTTCCCGTGTCTGTAAGGAGTCTGTACTCTCTTCCCGTGTCTGTAAGGAGTCCGTATTCTCTTCTCGTGTCTGTAAGGAGACTGTACTCTCTTCCCCTGTCTGTACGGAGAGTGTAATCTCACCAAGAGTCTGTAAGGAGACTACTCTCTTCCCGTGTCTGTAAGGAGACAGTACTCTCTTCCCGTGTCTGTAAGGAGTCTGTACTCTCTTCCCGTGTCTGTAAGGAGACTACTCCCTTCCCGTGTCTGTAAGGAGACTGTACCCTCTTCCCGTGTCTGTAAGGAGTCTGTCCTCTCTTTCCGTGCCTGTAAGGAGTCTGTACTGTCGTCCCTGTCTGTAAGGAGACGGTATTCTCCCCCCATGACCGTAAGGAGTCTGTACTCTCTTCCCGTGTCTGTAAGCAGTCTGTACTCGCTTCACGTGTTTGTAAGGAGTCTGTACTCTCTGCCCGTGTCTGTAAGGAGACTGTACTCTCTGCCCGTGTCTGTAAGGAGTCTGTACTCTCCCCCCATGACTGTAAGGAGACTACTCTCTTCCCTGTCTGTAAGGAGACTGTACTCTCCTTGCGTGTCTGTAAGGAGTCTGTACTCTCTTCCAGTGTCTGTAAGGAGACTGTACGCTCTTCCCGTATCTGTAAGGAGACCGTACTCCCTTCCCGTGTCGTTTAAGGAGACTGTACTCTCTTCCCGTGTCTGTAAGGAGTCTGTACTCTCTACCCGTGTCTGTAAGTAGACTGTACTCTCTTCCCGTGTCTGTAAGGAGTCTGTACTCTCCCCCCATGACTGCAAGGAGTCTGTACTTTCTTCACGTTTCTGAAATGAGGCCGTACTCTCCCCCCATGACTGTAAGGAGACTACTCTCTTCCCGTGTCTGTAAGGAGAGTGTGCCATCTTCCCGAGTCTGTACTATATACAGTCTATACTCCCTTCCCGTGTCTGTAAGGAGACTGTACTCTCTTCCCGTGTCTGTAAGGAGACTGTAATCTCTTCCCGTGTCTGTACGGAGACTGTACTCTCATCAAGAGTCTGTAAGGAGACTACTCCCTTCCCGTGTCTGTAAGGAGAATGTACTCTCTTCCCGTGTCTGTAAGGAGACTGTACTCTCTTCCCGTGTCGTTATGGAATCTGTACTCTCATCCCGTGTCTGTAGGGAGACTGTAATCACTTCCCGTGTCTGTAAGGAGTCTGTCCTCTCTTCCCGTGTCGTTAAGGAGTCTGTACTCTCTTCCCGTGTCTGTAAGGAGACTGTACGCTCTTCCCGTGTCGTTCTGGAGTCTGTACTCTCTTCCCGTGTCTGTAAGGAGACTGTACTGTCTTCCCTGTCTGTCAGGAGACGGTATTCTCCCCTCACGACTGTAGGGAGTCTGTACTCTCTTCCCGTGTCTGTAAGGAGACTGTACTGTCTTCCCTGTCTGTCAGGAGACGGTATTCTCCCCTCACGACTGTAAGGAGACTGTACTCTCTTCCCGTGTCTGTAAGGAGTCTGTACTCTCTTCCCGTGTCTGTAAGGAGTCCGTATTCTCTTCTCGTGTCTGTAAGGAGACTGTACTCTCTTCCCCTGTCTGTACGGAGAGTGTAATCTCACCAAGAGTCTGTAAGGAGACTACTCTCTTCCCGTGTCTGTAAGGAGACTGTACTCTCTTCCCGTGTCTGTAAGGAGTCTGTACTCTCTTCCCGTGTCTGTAAGGAGACTACTCCCTTCCCGTGTCTGTAAGGAGACTGTACCCTCTTCCCGTGTCTGTAAGGAGTCTGTCCTCTCTTTCCGTGCCTGTAAGGAGTCTGTACTGTCGTCCCTGTCTGTAAGGAGACGGTATTCTCCCCCCATGACCGTAAGGAGTCTGTACTCTCTTCCCGTGTCTGTAAGCAGTCTGTACTCGCTTCACGTGTTTGTAAGGAGTCTGTACTCTCTGCCCGTGTCTGTAAGGAGACTGTACTCTCTGCCCGTGTCTGTAAGGAGTCTGTACTCTCCCCCCATGACTGTAAGGAGACTACTCTCTTCCCTGTCTGTAAGGAGACTGTACTCTCTTTGCGTGTCTGTAAGGAGTCTGTACTCTCTTCCAGTGTCTGTAAGGAGACTGTACGCTCTTCCCGTATCTGTAAGGAGACGGTACTCCCTTCCCGTGTCGTTTAAGGAGACTGTACTCTCTTCCCGTGTCTGTAAGGAGTCTGTACTCTCTACCCGTGTCTGTAAGTAGACTGTACTCTCTTCCCGTGTCTGTAAGGAGTCTGTACTCTCCCCCCATGACTGCAAGGAGTCTGTACTTTCTTCACGTTTCTGAAATGAGGCCGTACTCTCCCCCCATGACTGTAAGGAGACTACTCTCTTCCCGTGTCTGTAAGGAGAGTGTGCCATCTTCCCGAGTCTGTACTATATACAGTCTATACTCCCTTCCCGTGTCTGTAAGGAGACTGTACTCTCTTCCCGTGTCTGTAAGGAGACTGTAATCTCTTCCCGTGTCTGTACGGAGACTGTACTCTCATCAAGAGTCTGTAAGGAGACTACTCCCTTCCCGTGTCTGTAAGGAGAATGTACTCTCTTCCCGTGTCTGTAAGGAGACTGTACTCTCTTCCCGTGTCGTTATGGAATCTGTACTCTCATCCCGTGTCTGTAGGGAGACTGTAATCTCTTCCCGTGTCTGTAAGGAGTCTGTACTCTCTTCCCGTGTCTGTAAGGAGACTGTACGCTCTTCCCGTGTCGTTCTGGAGTCTGTACTCTCTTCCCGTGTCTGTAAGGAGACTGTACTGTCTTCCCTGTCTGTCAGGAGACGGTATTCTCCCCTCACGACTGTAGGGAGTCTGTACTCTCTTCCCGTGTCTGTAAGGAGACTGTACTGTCTTCCCTGTCTGTCAGGAGACGGTATTCTCCCCTCACGACTGTAAGGAGACTGTACTCCCTTCCCGTGTCTGTAAGGAGTCTGTACTCTCTTCCCGTGTCTGTAAGGAGTCCGTATTCTCTTCTCGTGTCTGTAAGGAGACTGTACTCTCTTCCCCTGTCTGTACGGAGAGTGTAATCTCACCAAGAGTCTGTAAGGAGACTACTCTCTTCCCGTGTCTGTAAGGAGACTGTACTGTCTCCCCGTGTCTGTAGGGAGACTACTCCGTTCCCGTGTCTGGAAGGAGAGTGTACTCACTTCCCGTGTCTGTAAGGAGACTGTACTCTCTTCTCGTGTCTGTAAGGAGTCTGTACTCTCCCCCCATGTCTGGAAGGAGTCTGTACTCTCTTCCCGTGTCTGTAAGGAGACTGTACCCTCTTCCCGTGCCTGGAAGGAGTCTGTAGTCGTTTCCCGTGTCTGTAAGGAGACTGTACTCTGTTCCCGTGTCTGTAAGGAGACTGTACTCTCTTCCCGTGTCTGTACGGAGACTGTACTTTCATCAAGAGTCTGTAAGGAGTCTACTCTCTTCCCGTGTCTGTAAGGAGACTGTACTCTCGTCCCGTGTCCTTAAGGAGCCTGTACTCTCTTCCCGTGTCTGTAAGGAGACTGTACGCTCTTCCCGTGTCTGTAAGGAGACCGTACTCTCTTCCCGTGTCTGTAAGGAGTCTGTACTCTCTTCCCGTGTCTGTAAGGAGACTGTACTCTCTTCCCGTGTCTGTAAGGAGTCTGTCCTATCTTCACGTGTTTGTAAGGAGTCTGTACTCTCTGCCCGTGTCTGTAAGGAGACTGTACTCTCTGCCCGTGTCTGTAAGGAGTCTGTACTCTCCCCCCATGACTGTAAGGAGACCACTCTCTTCCCGTGTCTGTAAGGAGACTGTACTCTCTTCCCGTGTCTGTAAGGAGACTGTACTCTCTTCCCGTGTCTGTAGGGAGACTACTCCCTTCCCGTGTCTGTAAGGAGACTGTACTCTCTTCCCGTGTCTGTAAGGAGACTGTAATCTCTTCCCCTGTCTGTACGGAGAGTGTACTCTCACCAAGAGTCTGTAGGGAGACTTCTCCCTTCCCGTGTCTGGAAGGAGAGTGTACTCACTTCCCGTGTCTGTAAGGAGACTGTACTCTCTTCTCGTGTCTGTAAGGAGTCTGTACTCTCCCCCCATGTCTGGAAGGAGTCTGTACTCTCTTCCCGTGTCTGTAAGGAGACTGTACCCTCTTCCCGTGCCTGGAAGGAGTCTGTAGTCGTTTCCCGTGTCTGTAAGGAGACTGTACTCTGTTCCCGTGTCTGTAAGGAGACTGTACTCTCTTCCCGTGTCTGTACGGAGACTGTACTTTCATCAAGAGTCTGTAAGGAGTCTACTCTCTTCCCGTGTCTGTAAGGAGACTGTACTCTCGTCCCGTGTCCTTAAGGAGCCTGTACTCTCTTCCCGTGTCTGTAAGGAGACTGTACGCTCTTCCCGTGTCTGTAAGGAGACCGTACTCTCTTCCCGTGTCTGTAAGGAGTCTGTACTCTCTTCCCGTGTCTGTAAGGAGACTGTACTCTCTTCCCGTGTCTGTAAGGAGTCTGTCCTATCTTCACGTGTTTGTAAGGAGTCTGTACTCTCTGCCCGTGTCTGTAAGGAGTCTGTACTCTCCCCCCATGACTGTAAGGAGACCACTCTCTTCCCGTGTCTGTAAGGAGACTGTACTCTCTTCCCGTGTCTGTAAGGAGACTGTACTCTCTTCCCGTGTCTGTAGGGAGACTACTCCCTTCCCGTGTCTGTAAGGAGAGTGTACTCACTTCCCGTGTCTGTAAGCAGACTGTACTCTATTCCCGTGTCGTTATGGAGTCTGTGCTCTCTTCCCTTCTCTGTAAGGAGACTACACTCTTCCCGTGTCTGTAAGGAGAATGTACTCTCTTCCCGTGTCGTTATGGATTCCGTACTCTCTTCCTGTGTCTGTAGGGAGACTGTACCCTCTTCCCGTGCCTGTAAGGAGTCTGTAGTCCCTTCCCGTGTCTGTAAGGAATCTGTACTTTCTTCCCGTGTGTGTAAGGATTCTGTACTCTCTTCCCGCGTCTGTACGGAGACTGTACTCTCATCAAGAGTCTGTAAGGAGACTGTACTCTCTTCCCGTATATGTAAGGAGACTGTACTCTCTTTGCGTGTCTGTAAGGAGACTGTACTCTCTTTGCGTGTCTGTAAGGAGTCTGTACTCTCTTCCAGTGTCTGTAAGGAGACCGTACTCCCTTCCCGTGTCTGTAAGGAGAGTGTACTCTCTGCCCGTGTCTGTAAGGAGTCTGTACTCTCCCCCCATGACTGTAAGGAGTCTGTACTCACTTCACTTGTTTGTAAGTAGTCCGTACTCTCCCCCCATGACTGTAAGGAGACCACTCTCTTCCCGTGTCTGTAAGGAGACTGTACTCTCTTCCCGTGTCTGTAAGGAGTCTGTACTCTCTTCCCGTGTCTGTAAGGAGTCCGTACTCTCTTCTCGTGTCTGTAAGGAGACTGTACTCTCTTCCCCTGTCTGTACGGAGAGTGTACTCTCACCAAGAGTCTGTAAGGAGACTACCCTCTTCCCGTGTCTGTAAGGAGACTGTACTGTCTCCCCGTGTCTGTAGGGAGACTTCTCCCTTCCCGTGTCTGGAAGGAGAGTGTACTCACTTCCCGTGTCTGTAAGGAGACTGTACTCTCTTCTCGTGTCTGTAAGGAGTCCTTACTCTCTTCTCGTGTCTGTAAGGAGACTGTACCCTCTTCCCGTGCCTGTAAGGAGTCTGTAGTCCCTTCCCGTGTCTGTAAGGAATCTGTACTTTCTTCCCGTGTGTGTAAGGATTCTGTACTCTCTTCCCGCGTCTGTACGGAGACTGTACTCTCATCAAGAGTCTGTAAGGAGACTGTACTCTCTTCCCGCATATGTAAGGAGACTGTACTCTCTTTGCGTGTCTGTAAGGAGACTGTACTCTATTTGCGTGTCTGTAAGGAGTCTGTACTCTCTTCCAGTGTCTGTAAGGAGACTGTACGCTCTTCCCGTATCTGTAAGGAAACCGTACTCCCTTCCCGTGTCGTTTAAGGAGACTGTACTCTCTTCCCGTGTCTGTAAGGAGTCTGTACTCTCTACCCGTGTCTGTAAGTAGACTGTACTCTCTTCCCGTGTCTGTAAGGAGTCTGTACTCTCCTTCATGACTGTAAGGAGTCTGTACTTTCTTCACGTTTCTGAAATGAGGCCGTACTCTCCCCCCATGACTGTAAGGAGACTACTCTCTTCCCGTGTCTGTAAGGAGAGTGTGCCATCTTCCCGAGTCTGTACTATATACAGTCTATATTCCCTTCCCGTGTCTGTAAGGAGACTGTACTCTCTTCCCGTGTCTGTAAGGAGACTGTAATCTCTTCCCGTGTCTGTACGGAGACTGTACTCTCATCAAGAGTCTGTAAGGAGACTACTCCCTTCCCGTGTCTGTAAGGAGAATGTACTCTCTTCCCGTGTCTGTAAGGAGACTGTACTCTCTTCCCGTGTCGTTATGGAATCTGTACTCTCATCCCGTGTCTGTAGGGAGACTGTAATCTCTTCCCGTGTCTGTAAGGAGTCTGTCCTCTCTTCCCGTGTCGTTAAGGAGTCTGTACTCTCTTCCCGTGTCTGTAAGGAGACTCTACGCTCTTCCCGTGTCGTTCTGGAGTCTGTACTCTCTTCCCGTGTCTGTAAGGAGACTGTACTGTCTTCCCTGTCTGTCAGGAGACGGTATTCTCCCCTCACGACTGTAGGGAGTCTGTACTCTCTTCCCGTGTCTGTAAGGAGACTGTACTGTCTTCCCTGTCTGTCAGGAGACGGTATTCTCCCCTCACGACGGTAAGGAGACTGTACTCTCTTCCCGTGTCTGTAAGGAGTCTGTACTCTCTTCCCGTGTCTGTAAGGAGTCCGTACTCTCTTCTCGTGTCTGTAAGGAGACTGTACTCTCTTCCCCTGTCTGTACGGAGAGTGTACTCTCACCAAGAGTCTGTAAGGAGACTACTCTCTTCCCGTGTCTGTAAGGAGACTGTACTGTCTCCCCGTGTCTGTAGGGAGACTTCTCCCTTCCCGTGTCTGGAAGGAGAGTGTACTCACTTCCCGTGTCTGTAAGGAGACTGTACTCTCTTCTCGTGTCTGTAAGGAGTCCTTACTCTCTTCTCGTGTCTGTAAGGAGACTGTACCCTCTTCCCGTGCCTGTAAGGAGTCTGTAGTCCCTTCCCGTGTCTGTAAGGAATCTGTACTTTCTTCCCGTGTGTGTAAGGATTCTGTACTCTCTTCCCGCGTCTGTACGGAGACTGTACTCTCATCAAGAGTCTGTAAGGAGACTGTACTCTCTTCCCGCATATGTAAGGAGACTGTACTCTCTTTGCGTGTCTGTAAGGAGACTGTACTCTATTTGCGTGTCTGTAAGGAGTCTGTACTCTCTTCCAGTGTCTGTAAGGAGACTGTACGCTCTTCCCGTATCTGTAAGGAAACCGTACTCCCTTCCCGTGTCGTTTAAGGAGACTGTACTCTCTTCCCGTGTCTGTAAGGAGTCTGTACTCTCTACCCGTGTCTGTAAGTAGACTGTACTCTCTTCCCGTGTCTGTAAGGAGTCTGTACTCTCCTTCATGACTGTAAGGAGTCTGTACTTTCTTCACGTTTCTGAAATGAGGCCGTACTCTCCCCCCATGACTGTAAGGAGACTACTCTCTTCCCGTGTCTGTAAGGAGAGTGTGCCATCTTCCCGAGTCTGTACTATATACAGTCTATATTCCCTTCCCGTGTCTGTAAGGAGACTGTACTCTCTTCCCGTGTCTGTAAGGAGACTGTAATCTCTTCCCGTGTCTGTACGGAGACTGTACTCTCATCAAGAGTCTGTAAGGAGACTACTCCCTTCCCGTGTCTGTAAGGAGAATGTACTCTCTTCCCGTGTCTGTAAGGAGACTGTACTCTCTTCCCGTGTCGTTATGGAATCTGTACTCTCATCCCGTGTCTGTAGGGAGACTGTAATCTCTTCCCGTGTCTGTAAGGAGTCTGTCCTCTCTTCCCGTGTCGTTAAGGAGTCTGTACTCTCTTCCCGTGTCTGTAAGGAGACTCTACGCTCTTCCCGTGTCGTTCTGGAGTCTGTACTCTCTTCCCGTGTCTGTAAGGAGACTGTACTGTCTTCCCTGTCTGTCAGGAGACGGTATTCTCCCCTCACGACTGTAGGGAGTCTGTACTCTCTTCCCGTGTCTGTAAGGAGACTGTACTGTCTTCCCTGTCTGTCAGGAGACGGTATTCTCCCCTCACGACGGTAAGGAGACTGTACTCTCTTCCCGTGTCTGTAAGGAGTCTGTACTCTCTTCCCGTGTCTGTAAGGAGTCCGTACTCTCTTCTCGTGTCTGTAAGGAGACTGTACTCTCTTCCCCTGTCTGTACGGAGAGTGTACTCTCACCAAGAGTCTGTAAGGAGACTACTCTCTTCCCGTGTCTGTAAGGAGACTGTACTGTCTCCCCGTGTCTGTAGGGAGACTTCTCCCTTCCCGTGTCTGGAAGGAGAGTGTACTCACTTCCCGTGTCTGTAAGGAGACTGTACTCTCTTCTCGTGTCTGTAAGGAGTCCTTACTCTCTTCTCGTGTCTGTAAGGAGACTGTACCCTCTTCCCGTGCCTGTAAGGAGTCTGTAGTCCCTTCCCGTGTCTGTAAGGAATCTGTACTTTCTTCCCGTGTGTGTAAGGATTCTGTACTCTCTTCCCGCGTCTGTACGGAGACTGTACTCTCATCAAGAGTCTGTAAGGAGACTGTACTCTCTTCCCGCATATGTAAGGAGACTGTACTCTCTTTGCGTGTCTGTAAGGAGACTGTACTCTATTTGCGTGTCTGTAAGGAGTCTGTACTCTCTTCCAGTGTCTGTAAGGAGACTGTACGCTCTTCCCGTATCTGTAAGGAAACCGTACTCCCTTCCCGTGTCGTTTAAGGAGACTGTACGCTCTTCCCGTGTCTGTAAGGAGTCTGTACTCTCTACCCGTGTCTGTAAGTAGACTGTACTCTCTTCCCGTGTCTGTAAGGAGTCTGTACTCTCCTTCATGACTGTAAGGAGTCTGTACTTTCTTCACGTTTCTGAAATGAGGCCGTACTCTCCCCCCATGACTGTAAGGAGACTACTCTCTTCCCGTGTCTGTAAGGAGAGTGTGCCATCTTCCCGAGTCTGTACTATATACAGTCTATATTCCCTTCCCGTGTCTGTAAGGAGACTGTACTCTCTTCCCGTGTCTGTAAGGAGACTGTAATCTCTTCCCGTGTCTGTACGGAGACTGTACTCTCATCAAGAGTCTGTAAGGAGACTACTCCCTTCCCGTGTCTGTAAGGAGAATGTACTCTCTTCCCGTGTCTGTAAGGAGACTGTACTCTCTTCCCGTGTCGTTATGGAATCTGTACTCTCATCCCGTGTCTGTAGGGAGACTGTAATCTCTTCCCGTGTCTGTAAGGAGTCTGTCCTCTCTTCCCGTGTCGTTAAGGAGTCTGTACTCTCTTCCCGTGTCTGTAAGGAGACTCTACGCTCTTCCCGTGTCGTTCTGGAGTCTGTACTCTCTTCCCGTGTCAGTAAGGAGACTGTACTGTCTTCCCTGTCTGTCAGGAGACGGTATTCTCCCCTCACGACTGTAGGGAGTCTGTACTCTCTTCCCGTGTCTGTAAGGAGACTGTACTGTCTTCCCTGTCTGTCAGGAGACGGTATTCTCCCCTCACGACGGTAAGGAGACTGTACTCTCTTCCCGTGTCTGTAAGGAGTCTGTACTCTCTTCCCGTGTCTGTAAGGAGTCCGTACTCTCTTCTCGTGTCTGTAAGGAGACTGTACTCTCTTCCCCTGTCTGTACGGAGAGTGTACTCTCACCAAGAGTCTGTAAGGAGACTACTCTCTTCCCGTGTCTGTAAGGAGACTGTACTGTCTCCCCGTGTCTGTAGGGAGACTACTCCGTTCCCGTGTCTGGAAGGAGAGTGTACTCACTTCCCGTGTCTGTAAGGAGACTGTACTCTCTTCTCGTGTCTGTAAGGAGTCTGTACTCTCCCCCCATGTCTGGAAGGAGTCTGTACTCTCTTCCCGTGTCTGTAAGGAGACTGTTCCCTCTTCCCGTGCCTGGAAGGAGTCTGTAGTCGTTTCCCGTGTCTGTAAGGAGACTGTACTCTGTTCCCGTGTCTGTAAGGAGACTGTACTCTCTTACCGTGTCTGTACGGAGACTGTACTTTCATCAAGAGTCTGTAAGGAGTCTACTCTCTTCCCGTGTCTGTAAGGAGACTGTACTCTCGTCCCGTGTCCTTAAGGAGCATGTACTCTCTTCCCGTGTCTGTAAGGAGACTGTACGCTCTTCCCGTGTCTGTAAGGAGACCGTACTCTCTTCCCGTGTCTGTAAGGAGACTGTACTCTCTGCCCGTGTCTGTAAGGAGTCTGTACTCTCCCCCCATGACTGTAAGGAGTCTGTACTCTCTTCACGTGTTTGTAAGGAGACCGTACTCTCCCCCCATGACTGTAAAGACAGCACTCTCTTCCCGTGTCTGTAAGGAGACTGTACTCTCTTCCCATGTCTGTAAGGAGACTGTACTCTCTTCCCGTGTCTGTAGCGAGACTACTCCCTTCCCGTGTCTGTAAGGAGAGTGTACTCACTTCCCGTGTCTGTAAGCAGACTGTACTCTCTTCCCGTGTCGTTATGGAGTCTGTGCTCTCTTCCCTTCTCTGTAAGGAGACTACACTCTTCCCGTGTCTGTAAGGAGAATGTACTCTCTTCCCGTGTCGTTATGGATTCCGTACTCTCTTCCCGTGTCTGTAGGGAGACTGTACCCTCTACCCGTGCCTGTAAGGAGTCTGTAGTCCCTTCCCGTGTCTGTAAGGAATCTGTACTTTCTTCCCGTGTGTGTAAGGACTCTGTACTATCTTCCCGCGTCTGTACGGAGACTGTACTCTCATCAAGAGTCTGTAAGGAGACTGTACTCTCTTCCCGTATATGTATGGAGACTGTACTCTCTTTGCGTGTCTGTAAGGAGACTGTACTCTCTTTGCGTGTCTGTAAGGAGTCTGTACTCTCTTCCAGTGTCTGTAAGGAGACTGTACGCACTTCCCGTGTCTGTAAGGAGACCGTACTCCCTTCCCGTGTCTGTAAGGAGAGTGTACTCTCTGCCCGTGTCTGTAAGGAGTCTGTACTCTCCCCCATGACTGTAAGGAGTCTGTACTCTCTTCACTTGTTTGTAAGTAGACCGTACTCTCCCCCCATGACTGTAAGGAGACTACTCTCTTCCCGTGTCTGTAAGGAGAGTGTGCCATCTTCCCGAGTCTGTACTATATACAGTCTATACTCCCTTCCCGTGTCTGTAACTAGACTGTACTCTCTTCCCGTGTCTGTAAGGAGTCCGTACTCTCTTCTCGTGTCTGTAAGGAGACTGTACTCTCTTCCCCTGTCTGTACGGAGAGTGTACTCTCACCAAGAGTCTGTAAGGAGACTACTCTCTTCCCGTGTCTGTAAGGAGACTGTACTGTCTCCCCGTGTCTGTAGGGAGACTACTCCGTTCCCGTGTCTGGAAGGAGAGTGTACTCACTTCCCGTGTCTGTAAGGAGACTGTACTCTCTTCTCGTGTCTGTAAGGAGTCTGTACTCTCCCCCCATGTCTGGAAGGAGTCTGTACTCTCTTCCCGTGTCTGTAAGGAGACTGTTCCCTCTTCCCGTGCCTGGAAGGAGTCTGTAGTCGTTTCCCGTGTCTGTAAGGAGACTGTACTCTGTTCCCGTGTCTGTAAGGAGACTGTACTCTCTTCCCGTGTCTGTACGGAGACTGTACTTTCATCAAGAGTCTGTAAGGAGTCTACTCTCTTCCCGTGTCTGTAAGGAGACTGTACTCTCGTCCCGTGTCCTTAAGGAGCCTGTACTCTCTTCCCGTGTCTGTAAGGAGACTGTACGCTCTTCCCGTGTCTGTAAGGAGACCGTACTCTCTTCCCGTGTCTGTAAGGAGTCTGTACTCTCTTCCCTTGTCTGTAAGGAGACTGTACTCTCTTCCCGTGTCTGTAAGGAGTCTGTACTATCTTCACGTGTTTGTAAGGAGTCTGTACTCTCTGCCCGTGTCTGTAAGGAGACTGTACTCTCTGCCCGTGTCTGTAAGGAGTCTGTACTCTCCCCCCATGACTGTAAGGAGTCTGTACTCTCTTCACGTGTTTGTAAGGAGACCGTACTCTCCCCCCATGACTGTAAGGAGAGCACTCTCTTCACGTGTCTGTAAGGAGGCTGTACTCTCTTCCCGTGTCTGTAAGGAGACTGTACTCTCTTCCCGTGTCTGTAGGGAGACTACTCCCTTCCCGTGTCTGTAAGGAGAGTGTACTCACTTCCCGTGTCTGTAAGCAGACTGTACTCTCTTCCCGTGTCGTTATGGAGTCTGTGCTCTCTTCCCTTCTCTGTAAGGAGACTACACTCTTCCCGTGTCTGTAAGGAGAATGTACTCTCTTCCCGTGTCGTTATGGATTCCGTACTCTCTTCCCGTGTCTGTAGGGAGACTGTACCCTCTTCCCGTGCCTGTAAGGAGTCTGTAGTCCCTTCCCGTGTCTGTAAGGAATCTGTACTTTCTTCCCGTGTGTGTAAGGATTCTGTACTCTCTTCCCGCGTCTGTACGGAGACTGTACTCTCATCAAGAGTCTGTAAGGAGACTGTACGCACTTCCCGTGTCTGTAAGGAGACCGTACTCCCTTCCCGTGTCTGTAAGGAGAGTGTACTCTCTGCCCGTGTCTGTAAGGAGTCTGTACTCTCATCCCGTGTCTGTAGGGAGACTGTAATCTCTTCCCGTGTCTGTAAGGAGTCTGTCCTCTCTTCCCGTGTCGTTAAGGAGTCTGTACTCTCTTCCCGTGTCTGTAAGGAGACTGTACGCTCTTCCCGTGTCGTTCTGGAGTCTGTACTCTCTTCCCGTGTCTGTAAGGAGACTGTACTGTCTTCCCTGTCTGTCAGGAGACGGTATTCTCCCCTCACGACTGTAGGGAGTCTGTACTCTCTTCCCGTGTCTGTAAGGAGACTGTACTGTCTTCCCTGTCTGTCAGGAGACGGTATTCTCCCCTCACGACGGTAAGGAGACTGTACTCTCTTCCCGTGTCTGTAAGGAGTCTGTACTCTCTTCCCGTGTCTGTAAGGAGTCCGTACTCTCTTCTCGTGTCTGTAAGGAGACTCTACTCTCTTCCCCTGTCTGTACGGAGAGTGTACTCTCACCAAGAGTCTGTAAGGAGACTACTCTCTTCCCGTGTCTGTAAGGAGACTGTACTGTCTCCCCGTGTCTGTAGGGAGACTACTCCGTTCCCGTGTCTGGAAGGAGAGTGTACTCACTTCCCGTGTCTGTAAGGAGTCTGTACTCTCCCCCCATGTCAGGAAGGAGTCTGTACTCTCTTCCCGTGTCTGTAAGGAGACTGTACCCTCTTCCCGTGCCTGGAAGGAGTCTGTAGTCGTTTCCCGTGTCTGTAAGGAGACTGTACTCTGTTCCCGTGTCTGTAAGGAGACTGTACTCTCTTCCCGTGTCTGTACGGAGACTGTACTTTCATCAAGAGTCTGTAAGGAGTCTACTTTCTTCCCGTGTCTGTAAGGAGACTGTACTCTCGTCCCGTGTCCTTAAGGAGCCTGTACTCTCTTCCCGTGTCTGTAAGGAGACTGTACGCTCTTCCCGTGTCTGTAAGGAGACCGTACTCTCTTCCCGTGTCTGTAAGGAGTCTGTACTCTCTTCCCGTGTCTGTAAGGAGACTGTACTCTCTTCCCGTGTCTGTAAGGAGTCTGTACTATCTTCACGTGTTTGTAAGGAATCTGTACTCTCTGCCCGTGTCTGTAAGGAGACTGTACTCTCTGCCCGTGTCTGTAAGGAGTCTGTACTCTCCCCCCATGACTGTAAGGAGTCTGTACTCTCTTCACGTGTTTGTAAGGAGACCGTACTCTCCCCCCATGACTGTAAGGAGACCACTCTCTTCCCGTGTCTGTAAGGAGACTGTACTCTCTTCCCGTGTCTGTAAGGAGACTGTACTCTCTTCCCGTGTCTGTAGGGAGACTACTCCCTTCCCGTGTCTGTAAGGAGAGTGTACTCACTTCCCGTGTCTGTAAGCAGACTGTACTCTCTTCCCGTGTCGTTATGGAGTCTGTGCTCTCTTCCCTTCTCTGTAAGGAGACTACACTCTTCCCGTGTCTGTAAGGAGAATGTACTCTCTTCCCGTGTCGTTATGGATTCCGTACTCTCTTCCCGTGTCTGTAGGGAGACTGTACCCTCTTCCCGTGCCTGTAAGGAGTCTGTAGTCCCTTCCCGTGTCTGTAAGGAATCTGTACTTTCTTCCCGTGTGTGTAAGGATTCTGTACTCTCTTCCCGCGTCTGTACGGAGACTGTACTCTCATCAAGAGTCTGTAAGGAGACTGTACTCTCTTCCCGTATATGTAAGGAGACTGTACTCTCTTTGCGTGTCTGTAAGGAGACTGTACTCTCTTTGCGTGTCTGTAAGGAGTCTGTACTCTCTTCCAGTGTCTGTAAGGAGACTGTACGCACTTCCCGTGTCTGTAAGGAGAGTGTACTCTCTGCCCGTGTCTGTAAGGAGTCTGTACTCTCCCCCCATGACTGTAAGGAGTCTGTACTCTCTTCACTTGTTTGTAAGTAGACCGTACTCTCCCCCCATGACTGTAAGGAGACCACTCTCTTCCCGTGTCTGTAAGGAGACTGTACTCTCTTCCCGTGTCTGTAAGGAGTCTGTACTCTCTTCCCGTGTCTGTAAGGAGTCCGTACTCTCTTCTCGTGTCTGTAAGGAGACTGTACTCTCTTCCCCTGTCTGTACGGAGAGTGTACTCTCACCAAGAGTCTGTAAGGAGACTACTCTCTTCCCGTGTCTGTAAGGAGACTGTACTGTCTCCCCGTGTCTGTAGGGAGACTTCTCCCTTCCCGTGTCTGGAAGGAGAGTGTACTCACTTCCCGTGTCTGTAAGGAGACTGTACTCTCTTCTCGTGTCTGTAAGGAGTCCGTACTCTCTTCTCGTGTCTGTAAGGAGACTGTACTCTCTTCCCGTGTCTGTACGGAGACTGTACTGTCTCCCCGTGTCTGTAGGGAGACTTCTCCCCCCCATGACTGGACGGAGTCTGTACATTCTTCCCGTGTCTGTAAGGAGACTGTACCCTCTTCCCGTGCCTGTAAGGAGTCTGTAGTCCCTTCCCGTGTCTGTAAGGAATCTGTACTTTCTTCCCGTGTGTGTAAGGATTCTGTACTCTCTTCCCGCGTCTGTACGGAGACAGTACTCTCATCAAGAGTCTGTAAGGAGACTGTACTCTCTTCCCCTATATGTAAGGAGACTGTACTCTCTTTGCTTGTCTGTAAGGAGTCCGTACTCTCTTCTCGTGTCTGTAAGGAGACTGTACTCTCTTCCCCTGTCTGTACGGAGAGTGTACTCTCACCAAGAGTCTGTAAGGAGACTACTCTCTTCCCGTGTCTGTACGGAGACTGTACTGTCTCCCCGTGTCTGTAGGGAGACTTCTCCCCCCCATGACAGGACGGAGTCTGTACTCTCTTCCCGTGTCTGTAAGGAGACTGTACCCTCTTCCCGTGCCTGTAAGGAGTCTGTAGTCCCTTCCCGTGTCTGTAAGGAATCTGTACTTTCTTCCCGTGTGTGTAAGGATTCTGTACTCTCTTCCCGCGTCTGTACGGAGACTGTACTCTCATCAAGAGTCTGTAAGGAGACTATACTCTCTTCTCGTATATGTAAGGAGACTGTACTCTCTTTGCGTGTCTGTAAGGAGACTGTACTCTCTTTGCGTGTCTGTAAGGAGTCTGTACTCTCTTCCAGTGTCTGTAAGTTGACTGTACGCACTTCCCGTGTCTGTAAGGAGACCGTACTCCCTTCCCGTGTCATTCTGGAGTCTGTACTCTCATTGCGTGTCTGTAAGGAGTCTGTACTGTCTTCCCTGTCTGTAAGGATTCGGTATTCTCCTCCCATGACTGTAAGGAGTCTGTACTCTCTTCACGTGTCTGTAAGGAGACCGTACTCTCCCCCCATGACTGTAAGGATACTACTGTCTTCCCGTGTCTGTAAGGAGAGTGTACCCTCTTCCCGACTCTGTACTATATACAGTCTATACTCCCTTCCCGTGTCTGTAAGGAGACTGTACTCTCTTCCCGTGTCTGTAAGGAGTCTGTCCTCTCCTCCCGTGCCTGTAAGGAGTCTGTACTGTCTTCCCTGTCTGTAAGGAGTCTGTCCTCTCTTCCCGTGTCTGTATGGAGTCTGTACTCTCTACCCGTGTCTGTAAGGAGTCTGTCCTCTCTTCCCGTGTCTGTATGGAGTCTGTACTGTCTTCCCTGTCTGTAAGGATTCGGTATTCTCCTCCCATGACTGTAAGGAGTCTGTACTCTCTTCACGTGCCTGTAAGGAGACCGTACTCTCCCCCCATGACTGTAAGGATACTACTGTCTTCCCGTGTCTGTAAGGAGAGTGTACCCTCTTCCCGACTCTGTATATATACAGTCTATACTCCCTTCCCGTGTCTGTAAGGAGACTGTACTCTCTTCCCGTGTCTGTAAGGAGTCTGTCCTCTCTTCCCGTGCCTGTAAGGAGTCCGTACTCTCTTCTCGTGTCTGTAAGGAGACTGTACTCTCTTCCCCTGTCTGTACGGAGAGTGTACTCTCACCAAGAGTCTGTAAGGAGACTACTCTCTTCCCGTGTCTGTACGGAGACTGTACTGTCTCCCCGTGTCTGTAGGGAGACTTCTCCCCCCCATGACTGGACGGAGTCTGTACTCTCTTCCCGTGTCTGTAAGGAGACTGTACCCTCTTCCCGTGCCTGTAAGGAGTCTGTAGTCCCTTCCCGTGTCTGTAAGGAATCTGTACTTTCTTCCCGTGTGTGTAAGGATTCTGTACTCTCTTCCCGCGTCTGTACGGAGACTGTACTCTCATCAAGAGTCCGTAAGGAGACTGTACTCTCTTCCCGTATATGTAAGGAGACTGTACTCTCTTTGCGTGTCTGAAAGGAGACTGTACTCTCTTTGCGTGTCTCTAAGGAGTCTGTACTCTCTTCCAGTGTCTGTAAGTTGACTGTACGCACTTCCCGTGTCTGTAAGGAGACCGTACTCCCTTCCCGTGTCATTCTGGAGTCTGTACTCTCATTGCGCGTCTGTAAGGAGTCTGTACTGTCCTCCCTGTCTGTAAGGATTCGGTATTCTCCTCCCATGACTGTAAGGAGTCTGTACTCTCTTCACGTGTCTGTAAGGAGACCGTACTCTCCCCCCATGACTGTAAGGATACTACTGTCTTCCCGTGTCTGTAAGGAGAGTGTACCCTCTTCCCGACTCTGTACTATATACAGTCTATACTCCCTTCCCGTGTCTGTAAGGAGACTGTACTCTCTTCCCGTGTCTGTAAGGAGTCTGTCCTCTCCTCCCGTGCCTGTAAGGAGTCTGTACAGTCTTCCCTGTCTGTAAGGAGTCTGTCCTCGCTTCCCGTGTCTGTATGGAGTCTGTACTCTCTACCCGTGTCTGTAAGGAGTCTGTCCTCTCTTCCCGTGTCTGTATGGAGTCTGTACTGTCTTCCCTGTCTGTAAGGATTCGGTATTCTCCTCCCATGACTGTAAGGAGTCTGTACTCTCTTCACGTGTCTGTAAGGAGACCGTACTCTCCCCCCATGACTGTAAGGATACTACTGTCTTCCCGTGTCTGTAAGGAGAGTGTACCCTCTTCCCGACTCTGTACTATATACAGTCTATACTCCCTTCCCGTGTTTGTAAGGAGACTGTACTCTCTTCCCGTGTCTGTAAGGAGTCTGTCCTCCCTTCCCGTGTCTGTAAGGAGTCTCTACTCTCCCCCCATGACTGTAAGGAGACTGTACTCTCTTCCAGTGTCTGTAAGGAGTCTGTACTCTCTTCCCGTGTCTGTAAGGAGACTGTACTCTCTTCCAGTGTCTGTAAGGAGTCTGTACTCTCTTCCCGTGTCTGTAAGGAGTCTGTACTCTCCCCCCATGACTGTAAGGAGTCTGTACTCTCTTCACGTGTCTGTAAGGAGACCGTACTCTCCCCCCATGACTGTAAGGATACTACTGTCTTCCCGTGTCTGTAAGGAGAGTGTACCCTCTTCCCGACTCTGTACTATATACAGTCTATACTCCCTTCCCGTGTCTGTAAGGAGACTGTACTCTCTTCCCGTGTCTGTAAGGAGTCTGTCCTCTCTTCCCGTGCCTGTAAGGAGTCTGTACTGTCTTCCCTGTCTGTAAGGAGTCTGTCCTCGCTTCCCGTGTCTGTATGGAGTCTGTACTCTCTACCCGTGTCTGTAAGGAGTCTGTCCTCTCTTCCCGTGTCTGTATGGAGTCTGTACTGTCTTCCCTGTCTGTAAGGATTCGGTATTCTCCTCCCATGACTGTAAGGAGTCTGTATTCTCTTCACGTGTCTGTAAGGAGACCGTACTCTCCCCCCATGACTGTAAGGATACTACTGTCTTCCCGTGTCTGTAAGGAGAGTGTACCCACTTCCCGACTCTGTACTTTATACAGTCTATACTCCCTTCCCGTGAATGTAAGGAGACTGTACTCTCTTCCCGTGTCGTTGTGGAATCTGTACTCTCTTCCCGTGTCTGTAGGGAGACTGTACTCTCTTCTCGTGTCGTTCTGGAGTCTGTACTCTCTCCCGGTGTCTGTAAGGAGACTGTCCTGTCTTCCCTGTCTGTAAGGAGACGGTATTCTCCCCCATGACTGTAAGGAGACTGTACTCTCTTCCCGTATCTGTAAGGAGTCTGTACTCTCTACCCGTGTCTGTAAGGAGACTGTACTCTCTTCCCGTGTCTGTAAGGAGTCTGTACTCTCCCCCCATGACTGTAAGGAGACTGTACTCTCTTCCCGTATCTGTAAGGAGTCTGTACTCTCCACCCGTGTCTGTAAGGAGACTGTACTCTCTTCCCGTGTCTGTAAGGTGTCAGTAATCTCTTCCCGTGTCTGTAAGGAGTCTGTACTCTCTTCCCGTGTCTGTAAGGAGACTACTCCCTTCCCGTGTCTGTAAGGAGACTATACTCTCGTCCCGTGTCGTTAAGGAGTCTGTACTCTCTTCCCGTGTCTGTAAGGAGACTGTGCTGTCTTCCCGTGTCTGTAAGGAGACCGTACTCCCTTCCCGTGTCGTTCTGGAGTCTGTACTCTTTTCCCGTGTCTGTAAGGAGACTGTACCCTCTTCCGTGTCTGTAAGGAGTCTGTCCTCTCTTCCCGTGCCTGTAAGGAGTCTGTACTGTCGTCCCTGTCTGTAAGGAGACGGTATTCTCCCCCCATGACCGTAAGGAGTCTGTACTCTCTTCCCGTGTCTGTAAGGAGTCTGTACTCTCTTCCCGTGTCTGTAAGGAGTCCGTACTCTCCTCTCGTGTCTGTAAGGAGACTGTACTCTCTTCCCCTGTCTGTACGGAGAGTGTACTCTCACCAAGAGTCTGTAGGGAGACTTCTCCCTTCCCGTGTCTGGAAGGAGAGTGTACTCACTTCCCGTGTCTGTAAGGAGACTGTACTCTCTTCTTGTGTCTGTAAGGAGTCTGTACTCTCCCCCCATGTCTGGAAGGAGACTGTACTCTCTTCCAGTGTCTGTAAGGAGTCTGTACTCTCTTCCCGTGTCTGTAAGGAGACTGTACTCTCTTCCAGTGTCTGTAAGGAGTCTGTACTCTCTTCCCGTGTCTGTAAGGAGTCTGTACTCTCCCCCCATGACTGTAAGGAGTCTGTACTCTCTTCACGTGTCTGTAAGGAGACCGTACTCTCCCCCCATGACTGTAAGGATACTACTGTCTTCCCGTGTCTGTAAGGAGAGTGTACCCTCTTCCCGACTCTGTACTATATACAGTCTATACTCCCTTCCCGTGTCTGTAAGGAGACTGTACTCTCTTCCCGTGTCTGTAAGGAGTCTGTCCTCTCTTCCCGTGCCTGTAAGGAGTCTGTACTGTCTTCCCTGTCTGTAAGGAGTCTGTCCTCGCTTCCCGTGTCTGTATGGAGTCTGTACTCTCTACCCGTGTCTGTAAGGAGTCTGTCCTCTCTTCCCGTGTCTGTATGGAGTCTGTACTGTCTTCCCTGTCTGTAAGGATTCGGTATTCTCCTCCCATGACTGTAAGGAGTCTGTATTCTCTTCACGTGTCTGTAAGGAGACCGTACTCTCCCCCCATGACTGTAAGGATACTACTGTCTTCCCGTGTCTGTAAGGAGAGTGTACCCACTTCCCGACTCTGTACTTTATACAGTCTATACTCCCTTCCCGTGAATGTAAGGAGACTGTACTCTCTTCCCGTGTCGTTGTGGAATCTGTACTCTCTTCCCGTGTCTGTAGGGAGACTGTACTCTCTTCTCGTGTCGTTCTGGAGTCTGTACTCTCTCCCGGTGTCTGTAAGGAGACTGTCCTGTCTTCCCTGTCTGTAAGGAGACGGTATTCTCCCCCATGACTGTAAGGAGACTGTACTCTCTTCCCGTATCTGTAAGGAGTCTGTACTCTCTACCCGTGTCTGTAAGGAGACTGTACTCTCTTCCCGTGTCTGTAAGGAGTCTGTACTCTCCCCCCATGACTGTAAGGAGACTGTACTCTCTTCCCGTATCTGTAAGGAGTCTGTACTCTCCACCCGTGTCTGTAAGGAGACTGTACTCTCTTCCCGTGTCTGTAAGGTGTCAGTAATCTCTTCCCGTGTCTGTAAGGAGTCTGTACTCTCTTCCCGTGTCTGTAAGGAGACTACTCCCTTCCCGTGTCTGTAAGGAGACTATACTCTCGTCCCGTGTCGTTAAGGAGTCTGTACTCTCTTCCCGTGTCTGTAAGGAGACTGTGCTGTCTTCCCGTGTCTGTAAGGAGACCGTACTCCCTTCCCGTGTCGTTCTGGAGTCTGTACTCTTTTCCCGTGTCTGTAAGGAGACTGTACCCTCTTCCGTGTCTGTAAGGAGTCTGTCCTCTCTTCCCGTGCCTGTAAGGAGTCTGTACTGTCGTCCCTGTCTGTAAGGAGACGGTATTCTCCCCCCATGACCGTAAGGAGTCTGTACTCTCTTCCCGTGTCTGTAAGGAGTCTGTACTCTCTTCCCGTGTCTGTAAGGAGTCCGTACTCTCCTCTCGTGTCTGTAAGGAGACTGTACTCTCTTCCCCTGTCTGTACGGAGAGTGTACTCTCACCAAGAGTCTGTAGGGAGACTTCTCCCTTCCCGTGTCTGGAAGGAGAGTGTACTCACTTCCCGTGTCTGTAAGGAGACTGTACTCTCTTCTTGTGTCTGTAAGGAGTCTGTACTCTCCCCCCATGTCTGGAAGGAGTCTGTACTCTCTTCCCGTGTCTGTAAGGAGAGTGTACCCTCTTCCCGACTCTGTACTATATACAGTCTATACTCCCTTCCCGTGTTTGTAAGGAGACTGTACTCTCTTCCCGTGTCTGTAAGGAGTCTGTCCTCCCTTCCCGTGTCTGTAAGGAGTCTCTACTCTCCCCCCATGACTGTAAGGAGACTGTACTCTCTTCCAGTGTCTGTAAGGAGTCTGTACTCTCTTCCCGTGTCTGTAAGGAGACTGTACTCTCTTCCAGTGTCTGTAAGGAGTCTGTACTCTCTTCCCGTGTCTGTAAGGAGTCTGTACTCTCCCCCCATGACTGTAAGGAGTCTGTACTCTCTTCACGTGTCTGTAAGGAGACCGTACTCTCCCCCCATGACTGTAAGGATACTACTGTCTTCCCGTGTCTGTAAGGAGAGTGTACCCTCTTCCCGACTCTGTACTATATACAGTCTATACTCCCTTCCCGTGTCTGTAAGGAGACTGTACTCTCTTCCCGTGTCTGTAAGGAGTCTGTCCTCTCTTCCCGTGCCTGTAAGGAGTCTGTACTGTCTTCCCTGTCTGTAAGGAGTCTGTCCTCGCTTCCCGTGTCTGTATGGAGTCTGTACTCTCTACCCGTGTCTGTAAGGAGTCTGTCCTCTCTTCCCGTGTCTGTATGGAGTCTGTACTGTCTTCCCTGTCTGTAAGGATTCGGTATTCTCCTCCCATGACTGTAAGGAGTCTGTATTCTCTTCACGTGTCTGTAAGGAGACCGTACTCTCCCCCCATGACTGTAAGGATACTACTGTCTTCCCGTGTCTGTAAGGAGAGTGTACCCACTTCCCGACTCTGTACTTTATACAGTCTATACTCCCTTCCCGTGAATGTAAGGAGACTGTACTCTCTTCCCGTGTCGTTGTGGAATCTGTACTCTCTTCCCGTGTCTGTAGGGAGACTGTACTCTCTTCTCGTGTCGTTCTGGAGTCTGTACTCTCTCCCGGTGTCTGTAAGGAGACTGTCCTGTCTTCCCTGTCTGTAAGGAGACGGTATTCTCCCCCATGACTGTAAGGAGACTGTACTCTCTTCCCGTATCTGTAAGGAGTCTGTACTCTCTACCCGTGTCTGTAAGGAGACTGTACTCTCTTCCCGTGTCTGTAAGGAGTCTGTACTCTCCCCCCATGACTGTAAGGAGACTGTACTCTCTTCCCGTATCTGTAAGGAGTCTGTACTCTCCACCCGTGTCTGTAAGGAGACTGTACTCTCTTCCCGTGTCTGTAAGGTGTCAGTAATCTCTTCCCGTGTCTGTAAGGAGTCTGTACTCTCTTCCCGTGTCTGTAAGGAGACTACTCCCTTCCCGTGTCTGTAAGGAGACTATACTCTCGTCCCGTGTCGTTAAGGAGTCTGTACTCTCTTCCCGTGTCTGTAAGGAGACTGTGCTGTCTTCCCGTGTCTGTAAGGAGACCGTACTCCCTTCCCGTGTCGTTCTGGAGTCTGTACTCTTTTCCCGTGTCTGTAAGGAGACTGTACCCTCTTCCGTGTCTGTAAGGAGTCTGTCCTCTCTTCCCGTGCCTGTAAGGAGTCTGTACTGTCGTCCCTGTCTGTAAGGAGACGGTATTCTCCCCCCATGACCGTAAGGAGTCTGTACTCTCTTCCCGTGTCTGTAAGGAGTCTGTACTCTCTTCCCGTGTCTGTAAGGAGTCCGTACTCTCCTCTCGTGTCTGTAAGGAGACTGTACTCTCTTCCCCTGTCTGTACGGAGAGTGTACTCTCACCAAGAGTCTGTAGGGAGACTTCTCCCTTCCCGTGTCTGGAAGGAGAGTGTACTCACTTCCCGTGTCTGTAAGGAGACTGTACTCTCTTCTTGTGTCTGTAAGGAGTCTGTACTCTCCCCCCATGTCTGGAAGGAGTCTGTACTCTCTTCCCGTGTCTGTAAGGAGACTGTACTCTGTTCCCGTGTCTGTAAGGAGACTGTACTCTCTTCCCGTGTTTGTACGGAGACTGTACTCTCATCAAGAGTCTGTAAGGAGTCTACTCTCTTCCCGTGTCTGTAAGGAGACTGTACTCTCGTCCCGTGTCCTTAAGGAGCCTGTAGTCTCTTCCCGTGTCTGTAAGGAGACTGTACGCTCTTCCCGTGTCTGTAAGGAGACCGTACTCTCTTCCCGTGTCTGTAAGGAGTCTGTACTCTCTTCCCGTGTCTGTAAGGAGACTGTACTCTCTTCCCGTGTCTGTAAGGAGTCTGTACTCTCTTCACGTGTTTGTAAGGAGTCTGTACTCTCTTCCCGTATATGTAAGGAGACTGTACTCTCTTTGCGTGTCTGTAAGGAGACTGTACTCTCTTTGCGTGTCTGTAAGCAGTCTGTACTCTCTTCCAGTGTCTGTAAGTTGACTGTACGCACTTCCCGTGTCTGTAAGGAGACCGTACTCCCTTCCCGTGTCATTCTGGAGTCTGTACTCTCATTGCGTGTCTGTAAGGAGTCTGTACTGTCTTCCCTGTCTGTAAGGATTCGGTATTCTCCTCCCATGACTGTAAGGAGTCTGTACTCTCTTCACGTGTCTGTAAGGAGACCGTACTCTCCCCCCATGACTGTAAGGATACTACTGTCTTCCCGTGTCTGTAAGGAGAGTGTACCCTCTTCCCGACTCTGTACTATATACAGTCTATACTCCCTTCCCGTGTCTGTAAGGAGACTGTACTCTCTTCCCGTGTCTGTAAGGAGTCTGTCCTCTCCTCCCGTGCCTGTAAGGAGTCTGTACTGTCTTCCCTGTCTGAAAGGAGTCTGTCCTCTCTTCCCGTGTCTGTATGGAGTCTGTACTCTCTACCCGTGTCTGTAAGGAGTCTGTCCTCTCTTCCCGTGCCTGTAAGGAGTCCGTACTCTCTTCTCGTGTCTGTAAGGAGACTGTACTCTCTTCCCCTGTCTGTACGGAGAGTGTACTCTCACCAAGAGTCTGTAAGGAGACTACTCTCTTCCCGTGTCTGTACGGAGACTGTACTGTCTCCTCGTGTCTGTAGGCAGACTTCTCCCCCCCATGACTGGACGGAGTCTGTACTCTCTTCTCGTGTCTGTAAGGAGACTGTACCCTCTTCCCGTGCCTGTAAGGAGTCTGTAGTCCCTTCCCGTGTCTGTAAGGAATCTGTACTTTCTTCCCGTGTGTGTAAGGATTCTGTACTCTCTTCCCGCGTCTGTACGGAGACTGTACTCTCATCAAGAGTCTGTAAGGAGACTGTACTCTCTTCCCGTATATGTAAGGAGACTGTACTCTCTTTGCGTGTCTGTAAGGAGACTGTACTCTCTTTGCGTGTCTGTAAGGAGTCTGTACTCTCTTCCAGTGTCTGTAAGTTGACTGTACGCACTTCCCGTGTCTGTATGGAGACCGTACTCCCTTCCCGTGTCATTCTGGAGTCTGTACTCTCATTGCGTGTCTGTAAGGAGTCTGTACTGTCCTCCCTGTCTGTAAGGATTCGGTATTCTCCTCCCATGACTGTAAGGAGTCTGTACTCTCTTCACGTGTCTGTAAGGAGACCGTACTCTCCCCCCATGACTGTAAGGATACTACTGTCTTCCCGTGTCTGTAAGGAGAGTGTACCCTCTTCCCGACTCTGTACTATATACAGTCTATACTCCCTTCCCGTGTTTGTAAGGAGACTGTACTCTCTTCCCGTGTCTGTAAGGAGTCTGTCCTCCCTTCCCGTGTCTGTAAGGAGTCTCTACTCTCCCCCCATGACTGTAAGGAGACTGTACTCTCTTCCAGTGTCTGTAAGGAGTCTGTCCTCTCCTCCCGTGCCTGTAAGGAGGCTGTACTGTCTTCCCTGTCTGTAAGGAGTCTGTCCTCTCTTCCCGTGTCTGTATGGAGTCTGTACTCTCTACCCGTGTCTGTAAGGAGTCTGTCCTCTCTTCCCGTGTCTGTATGGAGTCTGTACTGTCTTCCCTGTCTGTAAGGATTCGGTATTCTCCTCCCATGACTGTAAGGAGTCTGTACTCTCTTCACGTGTCTGTAAGGAGACCGTACTCTCCCCCCATGACTGTAAGGATACTACTGTCTTCCCGTGTCTGTAAGGAGAGTGTACCCTCTTCCCGACTCTGTACTATATACAGTCTATACTCCCTTCCCGTGTCTGTAAGGAGACTGTACTCTCTTCCCGTGTCTGTAAGGAGTCTGTCCTCTCTTCCCGTGTCTGTAAGGAGTCTCTACTCTCCCCCCATGACTGTAAGGAGACTGTACTCTCTTCCAGTGTCTGTAAGGATTCTGTACTCTCTTCCCGTGTCTGTAAGGAGACTGTACTCTCTTCCAGTGTCTGTAAGGAGTCTGTACTCTCTTCCCGTGTCTGTTAGGAGTCTCTACTCTCCCCCCATGACTGTAAGGAGTCTGTACTCTCTTCACGTGTCTGTAAGGAGACCGTACTCTCCCCCCATGACTGTAAGGATACTACTGTCTTCCCGTGTCTGTAAGGAGAGTGTACCCTCTTCCCGACTCTGTACTATATACAGTCTATACTCCCTTCCCGTGTCTGTAAGGAGACTGTACTCTCTTCCCGTGTCTGTAAGGAGTCTGTCCTCTCTTCCCGTGCCTGTAAGGAGTCTGTACTGTCTTCCCTGTCTGTAAGGAGTCTGTCCTCGCTTCCCGTGTCTGTATGGAGTCTGTACTCTCTACCCGTGTCTGTAAGGAGTCTGTCCTCTCTTCCCGTGTCTGTATGGAGTCTGTACTGTCTTCCCTGTCTGTAAGGATTCGGTATTCTCCTCCCATGACTGTAAGGAGTCTGTACTCTCTTCACGTGTCTGTAAGGAGACCGTACTCTCCCCCCATGACTGTAAGGATACTACTGTCTTCCCGTGTCTGTAAGGAGAGTGTACCCACTTCCCGACTCTGTACTTTATACAGTCTATACTCCCTTCCCGTGTCTGTAAGGAGACTGTACTCTCTTCCCGTGTCGTTGTGGAATCTGTACTCTCTTCCCGTGTCTGTAGGGAGACTGTACTCTCTTCCCGTGTCGTTCTGGAGTCTGTACTCTCTCCCGGTGTCTGTAAGGAGACTGTCCTGTCTTCCCTGTCTGTAAGGAGACGGTATTCTCCCCCATGACTGTAAGGAGACTGTACTCTCTTCCCGTATCTGTAAGGAGTCTGTACTCTCTACCCGTGTCTGTAAGGAGACTGTACTCTCTTCCCGTGTCTGTAAGGAGTCTGTACTCTCCCCCCATGACTGTAAGGAGACTGTACTCTCTTCCCGTATCTGTAAGGAGTCTGTACTCTCCACCCGTGTCTGTAAGGAGACTGTACTCTCTTCCCGTGTCTGTAAGGTGTCAGTAATCTCTTCCCGTGTCTGTAAGGAGTCTGTACTCTCTTCCCGTGTCTGTAAGGAGACTACTCCCTTCCCGTGTCTGTAAGGAGACTATACTCTCGTCCCGTGTCGTTAAGGAGTCTGTACTCTCTTCCCGTGTCTGTAAGGAGACTGTGCTGTCTTCCCGTGTCTGTAAGGAGACCGTACTCCCTTCCCGTGTCGTTCTGGAGTCTGTACTCTTTTCCCGTGTCTGTAAGGAGACTGTACCCTCTTCCGTGTCTGTAAGGAGTCTGTCCTCTCTTCCCGTGCCTGTAAGGAGTCTGTACTGTCGTCCCTGTCTGTAAGGAGACGGTATTCTCCCCCCATGTCCGTAAGGAGTCTGTACTCTCTTCCCGTGTCTGTAAGGAGTCTGTACTCTCTTCACGTGTTTGTAAGGAGTCTGTACTCTCTGCCCGTGTCTGTAAGGAGAGTGTACTCTCTGCCCGTGTCTGTAAGGAGTCTGTACTCTCCCCCCATGACTGTAAGGAGTCTGTACTCTCTTCACTTGTTTGTAAGTAGACCGTACTCTCCCCCCATGACTGTAAGGAGACCACTCTCTTCCCGTGTCTGTAAGGAGACTGTACTCTCTTCCCGTGTCTGTAAGGAGTCTGTACTCTCTTCCCGTGTCTGTAAGGAGACTACTCCCTTCCCGTGTCTGTAAGGAGACTATACTCTCGTCCCGTGTCGTTAAGGAGTCTGTACTCTCTTCCCGTGTCTGTAAGGAGACTGTGCTGTCTTCCCGTGTCTGTAAGGAGACCGTACTCCCTTCCCGTGTCGTTCTGGAGTCTGTACTCTTTTCCCGTGTCTGTAAGGAGACTGTACCCTCTTCCGTGTCTGTAAGGAGTCTGTCCTCTCTTCCCGTGCCTGTAAGGAGTCTGTACTGTCGTCCCTGTCTGTAAGGAGACGGTATTCTCCCCCCATGACCGTAAGGAGTCTGTACTCTCTTCCCGTGTCTGTAAGGAGTCTGTACTCTCTTCCCGTGTCTGTAAGGAGTCCGTACTCTCCTCTCGTGTCTGTAAGGAGACTGTACTCTCTTCCCCTGTCTGTACGGAGAGTGTACTCTCACCAAGAGTCTGTAGGGAGACTTCTCCCTTCCCGTGTCTGGAAGGAGAGTGTACTCACTTCCCGTGTCTGTAAGGAGACTGTACTCTCTTCTTGTGTCTGTAAGGAGTCTGTACTCTCCCCCCATGTCTGGAAGGAGTCTGTACTCTCTTCCCGTGTCTGTAAGGAGACTGTACTCTGTTCCCGTGTCTGTAAGGAGACTGTACTCTCTTCCCGTGTTTGTACGGAGACTGTACTCTCATCAAGAGTCTGTAAGGAGTCTACTCTCTTCCCGTGTCTGTAAGGAGACTGTACTCTCGTCCCGTGTCCTTAAGGAGCCTGTAGTCTCTTCCCGTGTCTGTAAGGAGACTGTACGCTCTTCCCGTGTCTGTAAGGAGACCGTACTCTCTTCCCGTGTCTGTAAGGAGTCTGTACTCTCTTCCCGTGTCTGTAAGGAGACTGTACTCTCTTCCCGTGTCTGTAAGGAGTCTGTACTCTCTTCACGTATATGTAAGGAGACTGTACTCTCTTTGCGTGTCTGTAAGGAGACTGTACTCTCTTTGCGTGTCTGTAAGCAGTCTGTACTCTCTTCCAGTGTCTGTAAGTTGACTGTACGCCCTTCCCGTGTCTGTAAGGAGACCGTACTCCCTTCCCGTGTCATTCTGGAGTCTGTACTCTCATTGCGTGTCTGTAAGGAGTCTGTACTGTCTTCCCTGTCTGTAAGGATTCGGTATTCTCCTCCCATGACTGTAAGGAGTCTGTACTCTCTTCACGTGTCTGTAAGGAGACCGTACTCTCCCCCCATGACTGTAAGGATACTACTGTCTTCCCGTGTCTGTAAGGAGAGTGTACCCTCTTCCCGACTCTGTACTATATACAGTCTATACTCCCTTCCCGTGTCTGTAAGGAGACTGTACTCTCTTCCCGTGTCTGTAAGGAGTCTGTCCTCTCCTCCCGTGCCTGTAAGGAGTCTGTACTGTCTTCCCTGTCTGTAAGGAGTCTGTCCTCTCTTCCCGTGTCTGTATGGAGTCTGTACTCTCTACCCGTGTCTGTAAGGAGTCTGTCCTCTCTTCCCGTGCCTGTAAGGAGTCCGTACTCTCTTCTCGTGTCTGTAAGGAGACTGTACTCTCTTCCCCTGTCTGTACGGAGAGTGTACTCTCACCAAGAGTCTGTAAGGAGACTACTCTCTTCCCGTGTCTGTACGGAGACTGTACTGTCTCCCCGTGTCTGTAGGGAGACTTCTCCCCCCCATGACTGGACGGAGTCTGTACTCTCTTCTCGTGTCTGTAAGGAGACTGTACCCTCTTCCCGTGCCTGTAAGGAGTCTGTAGTCCCTTCCCGTGTCTGTAAGGAATCTGTACTTTCTTCCCGTGTGTGTAAGGATTCTGTACTCTCTTCCCGCGTCTGTACGGAGACTGTACTCTCATCAAGAGTCTGTAAGGAGACTGTACTCTCTTCCCGTATATGTAAGGAGACTGTACTCTCTTTGCGTGTCTGTAAGGAGACTGTACTCTCTTTGCGTGTCTGTAAGGAGTCTGTACTCTCTTCCAGTGTCTGTAAGTTGACTGTACGCACTTCCCGTGTCTGTATGGAGACCGTACTCCCTTCCCGTGTCATTCTGGAGTCTGTACTCTCATTGCGTGTCTGTAAGGAGTCTGTACTGTCCTCCCTGTCTGTAAGGATTCGGTATTCTCCTCCCATGACTGTAAGGAGTCTGTACTCTCTTCACGTGTCTGTAAGGAGACCGTACTCTCCCCCCATGACTGTAAGGATACTACTGTCTTCCCGTGTCTGTAAGGAGAGTGTACCCTCTTCCCGACTCTGTACTATATACAGTCTATACTCCCTTCCCGTGTCTGTAAGGAGACTGTACTCTCTTCCCGTGTCTGTAAGGAGTCTGTCCTCTCCTCCCGTGCCTGTAAGGAGGCTGTACTGTCTTCCCTGTCTGTAAGGAGTCTGTCCTCTCTTCCCGTGTCTGTATGGAGTCTGTACTCTCTACCCGTGTCTGTAAGGAGTCTGTCCTCTCTTCCCGTGTCTGTATGGAGTCTGTACTGTCTTCCCTGTCTGTAAGGATTCGGTATTCTCCTCCCATGACTGTAAGGAGTCTGTACTCTCTTCACGTGTCTGTAAGGAGACCGTACTCTCCCCCCATGACTGTAAGGATACTACTGTCTTCCCGTGTCTGTAAGGAGAGTGTACCCTCTTCCCGACTCTGTACTATATACAGTCTATACTCCCTTCCCGTGTCTGTAAGGAGACTGTACTCTCTTCCCGTGTCTGTAAGGAGTCTGTCCTCTCTTCCCGTGTCTGTAAGGAGTCTCTACTCTCCCCCCATGACTGTAAGGAGACTGTACTCTCTTCCAGTGTCTGTAAGGATTCTGTACTCTCTTCCCGTGTCTGTAAGGAGACTGTACTCTCTTCCCGTGTCTGTATGGAGTCTGTACTCTCTACCCGTGTCTGTAAGGAGTCTGTCCTCTCTTCCCGTGCCTGTAAGGAGTCCGTACTCTCTTCTCGTGTCTGTAAGGAGACTGTACTCTCTTCCCCTGTCTGTACGGAGAGTGTACTCTCACCAAGAGTCTGTAAGGAGACTACTCTCTTCCCGTGTCTGTACGGAGACTGTACTGTCTCCCCGTGTCTGTAGGGAGACTTCTCCCCCCCATGACTGGACGGAGTCTGTACTCTCTTCTCGTGTCTGTAAGGAGACTGTACCCTCTTCCCGTGCCTGTAAGGAGTCTGTAGTCCCTTCCCGTGTCTGTAAGGAATCTGTACTTTCTTCCCGTGTGTGTAAGGATTCTGTACTCTCTTCCCGCGTCTGTACGGAGACTGTACTCTCATCAAGAGTCTGTAAGGAGACTGTACTCTCTTCCCGTATATGTAAGGAGACTGTACTCTCTTTGCGTGTCTGTAAGGAGACTGTACTCTCTTTGCGTGTCTGTAAGGAGTCTGTACTCTCTTCCAGTGTCTGTAAGTTGACTGTACGCACTTCCCGTGTCTGTATGGAGACCGTACTCCCTTCCCGTGTCATTCTGGAGTCTGTACTCTCATTGCGTGTCTGTAAGGAGTCTGTACTGTCCTCCCTGTCTGTAAGGATTCGGTATTCTCCTCCCATGACTGTAAGGAGTCTGTACTCTCTTCACGTGTCTGTAAGGAGACCGTACTCTCCCCCCATGACTGTAAGGATACTACTGTCTTCCCGTGTCTGTAAGGAGAGTGTACCCTCTTCCCGACTCTGTACTATATACAGTCTATACTCCCTTCCCGTGTCTGTAAGGAGACTGTACTCTCTTCCCGTGTCTGTAAGGAGTCTGTCCTCTCCTCCCGTGCCTGTAAGGAGGCTGTACTGTCTTCCCTGTCTGTAAGGAGTCTGTCCTCTCTTCCCGTGTCTGTATGGAGTCTGTACTGTCTTCCCTGTCTGTAAGGATTCGGTATTCTCCTCCCATGACTGTAAGGAGTCTGTACTCTCTTCACGTGTCTGTAAGGAGACCGTACTCTCCCCCCATGACTGTAAGGATACTACTGTCTTCCCGTGTCTGTAAGGAGAGTGTACCCTCTTCCCGACTCTGTACTATATACAGTCTATACTCCCTTCCCGTGTCTGTAAGGAGACTGTACTCTCTTCCCGTGTCTGTAAGGAGTCTGTCCTCTCTTCCCGTGTCTGTAAGGAGTCTCTACTCTCCCCCCATGACTGTAAGGAGACTGTACTCTCTTCCAGTGTCTGTAAGGATTCTGTACTCTCTTCCCGTGTCTGTAAGGAGACTGTACTCTCTTCCAGTGTCTGTAAGGAGTCTGTACTCTCTTCCCGTGTCTGTTAGGAGTCTCTACTCTCCCCCCATGACTGTAAGGAGTCTGTACTCTCTTCACGTGTCTGTAAGGAGACCGTACTCTCCCCCCATGACTGTAAGGATACTACTGTCTTCCCGTGTCTGTAAGGAGAGTGTACCCTCTTCCCGACTCTGTACTATATACAGTCTATACTCCCTTCCCGTGTCTGTAAGGAGACTGTACTCTCTTCCCGTGTCTGTAAGGAGTCTGTCCTCTCTTCCCGTGCCTGTAAGGAGTCTGTACTGTCTTCCCTGTCTGTAAGGAGTCTGTCCTCGCTTCCCGTGTCTGTATGGAGTCTGTACTCTCTACCCGTGTCTGTAAGGAGTCTGTCCTCTCTTCCCGTGTCTGTATGGAGTCTGTACTGTCTTCCCTGTCTGTAAGGATTCGGTATTCTCCTCCCATGACTGTAAGGAGTCTGTACTCTCTTCACGTGTCTGTAAGGAGACCGTACTCTCCCCCCATGACTGTAAGGATACTACTGTCTTCCCGTGTCTGTAAGGAGAGTGTACCCACTTCCCGACTCTGTACTTTATACAGTCTATACTCCCTTCCCGTGTCTGTAAGGAGACTGTACTCTCTTCCCGTGTCGTTGTGGAATCTGTACTCTCTTCCCGTGTCTGTAGGGAGACTGTACTCTCTTCCCGTGTCGTTCTGGAGTCTGTACTCTCTCCCGGTGTCTGTAAGGAGACTGTCCTGTCTTCCCTGTCTGTAAGGAGACGGTATTCTCCCCCATGACTGTAAGGAGACTGTACTCTCTTCCCGTATCTGTAAGGAGTCTGTACTCTCTACCCGTGTCTGTAAGGAGACTGTACTCTCTTCCCGTGTCTGTAAGGAGTCTGTACTCTCCCCCCATGACTGTAAGGAGACTGTACTCTCTTCCCGTATCTGTAAGGAGTCTGTACTCTCCACCCGTGCCTGTAAGGAGACTGTACTCTCTTCCCGTGTCTGTAAGGTGTCAGTAATCTCTTCCCGTGTCTGTAAGGAGTCTGTACTCTCTTCCCGTGTCTGTAAGGAGACTACTCCCTTCCCGTGTCTGTAAGGAGACTATACTCTCGTCCCGTGTCGTTAAGGAGTCTGTACTCTCTTCCCGTGTCTGTAAGGAGACTGTGCTGTCTTCCCGTGTCTGTAAGGAGACCGTACTCCCTTCCCGTGTCGTTCTGGAGTCTGTACTCTTTTCCCGTGTCTGTAAGGAGACTGTACCCTCTTCCGTGTCTGTAAGGAGTCTGTCCTCTCTTCCCGTGCCTGTAAGGAGTCTGTACTGTCGTCCCTGTCTGTAAGGAGACGGTATTCTCCCCCCATGTCCGTAAGGAGTCTGTACTCTCTTCCCGTGTCTGTAAGGTGTCTGTACTCTCTTCACGTGTTTGTAAGGAGTCTGTACTCTCTGCCCGTGTCTGTAAGGAGAGTGTACTCTCTGCCCGTGTCTGTAAGGAGTCTGTACTCTCCCCCCATGACTGTAAGGAGTCTGTACTCTCTTCACTTGTTTGTAAGTAGACCGTACTCTCCCCCCATGACTGTAAGGAGACCACTCTCTTCCCGTGTCTGTAAGGAGACTGTACTCTCTTCCCGTGTCTGTAAGGAGTCTGTACTCTCTTCCCGTGTCTGTAAGGAGTCCGTACTCTCTTCTCGTGTCTGTAAGGAGACTGTACTCTCTTCCCCTGTCTGTACGGAGAGTGTACTCTCACCAAGAGTCTGTAAGGAGACTACTCTCTTCCCGTGTCTGTAAGGAGACTGTACTGTCTCCCCGTGTCTGTAGGGAGACTTCTCCCTTCCCGTGTCTGGAAGGAGAGTGTACTCACTTCCCGTGTCTGTAAGGAGACTGTACTCTCTTCTCGTGTCTGTAAGGAGTCTGTACTCCCCCCCCATGTCTGGAAGGAGTCTGTACTCTCTTCCCGTGTCTGTAAGGAGACTGTACCCTCTTCCCGTGCCTGGAAGGAGTCTGTAGTCGTTTCCCGTGTCTGTAAGGAGACTGTACTCTGTTCCCGTGTCTGTAAGGAGACCGTACTCTCTTCCCGTGTCTGTAAGGAGTCTGTACTCTCTTCCCGTGTCTGTAAGGAGACTGTACTCTCTTCCCGTGTCTGTAAGGAGTCTGTACTCTCTTCCCGTGTCTGTAAGGAGACTGTTCGCTCTTTCCGTGTCTGTATTGAGTCTGTACTCACCCCCCCATGACTGGACGGAGTCTGTACGCTCTTCCCGTGTCTGTAAGGAGACTGTACCCTCTTCCCGTGCCTGTAAGGAGTCTGTAGTCCCTTCCCGTGTCTGTAAGGAATCTGTACTCTCTTCCCGTGTCTGTAAGGAGTCTGTCCTCTCTTCCCGTGTCTGTAAGGAGTCTCTACTCTCCCCCCATGACTGTAAGGAGACTGTACTCTCTTCCAGTGTCTGTAAGGATTCTGTACTCTCTTCCCGTGTCTGTAAGGAGACTGTACTCTCTTCCCGTGTCTGTATGGAGTCTGTACTCTCTACCCGTGTCTGTAAGGAGTCTGTCCTCTCTTCCCGTGCCTGTAAGGAGTCCGTACTCTCTTCTCGTGTCTGTAAGGAGACTGTACTCTCTTCCCCTGTCTGTACGGAGAGTGTACTCTCACCAAGAGTCTGTAAGGAGACTACTCTCTTCCCGTGTCTGTACGGAGACTGTACTGTCTCCCCGTGTCTGTAGGGAGACTTCTCCCCCCCATGACTGGACGGAGTCTGTACTCTCTTCTCGTGTCTGTAAGGAGACTGTACCCTCTTCCCGTGCCTGTAAGGAGTCTGTAGTCCCTTCCCGTGTCTGTAAGGAATCTGTACTTTCTTCCCGTGTGTGTAAGGATTCTGTACTCTCTTCCCGCGTCTGTACGGAGACTGTACTCTCATCAAGAGTCTGTAAGGAGACTGTACTCTCTTCCCGTATATGTAAGGAGACTGTACTCTCTTTGCGTGTCTGTAAGGAGACTGTACTCTCTTTGCGTGTCTGTAAGGAGTCTGTACTCTCTTCCAGTGTCTGTAAGTTGACTGTACGCACTTCCCGTGTCTGTATGGAGACCGTACTCCCTTCCCGTGTCATTCTGGAGTCTGTACTCTCATTGCGTGTCTGTAAGGAGTCTGTACTGTCCTCCCTGTCTGTAAGGATTCGGTATTCTCCTCCCATGACTGTAAGGAGTCTGTACTCTCTTCACGTGTCTGTAAGGAGACCGTACTCTCCCCCCATGACTGTAAGGATACTACTGTCTTCCCGTGTCTGTAAGGAGAGTGTACCCTCTTCCCGACTCTGTACTATATACAGTCTATACTCCCTTCCCGTGTCTGTAAGGAGACTGTACTCTCTTCCCGTGTCTGTAAGGAGTCTGTCCTCTCCTCCCGTGCCTGTAAGGAGGCTGTACTGTCTTCCCTGTCTGTAAGGAGTCTGTCCTCTCTTCCCGTGTCTGTATGGAGTCTGTACTCTCTACCCGTGTCTGTAAGGAGTCTGTCCTCTCTTCCCGTGTCTGTATGGAGTCTGTACTGTCTTCCCTGTCTGTAAGGATTCGGTATTCTCCTCCCATGACTGTAAGGAGTCTGTACTCTCTTCACGTGTCTGTAAGGAGACCGTACTCTCCCCCCATGACTGTAAGGATACTACTGTCTTCCCGTGTCTGTAAGGAGAGTGTACCCTCTTCCCGACTCTGTACTATATACAGTCTATACTCCCTTCCCGTGTCTGTAAGGAGACTGTACTCTCTTCCCGTGTCTGTAAGGAGTCTGTCCTCTCTTCCCGTGTCTGTAAGGAGTCTCTACTCTCCCCCCATGACTGTAAGGAGACTGTACTCTCTTCCAGTGTCTGTAAGGATTCTGTACTCTCTTCCCGTGTCTGTAAGGAGACTGTACTCTCTTCCAGTGTCTGTAAGGAGTCTGTACTCTCTTCCCGTGTCTGTTAGGAGTCTCTACTCTCCCCCCATGACTGTAAGGAGTCTGTACTCTCTTCACGTGTCTGTAAGGAGACCGTACTCTCCCCCCATGACTGTAAGGATACTACTGTCTTCCCGTGTCTGTAAGGAGAGTGTACCCTCTTCCCGACTCTGTACTATATACAGTCTATACTCCCTTCCCGTGTCTGTAAGGAGACTGTACTCTCTTCCCGTGTCTGTAAGGAGTCTGTCCTCTCTTCCCGTGCCTGTAAGGAGTCTGTACTGTCTTCCCTGTCTGTAAGGAGTCTGTCCTCGCTTCCCGTGTCTGTATGGAGTCTGTACTCTCTACCCGTGTCTGTAAGGAGTCTGTCCTCTCTTCCCGTGTCTGTATGGAGTCTGTACTGTCTTCCCTGTCTGTAAGGATTCGGTATTCTCCTCCCATGACTGTAAGGAGTCTGTACTCTCTTCACGTGTCTGTAAGGAGACCGTACTCTCCCCCCATGACTGTAAGGATACTACTGTCTTCCCGTGTCTGTAAGGAGAGTGTACCCACTTCCCGACTCTGTACTTTATACAGTCTATACTC
The DNA here is from genome assembly GCF_030144855.1 of Hypanus sabinus. Classification (NCBI taxonomy): domain Eukaryota; kingdom Metazoa; phylum Chordata; class Chondrichthyes; order Myliobatiformes; family Dasyatidae; genus Hypanus; species Hypanus sabinus. The sequence continues at coordinate 25,115,138 of NC_082711.1, read as the reverse complement.
CCTTCCCGTGTCTGTAAGGAGACTGTACTCTCTTCCCGTGTCGTTGTGGAATCTGTACTCTCTTCCCGTGTCTGTAGGGAGACTGTACTCTCTTCCCGTGTCGTTCTGGAGTCTGTACTCTCTCCCGGTGTCTGTAAGGAGACTGTCCTGTCTTCCCTGTCTGTAAGGAGACGGTATTCTCCCCCATGACTGTAAGGAGACTGTACTCTCTTCCCGTATCTGTAAGGAGTCTGTACTCTCTACCCGTGTCTGTAAGGAGACTGTACTCTCTTCCCGTGTCTGTAAGGAGTCTGTACTCTCCCCCCATGACTGTAAGGAGACTGTACTCTCTTCCCGTATCTGTAAGGAGTCTGTACTCTCCACCCGTGCCTGTAAGGAGACTGTACTCTCTTCCCGTGTCTGTAAGGTGTCAGTAATCTCTTCCCGTGTCTGTAAGGAGTCTGTACTCTCTTCCCGTGTCTGTAAGGAGACTACTCCCTTCCCGTGTCTGTAAGGAGACTATACTCTCGTCCCGTGTCGTTAAGGAGTCTGTACTCTCTTCCCGTGTCTGTAAGGAGACTGTGCTGTCTTCCCGTGTCTGTAAGGAGACCGTACTCCCTTCCCGTGTCGTTCTGGAGTCTGTACTCTTTTCCCGTGTCTGTAAGGAGACTGTACCCTCTTCCGTGTCTGTAAGGAGTCTGTCCTCTCTTCCCGTGCCTGTAAGGAGTCTGTACTGTCGTCCCTGTCTGTAAGGAGACGGTATTCTCCCCCCATGTCCGTAAGGAGTCTGTACTCTCTTCCCGTGTCTGTAAGGTGTCTGTACTCTCTTCACGTGTTTGTAAGGAGTCTGTACTCTCTGCCCGTGTCTGTAAGGAGAGTGTACTCTCTGCCCGTGTCTGTAAGGAGTCTGTACTCTCCCCCCATGACTGTAAGGAGTCTGTACTCTCTTCACTTGTTTGTAAGTAGACCGTACTCTCCCCCCATGACTGTAAGGAGACCACTCTCTTCCCGTGTCTGTAAGGAGACTGTACTCTCTTCCCGTGTCTGTAAGGAGTCTGTACTCTCTTCCCGTGTCTGTAAGGAGTCCGTACTCTCTTCTCGTGTCTGTAAGGAGACTGTACTCTCTTCCCCTGTCTGTACGGAGAGTGTACTCTCACCAAGAGTCTGTAAGGAGACTACTCTCTTCCCGTGTCTGTAAGGAGACTGTACTGTCTCCCCGTGTCTGTAGGGAGACTTCTCCCTTCCCGTGTCTGGAAGGAGAGTGTACTCACTTCCCGTGTCTGTAAGGAGACTGTACTCTCTTCTCGTGTCTGTAAGGAGTCTGTACTCCCCCCCCATGTCTGGAAGGAGTCTGTACTCTCTTCCCGTGTCTGTAAGGAGACTGTACCCTCTTCCCGTGCCTGGAAGGAGTCTGTAGTCGTTTCCCGTGTCTGTAAGGAGACTGTACTCTGTTCCCGTGTCTGTAAGGAGACCGTACTCTCTTCCCGTGTCTGTAAGGAGTCTGTACTCTCTTCCCGTGTCTGTAAGGAGACTGTACTCTCTTCCCGTGTCTGTAAGGAGTCTGTACTCTCTTCCCGTGTCTGTAAGGAGACTGTTCGCTCTTTCCGTGTCTGTATTGAGTCTGTACTCACCCCCCCATGACTGGACGGAGTCTGTACGCTCTTCCCGTGTCTGTAAGGAGACTGTACCCTCTTCCCGTGCCTGTAAGGAGTCTGTAGTCCCTTCCCGTGTCTGTAAGGAATCTGTACTTTCTTCCCGTGTGTGTAAGGATTCTGTACTCTCTTCCCGCGTCTGTACGGAGACTGTACTCCCATCAAGAGTCTGTAAGGAGACTGTACTCTCTTCCCGTATATGTAAGGAGACTGTACTCTCTTTGCGTGTCTGTAAGGAGACTGTACTCTCTTTGCGTGTCTGTAAGGAGTCTGTACTCTCTTCCAGTGTCTGTAAGGAGACTGTACGCACTTCCCGTGTCTGTAAGGAGACCGTACTCCCTTCCCGTGTCATTCTGGAGTCTGTACTCTCATTGCGTGTCTGTAAGGAGTCTGTACTGTCTTCCCTGTCTGTAAGGATTCGGTATTCTCCTCCCATGACTGTAAGGAGTCTGTACTCTCTTCACGTGTCTGTAAGGAGACCGTACTCTCCCCCCATGACTGTAAGGATACTACTGTCTTCCCGTGTCTGTAAGGAGAGTGTACCCTCTTCCCGACTCTGTACTATATACAGTCTATACTCCCTTCCCGTGTCTGTAAGGAGACTGTACTCTCTTCCCGTGTCTGTAAGGAGTCTGTCCTCTCCTCCCGTGCCTGTAAGGAGACACCTCTCTTCCCATGTCTATAAAGAGACTGTACTCTATTCCCGTGTCTGTAAGGAGACTGTACTCTCTTCCCGTGTCTGTAAGGAGACTGTACTCTCTTCCCCTGTCTGTAAGGAGCTTGTACTCTCTTCCCGTGTCTGTAAGGAGACTGTACTCTTTTCCCGTGTGTGTGAGGAGACTGTAGGCTCTTCCCGTGCCTGTAAGGAGACTGTACTCTTCCCCCCATGACTGTAAGGGTTCTGTACTCTCCACCCGTGTCTGTAAGGAGTCTGCACTCTCTTCCCTTGTCTCTAAGGTGGCTGCACTCTCTTCCCGTGTCTGTAAGGAGACTGTACTCTCTTCCCGTGTCGGTAAGGTGTCTCTACTCTCTTCCCGTGTCGGTAAGGAGCCTCCTCTCTTCCCATGTCTGTAAGGAGACTGTACTCTCTTCCTGTGTCTGTAAGGAGACTGTACTCTCCCCCCATGACTGTAAGGGTTCTGTAATCTGCCCCCGTGTCTGTAAGGAGTCTGTACTCTCTTCCCGTGACTGTATGCTGACTGTACTCTCCCCCACATGACTGTAAGGTGTCTGTACTCTCCCCCATGACTGTAAGTAGTCTGCACTCACTGCCCGTGTCTGTAAGGAGACTGTACTCTCCTCCCGTGTCTATAAGGAGTTTGTACTGTCTTCACGTGTCTGTAAGTAGTCTGTACTCTCTTCCCGTGTCTGTAAGGAGACTGTACTCTCACCTATGACTCTAAGGGGTCTGTACTCTCTCCCCATGACTGTAAGTAGTCTGAACTCTCTTCCCGTGTCTGTAAGGAGACTGTACTCTCTTCTCGTGTCTGTAAGGAGTCCGTACTCTCTTCTCGTGTCTGTAAGGAGACTGTACTCTCTTCCCCTGTCTGTACGGAGAGTGTACTCTCACCAAGAGTCTGTAAGGAGACTACTCTCTTCCCGTGTCTGTACGGAGACTGTACTGTCTCCCCGTGTCTGTAGGGAGACTTCTCCCCCCCATGACTGGACGGAGTCTGTACATTCTTCCCGTGTCTGTAAGGAGACTGTACCCTCTTCCCGTGCCTGTAAGGAGTCTGTAGTCCCTTCCCGTGTCTGTAAGGAATCTGTACTTTCTTCCCGTGTGTGTAAGGATTCTGTACTCTCTTCCCGCGTCTGTACGGAGACTGTACTCTCATCAAGAGTCTGTAAGGAGACTGTACTCTCTTCCCGTATATGTAAGGAGACTGTACTCTCTTTGCTTGTCTGTAAGGAGTCCGTACTCTCTTCTCGTGTCTGTAAGGAGACTGTACTCTCTTCCCCTGTCTGTACGGAGAGTGTACTCTCACCAAGAGTCTGTAAGGAGACTACTCTCTTCCCGTGTCTGTACGGAGACTGTACTGTCTCCCCGTGTCTGTAGGGAGACTTCTCCCCCCCATGACTGGACGGAGTCTGTACTCTCTTCCCGTGTCTGTAAGGAGACTGTACCCTCTTCCCGTGCCTGTAAGGAGTCTGTAGTCCCTTCCCGTGTCTGTAAGGAATCTGTACTTTCTTCCCGTGTGTGTAAGGATTCTGTACTCTCTTCCCGCGTCTGTACGGAGACTGTACTCTCATCAAGAGTCTGTAAGGAGACTGTACTCTCTTCTCGTATATGTAAGGAGACTGTACTCTCTTTGCGTGTCTGTAAGGAGACTGTACTCTCTTTGCGTGTCTGTAAGGAGTCTGTACTCTCTTCCAGTGTCTGTAAGTTGACTGTACGCACTTCCCGTGTCTGTAAGGAGACCGTACTCCCTTCCCGTGTCATTCTGGAGTCTGTACTCTCATTGCGTGTCTGTAAGGAGTCTGTACTGTCTTCCCTGTCTGTAAGGATTCGGTATTCTCCTCCCATGACTGTAAGGAGTCTGTACTCTCTTCACGTGTCTGTAAGGAGACCGTACTCTCCCCCCATGACTGTAAGGATACTACTGTCTTCCCGTGTCTGTAAGGAGAGTGTACCCTCTTCCCGACTCTGTACTATATACAGTCTATACTCCCTTCCCGTGTCTGTAAGGAGACTGTACTCTCTTCCCGTGTCTGTAAGGAGTCTGTCCTCTCCTCCCGTGCCTGTAAGGAGACACCTCTCTTCCCATGTCTATAAAGAGACTGTACTCTATTCCCGTGTCTGTAAGGAGACTGTACTCTCTTCCCGTGTCTGTAAGGAGACTGTACTCTCTTCCCCTGTCTGTAAGGAGCTTGTACTCTCTTCCCGTGTCTGTAAGGAGACTGTACTCTTTTCCCGTGTGTGTGAGGAGACTGTAGGCTCTTCCCGTGCCTGTAAGGAGACTGTACTCTTCCCCCCATGACTGTAAGGGTTCTGTACTCTCCACCCGTGTCTGTAAGGAGTCTGCACTCTCTTCCCTTGTCTCTAAGGTGGCTGCACTCTCTTCCCGTGTCTGTAAGGAGACTGTACTCTCTTCCCGTGTCGGTAAGGTGTCTCTACTCTCTTCCCGTGTCGGTAAGGAGCCTCCTCTTTTCCCATGTCTGTAAGGAGACTGTACTCTCTTCCTGTGTCTGTAAGGAGACTGTACTCTCCCCCCATGACTGTAAGGGTTCTGTAATCTGCCCCCGTGTCTGTAAGGAGTCTGTACTCTCTTCCCGTGACTGTATGCTGACTGTACTCTCCCCCACATGACTGTAAGGTGTCTGTACTCTCCCCCATGACTGTAAGTAGTCTGCACTCACTGCCCGTGTCTGTAAGGAGACTGTACTCTCCTCCCGTGTCTATAAGGAGTTTGTACTGTCTTCACGTGTCTGTAAGTAGTCTGTACTCTCTTCCCGTGTCTGTAAGGAGACTGTACTCTCACCTATGACTCTAAGGGGTCTGTACTCTCTCCCCATGACTGTAAGTAGTCTGAACTCTCTTCCCGGCTCTGTAAGGAGACTGAACTCTCCGCCCACCCCATGACTGTAAGGTGTCTGTACTCTCCCCCATGAGTGTAAGGAGACTGTACTCTCTTCCCGTGTCTTTAAGGAGTCTGTACTCTCTTCCCGTGTCTGTCAGGAGACTGTACTCTCTTCCCCTGTCTGTAAGGAGCTTGTACTCTCTTCCCGTGCCTGTAAGGAGTCTGTACTCTCTTCCCTTGCCTGTAAGGAGACTGTACTCTCCCGGCATGACTCTAAGGGGTCTGTACTCTCGCCCCATAACTGTAAGCTTCTGTACTCTCTTCCCCTGTCTGTAAGGACTCTGTGCTCTCTTCCCCTGTCTGTTAATAGACTGTACTCTCTTCCCGTTTCAGTAAGGAGACTGTACTCTCTTACCGTTTCTGTAAGGAGTCTGTACTCTCTACCCTTGTCTGTAAGGAGACTGTACTCTATTCTCTTGTCTATAAGGAGTCTGTCCTCTCTTCCCGTATATGTAAGGAGTCTGTACTGTCTTCCCGTGACTGTAAGGAGACTGTACTCTCCCCCCATGACTGTAAGGAGATTGTACTCTCTTCCCGTGTCTGTAAGGAGGCTACTCTCTTCCCGTGCCTGTAAGGAGTCTGTACTCTCTTCCCGTGACTGTAAGGAGATTGTACTCTCTTCCCGTGTCTGTAAGGAGGCTACTCTCTTCCCGTGCCTGTAAGGAGACTGTACTCTCCCCCCATGACTGTAAGGAGACTGTACTCTCTTCCCGTGTCTATAAGGAGACTGTACTCTCTTCCCGTGCCTGTAAGGAGTCTGTACTCTCCCCCCATGACTGTAAGGAGATTGTACTCTCTTCCCGTGTCTGTAAGGAGGCTACTCTCTTCCCGTGCCTGTAAGGAGACTGTACTCTCCCCCCATGACTGTAAGGAGATTGTACTCTCTTCCCGTGTCTGTAAGGAGGCTACTCTCTTCCCGTGCCTGTAAGGAGTCTGTACTCTCTTCCCGTGACTGTAAGGAGACTGTACTCTCCACCCATGATTGTAAGGAGTCTGTAATCTCTTCCCGTGTCTGTAAGGAGACTGTACTCTCCCCCCATGACTGTAAGGGGTCTATAATCTCCCCCCTGTCTTTAAGGAGACTGTACTCCCTTTCCGTGTCTGTAAGGAGCCTGTACTCTCTTCCCGTGTCTGTAAGGAGACTGTACTGCCTTCCCGTGCCTTTAAGGAGACTACTCTCCTACCATGACTGTAAGGGTTCTGTACTCTCCCCCCGTGTCTGTAAAGAGTCTGTACTCTCTTCCCTTGTCTGTAAGGAGACTGTACTCTCCCCCCATGACTCTAAGGGGTCTGTACTCTCTTCCCCTGTTTGTTAATAGACTGTACTCTCTTCCCGTGTCAGTAAGGAGACTCTACTCTCTTACCGTTTCTGTAAGGAGTCTGTACTCTCTTCCCTTGTCTGTAAGGAGTCTGCACTCTATTCTCTTTTCTATAAGGAGACTGTCCTCTCATCCCGTGTCTTTAAGGAGACTGTAATCACACACCTTGACTGTAAGGTTCTTTCCTCTTCCCCCGTGTCTGTAAGGAGCCTGTACTCAGTTCCCGTGTCTGTAAGGAGACTGTACTGCCTTCCCGTGCCATTAAGGAGACTACTCTCCCACCATGACTGTAAGGGTTCTGTACTCTCCCCCCGTGTCTGTAAAGAGTCTGTACTCTCTTCCCTTGTCTATAAGGAGACTGTGCTCTCCCCCCATGACTGTAAGGGGTCTCTACTCTCCCCCATGACTGTAAGGAGTCTGTACTCTCTTCCTCTGTCTCTAAGGAGTTTGTACTCTCTTCCCGTGTCAGTAAGGAGACTGTATTCTCTCCCCGTGTCTGTAAGGTGTCTGTACGCTCTTCCCGTGTCTGTAAGGAGACTGTACTCTCCCCCCATGACTGTAAGGAGATTGTACTCTCTTCCGGTGTCTGTAAGGAGGCTACTCTCTTCCCGTGCCTGTTAGGAGTCTGTACTGTCTTCCCGTGACTGTAAGGAGACTGTACTCTTCCCCCATGACTGTAAGGAGACTGTACTCTCTTCCCTTTTCTGTAAGGAGACGACTCTCTTCCCGTGCCTGTAAGGAGTCTGTAATCTCTTCCCGTGTCGGTCAGGAGACTGAACTCACCCCCATGACTGCAAGGGGTCTCTACTCTCCCCCATGACTGTAAGGAGTCTCTACTCTCTTCCCGTGTCTGCAAGGAGACTGTACTCTCTTCCTCTGTCTCTAAGGAGTTTGTACTCTCTTCCCGTTTCTGTAAGGAGACTGTACTCTCTTCCCATGAATGTAAGGAGTCTGTACTCTCTCCCGGTGTCTTTAAGGAGACTGTACTCTCTTCCAGTGTCTGTAAGGAGACTGTACTGTCTCCCCGTGTCTGTAGGGAGACTTCTCCCCCCCATGACTGGACGGAGTCTGTACATTCTTCCCGTGTCTGTAAGGAGACTGTACCCTCTTCCCGTGCCTGTAAGGAGTCTGTAGTCCCTTCCCGTGTCTGTAAGGAATCTGTACTTTCTTCCCGTGTGTGTAAGGATTCTGTACTCTCTTCCCGCGTCTGTACGGAGACTGTACTCTCATCAAGAGTCTGTAAGGAGACTGTACTCTCTTCCCGTATATGTAAGGAGACTGTACTCTCTTTGCTTGTCTGTAAGGAGTCCGTACTCTCTTCTCGTGTCTGTAAGGAGACTGTACTCTCTTCCCCTGTCTGTACGGAGAGTGTACTCTCACCAAGAGTCTGTAAGGAGACTACTCTCTTCCCGTGTCTGTACGGAGACTGTACTGTCTCCCCGTGTCTGTAGGGAGACTTCTCCCCCCCATGACTGGACGGAGTCTGTACTCTCTTCCCGTGTCTGTAAGGAGACTGTACCCTCTTCCCGTGCCTGTAAGGAGTCTGTAGTCCCTTCCCGTGTCTGTAAGGAATCTGTACTTTCTTCCCGTGTGTGTAAGGATTCTGTACTCTCTTCCCGCGTCTGTACGGAGACTGTACTCTCATCAAGAGTCTGTAAGGAGACTGTACTCTCTTCTCGTATATGTAAGGAGACTGTACTCTCTTTGCGTGTCTGTAAGGAGACTGTACTCTCTTTGCGTGTCTGTAAGGAGTCTGTACTCTCTTCCAGTGTCTGTAAGTTGACTGTACGCACTTCCCGTGTCTGTAAGGAGACCGTACTCCCTTCCCGTGTCATTCTGGAGTCTGTACTCTCATTGCGTGTCTGTAAGGAGTCTGTACTGTCTTCCCTGTCTGTAAGGATTCGGTATTCTCCTCCCATGACTGTAAGGAGTCTGTACTCTCTTCACGTGTCTGTAAGGAGACCGTACTCTCCCCCCATGACTGTAAGGATACTACTGTCTTCCCGTGTCTGTAAGGAGAGTGTACCCTCTTCCCGACTCTGTACTATATACAGTCTATACTCCCTTCCCGTGTCTGTAAGGAGACTGTACTCTCTTCCCGTGTCTGTAAGGAGTCTGTCCTCTCCTCCCGTGCCTGTAAGGAGTCTGTACTGTCTTCCCTGTCTGTAAGGAGTCTGTCCTCTCTTCCCGTGTCTGTATGGAGACTGTACTCTCTACCCGTGTCTGTAAGGAGTCTGTCCTCTCTTCCCGTGTCTGTATAGAGTCTGTACTGTCTTCCCTGTCTGTAAGGATTCGGTATTCTCCTCCCATGACTGTAAGGAGTCTGTACTCTCTTCACGTGCCTGTAAGGAGACCGTACTCTCCCCCCATGACTGTAAGGATACTACTGTCTTCCCCTGTCTGTAAGGAGAGTGTACCCTCTTCCCGACTCTGTATATATACAGTCTATACTCCCTTCCCGTGTCTGTAAGGAGACTGTACTCTCTTCCCGTGTCTGTAAGGAGTCTGTCCTCTCTTCCCGTGCCTGTAAGGAGTCCGTACTCTCTTCTCGTGTCTGTAAGGAGACTGTACTCTCTTCCCCTGTCTGTACGGAGAGTGTACTCTCACCAAGAGTCTGTAAGGAGACTACTCTCTTCCCGTGTCTGTACGGAGACTGTACTGTCTCCCCGTGTCTGTAGGGAGACTTCTCCCCCCCATGACTGGACGGAGTCTGTACTCTCTTCCCGTGTCTGTAAGGAGACTGTACCCTCTTCGCGTGCCTGTAAGGAGTCTGTAGTCCCTTCCCGTGTCTGTAAGGAATCTGTACTTTCTTCCCGTGTGTGTAAGGATTCTGTACTCTCTTCCCGCGTCTGTACGGAGACTGTACTCTCATCAAGAGTCTGTAAGGAGACTGTACTCTCTTCCCGTATATGTAAGGAGACTGTACTCTCTTTGCGTGTCTGAAAGGAGACTGTACTCTCTTTGCGTGTCTCTAAGGAGTCTGTACTCTCTTCCAGTGTCTGTAAGATGACTGTACGCACTTCCCGTGTCTGTAAGGAGACCGTACTCCCTTCCCGTGTCATTCTGGAGTCTGTACTCTCATTGCGTGTCTGTAAGGAGTCTGTACTGTCCTCCCTGTCTGTAAGGATTCGGTATTCTCCTCCCATGACTGTAAGGAGTCTGTACTCTCTTCACGTGTCTGTAAGGAGACCGTACTCTCCCCCCATGACTGTAAGGATACTACTGTCTTCCCGTGTCTGTAAGGAGAGTGTACCCTCTTCCCGACTCTGTACTATATACAGTCTATACTCCCTTCCCGTGTCTGTAAGGAGACTGTACTCTCTTCCCGTGTCTGTAAGGAGTCTGTCCTCTCCTCCCGTGCCTGTAAGGAGTCTGTACAGTCTTCCCTGTCTGTAAGGAGTCTGTCCTCGCTTCCCGTGTCTGTATGGAGTCTGTACTCTCTACCCGTGTCTGTAAGGAGTCTGTCCTCTCTTCCCGTGTCTGTATGGAGTCTGTACTGTCTTCCCTGTCTGTAAGGATTCGGTATTCTCCTCCCATGACTGTAAGGAGTCTGTACTCTCTTCACGTGTCTGTAAGGAGACCGTACTCTCCCCCCATGACTGTAAGGACACTACTGTCTTCCCGTGTCAGTAAGGAGAGTGTACCCTCTTCCCGACTCTGTACTATATACAGTCTATACTCCCTTCCCGTGTTTGTAAGGAGACTGTACTCTCTTCCCGTGTCTGTAAGGAGTCTGTCCTCTCTTCCCGTGTCTGTAAGGAGTCTCTACTCTCCCCCCATGACTGTAAGGAGACTGTACTCTCTTCCAGTGTCTGTAAGGAGTCTGTACTCTCTTCCCGTGTCTGTAAGGAGACTGTACTCTCTTCCAGTGTCTGTAAGGAGTCTGTACTCTCTTCCCGTGTCTGTAAGGAGTCTCTACTCTCCCCCCATGACTGTAAGGAGTCTGTACTCTCTTCACGTGTCTGTAAGGAGACCGTACTCTCCCCCCATGACTGTAAGGATACTACTGTCTTCCCGTGTCTGTAAGGAGAGTGTACCCTCTTCCCGACTCTGTACTATATACAGTCTATACTCCCTTCCCGTGTCTGTAAGGAGACTGTACTCTCTTCCCGTGTCTGTAAGGAGTCTGTCCTCTCTTCCCGTGCCTGTAAGGAGTCTGTACTGTCTTCCCTGTCTGTAAGGAGTCTGTCCTCGCTTCCCGTGTCTGTATGGAGTCTGTACTCTCTACCCGTGTCTGTAAGGAGTCTGTCCTCTCTTCCCGTGTCTGTATGGAGTCTGTACTGTCTTCCCTGTCTGTAAGGATTCGGTATTCTCCTCCCATGACTGTAAGGAGTCTGTACTCTCTTCACGTGTCTGTAAGGAGACCGTACTCTCCCCCCATGACTGTAAGGATACTACTGTCTTCCCGTGTCTGTAAGGAGAGTGTACCCACTTCCCGACTCTGTACTTTATACAGTCTATACTCCCTTCCCGTGTCTGTAAGGAGACTGTACTCTCTTCCCGTGTCGTTGTGGAATCTGTACTCTCTTCCCGTGTCTGTAGGGAGACTGTACTCTCTTCTCGTGTCGTTCTGGAGTCTGTACTCTCTCCCGGTGTCTGTAAGTAGACTGTCCTGTCTTCCCTGTCTGTAAGGAGACGGTATTCTCCCCCATGACTGTAAGGAGAATGTACTCTCTTCCCGTATCTGTAAGGAGTCTGTACTCTCTACCCGTGTCTGTAAGGAGACTGTACTCTCTTCCCGTGTCTGTAAGGAGTCTGTACTCTCCCCCCATGACTGTAAGGAGACTGTACTCTCTTCCCGTATCTGTAAGGAGTCTGTACTCCCCACCCGTGTCTGTAAGGAGACTGTACTCTCTTCCCGTGTCTGTAAGGTGTCAGTAATCTCTTCCCGTGTCTGTAAGGAGTCTGTACTCTCTTCCCGTGTCTCTAAGGAGACTACTCCCTTCCCGTGTCTGTAAGGAGACTATACTCTCGTCCCGTGTCGTTAAGGAGTCTGTACTCTCTTCCCGTGTCTGTAAGGAGACTGTGCTGTCTTCCCGTGTCTGTAAGGAGACCGTACTCCCTTCCCGTGTCGTTCTGGAGTCTGTACTCTTTTCCCGTGTCTGTAAGGAGACTGTACCCTCTTCCGTGTCTGTAAGGAGTCTGTCCTCTCTTCCCGTGCCTGTAAGGAGTCTGTACTGTCGTCCCTGTCTGTAAGGAGACGGTATTCTCCCCCCATGACCGTAAGGAGTCTGTACTCTCTTCCCGTGTCTGTAAGGAGTCTGTACTCTCTTCCCGTGTCTGTAAGGAGTCCGTACTCTCCTCTCGTGTCTGTAAGGAGACTGTACTCTCTTCCCCTGTCTGTACGGAGAGTGTACTCTCACCAAGAGTCTGTAGGGAGACTTCTCCCTTCCCGTGTCTGGAAGGAGAGTGTACTCACTTCCCGTGTCTGTAAGGAGACTGTACTCTCTTCTTGTGTCTGTAAGGAGTCTGTACTCTCCCCCCATGTCTGGAAGGAGTCTGTACTCTCTTCCCGTGTCTGTAAGGAGACTGTACTCTGTTCCCGTGTCTGTAAGGAGACTGTACTCTCTTCCCGTGTTTGTACGGAGACTGTACTCTCATCAAGAGTCTGTAAGGAGTCTACTCTCTTCCCGTGTCTGTAAGGAGACTGTACTCTCGTCCCGTGTCCTTAAGGAGCCTGTAGTCTCTTCCCGTGTCTGTAAGGAGACTGTACGCTCTTCCCGTGTCTGTAAGGAGACCGTACTCTCTTCCCGTGTCTGTAAGGAGTCTGTACTCTCTTCCCGTGTCTGTAAGGAGACTGTACTCTCTTCCCGTGTCTGTAAGGAGTCTGTACTCTCTTCACGTGTTTGTAAGGAGTCTGTACTCTCTTCCCGTATATGTAAGGAGACTGTACTCTCTTTGCGTGTCTGTAAGGAGACTGTACTCTCTTTGCGTGTCTGTAAGCAGTCTGTACTCTCTTCCAGTGTCTGTAAGTTGACTGTACGCACTTCCCGTGTCTGTAAGGAGACCGTACTCCCTTCCCGTGTCATTCTGGAGTCTGTACTCTCATTGCGTGTCTGTAAGGAGTCTGTACTGTCTTCCCTGTCTGTAAGGATTCGGTATTCTCCTCCCATGACTGTAAGGAGTCTGTACTCTCTTCACGTGTCTGTAAGGAGACCGTACTCTCCCCCCATGACTGTAAGGATACTACTGTCTTCCCGTGTCTGTAAGGAGAGTGTACCCTCTTCCCGACTCTGTACTATATACAGTCTATACTCCCTTCCCGTGTCTGTAAGGAGACTGTACTCTCTTCCCGTGTCTGTAAGGAGTCTGTCCTCTCCTCCCGTGCCTGTAAGGAGTCTGTACTGTCTTCCCTGTCTGTAAGGAGTCTGTCCTCTCTTCCCGTGTCTGTATGGAGTCTGTACTCTCTACCCGTGTCTGTAAGGAGTCTGTCCTCTCTTCCCGTGCCTGTAAGGAGTCCGTACTCTCTTCTCGTGTCTGTAAGGAGACTGTACTCTCTTCCCCTGTCTGTACGGAGAGTGTACTCTCACCAAGAGTCTGTAAGGAGACTACTCTCTTCCCGTGTCTGTACGGAGACTGTACTGTCTCCCCGTGTCTGTAGGGAGACTTCTCCCCCCCATGACTGGACGGAGTCTGTACTCTCTTCTCGTGTCTGTAAGGAGACTGTACCCTCTTCCCGTGCCTGTAAGGAGTCTGTAGTCCCTTCCCGTGTCTGTAAGGAATCTGTACTTTCTTCCCGTGTGTGTAAGGATTCTGTACTCTCTTCCCGCGTCTGTACGGAGACTGTACTCTCATCAAGAGTCTGTAAGGAGACTGTACTCTCTTCCCGTATATGTAAGGAGACTGTACTCTCTTTGCGTGTCTGTAAGGAGACTGTACTCTCTTTGCGTGTCTGTAAGGAGTCTGTACTCTCTTCCAGTGTCTGTAAGTTGACTGTACGCACTTCCCGTGTCTGTATGGAGACCGTACTCCCTTCCCGTGTCATTCTGGAGTCTGTACTCTCATTGCGTGTCTGTAAGGAGTCTGTACTGTCCTCCCTGTCTGTAAGGATTCGGTATTCTCCTCCCATGACTGTAAGGAGTCTGTACTCTCTTCACGTGTCTGTAAGGAGACCGTACTCTCCCCCCATGACTGTAAGGATACTACTGTCTTCCCGTGTCTGTAAGGAGAGTGTACCCTCTTCCCGACTCTGTACTATATACAGTCTATACTCCCTTCCCGTGTCTGTAAGGAGACTGTACTCTCTTCCCGTGTCTGTAAGGAGTCTGTCCTCTCTTCCCGTGCCTGTAAGGAGTCTGTACTGTCTTCCCTGTCTGTAAGGAGTCTGTCCTCGCTTCCCGTGTCTGTATGGAGTCTGTACTCTCTACCCGTGTCTGTAAGGAGTCTGTCCTCTCTTCCCGTGTCTGTATGGAGTCTGTACTGTCTTCCCTGTCTGTAAGGATTCGGTATTCTCCTCCCATGACTGTAAGGAGTCTGTACTCTCTTCACGTGTCTGTAAGGAGACCGTACTCTCCCCCCATGACTGTAAGGATACTACTGTCTTCCCGTGTCTGTAAGGAGAGTGTACCCACTTCCCGACTCTGTACTTTATACAGTCTATACTCCCTTCCCGTGTCTGTAAGGAGACTGTACTCTCTTCCCGTGCCGTTGTGGAATCTGTACTCTCTTCCCGTGTCTGTAGGGAGACTGTACTCTCTTCCCGTGTCGTTCTGGAGTCTGTACTCTCTCCCGGTGTCTGTAAGGAGACTGTCCTGTCTTCCCTGTCTGTAAGGAGACGGTATTCTCCCCCATGACTGTAAGGAGACTGTACTCTCTTCCCGTATCTGTAAGGAGTCTGTACTCTCTACCCGTGTCTGTAAGGAGACTGTACTCTCTTCCCGTGTCTGTAAGGAGTCTGTACTCTCCCCCCATGACTGTAAGGAGACTGTACTCTCTTCCCGTATCTGTAAGGAGTCTGTACTCTCCACCCGTGTCTGTAAGGAGACTGTACTCTCTTCCCGTGTCTGTAAGGTGTCAGTAATCTCTTCCCGTGTCTGTAAGGAGTCTGTACTCTCTTCCCGTGTCTGTAAGGAGACTACTCCCTTCCCGTGTCTGTAAGGAGACTATACTCTCGTCCCGTGTCGTTAAGGAGTCTGTACTCTCTTCCCGTGTCTGTAAGGAGACTGTGCTGTCTTCCCGTGTCTGTAAGGAGACCGTACTCCATTCCCGTGTCGTTCTGGAGTCTGTACTCTTTTCCCGTGTCTGTAAGGAGACTGTACCCTCTTCCGTGTCTGTAAGGAGTCTGTCCTCTCTTCCCGTGCCTGTAAGGAGTCTGTACTGTCGTCCCTGTCTGTAAGGAGACGGTATTCTCCCCCCATGTCCGTAAGGAGTCTGTACTCTCTTCCCGTGTCTGTAAGGAGTCTGTACTCTCTTCACGTGTTTGTAAGGAGTCTGTACTCTCTGCCCGTGTCTGTAAGGAGAGTGTACTCTCTGCCCGTGTCTGTAAGGAGTCTGTACTCTCCCCCCATGACTGTAAGGAGTCTGTACTCTCTTCACTTGTTTGTAAGTAGACCGTACTCTCCCCCCATGACTGTAAGGAGACCACTCTCTTCCCGTGTCTGTAAGGAGACTGTACTCTCTTCCCGTGTCTGTAAGGAGTCTGTACTCTCTTCCCGTGTCTGTAAGGAGTCCGTACTCTCTTCTCGTGTCTGTAAGGAGACTGTACTCTCTTCCCCTGTCTGTACGGAGAGTGTACTCTCACCAAGAGTCTGTAAGGAGACTACTCTCTTCCCGTGTCTGTAAGGAGACTGTACTGTCTCCCCGTGTCTGTAGGGAGACTTCTCCCTTCCCGTGTCTGGAAGGAGAGTGTACTCACTTCCCGTGTCTGTAAGGAGACTGTACTCTCTTCTCGTGTCTGTAAGGAGTCTGTACTCCCCCCCCATGTCTGGAAGGAGTCTGTACTCTCTTCCCGTGTCTGTAAGGAGACTGTACCCTCTTCCCGTGCCTGGAAGGAGTCTGTAGTCGTTTCCCGTGTCTGTAAGGAGACTGTACTCTGTTCCCGTGTCTGTAAGGAGACTGTACTCTCTTCCCGTGTTTGTACGGAGACTGTACTCTCATCAAGAGTCTGTAAGGAGTCTACTCTCTTCCCGTGTCTGTAAGGAGACTGTACTCTCGTCCCGTGTCCTTAAGGAGCCTGTAGTCTCTTCCCGTGTCTGTAAGGAGACTGTACGCTCTTCCCGTGTCTGTAAGGAGACCGTACTCTCTTCCCGTGTCTGTAAGGAGTCTGTACTCTCTTCCCGTGTCTGTAAGGAGACTGTACTCTCTTCCCGTGTCTGTAAGGAGTCTGTACTCTCTTCACGTGTTTGTAAGGAGTCTGTACTCTCTGCCCGTGTCTGTAAGGAGACTGTACTCTCTGCCCGTGTCTGTAAGGAGACTGTACTCTCTTCCAGTGTCTGTAAGAAGTCTGTACTCTCTTCCCGTGTCTCTAAGGAGGCTGCACTCTCTTCCCGTGTCTGTAAGGAGTCTGTACTCTCTTCCCGTGTCTGTAAGGAGACTGTTCTCTCTTCCCGTGTCTGTATTGAGTCTGTACTCTCCCCCCCATGACTGGACGGAGTCTGTACGCTCTTCCCGTGTCTGTAAGGAGACTGTACCCTCTTCCCGTGCCTGTAAGGAGTCTGTAGTCCCTTCCCGTGTCTGTAAGGAATCTGTACTTTCTTCCCGTGTGTGTAAGGATTCTGTACTCTCTTCCCGCGTCTGTACGGAGACTGTACTCTCATCAAGAGTCTGTAAGGAGACTGTACTCTCTTCCCGTATATGTAAGGAGACTGTACTCTCTTTGCGTGTCTGTAAGGAGACTGTACTCTCTTTGCGTGTCTGTAAGGAGTCTGTACTCTCTTCCAGTGTCTGTAAGGAGACTGTACGCACTTCCCGTGTCTGTAAGGAGACCGTACTCCCTTCCCGTGTCATTCTGGAGTCTGTACTCTCATTGCGTGTCTGTAAGGAGTCTGTACTGTCTTCCCTGTCTGTAAGGATTCGGTATTCTCCTCCCATGACTGTAAGGAGTCTGTACTCTCTTCACGTGTCTGTAAGGAGACCGTACTCTCCCCCCATGACTGTAAGGATACTACTGTCTTCCCGTGTCTGTAAGGAGAGTGTACCCTCTTCCCGACTCTGTACTATATACAGTCTATACTCCCTTCCCGTGTCTGTAAGGAGACTGTACTCTCTTCCCGTGTCTGTAAGGAGTCTGTCCTCTCCTCCCGTGCCTGTAAGGAGACACCTCTCTTCCCATGTCTATAAAGAGACTGTACTCTATTCCCGTGTCTGTAAGGAGACTGTACTCTCTTCCCGTGTCTGTAAGGAGACTGTACTCTCTTCCCCTGTCTGTAAGGAGCTTGTACTCTCTTCCCGTGTCTGTAAGGAGACTGTACTCTTTTCCCGTGTGTGTGAGGAGACTGTAGGCTCTTCCCGTGCCTGTAAGGAGACTGTACTCTTCCCCCCATGACTGTAAGGGTTCTGTACTCTCCACCCGTGTCTGTAAGGAGTCTGCACTCTCTTCCCTTGTCTCTAAGGTGGCTGCACTCTCTTCCCGTGTCTGTAAGGAGACTGTACTCTCTTCCCGTGTCGGTAAGGTGTCTCTACTCTCTTCCCGTGTCGGTAAGGAGCCTCCTCTCTTCCCATGTCTGTAAGGAGACTGTACTCTCTTCCTGTGTCTGTAAGGAGACTGTACTCTCCCCCCATGACTGTAAGGGTTCTGTAATCTGCCCCCGTGTCTGTAAGGAGTCTGTACTCTCTTCCCGTGACTGTATGCGGACTGTACTCTCCCCCACATGACTGTAAGGTGTCTGTACTCTCCCCCATGACTGTAAGTAGTCTGCACTCACTGCCCGTGTCTGTAAGGAGACTGTACTCTCCTCCCGTGTCTATAAGGAGTTTGTACTGTCTTCACGTGTCTGTAAGTAGTCTGTACTCTCTTCCCGTGTCTGTAAGGAGACTGTACTCTCACCTATGACTCTAAGGGGTCTGTACTCTCTCCCCATGACTGTAAGTAGTCTGAACTCTCTTCCCGTGTCTGTAAGGAGACTGTACTCTCTTCTCGTGTCTGTAAGGAGTCCGTACTCTCTTCTCGTGTCTGTAAGGAGACTGTACTCTCTTCCCCTGTCTGTACGGAGAGTGTACTCTCACCAAGAGTCTGTAAGGAGACTACTCTCTTCCCGTGTCTGTACGGAGACTGTACTGTCTCCCCGTGTCTGTAGGGAGACTTCTCCCCCCCATGACTGGACGGAGTCTGTACATTCTTCCCGTGTCTGTAAGGAGACTGTACCCTCTTCCCGTGCCTGTAAGGAGTCTGTAGTCCCTTCCCGTGTCTGTAAGGAATCTGTACTTTCTTCCCGTGTGTGTAAGGATTCTGTACTCTCTTCCCGCGTCTGTACGGAGACTGTACTCTCATCAAGAGTCTGTAAGGAGACTGTACTCTCTTCCCGTATATGTAAGGAGACTGTACTCTCTTTGCTTGTCTGTAAGGAGTCCGTACTCTCTTCTCGTGTCTGTAAGGAGACTGTACTCTCTTCCCCTGTCTGTACGGAGAGTGTACTCTCACCAAGAGTCTGTAAGGAGACTACTCTCTTCCCGTGTCTGTACGGAGACTGTACTGTCTCCCCGTGTCTGTAGGGAGACTTCTCCCCCCCATGACTGGACGGAGTCTGTACTCTCTTCCCGTGTCTGTAAGGAGACTGTACCCTCTTCCCGTGCCTGTAAGGAGTCTGTAGTCCCTTCCCGTGTCTGTAAGGAATCTGTACTTTCTTCCCGTGTGTGTAAGGATTCTGTACTCTCTTCCCGCGTCTGTACGGAGACTGTACTCTCATCAAGAGTCTGTAAGGAGACTGTACTCTCTTCTCGTATATGTAAGGAGACTGTACTCTCTTTGCGTGTCTGTAAGGAGACTGTACTCTCTTTGCGTGTCTGTAAGGAGTCTGTACTCTCTTCCAGTGTCTGTAAGTTGACTGTACGCACTTCCCGTGTCTGTAAGGAGACCGTACTCCCTTCCCGTGTCATTCTGGAGTCTGTACTCTCATTGCGTGTCTGTAAGGAGTCTGTACTGTCTTCCCTGTCTGTAAGGATTCGGTATTCTCCTCCCATGACTGTAAGGAGTCTGTACTCTCTTCACGTGTCTGTAAGGAGACCGTACTCTCCCCCCATGACTGTAAGGATACTACTGTCTTCCCGTGTCTGTAAGGAGAGTGTACCCTCTTCCCGACTCTGTACTATATACAGTCTATACTCCCTTCCCGTGTCTGTAAGGAGACTGTACTCTCTTCCCGTGTCTGTAAGGAGTCTGTCCTCTCCTCCCGTGCCTGTAAGGAGACACCTCTCTTCCCATGTCTATAAAGAGACTGTACTCTATTCCCGTGTCTGTAAGGAGACTGTACTCTCTTCCCGTGTCTGTAAGGAGACTGTACTCTCTTCCCCTGTCTGTAAGGAGCTTGTACTCTCTTCCCGTGTCTGTAAGGAGACTGTACTCTTTTCCCGTGTGTGTGAGGAGACTGTAGGCTCTTCCCGTGCCTGTAAGGAGACTGTACTCTTCCCCCCATGACTGTAAGGGTTCTGTACTCTCCACCCGTGTCTGTAAGGAGTCTGCACTCTCTTCCCTTGTCTCTAAGGTGGCTGCACTCTCTTCCCGTGTCTGTAAGGAGACTGTACTCTCTTCCCGTGTCGGTAAGGTGTCTCTACTCTCTTCCCGTGTCGGTAAGGAGCCTCCTCTCTTCCCATGTCTGTAAGGAGACTGTACTCTCTTCCTGTGTCTGTAAGGAGACTGTACTCTCCCCCCATGACTGTAAGGGTTCTGTAATCTGCCCCCGTGTCTGTAAGGAGTCTGTACTCTCTTCCCGTGACTGTATGCTGACTGTACTCTCCCCCACATGACTGTAAGGTGTCTGTACTCTCCCCCATGACTGTAAGTAGTCTGCACTCACTGCCCGTGTCTGTAAGGAGACTGTACTCTCCTCCCGTGTCTATAAGGAGTTTGTACTGTCTTCACGTGTCTGTAAGTAGTCTGTACTCTCTTCCCGTGTCTGTAAGGAGACTGTACTCTCACCTATGACTCTAAGGGGTCTGTACTCTCTCCCCATGACTGTAAGTAGTCTGAACTCTCTTCCCGTGTCTGTAAGGAGACTGTACTCTCTTCTCGTGTCTGTAAGGAGTCCGTACTCTCTTCTCGTGTCTGTAAGGAGACTGTACTCTCTTCCCCTGTCTGTACGGAGAGTGTACTCTCACCAAGAGTCTGTAAGGAGACTATTCTCTTCCCGTGTCTGTACGGAGACTGTACTGTCTCCCCGTGTCTGTAGGGAGACTTCTCTCCCCCATGACTGGACGGAGTCTGTACATTCTTCCCGTGTCTGTAAGGAGACTGTACCCTCTTCCCGTGCCTGTAAGGAGTCTGTAGTCCCTTCCCGTGTCTGTAAGGAATCTGTACTTTCTTCCCGTGTGTGTAAGGATTCTGTACTCTCTTCCCGCGTCTGTACGGAGACTGTACTCTCATCAAGAGTCTGTAAGGAGACTGTACTCTCTTCCCGTATATGTAAGGAGACTGTACTCTCTTTGCTTGTCTGTAAGGAGTCCGTACTCTCTTCTCGTGTCTGTAAGGAGACTGTACTCTCTTCCCCTGTCTGTACGGAGAGTGTACTCTCACCAAGAGTCTGTAAGGAGACTACTCTCTTCCCGTGTCTGTACGGAGACTGTACTGTCTCCCCGTGTCTGTAGGGAGACTTCTCCCCCCCATGACTGGACGGAGTCTGTACTCTCTTCCCGTGTCTGTAAGGAGACTGTACCCTCTTCCCGTGCCTGTAAGGAGTCTGTAGTCCCTTCCCGTGTCTGTAAGGAATCTGTACTTTCTTCCCGTGTGTGTAAGGATTCTGTACTCTCTTCCCGCGTCTGTACGGAGACTGTACTCTCATCAAGAGTCTGTAAGGAGACTGTACTCTCTTCTCGTATATGTAAGGAGACTGTACTCTCTTTGCGTGTCTGTAAGGAGACTGTACTCTCTTTGCGTGTCTGTAAGGAGTCTGTACTCTCTTCCAGTGTCTGTAAGTTGACTGTACGCACTTCCCGTGTCTGTAAGGAGACCGTACTCCCTTCCCGTGTCATTCTGGAGTCTGTACTCTCATTGCGTGTCTGTAAGGAGTCTGTACTGTCTTCCCTGTCTGTAAGGATTCGGTATTCTCCTCCCATGACTGTAAGGAGTCTGTACTCTCTTCACGTGTCTGTAAGGAGACCGTACTCTCCCCCCATGACTGTAAGGATACTACTGTCTTCCCGTGTCTGTAAGGAGAGTGTACCCTCTTCCCGACTCTGTACTATATACAGTCTATACTCCCTTCCCGTGTCTGTAAGGAGACTGTACTCTCTTCCCGTGTCTGTAAGGAGTCTGTCCTCTCCTCCCGTGCCTGTAAGGAGACACCTCTCTTCCCATGTCTATAAAGAGACTGTACTCTATTCCCGTGTCTGTAAGGAGACTGTACTCTCTTCCCGTGTCTGTAAGGAGACTGTACTCTCTTCCCCTGTCTGTAAGGAGCTTGTACTCTCTTCCCGTGTCTGTAAGGAGACTGTACTCTTTTCCCGTGTGTGTGAGGAGACTGTAGGCTCTTCCCGTGCCTGTAAGGAGACTGTACTCTTCCCCCTATGACTGTAAGGGTTCTGTACTCTCCACCCGTGTCTGTAAGGAGTCTGCACTCTCTTCCCTTGTCTCTAAGGTGGCTGCACTCTCTTCCCGTGTCTGTAAGGAGACTGTACTCTCTTCCCGTGTCGGTAAGGTGTCTCTACTCTCTTCCCGTGTCGGTAAGGAGCCTCCTCTCTTCCCATGTCTGTAAGGAGACTGTACTCTCTTCCTGTGTCTGTAAGGAGACTGTACTCTCCCCCCATGACTGTAAGGGTTCTGTAATCTGCCCCCGTGTCTGTAAGGAGTCTGTACTCTCTTCCCGTGACTGTATGCTGACTGTACTCTCCCCCACATGACTGTAAGGTGTCTGTACTCTCCCCCATGACTGTAAGTAGTCTGCACTCACTGCCCGTGTCTGTAAGGAGACTGTACTCTCCTCCCGTGTCTATAAGGAGTTTGTACTGTCTTCACGTGTCTGTAAGTAGTCTGTACTCTCTTCCCGTGTCTGTAAGGAGACTGTACTCTCACCTATGACTCTAAGGGGTCTGTACTCTCTCCCCATGACTGTAAGTAGTCTGAACTCTCTTCCCGGCTCTGTAAGGAGACTGAACTCTCCGCCCACCCCATGACTGTAAGGTGTCTGTACTCTCCCCCATGAGTGTAAGGAGACTGTACTCTCTTCCCGTGTCTTTAAGGAGTCTGTACTCTCTTCCCGTGTCTGTCAGGAGACTGTACTCTCTTCCCCTGTCTGTAAGGAGCTTGTACTCTCTTCCCGTGCCTGTAAGGAGTCTGTAATCTCTTCCCGTGTCTGTAAGGAGACTGCTCTCCCCCCATGACTGTAAGGGTTCTGTACTCTCCCCCCGTGTCTGTAAGGAGTCTGTACTCTCTTCCCTTGCCTGTAAGGAGACTGTACTCTCCCGGCATGACTCTAAGGGGTCTGTACTCTCGCCCCATGACTGTAAGCTTCTGTACTCTCTTCCCCTGTCTGTAAGGACTCTGTGCTCTCTTCCCCTGTCTGTTAATAGACTGTACTCTCTTCCCGTTTCAGTAAGGAGACTGTACTCTCTTACCGTTTCTGTAAGGAGTCTGTACTCTCTACCCTTGTCTGTAAGGAGACTGTACTCTATTCTCTTGTCTATAAGGAGTCTGTCCTCTCTTCCCGTATATGTAAGGAGTCTGTACTGTCTTCCCGTGACTGTAAGGAGACTGTACTCTCCCCCCATGACTGTAAGGAGATTGTACTCTCTTCCCGTGTCTGTAAGGAGGCTACTCTCTTCCCGTGCCTGTAAGGAGTCTGTACTCTCTTCCCGTGACTGTAAGGAGATTGTACTCTCTTCCCGTGTCTGTAAGGAGGCTACTCTCTTCCCGTGCCTGTAAGGAGACTGTACTCTCCCCCCATGACTGTAAGGAGACTGTACTCTCTTCCCGTGTCTATAAGGAGACTGTACTCTCTTCCCGTGCCTGTAAGGAGTCTGTACTCTCCCCCCATGACTGTAAGGAGATTGTACTCTCTTCCCGTGTCTGTAAGGAGGCTACTCTCTTCCCGTGCCTGTAAGGAGACTGTACTCTCCCCCCATGACTGTAAGGAGATTGTACTCTCTTCCCGTGTCTGTAAGGAGGCTACTCTCTTCCCGTGCCTGTAAGGAGTCTGTACTCTCTTCCCGTGACTGTAAGGAGACTGTACTCTCCACCCATGATTGTAAGGAGTCTGTAATCTCTTCCCGTGTCTGTAAGGAGACTGTACTCTCCCCCCATGACTGTAAGGGGTCTATAATCTCCCCCCTGTCTTTAAGGAGACTGTACTCCCTTTCCGTGTCTGTAAGGAGCCTGTACTCTCTTCCCGTGTCTGTAAGGAGACTGTACTGCCTTCCCGTGCCTTTAAGGAGACTACTCTCCCACCATGACTGTAAGGGTTCTGTACTCTCCCCCCGTGTCTGTAAAGAGTCTGTACTCTCTTCCCTTGTCTGTAAGGAGACTGTACTCTCCCCCCATGACTCTAAGGGGTCTGTACTCTCTTCCCCTGTTTGTTAATAGACTGTACTCTCTTCCCGTGTCAGTAAGGAGACTCTACTCTCTTACCGTTTCTGTAAGGAGTCTGTACTCTCTTCCCTTGTCTGTAAGGAGTCTGCACTCTATTCTCTTTTCTATAAGGAGACTGTCCTCTCATCCCGTGTCTTTAAGGAGACTGTAATCACACACCTTGACTGTAAGGTTCTTTCCTCTTCCCCCGTGTCTGTAAGGAGCCTGTACTCAGTTCCCGTGTCTGTAAGGAGACTGTACTGCCTTCCCGTGCCATTAAGGAGACTACTCTCCCACCATGACTGTAAGGGTTCTGTACTCTCCCCCCGTGTCTGTAAAGAGTCTGTACTCTCTTCCCTTGTCTATAAGGAGACTGTGCTCTCCCCCCATGACTGTAAGGGGTCTCTACTCTCCCCCATGACTGTAAGGAGTCTGTACTCTCTTCCTCTGTCTCTAAGGAGTTTGTACTCTCTTCCCGTGTCAGTAAGGAGACTGTATTCTCTTCCCGTGTCTGTAAGGTGTCTGTACGCTCTTCCCGTGTCTGTAAGGAGACTGTACTCTCCCCCCATGACTGTAAGGAGATTGTACTCTCTTCCGGTGTCTGTAAGGAGGCTACTCTCTTCCCGTGCCTGTTAGGAGTCTGTACTGTCTTCCCGTGACTGTAAGGAGACTGTACTCTTCCCCCATGACTGTAAGGAGACTGTACTCTCTTCCCTTTTCTGTAAGGAGACGACTCTCTTCCCGTGCCTGTAAGGAGTCTGTAATCTCTTCCCGTGTCGGTCAGGAGACTGTACTCTCCCCCCATGACTGCAAGGGGTCTCTACTCTCCCCCATGACTGTAAGGAGTCTCTACTCTCTTCCCGTGTCTGCAAGGAGACTGTACTCTCTTCCTCTGTCTCTAAGGAGTTTGTACTCTCTTCCCGTTTCTGTAAGGAGACTGTACTCTCTTCCCATGAATGTAAGGAGTCTGTACTCTCTCCCGGTGTCTTTAAGGAGACTGTACTCTCTTCCAGTGTCTGTAAGGAGTCTGCACTCTCTTCCCGTGTCTCTAAGTTGGCTGCACTCTCTTCCCGTGTCTGTAAGGAGACTGTACCCTCTTCCTGTGTCTGTAAGTAGTCTGTACTCTCTTCCCGTGTCTGTAAGGAGCCTCCTCTCTTCCCATGTCTGTAAGGAGACTGTGCTCTCCCCCCATGACTGTAAGGGTTCTGTACTCTCCCCCCGTGTCTGTAACGGGTCTGTACTCTCTTCCCGTGTCTGTAAGGTGACTGTACTCTCCCCCCCCCATGACTGTAAGTTGTCTGTACTCTCCCTCATGACTGTAAGGAGTCTGTACTCTCTTCCCGTGTCTGTAAGGAGACTGTACTCTCCCCCTATGACTGTAAGGGGTTTGTACTCTCCCCGCATGACTGTAAGGGGTATGTACTATCCCCCCGTGTCTCTTAGGAGACTGTAGTCTCCCTCTATTACTGTAAGGAGACTATACTCTCTTCCCGTGTCTGTAAGGAGTCTGTACACTCCCTTATGACTCTGAGGGGTCTGTACTCTCTCCCCATGACTGTAAGCTTCTGTACTCTCTTCCCCGTGTCTGTAAGGAGTCTGTACTCTCTTCCCGTGCCTGTAAGGAGACTGTACTCTCCCCCCATGACTGTAAGGAGACTGTACTCTCTTCCCGTGTCTATAAGGAGACTGTACTCTCTTCCCGTGCCTGTAAGGAGTCTGTACTCTCGCCCCATGACTGTAAGGAGATTGTACTCTCTTCCCGTGTCTGTAAGGAGGCTACTCTCTTCCCGTGCCTGTAAGGAGACTGTACTCACCCCCCATGACTGTAAGGAGATTGTACTCTCTTCCCGTG
Source organism: Hypanus sabinus (assembly GCF_030144855.1). Lineage (NCBI taxonomy): Eukaryota > Metazoa > Chordata > Chondrichthyes > Myliobatiformes > Dasyatidae > Hypanus > Hypanus sabinus. Next base: position 25,090,107 of record NC_082711.1, on the reverse strand, counting down.
TCTGTAAGGAGGCTACTCTCTTCCCGTGCCTGTAAGGAGTCTGTACTCTCTTCCCGTGACTGTAAGGAGACTGTACTCTCCACCCATGATTGTAAGGAGTCTGTAATCTCTTCCCGTGTCTGTAAGGAGACTGTACTCTCCCCCCATGACTGTAAGGGGTCTATAATCTCCCCCCTGTCTTTAAGGAGACTGTACTCCCTTTCCGTGTCTGTAAGGAGCCTGTACTCTCTTCCCGTGTCTGTAAGGAGACTGTACTGCCTTCCCGTGCCTTTAAGGAGACTACTCTCCCACCATGACTGTAAGGGTTCTGTACTCTCCCCCCGTGTCTGTAAAGAGTCTGTACTCTCTTCCCTTGTCTGTAAGGAGACTGTACTCTCCCCCCATGACTCTAAGGGGTCTGTACTCTCTTCCCCTGTTTGTTAATAGACTGTACTCTCTTCCCGTGTCAGTAAGGAGACTCTACTCTCTTACCGTTTCTGTAAGGAGTCTGTACTCTCTTCCCTTGTCTGTAAGGAGTCTGCACTCTATTCTCTTTTCTATAAGGAGACTGTCCTCTCATCCCGTGTCTTTAAGGAGACTGTAATCACACACCTTGACTGTAAGGTTCTTTCCTCTTCCCCCGTGTCTGTAAGGAGCCTGTACTCTGTTCCCGTGTCTGTAAGGAGACTGTACTGCCTTCCCGTGCCATTAAGGAGACTACTCTCCCACCATGACTGTAAGGGTTCTGTACTCTCCCCCCGTGTCTGTAAAGAGTCTGTACTCTCTTCCCTTGTCTATAAGGAGACTGTGCTCTCCCCCCATGACTGTAAGGGGTCTCTACTCTCCCCCATGACTGTAAGGAGTCTGTACTCTCTTCCTCTGTCTCTAAGGAGTTTGTACTCTCTTCCCGTGTCAGTAAGGAGACTGTATTCTCTTCCCGTGTCTGTAAGGTGTCTGTACGCTCTTCCCGTGTCTGTAAGGAGACTGTACTCTCCCCCCATGACTGTAAGGAGATTGTACTCTCTTCCGGTGTCTGTAAGGAGGCTACTCTCTTCCCGTGCCTGTTAGGAGTCTGTACTGTCTTCCCGTGACTGTAAGGAGACTGTACTCTTCCCCCATGACTGTAAGGAGACTGTACTCTCTTCCCTTTTCTGTAAGGAGACGACTCTCTTCCCGTGCCTGTAAGGAGTCTGTAATCTCTTCCCGTGTCGGTCAGGAGACTGTACTCTCCCCCCATGACTGCAAGGGGTCTCTACTCTCCCCCATGACTGTAAGGAGTCTCTACTCTCTTCCCGTGTCTGCAAGGAGACTGTACTCTCTTCCTCTGTCTCTAAGGAGTTTGTACTCTCTTCCCGTTTCTGTAAGGAGACTGTACTCTCTTCCCATGAATGTAAGGAGTCTGTACTCTCTCCCGGTGTCTTTAAGGAGACTGTACTCTCTTCCAGTGTCTGTAAGGAGTCTGCACTCTCTTCCCGTGTCTCTAAGTTGGCTGCACTCTCTTCCCGTGTCTGTAAGGAGACTGTACTCTCTTCCTGTGTCTGTAAGTAGTCTGTACTCTCTTCCCGTGTCTGTAAGGAGCCTCCTCTCTTCCCATGTCTGTAAGGAGACTGTACTCTCCCCCCATGACTGTAAGGGTTCTGTACTCGCCCCCCGTGTCTGTAAGGGGTCTGTACTCTCTTCCCGTGTCTGTAAGGTGACTGTACTCTCCCCCCCCATGACTGTAAGTTGTCTGTACTCTCCCTCATGACTGTAAGGAGTCTGTACTCTCTTCCCGTGTCTGTAAGGAGACTGTACTCTCCCCCTATGACTGTAAGGGGTTTGTACTCTCCCCGCATGACTGTAAGGGGTATGTACTATCCCCCCGTGTCTCTTAGGAGACTGTAGTCTCCCTCTATTACTGTAAGGAGACTATACTCTCTTCCCGTGTCTGTAAGGAGTCTGTACACTCCCTTATGACTCTGAGGGGTCTGTACTCTCTCCCCATGACTGTAAGCTTCTGTACTCTCTTCCCCGTGTCTGTAAGGAGTCTGTACTCTCTTCCCGTGCCTGTAAGGAGACTGTACTCTCCCCCCATGACTGTAAGGAGACTGTACTCTCTTCCCGTGTCTATAAGGAGACTGTACTCTCTTCCCGTGCCTGTAAGGAGTCTGTACTCTTCCCCCATGACTGTAAGGAGATTGTACTCTCTTCCCGTGTCTGTAAGGAGGCTACTCTCTTCCCGTGCCTGTAAGGAGACTGTACTCACCCCCCATGACTGTAAGGAGATTGTACTCTCTTCCCGTGTCTGTAAGGAGGCTACTCTCTTCCCGTGCCTGTAAGGAGTCTGTACTCTCTTCCCGTGACTGTAAGGAGACTGTACTCTCCACCCATGATTGTAAGGAGTCTGTAATCTCTTCCCGTGTCTGTAAGGAGACTGTACTCTCCCCCCATGACTGTAAGGGGTCTATAATCTCCCCCCTGTCTTTAAGGAGACTGTACTCCCTTTCCGTGTCTGTAAGGAGCCTGTACTCTCTTCCCGTGTCTGTAAGGAGACTGTACTGCCTTCCCGTGCCTTTAAGGAGACTACTCTCCCACCATGACTGTAAGGGTTCTGTACTCTCCCCCCGTGTCTGTAAAGAGTCTGTACTCTCTTCCCTTGTCTGTAAGGAGACTGTACTCTCCCCCCATGACTCTAAGGGGTCTGTACTCTCTTCCCCTGTTTGTTAATAGACTGTACTCTCTTCCCGTGTCAGTAAGGAGACTCTACTCTCTTACCGTTTCTGTAAGGAGTCTGTACTCTCTTCCCTTGTCTGTAAGGAGTCTGCACTCTATTCTCTTTTCTATAAGGAGACTGTCCTCTCATCCCGTGTCTTTAAGGAGACTGTAATCACACACCTTGACTGTAAGGTTCTTTCCTCTTCCCCCGTGTCTGTAAGGAGCCTGTACTCTGTTCCCGTGTCTGTAAGGAGACTGTACTGCCTTCCCGTGCCATTAAGGAGACTACTCTCCCACCATGACTGTAAGGGTTCTGTACTCTCCCCCCGTGTCTGTAAAGAGTCTGTACTCTCTTCCCTTGTCTATAAGGAGACTGTGCTCTCCCCCCATGACTGTAAGGGGTCTCTACTCTCCCCCATGACTGTAAGGAGTCTGTACTCTCTTCCTCTGTCTCTAAGGAGTTTGTACTCTCTTCCCGTGTCAGTAAGGAGACTGTATTCTCTTCCCGTGTCTGTAAGGTGTCTGTACGCTCTTCCCGTGTCTGTAAGGAGACTGTACTCTCCCCCCATGACTGTAAGGAGATTGTACTCTCTTCCGGTGTCTGTAAGGAGGCTACTCTCTTCCCGTGCCTGTTAGGAGTCTGTACTGTCTTCCCGTGACTGTAAGGAGACTGTACTCTTCCCCCATGACTGTAAGGAGACTGTACTCTCTTCCCTTTTCTGTAAGGAGACGACTCTCTTCCCGTGCCTGTAAGGAGTCTGTAATCTCTTCCCGTGTCGGTCAGGAGACTGTACTCTCCCCCCATGACTGCAAGGGGTCTCTACTCTCCCCCATGACTGTAAGGAGTCTCTACTCTCTTCCCGTGTCTGCAAGGAGACTGTACTCTCTTCCTCTGTCTCTAAGGAGTTTGTACTCTCTTCCCGTTTCTGTAAGGAGACTGTACTCTCTTCCCATGAATGTAAGGAGTCTGTACTCTCTCCCGGTGTCTTTACGGAGACTGTACTCTCTTCCAGTGTCTGTAAGGAGTCTGCACTCTCTTCCCGTGTCTCTAAGTTGGCTGCACTCTCTTCCCGTGTCTGTAAGGAGACTGTACTCTCTTCCTGTGTCTGTAAGTAGTCTGTACTCTCTTCCCGTGTCTGTAAGGAGCCTCCTCTCTTCCCATGTCTGTAAGGAGACTGTACTCTCCCCCCATGACTGTAAGGGTTCTGTACTCGCCCCCCGTGTCTGTAAGGGGTCTGTACTCTCTTCCCGTGTCTGTAAGGTGACTGTACTCTCCCCCCCCATGACTGTAAGTTGTCTGTACTCTCCCTCATGACTGTAAGGAGTCTGTACTCTCTTCCCGTGTCTGTAAGGAGACTGTACTCTCCCCCTATGACTGTAAGGGGTTTGTACTCTCCCCGCATGACTGTAAGGGGTATGTACTATCCCCCCGTGTCTCTTAGGAGACTGTAGTCTCCCTCTATTACTGTAAGGAGACTATACTCTCTTCCCGTGTCTGTAAGGAGTCTGTACACTCCCTTATGACTCTGAGGGGTCTGTACTCTCTCCCCATGACTGTAAGCTTCTGTACTCTCTTCCCCGTGTCTGTAAGGAGTCTGTACTCTCTTCCCCTGTCTGCAAGGAGACTGTACCCTCTTCCCATGTCTGTAAGGAGGCTACTCTCTTCCCGTGCCTGTAAGGAGACTGTACTCTCCCCCCATGACTGTAAGGAGATTGTACTCTCTTCCCGTGTCTGTAAGGAGGCTACTCTCTTCCCGTGACTGTAAGGAGTCTGTACTCTCTTCCCGTGACTGTAAGGAGACTGTACTCTCCACCCATGATTGTAAGGAGTCTGTAATCTCTTCCCGTGTCTGTAAGGAGACTGTACTCTCCCCCCATGACTGTAAGGGGTCTATAATCTCCCCCCCTGTCTTTAAGGAGACTGTACTCCCTTTCCGTGTCTGTAAGGAGCCTGTACTCTGTTCCCGTGTCTGTAAGGAGACTGTACTGCCTTCCCGTGCCTTGAAGGAGACTACTCTCCCACCATGACTGTAAGGGTTCTGTACTCTCCCCCCGTGTCTGTAAAGAGTCTGTACTCTCTTCCCTTGTCTGTAAGGAGACTGTGCTCTCCCCCCATGACTGTAAGGGGTCTCTACTCTCCCCCATGACTGTAAGGAGTCTGTACTCTCTTCCTCTGTCTCTAAGGAGTTTGTACTCTCTTCCCGTGTCTGTAAGGAGTCTGTATTCTCTTCCCGTGTCTGTAAGGTGTCTGTACGCTTTTCCCGTGTCTGTAAGGAGACTGTTCTCTCCCCCCATGACTGTAAGGAGATTGTACTCTCTTCCGGTGTCTGTAAGGAGGCTACTCTCTTCCCGTGCCTGTTAGGAGTCTGTACTGTCTTCCCGTGACTGTAAGGAGACTGTACTCTTCCCCCATGACTGTAAGGAGACTGTACTCTCTTCCCTTTTCTGTAAGGAGACGACTCTCTTCCCGTGCCTGTAAGGAGTCTGTAATCTCTTCCCGTGTCGGTCAGGAGACTGTACTCTCCCCCCATGACTGCAAGGGGTCTCTACTCTCCCCCATGACTGTAAGGAGTCTCTACTCTCTTCCCGTGTCTGCAAGGAGACTGTACTCTCTTCCTCTGTCTCTAAGGAGTTTGTACTCTCTTCCCGTTTCTGTAAGGAGACTGTACTCTCTTCCCATGAATGTAAGGAGTCTGTACTCTCTCCCGGTGTCTTTAAGGAGACTGTACTCTCTTCCAGTGTCTGTAAGGAGTCTGCACTCTCTTCCCGGGTCTCTAAGGTGGCTGCACTCTCTTCCCGTGTCTGTAAGGAGACTGTACTCTCTTCCTGTGTCTGTAAGTAGTCTGTACTCTCTTCCCGTGTCTGTAAGGAGCCTCCTCTCTTCCCATGTCTGTAAGGAGACTGTACTCTCCCCCCATGACTGTAAGGGTTCTGTACTCTCCCCCCGTGTCTGTAAGGGGTCTGTACTCTCTTCCCGTGTCTGTAAGGTGACTGTACTCTCCCCCCCATGACTGTAAGTTGTCTGTACTCTCCCTCATGACTGTAAGGAGTCTGTACTCTCTTCCCGTGTCCGTAAGGAGACTGTACTCTCCCCCTATGACTGTAAGGGGTTTGTACTCTCCCCGCATGACTGTAAGGGGTATGTACTATCCCCCCGTGTCTCTTAGGAGACTGTAGTCTCCCTCTATTACTGTAAGGAGACTATACTCTCTTCCCGTGTCTGTTAGGAGTCTGTACACTCCCTTATGACTCTGAGGGGTCTGTACTCTCTCCCCATGACTGTAAGCTTCTGTACTCTATTCCCCGTGTCTGTAAGGAGTCTGTACTCTCTTCCCCTGTCTGCAAGGAGACTGTACTCTCTTCCCGTGTCTGTAAGGAATCTGTACTCTCTTTCCGTGTCTGTAAGGAGACTATAATCTCTTCCCGTGTCTGTAAGTAGTCTGTACTCTCTTCCCTTGTGTATAAGGAGAATGTACTCTCTTCCCGTGTCTGTCAGGAGACTGTATTCTCACCACATGACTTTAAGGGGTCTGTACTCGCCCCCATGACGGTAAGGAGTCTGTACTTTCTTCTCGTGTCTCTAAGAGGTCTGTACTCTCTTCACCTCTCTGTAAGGAGACCGTACTCTCCTCCCATGACTGTAAGGAGTCTGTACTCTCTTCCCGTGTCCGTAAGGAGACTGTACTCTCTTCCCGTGTCTGTAAGGAGACTGTACTCTCCCCCCATGACTGTAAGGGGTCAGTACTCTCCCCCCATGACCGTAAGGGGTCTATACTCTCCCCCCGTGTCTTTAAGGAGACTGTACTCTCTTCCCGTGTCTGTAAGGAGCCTGTACTCTCATTCCGTGTCTGTAAGGAGACTGTACTCTCTTCCCGTGTCTTTAAGGAGTCTGTACTCTCTTCCCGTTTCTGTCAGGAGACTGTACTCTCTTCCCCTGTCTGTAAGGAGCTTGTACTCTCTTCCCGTGCCTGTAAGGAGTCTGTAATCTCTTCCCGTGTCTGTAAGGAGACTGTACTCTCTTCCCTTGCCTGTAAGGAGACTGTACTCTCCAGGCATGACTCTAAGGGATCTGTACTCCCTTTCCGTGTCTGTAAGGAGCCTGTACTCTGTTCCCGTGTCTGTAAGGAGACTGTACTGCCTTCCCGTGCCTTTAAGGAGACTACTCTCCCACCATGACTGTAAGGGTTCTGTACTCTCCCCCCGTGTCGGTAAAGAGTCTGTACTCTCTTCCCTTGTCTGTAAGGAGACTGTGCTCTCCCCCCATGACTGTAAGGGGTCTCTACTCTCGCCCCATGACTGTAAGCTTCTGTACTCTCTTCCCCTGTCTGTAAGGACTCTGTGCTCTGTTCCCCTGTCTGTTAATAGACTGTACTCTCTTCCCGTTTCAGTAAGGAGACTGTACTCTCTTACCGTTTCTGTAAGGAGTCTGTACTCTCTACCCTTGTCTGTAAGGAGACTGTACTCTATTCTCTTGTCTATAAGGAGTCTGTCCTCTCTTCCCGTATATGTAAGGAGTCTGTACTGTCTTCCCGTGACTGTAAGGAGACTGTACTCTCCCCCCATGACTGTAAGGAGATTGTACTCTCTTCCCGTGTCTGTAAGGAGGCTACTCTCTTCCCGTACCTGTAAGGAGTCTGTACTCTCTTCCCGTGACTGTAAGGAGATTGTACTCTCTTCCCGTGTCTGTAAGGAGGCTACTCTCTTCCCGTGCCTGTAAGGAGACTGTACTCTCCCCCCATGACTGTAAGGAGACTGTACTCTCTTCCCGTGTCTATAAGGAGACTGTACTCTCTTCCCGTGCCTGTAAGGAGTCTGTACTCTCCCCTCATGACTGTAAGGAGATTGTACTCTCTTCCCGTGTCTGTAAGGAGGCTACTCTCTTCCCGTGCCTGTAAGGAGACTGTACTCTCCCCCCATGACTGTAAGGAGATTGTACTCTCTTCCCGTGTCTGTAAGGAGGCTACTCTCTTCCCGTGCCTGTAAGGAGTCTGTACTCTCTTCCCGTGACTGTAAGGAGTCTGTACTCTCCACCCATGATTGTAAGGAGTCTGTAATCTCTTCCCGTGTCTGTAAGGAGACTGTACTCTCCCCCCATGACGGTAAGGGGTCTATAATCTCCCCCCCTGTCTTTAAGGAGACTGTACTCCCTTTCCGTGTCTGTAAGGAGCCTGTACTCTGTTCCCGTGTCTGTAAGGAGACTGTACTGCCTTCCCGTGCCTTTAAGGAGACTACTCTCCCACCATGACTGTAAGGGTTCTGTCCTCTCCCCCCGTGTCGGTAAAGAGTCTGTACTCTCTGCCCTTGTCTGTAAGGAGACTGTGCTCTCCCCCCATGACTGTAAGGGGTCTCTACTCTCCCCCATGACTGTAAGGAGTCTGTACTCACGTCCTCTGTCTCTAAGTAGTTTGTACTCTCTTCCCGTGTCTGTAAGGAGACTGTATTCTCCTCCCGTGTCTGTAAGGTGTCTGTACGCTCTTCCCGTGTCTGTAAGGAGACTGTACTCTCCCCCCATGACTGTAAGGAGATTGTACTCTCTTCCGGTGTCTGTAAGGAGGCTACTCTCTTCCCGTGCCTGTTAGGAGTCTGTACTGTCTTCCCGTGACTGTAAGGAGACTGTACTCTTCCCCCATGACTGTAAGGAGACTGTACTCTCTTCCCTTTTCTGTAAGGAGACGACTCTCTTCCCGTGCCTGTAAGGAGTCTGTAATCTCTTCCCGTGTCGGTCAGGAGACTGTACTCTCCCCCCATGACTGTAAGGGGTCTCTACTCTCCCCTATGACTGTAAGGAGTCTCTACTCTCTTCCCGTGTCTGCAAGGAGACTGTACTCTCTTCCTCTGTCTCTAAGGAGTTTGTACTCTCTTCCCGTTTCTGTAAGGAGACTGTACACTCTTCCTGTGTCTGTAAGTAGTCTGTACTCTCTTGCCGTGTCTGTAAGGAGCCTCCTCTCTTCCCATGTCTGTAAGGAGACTGTACTCTCCCCCCATGACTGTAAGGGTTCTGTACTCTCCCCCCGTGTCTGTAAGGGGTCTGTACTCTCTTCCCGTGTCTGTAAGGTGACTGTACTCTCCCCCCCATGACTGTAAGTTGTCTGTACTCTCCCTCATGACTGTAAGGAGTCTGTACTCTCTTCCCGTGTCTGTAAGGAGACTGTACTCTCCCCCTATGACTGTAAGGGGTTTGTACTCTCCCCGCATGACTGTAAGGGGTATGTACTATTCCCCCGTGTCTCCTAGGAGACTGTAGTCTCCCTCTATTACTGTAAGGAGACTATACTCTCTTCCCGTGTCTGTAAGGAGTCTGTACACTCCCTTATGACTCTGAGGGGTCTGTACTCTCTCCCCATGACTGTAAGCTTCTGTACTCTCTTCCCCGTGTCTGTAAGGAATCTGTACTCTCTTTCCGTGTCTGTAAGGAGACTATAATCTCTTCCCGTGTCTGTAAGTAGTCTGTACTCTCTTCCCTTGTGTATAAGGAGAATGTACTCTCTTCCCGTGTCTTTAAGGGTTCTGTACTCTCCCCCCGTGTCGGTAAAGAGTCTGTACTCTCTTCCCTTGTCTGTAAGGAGACTGTGCTCTCCCCCCATGACTGTAAGGGGTCTCTACTCTCGCCCCATGACTGTAAGCTTCTGTACTCTCTTCCCCTGTCTGTAAGGACTCTGTGCTCTGTTCCCCTGTCTGTTAATAGACTGTACTCTCTTCCCGTTTCAGTAAGGAGACTGTACTCTCTTACCGTTTCTGTAAGGAGTCTGTACTCTCTACCCTTGTCTGTAAGGAGACTGTACTCTATTCTCTTGTCTATAAGGAGTCTGTCCTCTCTTCCCGTATATGTAAGGAGTCTGTACTGTCTTCCCGTGACTGTAAGGAGACTGTACTCTCCCCCCATGACTGTAAGGAGATTGTACTCTCTTCCCGTGTCTGTAAGGAGGCTACTCTCTTCCCGTGCCTGTAAGGAGTCTGTACTCTCTTCCCGTGACTGTAAGGAGATTGTACTCTCTTCCCGTGTCTGTAAGGAGGCTACTCTCTTCCCGTGCCTGTAAGGAGACTGTACTCTCCCCCCATGACTGTAAGGAGACTGTACTCTCTTCCCGTGTCTATAAGGAGACTGTACTCTCTTCCCGTGCCTGTAAGGAGTCTGTACTCTCCCCTCATGACTGTAAGGAGATTGTACTCTCTTCCCGTGTCTGTAAGGAGGCTACTCTCTTCCCGTGCCTGTAAGGAGACTGTACTCTCCCCCCATGACTGTAAGGAGATTGTACTTTCTTCCCGTGTCTGTAAGGAGGCTACTCTCTTCCCGTGCCTGTAAGGAGTCTGTACTCTCTTCCCGTGACTGTAAGGAGTCTGTACTCTCCACCCATGATTGTAAGGAGTCTGTAATCTCTTCCCGTGTCTGTAAGGAGACTGTACTCTCCCCCCATGACGGTAAGGGGTCTATAATCTCCCCCCCTGTCTTTAAGGAGACTGTACTCCCTTTCCGTGTCTGTAAGGAGCCTGTACTCTGTTCCCGTGTCTGTAAGGAGACTGTACTGCCTTCCCGTGCCTTTAAGGAGACTACTCTCCCACCATGACTGTAAGGGTTCTGTACTCTCCCCCCGTGTCGGTAAAGAGTCTGTACTCTCTTCCCTTGTCTGTAAGGAGACTGTGCTCTCCCCCCATGTCTGTAAGGGGTCTCTACTCTCCCCCATGACTGTAAGGAGTCTGTACTCACTTCCTCTGTCTCTAAGTAGTTTGTACTCTCTTCCCGTGTCTGTAAGGAGACTGTATTCTCCTCCCGTGTCTGTAAGGTGTCTGTACGCTCTTCCCGTGTCTGTAAGGAGACTGTACTCTCCCCCCATGACTGTAAGGAGATTGTACTCTCTTCCGGTGTCTGTAAGGAGGCTACTCTCTTCCCGTGCCTGTTAGGAGTCTGTACTGTCTTCCCGTGACTGTAAGGAGACTGTACTCTTCCCCCATGACTGTAAGGAGACTGTACTCTCTTCCCTTTTCTGTAAGGAGACGACTCTCTTCCCGTGCCTGTAAGGAGTCTGTAATCTCTTCCCGTGTCGGTCAGGAGACTGTACTCTCCCCCCATGACTGTAAGGGGTCTCTACTCTCCCCTATGACTGTAAGGAGTCTCTACTCTCTTCCCGTGTCTGCAAGGAGACTGTACTCTCTTCCTCTGTCTCTAAGGAGTTTGTACTCTCTTCCCGTTTCTGTAAGGAGACTGTGCACTCTTCCTGTGTCTGTAAGTAGTCTGTACTCTCTTGCCGTGTCTGTAAGGAGCCTCCTCTCTTCCCATGTCTGTAAGGAGACTGTACTCTCCCCCCATGACTGTAAGGGTTCTGTACTCTCCCCCCGTGTCTGTAAGGGGTCTGTACTCTCTTCCCGTGTCTGTAAGGTGACTGTACTCTCCCCCCCATGACTGTAAGTTGTCTGTACTCTCCCTCATGACTGTAAGGAGTCTGTACTCTCTTCCCGTGTCTGTAAGGAGACTGTACTCTCCCCCTATGACTGTAAGGGGTTTGTACTCTCCCCGCATGACTGTAAGGGGTATGTACTATCCCCCCGTGTCTCTTAGGAGACTGTAGTCTCCCTCTATTACTGTAAGGAGACTATACTCTCTTCCCGTGTCTGTAAGGAGTCTGTACACTCCCTTATGACTCTGAGGGGTCTGTACTCTCTCCCCATGACTGTAAGCTTCTGTACTCTCTTCCCCGTGTCTGTAAGGAATCTGTACTCTCTTTCCGTGTCTGTAAGGAGACTATAATCTCTTCCCGTGTCTGTAAGTAGTCTGTACTCTCTTCCCTTGTGTATAAGGAGAATGTACTCTCTTCCCGTGTCTTTAAGGAGTCTGTACTCTCTTCCCGTGTCTGTCAGGAGACTGTACTCTCCCCCCGTGTCTTTAAGGAGACTGTACTCTCTTCCAGTGTCTGTAAGTAGCCTGTACTCTCTTTCCGTGTCTGTAAGGAGCCTGGACACAATTCCCGTGTCTGTAAGGAGACTGTATTCTCACCACATGACTTTAAGGGGTCTGTACTCGCCCCCATGACGGTAAGGAGTCTGTAATTTCTTCTCGTGTCTCTAAGAGGTCTGTACTCTCTTCACCTCTCTGTAAGGAGACCGTACTCTCCTCCCATGACTGTAAGGAGTCTGTACTCTCTTCCCGTGTCCGTAAGGAGACTGTACTCTCTTCCCGTGTCTGTAAGGAGACTGTACTCTCCCCCCATGACTGTAAGGGGTCTGTACTCTCCCCCCATGACCGTAAGGGGTCTATACTCTCCCCCCGTGTCTTTAAGGAGACTGTACTCTCCTCCCGTGTCTGTAAGGAGCCTGTACTCTCTTTCCGTGTCTGTAAGGAGATGTACTCTCTTCCCGTGTCTGTAAGGAGACTGTACTCTCTTCCCGTGTCTGTAAGGAGACTGTACTCTCCCCCTATGACTGTAAGGGGTTTGCACTCTCCCCGCATGACTGTAAGGGGTCGATAATCCACCCCCCCGTCTTTAAGGAGACTGTACTCTCTTCCCGTGTCTGTAATGAGACTGTACTCTCTTCCCGTGTCTATAAGGAGACTACTCTCCCCCGATGACTGTAAGGGTTCTGTACTCTCCACCCGTGTCTGTAAGGAGTCTGTACTCTCTTCCCTTGTCTATAAGTTGACTGTACTCTCCCCCCATGACTCTAAGGGGTCTGTACTCTCTTCCCCTGTTTGTTAATAGACAGTACTCTCTTCCCGTGTCAGTAAGGAGACTGTACTCTCTTACCGTTTCTGTAAGGTGTCTGCACCCTCTTCCCCTGTCTGTAAGGACTCTGTGCTCTCTTCCCCTGTGTGTTAATAGACTGTGCTCTCTTCCCGTGTCGGTAAGGAGACTGTACTCTCTTACCGTTTCTGTAAGGTGTCTGCACCCTCTTCCCGTGTCTCTAAGGTGGCTGCACTCTCTTCCCGTGTCTGTAAGGAGACTGTACTCCCTTCCCCTGTCTGTTAATAGACTGGACTCTCTTCCCGTGTCAGTAAGGAGACTGTACTCTCTTCCCCTCTGTTAATAGACTGTACTCTCTTCCCGTGTCAGTAAGGAGACTGTACTCTCTTACCGTTTCTGTAAGGAGTCTGTACTCTCTTTCCTTGTCTGTAAGGAGACTGTACTCTCTTCCCGTGTCTGTAAGGAGACTGCACTCTCTTCCTCTGTCTGTAAGGAGCTTGTACTCTCTTCCCGTGCCCGTAAGGAGTCTGTAATCTCTTCCCGTGTCGGTAAGGAGACTGTACTCTCCCCCCATGACTGTAAGGGGTCTCTACTCTCCCCCATGACAGTAAGGAGTCTCTACTCTCTTCCCGTGTCTGCAAGGAGACTGTACTCTCTTCCTCTGTCTCTAAGGAGTTTCTACTCTCTTCCCGTGTCTGTAAGGAGACTGTACTCTCTTCCCATGAATGTAAGGAGTCTGTACTCTCCCCCCATGACTGTAAGGAGATTGTACTCTCTTCCCGTGTCTGTAAGGAGGCTACTCTCTTCCCGTGCCTGTAAGGAGACTGTACTCTCCCCCCATGACTGTAAGGAGATTGTACTCTCTTCCCGTGTCTGTAAGGAGGCTACTCTCTTCCCGTGCCTGTAAGGAGTCTGTACTCTCTTCCCGTGACTGTAAGGAGACTGTACTCTCCACCCATGATTGTAAGGAGTCTGTAATCTCTTCCCGTGTCTGTAAGGAGACTGTACTCTCCCCCCATGACTGTAAGGGGTCTATAATCTCCCCCCCTGTCTTTAAGGAGACTGTACTCCCTTTCCGTGTCTGTAAGGAGCCTGTACTCTGTTCCCGTGTCTGTAAGGAGACTGTACTGCCTTCCCGTGCCTTTAAGGAGACTACTCTCCCACCATGACTGTAAGGGTTCTGTACTCTCCCCCCGTGTCGGTAAAGAGTCTGTACTCTCTTCCCTTGTCTGTAAGGAGACTGTGCTCTCCCCCCATGACTGTAAGGGGTCTCTACTCTCCCCCATGACTGTAAGGAGTCTGTACTCACTTCCTCTGTCTCTAAGTAGTTTGTACTCTCTTCCCGTGTCTGTAAGGAGACTGTATTCTCCTCCCGTGTCTGTAAGGTGTCTGTACGCTCTTCCCGTGTCTGTAAGGAGACTGTACTCTCCCCCCATGACTGTAAGGAGATTGTACTCTCTTCCGGTGTCTGTAAGGAGGCTACTCTCTTCCCGTGCCTGTTAGGAGTCTGTACTGTCTTCCCGTGACTGTAAGGAGACTGTACTCTTCCCCCATGACTGTAAGGAGACTGTACTCTCTTCCCTTTTCTGTAAGGAGACGACTCTCTTCCCGTGCCTGTAAGGAGTCTGTAATCACTTCCCGTGTCGGTCAGGAGACTGTACTCTCCCCCCATGACTGTAAGGGTTCTCTACTCTCCCCTATGACTGTAAGGAGTCTCTACTCTCTTCCCGTGTCTGCAAGGAGACTGTACTCTCTTCCTCTGTCTCTAAGGAGTTTGTACTCTCTTCCCGTTTCTGTAAGGAGACTGTACACTCTTCCTGTGTCTGTAAGTAGTCTGTACTCTCTTGCCGTGTCTGTAAGGAGCCTCCTCTCTTCCCATGTCTGTAAGGAGACTGTACTCTCCCCCCATGACTGTAAGGGTTCTGTACTCTCCCCCCGTGTCTGTAAGGGGTCTGTACTCTCTTCCCGTGTCTGTAAGGTGACTGTACTCTCCCCCCCATGACTGTAAGTTGTCTGTACTCTCCCTCATGACTGTAAGGAGTCTGTACTCTCTTCCCGTGTCTGTAAGGAGACTGTACTCTCCCCCTATGACTGTAAGGGGTTTGTACTCTCCCCGCATGACAGTAAGGGGTATGTACTATCCCCCCGTGTCTCTTAGGAGACTGTAGTCTCCCTCTATTACTGTAAGGAGACTATACTCTCTTCCCGTGTCTGTAAGGAGTCTGTACACTCCCTTATGACTCTGAGGGGTCTGTACTCTCTCCCCATGACTGTAAGCTTCTGTACTCTCTTCCCCGTGTCTGTAAGGAATCTGTACTCTCTTTCCGTGTCTGTAAGGAGACTATAATCTCTTCCCGTGTCTGTAAGTAGTCTGTACTCTCTTCCCTTGTGTATAAGGAGAATGTACTCTCTTCCCGTATCTTTAATGAGTCTGTACTCTCTTCCCGTGTCTGTCAGGAGACTGTACTCTCCCCCCGTGTCTTTAAGGAGACTGTACTCTCTTCCAGTGTCTGTAAGTAGCCTGTACTCTCTTTCCATGTCTGTAAGGAGCCTGGACACTATTCCCGTGTCTGTAAGGAGACTGTATTCTCACCACATGACTTTAAGGGGTCTGTACTCGCCCCCATGACGGTAAGGAGTCTGTACTTTCTTCTCGTGTCTCTAAGAGGTCTGTACTCTCTTCACCTCTCTGTAAGGAGACCGTACTCTCCTCCCATGACTGTAAGGAGTCTGTACTCTCTTCCCGTGTCCGTAAGGAGACTGTACTCTCTTCCCGTGTCTGTAAGGAGACTGTACTCTCCCCCCATGACTGTAAGGGGTCTGTACTCTCCCCCCATGAACGTAAGGGGTCTATACTCTCCCCCCGTGTCTTTAAGGAGACTGTACTCTCTTCCCGTGTCTGTAAGGAGCCTGTACTCTCTTTCCGTGTCTGTAAGGAGACTGTACTCTCTTCCCGTGTCTGTAAGGAGACTGTACTCTCTTCCCGTGTCTGTAAGGAGACTGTACTCTCCCCCTATGACTGTAAGGGGTTTGTACTCTCCCCGCATGACTGTAAGGGGTCGATAATCCACCCCCCCCCGTCTTTAAGGAGACTGTACTCTCTTCCCGTGTCTGTAATGAGACTGTACTCTCTTCCCGTGTCTATAAGGAGACTACTCTCCCCCGATGACTGTAAGGGTTCTGTACTCTCCACCCGTGTCTGTAAGGAGTCTGTACTCTCTTCCCTTGTCTATAAGTTGACTGTACCCTCCCCCCATGACTCTAAGGGGTCTGTACTCTCTTCCCCTGTTTGTTAATAGACAGTACTCTCTTCCCGTGTCAGTAAGGAGACTGTACTCTCTTACCGTTTCTGTAAGGTGTCTGCACCCTCTTCCCCTGTCTGTAAGGACTCTGTGCTCTCTTCCCCTGTCTGTTAACAGACTGTACTCTCTTCCCGTGTCGGTAAGGAGACTGTACTCTCTTACCGTTTCTGTAAGGTGTCTGCACCCTCTTCCCGTGTCTCTAAGGTGGCTGCACTCTCTTCCCGTGTCTGTAAGGAGACTGTACTCCCTTCCCCTGTCTGTTAATAGACTGGACTCTCTTCCCGTGTCAGTAAGGAGACTGTACTCTCTTCCCCTCTGTTAATAGACTGTACTCTCTTCCCGTGTCAGTAAGGAGACTGTACTCTCTTACCGTTTCTGTAAGGAGTCTGTACTCTCTTTCCTTGTCTGTAAGGAGACTGTACTCTCTTCCCGTGTCTGTAAGGAGACTGCACTCTCTTCCTCTGTCTGTAAGGAGCTTGTACTCTCTTCCCGTGCCTGTAAGGAGTCTGTAATCTCTTCCCGTGTCGGTAAGGAGACTGTACTCTCCCCCCATGACTGTAAGGGGTCTCTACTCTCCCCCATGACAGTAAGGAGTCTCTACTCTCTTCCCGTGTCTGCAAGGAGACTGTACTCTCTTCCTCTGTCTCTAAGGAGTTTCTACTCTCTTCCCGTGTCTGTAAGGAGACTGTACTCTCTTCCCATGAATGTAAGGAGTCTGTACTCTCTCCCGGTGTCTGTAAGGAGACTGTACTCTCTTCCAGTGTCTGTAAGGAGTCTGCACTCTCTTCCCGTGTCTCTAAGGTGGCTGCACTCTCTTCCTGTGTCTGTAAGTAGTCTGTACTCTCTTCCCGTGTCTGTAAGGAGCCTCCTCTCTTTCCATGTCTGTAAGGAGACTGTACTCTCACCCCATGACGGTAAGGGTTCTGCACTCTCCCCCCGTGTCTGTAAGGGGTCTGTACTCTCTTCCCGTGTCTGTAAGGTGACTGTACTCTCCCCCCCCCATGACTGTAAGTTGTCTGTACTCTCCCCTATGACTGTAAGGAGTCTCTACTCTCTTCCCGTGTCTGCAAGGAGACTGTACTCTCTTCCTCTGTCTCTAAGGAGTTTGTACTCTCTTCCCGTTTCTGTAAGGAGACTGTACTCTCTTCCCGTGTCTATAAGGAGTTTGTACTGTCTTCACGTGTCTGTAAGGAGACTGTACTCTCTTCCCGTGTCTGCAAGGAGTCTGTACTCTCTCTCCGTGTCTGTAAGGAGACTGTACTCTCCCCCCCCCCCTTGATTGTAAGTGGTCTGTACTCTCCGCCATGACAGTAAGGGGTATGTACTATCCCCCCGTGTCTCTTAGGAGACTGTAGTCTCCCTCTATTACTGTAAGGAGACTATACTCTCTTCCCGTGTCTGTAAGGAGTCTGTACTCTCCCTTATGACTCTGAGGGGTCTGTACTCTCTCCCCATGACTGTAAGCTTCTGTACTCTCTTCCCCGTGTCTGTAAGGAGTATGTACTCTCTTCCCCTGTCTGTAAGGGGTCTGTACTCTCTTCCCGTGTCTGTAAGGAGTCTGTACTCTCTTTCCGTGTCTGTAAGGAGACTATAATCTCTTCCCGTGTCTGTAAGTAGTCTGTACTCTCTTCCCTTGTGTATAAGGAGAATGTACTCTCTTCCCGTGTCTTTAAGGAGTCTGTACTCTCTTCCCGTGTCTGTCAGGAGACTGTACTCTCCCCCCGTGTCTTTAAGGAGAGTGTACTCTCTTCCAGTGTCTGTAAGTAGCCTGTACTCTCTTTCCGTGTCTGAAAGGAGCCTGGACACTATTCCCGTGTCTGTAAGGAGACTGTATTCTCACCACATGACTGTAAGGGGTCTGTACTCGCCCCCATGACGGTAAGGAGTCTGTACTTTCTTCTCGTGTCTCTAAGAGGTCTGTACTCTCTTCACCTGTCTGTAAGGAGACCGTACTCTCCTCCCATGACTGTAAGGAGTCTGTACTCTCTTCCCGTGTCCGTAAGGAGACTGTACTCTCTTCCCGTGTCTGTAAGGAGACTGTACACTCCCCCCATGACTGTAAGGGGTCTGTACTCTCCCCCCATGACTGTAAGGGGTCTATACTCTCCCCCCGTGTCTTTAAGGAGACTGTACTCTCTTCCCGTGTCTGTAAGGAGCCTGTACTCTCTTTCCGTGTCTGTAAGGAGACTGTACTCTCTTCCCGTGTCTGTAAGGAGTCTGTACTCTCTTCCCGTGTCTGTAAGGAGACTGTACTCTCCCCCTATAGCTGTAAGGGGTTTGTACTCTCCCCGCATGACTGTAAGGGGTCGATAATCCCCCCCCCCGTCTTTAAGGAGACTGTACTATCTTTCCGTGTCTGTAAGGAGCCTGTACTCTCTTCCCGTGTCTGTAATGAGACTGTACTCTCTTCCCGAGTCTATAAGGAGACTACTCTCCCCCGATGACTGTCAGGCTTCTGTACTCTCCACCCGTGTCTGTAAGGAGTCTGTACTCTCTTCCCTTGTCTGTAAGTTGACTGTACTCTCCCCCCATGACTCTAAGGGGTCTGTACTCTCTTCCCCTGTTTGTTAATAGACTGTACTCTCTTCCCGTGTCAGTAAGGAGACTCTACTCTCTTACCGTTTCTGTAAGGAGTCTGTACTCTCTTCCCTTGTCTGTAAGGAGTCTGCACTCTATTCTCTTGTCTATAAGGAGACTGTCCTCTCATCCCGTGTCTTTAAGGAGACTGTAATCACACCCCTTGACTGTAAGGGTTCTTTACTCTTCCCCCGTGTCTGTAAGTAGTCTGAACTCTCTTCCCGGGTCTGTAAGGAGACTGAACTCTCCGCCCACCCCATGACTGTAAGGTGTCTGTACTCTCCCCCATGAGTGTGTCTGTACTCTCTTCCCGTGTCTGTAAAGAGACTGTACTCTCTTCTCGTGTCTATAAGGAGTTTGTACTCTCTCACGTGTCTGTAAGGAGTCTGTACTCTCTCCCCGTGTCTGTAAGGAGACTGTACTCCTTTCCCGTGTGTGTGAGGAGACTGTACTCTCTTCCCGTGCCTGTAAGGAGACTGTACTCTTCCCCCCATGACTGTAAGGGTTCTGTACTCTCCACCCGTGTCTGTAAGGTGTCTGCACCCTCTTCCCGTGTCTCTAAGGTGGCTGCACTCTCTTCCCGTGTCTGTAAGGAGACTGTACTCTCTTCCCCTCTGTTAATAGACTGTACTCTCTTCCCGTGTCTGTAAGGAGACAATACTCTCTTCCCGTGTCTGTAAGGAGTCTGTACTCTATTCCCTTGTCTATAAGGAGACTGTACTCTCATCCCGTGTCTTTAAGGAGACTCTACTCTCTTCCTGTGTCTGTAAGGTGTCTGTACTCTCTTCCCGTGTCTGTAAGGAGACTCTACCCTCTTCCCATGAATGTAAGGAGTCTGTACTCTCTTCCCGTGTCTGTAAGGAGACACCTCTCTTCCCATGTCTGTAAAGAGACTGTACTCTCTTCCCGTGTCTGTAAGGAGACAGTACTCTCTTCCCGTGTCTGTAAGGAGTCTGTACTCTCTTCACGTATCTGTAAGGAGGCTGTACTCTCTTCCCGTGCCCTTAAGGAGTCTGTAATCTCTTCCCGTATCTGTAAGGAGACTGTACTCTCTTCCCCTGTCTGTAAGGAGTTTGTACTCTCTTCACGTGTCTGAAAGGAGACTGTATTCTCTTCCCATGTCTGTAAGGTGTCTGTACTCTCTTCCCGTGTCTGTAAGGAGACTCTACTCTCTTCCCATGAATGTAAGGAGTCTGAACTCTCTTCCCGTGTCTGTAAGGAGACACCTCTCTTCCCATGTCTGTAAAGAGACTGTACTCTCTTCCCGTGTCTGTGAGGAGACTGTACTCTCTTCCCGTGTCTGTAAGGAGACTGTACTCTCTTCCCCTGTCTGTAAGGAGCTTGAACTCTCTTCCCGTGTCTGTAAGGAGACTGTACTCTTTTCCCGTGTGTGTGAGGAGACTGTACGCTCTTCCCGTGCCTGTAAGGAGACTGTACTCTTCCCCCCATGACTGTAAGGGTTCTGTACTCTCCACCCGTGTCTGTAAGGAGTCTGCACTCTCTTCCCTTGTCTCTAAGGTGGCTGCACTCTCTTCCCGTGTCTGTAAGGAGACTGTACTCTCTTCCCGTGTCGGTAAAGTGTCTCTACTCTCTTCCCGTGTCGGTAAGGAGACTGTAATCTCGTCCTGTGTCTGTAAGTAGTCTGTACTCTCTTCCCGTGTCTGTAAGGAGCCTCCTCTCTTCCCATGTCTGTAAGGAGACTACTCTCTTCCTGTGTCTGTAAGGAGACTGTACTCTCCCCCCATGAGTGTAAGGGTTCTGTAATCTGCCCCCGTGTCTGTAAGGAGTCTGTACTCTCTTCCCGTGACTGTATGGTGACTGTACTCTCCCCCACATGACTGTAAGGTGTCTGTACTCTCCCCCATGACTGTAAGTAGTCTGCACTCACTGCCCGTGTCTGTAAGGAGACTGTACTCTCCTCCCGTGTCTATAAGGAGTTTGTACTGTCTTCACGTGTCTGTAAGTAGTCTGTACTCTCTTCCCGTGTCTGTAAGGAGACTGTACTCTCACCTATGACTCTAAGGGGTCTGTACTCTCTCCCCATGACTGTAAGCTTCTGTACTCTCCCGTCCCCGTGTATGTAAGGAGACTGTACTCTCTTCCCGTGTCTTTAAGGAGTCTGTACTCTCTTCCCGTGTCTGTCAGGAGACTGTACTCTCTTCCCCTGTCTGTAAGGAGCTTGTACTCTCTTCCCGTGCCTGTAAGGAGTCTGTAATCTCTTCCCGTGTCTGTAAGGAGACTGCTCTCCCCCCATGACTGTAAGGGTTCTGTACTCTCCTCCCGTGTCTGTAAGGAGTCTGTACTCTCTTCCCTTGTCTGTAAGGAGACTGTACTCTCCCGGCATGACTCTAAGGGGTCTGTACTCTCGCCCCATGACTGTAAGCTTCTGTACTCTCTTCCCCTGTCTGTAAGGACTCTGTGCTCTCTTCCCCTGTCTGTTAATAGACTGTACTCTCTTCCCGTTTCAGTAAGGAGACTGTACTCTCTTACCGTTTCTGTAAGGAGTCTGTACTCTCTACCCTTGTCTGTAAGGAGACTGTACTCTATTCTCTTGTCTATAAGGAGTCTGTCCTCTCTTCCCGTATATGTAAGGAGTCTGTACTGTCTTCCCGTGACTGTAAGGAGACTGTACTCTCCCCCCATGACTGTAAGGAGATTGTACTCTCTTCCCGTGTCTGTAAGGAGGCTACTCTCTTCCCGTGCCTGTAAGGAGTCTGTACTCTCTTCCCGTGACTGTAAGGAGATTGTACTCTCTTCCCGTGTCTGTAAGGAGGCTACTCTCTTCCCGTGCCTGTAAGGAGACTGTACTCTCCCCCCATGACTGTAAGGAGACTGTACTCTCTTCCCGTGTCTATAAGGAGACTGTACTCTCTTCCCGTGCCTGTAAGGAGTCTGTACTCTCCCCCCATGACTGTAAGGAGATTGTACTCTCTTCCCGTGTCTGTAAGGAGGCTACTCTCTTCCCGTGCCTGTAAGGAGTCTGTACTCTCTTCCCTTGTCTGTAAGGAGTCTGCACTCTATTCTCTTGTCTATAAGGAGACTGTCCTCTCATCCCGTGTCTTTAAGGAGACTGTAATCACACCCCTTGACTGTAAGGGTTCTTTACTCTTCCCCCGTGTCTGTAAGTAGTCTGAACTCTCTTCCCGGGTCTGTAAGGAGACTGAACTCTCCGCCCACCCCATGACTGTAAGGTGTCTGTACTCTCCCCCATGAGTGTGTCTGTACTCTCTTCCCGTGTCTGTAAAGAGACTGTACTCTCTTCTCGTGTCTATAAGGAGTTTGTACTCTCTCACGTGTCTGTAAGGAGTCTGTACTCTCTCCCCGTGTCTGTAAGGAGACTGTACTCCTTTCCCGTGTGTGTGAGGAGACTGTACTCTCTTCCCGTGCCTGTAAGGAGACTGTACTCTTCCCCCCATGACTGTAAGGGTTCTGTACTCTCCACCCGTGTCTGTAAGGTGTCTGCACCCTCTTCCCGTGTCTCTAAGGTGGCTGCACTCTCTTCCCGTGTCTGTAAGGAGACTGTACTCTCTTCCCCTCTGTTAATAGACTGTACTCTCTTCCCGTGTCTGTAAGGAGACACCTCTCTTCCCATGTCTGTAAAGAGACTGTACTCTCTTCCCGTGTCTGTAAGGAGACAATACTCTCTTCCCGTGTCTGTAAGGAGTCTGTACTCTATTCCCTTGTCTATAAGGAGACTGTACTCTCATCCCGTGTCTTTAAGGAGACTCTACTCTCTTCCTGTGTCTGTAAGGTGTCTGTACTCTCTTCCCGTGTCTGTAAGGAGACTCTACCCTCTTCCCATGAATGTAAGGAGTCTGTACTCTCTTCCCGTGTCTGTAAGGAGACACCTCTCTTCCCATGTCTGTAAAGAGACTGTACTCTCTTCCCGTGTCTGTAAGGAGACAGTACTCTCTTCCCGTGTCTGTAAGGAGTCTGTACTCTCTTCACGTATCTGTAAGGAGGCTGTACTCTCTTCCCGTGCCCTTAAGGAGTCTGTAATCTCTTCCCGTATCTGTAAGGAGACTGTACTCTCTTCCCCTGTCTGTAAGGAGTTTGTACTCTCTTCACGTGTCTGAAAGGAGACTGTATTCTCTTCCCATGTCTGTAAGGTGTCTGTACTCTCTTCCCGTGTCTGTAAGGAGACTCTACTCTCTTCCCATGAATGTAAGGAGTCTGAACTCTCTTCCCGTGTCTGTAAGGAGACACCTCTCTTCCCATGTCTGTAAAGAGACTGTACTCTCTTCCCGTGTCTGTGAGGAGACTGTACTCTCTTCCCGTGTCTGTAAGGAGACTGTACTCTCTTCCCCTGTCTGTAAGGAGCTTGAACTCTCTTCCCGTGTCTGTAAGGAGACTGTACTCTTTTCCCGTGTGTGTGAGGAGACTGTACGCTCTTCCCGTGCCTGTAAGGAGACTGTACTCTTCCCCCCATGACTGTAAGGGTTCTGTACTCTCCACCCGTGTCTGTAAGGAGTCTGCACTCTCTTCCCTTGTCTCTAAGGTGGCTGCACTCTCTTCCCGTGTCTGTAAGGAGACTGTACTCTCTTCCCGTGTCGGTAAAGTGTCTCTACTCTCTTCCCGTGTCGGTAAGGAGACTGTAATCTCGTCCTGTGTCTGTAAGTAGTCTGTACTCTCTTCCCGTGTCTGTAAGGAGCCTCCTCTCTTCCCATGTCTGTAAGGAGACTACTCTCTTCCTGTGTCTGTAAGGAGACTGTACTCTCCCCCCATGAGTGTAAGGGTTCTGTAATCTGCCCCCGTGTCTGTAAGGAGTCTGTACTCTCTTCCCGTGACTGTATGGTGACTGTACTCTCCCCCACATGACTGTAAGGTGTCTGTACTCTCCCCCATGACTGTAAGTAGTCTGCACTCACTGCCCGTGTCTGTAAGGAGACTGTACTCTCCTCCCGTGTCTATAAGGAGTTTGTACTGTCTTCACGTGTCTGTAAGTAGTCTGTACTCTCTTCCCGTGTCTGTAAGGAGACTGTACTCTCACCTATGACTCTAAGGGGTCTGTACTCTCTCCCCATGACTGTAAGCTTCTGTACTCTCCCGTCCCCGTGTATGTAAGGAGACTGTACTCTCTTCCCGTGTCTTTAAGGAGTCTGTACTCTCTTCCCGTGTCTGTCAGGAGACTGTACTCTCTTCCCCTGTCTGTAAGGAGCTTGTACTCTCTTCCCGTGCCTGTAAGGAGTCTGTAATCTCTTCCCGTGTCTGTAAGGAGACTGCTCTCCCCCCATGACTGTAAGGGTTCTGTACTCTCCTCCCGTGTCTGTAAGGAGTCTGTACTCTCTTCCCTTGTCTGTAAGGAGACTGTACTCTCCCGGCATGACTCTAAGGGGTCTGTACTCTCGCCCCATGACTGTAAGCTTCTGTACTCTCTTCCCCTGTCTGTAAGGACTCTGTGCTCTCTTCCCCTGTCTGTTAATAGACTGTACTCTCTTCCCGTTTCAGTAAGGAGACTGTACTCTCTTACCGTTTCTGTAAGGAGTCTGTACTCTCTACCCTTGTCTGTAAGGAGACTGTACTCTATTCTCTTGTCTATAAGGAGTCTGTCCTCTCTTCCCGTATATGTAAGGAGTCTGTACTGTCTTCCCGTGACTGTAAGGAGACTGTACTCTCCCCCCATGACTGTAAGGAGATTGTACTCTCTTCCCGTGTCTGTAAGGAGGCTACTCTCTTCCCGTGCCTGTAAGGAGTCTGTACTCTCTTCCCGTGACTGTAAGGAGATTGTACTCTCTTCCCGTGTCTGTAAGGAGGCTACTCTCTTCCCGTGCCTGTAAGGAGACTGTACTCTCCCCCCATGACTGTAAGGAGACTGTACTCTCTTCCCGTGTCTATAAGGAGACTGTACTCTCTTCCCGTGCCTGTAAGGAGTCTGTACTCTCCCCCCATGACTGTAAGGAGATTGTACTCTCTTCCCGTGTCTGTAAGGAGGCTACTCTCTTCCCGTGCCTGTAAGGAGACTGTACTCTCCCCCCATGACTGTAAGGAGATTGCACTCTCTTCCCGTGTCTGTAAGGAGGCTACTCTCTTCCCGTGCCTGTAAGGAGTCTGTACTCTCTTCCCGTGACTGTAAGGAGACTGTACTCTCCACCCATGACTGTAAGGGGTCTATAATCTCCCCCCCCTGTCTTTAAGGAGACTGTACTCTCTTCCCGTGTCTGTAAGGAGACTGTACTGCCTTCCCGTGCTTTAAGGAGACTACTCTCCCACCATGACTGTAAGGGTTCTGTACTCTCCCCCCGTGTCTGTAAAGAGTCTGTACTCTCTTCCCTTGTCTGTAAGGAGACTGTGCTCTCCCCCCATGACTGTAAGGGGTCTCTACTCTCCCCCATGACTGTAAGGAGTCTGTACTCTCTTCCTCTGTCTCTAAGGAGTTTGTACTCTCTTCCCGTGTCTGTAAGGAGACTGTATTCTCTTCCCGTGTCTGTAAGGTGTCTGTACGCTCTTCCCGTGTCTGTAAGGAGACTGTACTCTCCCACCATGACTGTAAGGAGATTGTACTCACTTCCGGTGTCTGTAAGGAGGCTACTCTCTTCCCGTGCCTGTTAGGAGTCTGTACTGTCTTCCCGTGACTGTAAGGAGACTGTACTCTTCCCCCATGACTGTAAGGAGACTGTACTCTCTTCCCTTTTCTGTAAGGAGACGACTCTCTTCCCGTTCCTGTAAGGAGTCTGTAATCTCTTCCCGTGTCGGTCAGGAGACTGTACTCTCCCCCCATGACTGTAAGGGGTCTCTACTCTCCCCCATGACTGTAAGGAGTCTCTACACTCTTCCCGTGTCTGCAAGGAGACTGTACTCTCTTCCTATGTCTCTAAGGAGTTTGTACTCTCTTCCCGTTTCTGTAAGGAGACTGTACTCTCTTCCCATGAATGTAAGGAGTCTGTACTCTCTCCCGGTGTCTGTAAGGAGACTGTACTCTCTTCCAGTGTCTGTAAGGAGTCTGTACTCTCTTCCCGTGTCTGTAAGGTGTCTGTACTCTCTTCCCGTGTCTGTAAGGAGACTGTACTCTCTTCCTGTGTCTGTAAGTAGTCTGTACTCTCTTCCCGTGTCTGTAAGGAGCCTCCTGTCTTCCCATGTCTGTAAGGAGACTGAACTCTCCGCCCATGACGGTAAGGGTTCTGTACTCTCCCCCCGTGTCTGTAAGGGGTCTGTACTCTCTTCCCGTGTCTGTAAGGTGACTGTACTCTCCCCCCCATTACGGTAAGTTGTCTGTACTCTCCCTCATGACTGTAAGGAGTCTGTACTCTCTTCCCGTGTCTGTAAGGAGACTGTACTCTCTTCCCGTGTCTATAAGGAGTTTTTCTGTCTTCACGTGTCTGTAAGGAGACTGTACTCTCTTCCCCGTGACTGCAAGGAGTCTGTACTCTCCATCCGTGTCTGTAAGGAGACTGTACTCTCCCCACCCCCCCCCATGATTGTAAGTGGTCTGTACTCTCCCCCATGACAGTAAGGGGTATGTACTATCCCCCCGTGTCTCTTAGGAGACTGTAGTCTCCCCCTATTACTGTAAGGAGACTTTACTCTCTTCCCGTGTCTGTAAGGAGACTGTACTCTC
The DNA here is from genome assembly GCF_030144855.1 of Hypanus sabinus. Lineage (NCBI taxonomy): Eukaryota > Metazoa > Chordata > Chondrichthyes > Myliobatiformes > Dasyatidae > Hypanus > Hypanus sabinus. The sequence goes on along the minus strand of NC_082711.1, from coordinate 25,064,326 downwards.
CCTTATGACTCTGAGGGGTCTGTACTCTCTCCCCATGACTGTAAGCTTCTGTACTCTCTTCCCCGTGACTGTAAGGAGTCTGTACTCTCTTCCCCTGTCTGTAAGGAGACTGTACTCTCTGCCCGTGTCTGTAAGGAGTCTGTACTCTCTTTCCGTGTCTGTAAGGAGACGATAATCTCTTCCCGTGTCTGTAAGTAGTCTGTACTCTCTTCCCTTGTGTATAAGGAGAATGTACTCTCTTCCCGTGTCTTTAAGGAGTCTGTACTCTCTTCCCGTGACTGTCAGGAGACTGTACTCTCCCCCCGTGTCTTTAAGGAGACTGTACTCTCTTCCAGTGCCTGTAAGTAGCCTGTACTCTCTTTCCGTGTCTGTAAGGAGACTGTACTCTCTTCCCGTGCCTGTAAGGAGACTGTACTCTCCCCCCATGACTGTAAGGGGTCTGTACTCTCCCCCCATGACTGTAAGGGGTCTATACCCTCCCCCCGTGTCTTTAAGGAGACTGTACTCTCTTCCCGTGTCTGTAAGGAGCCTGTACTCTCTTCTCGTGTCTATAAGGAGTTTGTACTCACTTCCCGTGTCTGTAAGGGGTCTGTACTCTCTCCCCGTGTCTGTAAGGAGACTGTACTCTTTTCCCGTGTGTGTGAGGAGACTGTACTCTCTTCCCGTGCCTGTACGGAGACTGTACTCTTCCCCCCATGACTGTAAGGGTTCTGTACTCTCCACCCGTGTCTGTAAGGTGTCTGCACCCTCTTCCCGTGTCTCTAAGGTGGCTGCACTCTCTTCCCGTGTCTATAAGGAGACTGTACTCTCTTCCCCTGTCTGTTAATAGACTGGACTCTCTTCCCGTGTCGGTAAGGAGACTGTACTCTCTTCCCCTCTGTTAATAGACTGTACTCTCTTCCCGTGTCAGTAAGGAGACTGTACTCTCTTACCGTTTCTGTAAGGAGTCTGTACTCTCTTTCCTTGTCTGTAAGGAGACAATACTCTCTTCCCGTGTCTGTAAGGAGTCTGTACTCTATTCCCTTGTCTATAAGGAGTCTGTACTCTCATCCCGTGTCTTTAAGGAAACTCTACTCTCTTCCTGTGTCTGTAAGGAGACTGTACTCACACCCCATGACTGTAAGGGTTCTTTACTCTTCCCCCGTGTCTGTAAGTAGTCTGAACTCTCTTCCCGGGTCTGTAAGGAGACTGAACTCTCCGCCCTCCCCATGACTGTAAGGTGTCTGTACTCTCCCCCATCAGTGTAAGGAGTCTGTACTCTCTTCCCGTGTCTGTAAAGAGACTGTACTCTCTTCTCGTGTCTGTAAGGAGTCTGTACTCTCTTCACGTATCTGTAAGGAGGCTGTACTCTCTTCCCGTGCCCTTAAGGAGTCTGTAATCTCTTCCCGTGTCTGTAAGGAGACTGTACTCTCTTCCCCTGTCTGTAAGGAGTTTGTACTCTCTTCACGTGTCTGAAAGGAGACTTTATTCTCTTCCCATGTCTGTAAGGTGTCTGTACTCTCTTCCAGTGTCTGTAAGGAGACTCTACTCTCTTCCCATGAATGTAAGGAGACTGTACTCTCTTCCCCTGTCTGTAAGGAGCTTGTACTCTCTTCCCGTGTCTGTAAGGAGACTGTACTCTTTTCCCGTGTGTGTGAGGAGACTGTACGCTCTTCCCGTGCCTGTAAGGAGACTGTACTCTTCCCCCCATGACTGTAAGGGTTCTGTACTCTCCACCCGTGTCTGTAAGGAGTCTGTACTCTCTTCCCTTGTCTGTAAGGAGACTGTACTCTCCCGGCATGACTCTAAGGGGTCTGTACTCTCGCCCCATGACTGTAAGCTTCTGTACTCTCTTCCCCTGTCTGTAAGGACTCTGTGCTCTCTTCCCCTGTCTGTTAATAGACTGTACTCTCTTCCCGTTTCAGTAAGGAGACTGTACTCTCTTACCGTTTCTGTAAGGAGTCTGTACTCTCTACCCTTGTCTGTAAGGAGACTGTACTCTATTCTCTTGTCTATAAGGAGTCTGTCCTCTCTTCCCGTATATGTAAGGAGTCTGTACTGTCTTCCCGTGACTGTAAGGAGACTGTACTCTCCCCCCATGACTGTAAGGAGATTGTACTCTCTTCCCGTGTCTGTAAGGAGGCTACTCTCTTCCCGTGCCTGTAAGGAGTCTGTACTCTCTTCCCGTGACTGTAAGGAGATTGTACTCTCTTCCCGTGTCTGTAAGGAGGCTACTCTCTTCCCGTGCCTGTAAGGAGACTGTACTCTCCCCCCATGACTGTAAGGAGACTGTACTCTCTTCCCGTGTCTATAAGGAGACTGTACTCTCTTCCCGTGCCTGTAAGGAGTCTGTACTCTCCCCCCATGACTGTAAGGAGATTGTACTCTCTTCCCGTGTCTGTAAGGAGGCTACTCTCTTCCCGTGCCTGTAAGGAGACTGTACTCTCCCCCCATGACTGTAAGGAGATTGCACTCTCTTCCCGTGTCTGTAAGGAGGCTACTCTCTTCCCGTGCCTGTAAGGAGTCTGTACTCTCTTCCCGTGACTGTAAGGAGACTGTACTCTCCACCCATGATTGTAAGGAGTCTGTAATCTCTTCCCGTGTCTGTAAGGAGACTGTACTCTCCCCCCATGACTGTAAGGGGTCTATAATCTCCCCCCCCTGTCTTTAAGGAGACTGTACTCTCTTCCCGTGTCTGTAAGGAGACTGTACTGCCTTCCCGTGCTTTAAGGAGACTATTCTCCCACCATGACTGTAAGGGTTCTGTACTCTCCCCCCGTGTCTGTAAAGAGTCTGTACTCTCTTCCCTTGTCTGTAAGGAGACTGTGCTCTCCCCCCATGACTGTAAGGGGTCTCTACTCTCCCCCATGACTGTAAGGAGTCTGTACTCTCTTCCTCTGTCTCTAAGGAGTTTGTACTCTCTTCCCGTGTCTGTAAGGAGACTGTATTCTCTTCCCGTGTCTGTAAGGTGTCTGTACGCTCTTCCCGTGTCTGTAAGGAGACTGTACTCTCCCACCATGACTGTAAGGAGATTGTACTCACTTCCGGTGTCTGTAAGGAGGCTACTCTCTTCCCGTGCCTGTTAGGAGTCTGTACTGTCTTCCCGTGACTGTAAGGAGACTGTACTCTTCCCCCATGACTGTAAGGAGACTGTACTCTCTTCCCTTTTCTGTAAGGAGACGACTCTCTTCCGTTCCTGTAAGGAGTCTGTAATCTCTTCCCGTGTCGGTCAGGAGACTGTACTCTCCCCCCATGACTGTAAGGGGTCTCTACTCTCCCCCATGACTGTAAGGAGTCTCTACACTCTTCCCGTGTCTGCAAGGAGACTGTACTCTCTTCCTATGTCTCTAAGGAGTTTGTACTCTCTTCCCGTTTCTGTAAGGAGACTGTACTCTCTTCCCATGAATGTAAGGAGTCTGTACTCTCTCCCGGTGTCTGTAAGGAGACTGTACTCTCTTCCAGTGTCTGTAAGGAGTCTGTACTCTCTTCCCGTGTCTGTAAGGTGTCTGTACTCTCTTCCCGTGTCTGTAAGGAGACTGTACTCTCTTCCTGTGTCTGTAAGTAGTCTGTACTCTCTTCCCGTGTCTGTAAGGAGCCTCCTGTCTTCCCATGTCTGTAAGGAGACTGAACTCTCCGCCCATGACGGTAAGGGTTCTGTACTCTCCCCCCGTGTCTGTAAGGGGTCTGTACTCTCTTCCCGTGTCTGTAAGGTGACTGTACTCTCCCCCCCATTACGGTAAGTTGTCTGTACTCTCCCTCATGACTGTAAGGAGTCTGTACTCTCTTCCCGTGTCTGTAAGGAGACTGTACTCTCTTCCCGTGTCTATAAGGAGTTTTTCTGTCTTCACGTGTCTGTAAGGAGACTGTACTCTCTTCCCCGTGTCTGCAAGGAGTCTGTACTCTCCATCCGTATCTGTAAGGAGACTGTACTCTCCCCACCCCCCCCCATGACTGTAAGCTTCTGTACTCTCTTCCCCTGTCTGTAAGGACTCTGTGCTCTCTTCCCCTGTCTGTTAATAGACTGTACTCTCTTCCCGTTTCAGTAAGGAGACTGTACTCTCTTACCGTTTCTGTAAGGAGTCTGTACTCTCTACCCTTGTCTGTAAGGAGACTGTACTCTATTCTCTTGTCTATAAGGAGTCTGTCCTCTCTTCCCGTATATGTAAGGAGTCTGTACTGTCTTCCCGTGACTGTAAGGAGACTGTACTCTCCCCCCATGACTGTAAGGAGATTGTACTCTCTTCCCGTGTCTGTAAGGAGGCTACTCTCTTCCCGTGCCTGTAAGGAGTCTGTACTCTCTTCCCGTGACTGTAAGGAGATTGTACTCTCTTCCCGTGTCTGTAAGGAGGCTACTCTCTTCCCGTGCCTGTAAGGAGACTGTACTCTCCCCCCATGACTGTAAGGAGACTGTACTCTCTTCCCGTGTCTATAAGGAGACTGTACTCTCTTCCCGTGCCTGTAAGGAGTCTGTACTCTCCCCCCATGACTGTAAGGAGATTGTACTCTCTTCCCGTGTCTGTAAGGAGGCTACTCTCTTCCCGTGCCTGTAAGGAGACTGTACTCTCCCCCCATGACTGTAAGGAGATTGCACTCTCTTCCCGTGTCTGTAAGGAGGCTACTCTCTTCCCGTGCCTGTAAGGAGTCTGTACTCTCTTCCCGTGACTGTAAGGAGACTGTACTCTCCACCCATGATTGTAAGGAGTCTGTAATCTCTTCCCGTGTCTGTAAGGAGACTGTACTCTCCCCCCATGACTGTAAGGGGTCTATAATCTCCCCCCCCTGTCTTTAAGGAGACTGTACTCTCTTCCCGTGTCTGTAAGGAGACTGTACTGCCTTCCCGTGCTTTAAGGAGACTACTCTCCCACCATGACTGTAAGGGTTCTGTACTCTCCCCCCGTGTCTGTAAAGAGTCTGTACTCTCTTCCCTTGTCTGTAAGGAGACTGTGCTCTCCCCCCATGACTGTAAGGGGTCTCTACTCTCCCCCATGACTGTAAGGAGTCTGTACTCTCTTCCTCTGTCTCTAAGGAGTTTGTACTCTCTTCCCGTGTCTGTAAGGAGACTGTATTCTCTTCCCGTGTCTGTAAGGTGTCTGTACGCTCTTCCCGTGTCTGTAAGGAGACTGTACTCTCCCACCATGACTGTAAGGAGATTGTACTCACTTCCGGTGTCTGTAAGGAGGCTACTCTCTTCCCGTGCCTGTTAGGAGTCTGTACTGTCTTCCCGTGACTGTAAGGAGACTGTACTCTTCCCCCATGACTGTAAGGAGACTGTACTCTCTTCCCTTTTCTGTAAGGAGACGACTCTCTTCCCGTTCCTGTAAGGAGTCTGTAATCTCTTCCCGTGTCGGTCAGGAGACTGTACTCTCCCCCCATGACTGTAAGGGGTCTCTACTCTCCCCCATGACTGTAAGGAGTCTCTACACTCTTCCCGTGTCTGCAAGGAGACTGTACTCTCTTCCTATGTCTCTAAGGAGTTTGTACTCTCTTCCCGTTTCTGTAAGGAGACTGTACTCTCTTCCCATGAATGTAAGGAGTCTGTACTCTCTCCCGGTGTCTGTAAGGAGACTGTACTCTCTTCCAGTGTCTGTAAGGAGTCTGTACTCTCTTCCCGTGTCTGTAAGGTGTCTGTACTCTCTTCCCGTGTCTGTAAGGAGACTGTACTCTCTTCCTGTGTCTGTAAGTAGTCTGTACTCTCTTCCCGTGTCTGTAAGGAGCCTCCTGTCTTCCCATGTCTGTAAGGAGACTGAACTCTCCGCCCATGACGGTAAGGGTTCTGTACTCTCCCCCCGTGTCTGTAAGGGGTCTGTACTCTCTTCCCGTGTCTGTAAGGTGACTGTACTCTCCCCCCCATTACGGTAAGTTGTCTGTACTCTCCCTCATGACTGTAAGGAGTCTGTACTCTCTTCCCGTGTCTGTAAGGAGACTGTACTCTCTTCCCCGTGTCTGCAAGGAGTCTGTACTCTCCATCCGTATCTGTAAGGAGACTGTACTCTCCCCACCCCCCCCCATGATTGTAAGTGGTCTGTACTCTCCCCCATGACAGTAAGGGGTATGTACTATCCCCCCGTGTCTCTTAGGAGACTGTAGTCTCCCCCTATTACTGTAAGGAGACTTTACTCTCTTCCCGTGTCTGTAAGGAGACTGTACTCTCCCTTATGACTCTGAGGGGTCTGTACTCTCTCCCCATGACTGTAAGCTTCTGTACTCTCTTCCCCGTGACTGTAAGGAGTCTGTACTCTCTTCCCCTGTCTGTAAGGAGACTGTACTCTCTGCCCGTGTCTGTAAGGAGTCTGTACTCTCTTTCCGTGTCTGTAAGGAGACGATAATCTCTTCCCGTGTCTGTAAGTAGTCTGTACTCTCTTCCCTTGTGTATAAGGAGAATGTACTCTCTTCCCGTGTCTTTAAGGAGTCTGTACTCTCTTCCCGTGACTGTCAGGAGACTGTACTCTCCCCCCGTGTCTTTAAGGAGACTGTACTCTCTTCCAGTGTCTGTAAGTAGCCTGTACTCTCTTTCCGTGTCTGTAAGGAGACTGTACTCTCTTCCCGTGCCTGTAAGGAAACTGTACTCTCCCCCCATGACTGTAAGGTGTCTGTACTCTCCCCCCATGACTGGAAGGGGTCTATACCCTCCCCCCGTGTCTTTAAGGAGACTGTACTCTCTTCCCGTGTCTGTAAGGAGCCTGTACTCTCTTCTCGTGTCTATAAGGAGTTTGTACTCACTTCCCGTGTCTGTAAGGAGTCTGTACTCTCTCCCCGTGTCTGTAAGGAGACTGTACTCTTTTCCCGTGTGTGTGAGGAGACTGTACTCTCTTCCCGTGCCTGTACGGAGACTGTACTCTTCCCCCCATGACTGTAAGGGTTCTGTACTCTCCACCCGTGTCTGTAAGGTGTCTGCACCCTCTTCCCGTGTCTCTAAGGTGGCTGCACTCTCTTCCCGTGTCTGTAAGGAGACTGTACTCTCTTCCCCTGTCTGTTAATAGACTGGACTCTCTTCCCGTGTCGGTAAGGAGACTGTACTCTCTTCCCCTCTGTTAATAGACTGTACTCTCTTCCCGTGTCAGTAAGGAGACTGTACTCTCTTACCGTTTCTGTAAGGAGTCTGTACTCTCTTTCCTTGTCTGTAAGGAGACAATACTCTCTTCCCGTGTCTGTAAGGAGTCTGTACTCTATTCCCTTGTCTATAAGGAGACTGTACTCTCATCCCGTGTCTTTAAGGAAACTCTACTCTCTTCCTGTGTCTGTAAGGAGACTGTACTCACACCCCATGACTGTAAGGGTTCTTTACTCTTCCCCCGTGTCTGTAAGTAGTCTGAACTCTCTTCCCGGGTCTGTAAGGAGACTGAACTCTCCGCCCTCCCCATGACTGTAAGGTGTCTGTACTCTCCCCCATCAGTGTAAGGAGTCTGTACTCTCTTCCCGTGTCTGTAAAGAGACTGTACTCTCTTCTCGTGTCTGTAAGGAGTCTGTACTCTCTTCACGTATCTGTAAGGAGGCTGTACTCTCTTCCCGTGCCCTTAAGGAGTCTGTAATCTCTTCCCGTGTCTGTAAGGAGACTGTACTCTCTTCCCCTGTCTGTAAGGAGTTTGTACTCTCTTCACGTGTCTGAAAGGAGACTTTATTCTCTTCCCATGTCTGTAAGGTGTCTGTACTCTCTTCCCGTGTCTGTAAGGAGACTCTACTCTCTTCCCATGAATGTAAGGAGACTGTACTCTCTTCCCCTGTCTGTAAGGAGCTTGTACTCTCTTCCCGTGTCTGTAAGGAGACTGTACTCTTTTCCCGTGTGTGTGAGGAGACTGTACGCTCTTCCCGTGCCTGTAAGGAGACTGTACTCTTCCCCCCATGACTGTAAGGGTTCTGTACTCTCCACCCGTGTCTGTAAGGAGTCTGCACTCTCTTCCCTTGTCTCTAAGGTGGCTGCACTCTCTTCCCGTGTCTGTAAGGAGACTGTACTCTCTTCCCGTGTCGGTAAGGTGTCTCTACTCTCTTCCCGTGTCGGTAAGGAGACTGTAATCTCGTCCTGTGTCTGTAAGTAGTCTGTACTCTCTTCCCGTGTCAGTAAGGAGCCTCCTCTCTTCCCATGTCTGTAAGGAGACTGTACTCTCTTCCTGTGTCTGTAAGGAGACTGTACTCTCCCCCCATGACTGTAAGGGTTCTGTAATCTGCCCCCGTGTCTGTAAGGAGTCTGTACTCTCTTCCCGTGACTGTATGGTGACTGTACTCTCCCCCACATGACTGTAAGGTGTCTGTACTCTCCCCCATGACTGTAAGTAGTCTGCACTCACTGCCTGTGTGTGTAAGGAGACTGTACTCTCCTCCCGTGTCTATAAGGGGTTTGTACTGTCTTCACGTGTCTGTAAGTAGTCTGTACTCTCTTCCCGTGTCTGTAAGGAGACTGTACTGTCACCTATGACTCTAAGGGGTCTGTACTCTCTCCCCATGACTGTAAGCTTCTGTACTCTCCCGTCCCCGTGTATGTAAGGAGACTGTACTCTCTTCCCGTGTCTGTAAGGAGACTGTACTCTCCCCCCATGACTGTAAGGGGTCTCTACTCTCCCCCATGACTGTAAGGGGTCTATAATCTCCCCCCCTGTCTTTAAGGAGACTGTACTCTCTTCCCGTGTCTGTAAGGAGCCTGTACTCTCTTCTCGTGTCTATAAGGAGTTTGTACTCACTTCCCGTGTCTGTAAGGAGTCTGTACTCTCTCCCCGTGTCTGTAAGGAGACTGTACTCTTTTCCCGTGTGTGTGAGGAGACTGTACTCTCTTCCCGTGCCTGTACGGAGACTGTACTCTTCCCCCCATGACTGTAAGGGTTCTGTACTCTCCACCCGTGTCTGTAAGGTGTCTGCACCCTCTTCCCGTGTCTCTAAGGTGGCTGCACTCTCTTCCCGTGTCTGTAAGGAGACTGTACTCTCTTCCCCTGTCTGTTAATAGACTGGACTCTCTTCCCGTGTCGGTAAGGAGACTGTACTCTCTTCCCCTCTGTTAATAGACTGTACTCTCTTCCCGTGTCAGTAAGGAGACTGTACTCTCTTACCGTTTCTGTAAGGAGTCTGTACTCTCTTTCCTTGTCTGTAAGGAGACAATACTCTCTTCCCGTGTCTGTAAGGAGTCTGTACTCTATTCCCTTGTCTATAAGGAGACTGTACTCTCATCCCGTGTCTTTAAGGAAACTCTACTCTCTTCCTGTGTCTGTAAGGAGACTGTACTCACACCCCATGACTGTAAGGGTTCTTTACTCTTCCCCCGTGTCTGTAAGTAGTCTGAACTCTCTTCCCGGGTCTGTAAGGAGACTGAACTCTCCGCCCTCCCCATGACTGTAAGGTGTCTGTACTCTCCCCCATCAGTGTAAGGAGTCTGTACTCTCTTCCCGTGTCTGTAAAGAGACTGTACTCTCTTCTCGTGTCTGTAAGGAGTCTGTACTCTCTTCACGTATCTGTAAGGAGGCTGTACTCTCTTCCCGTGCCCTTAAGGAGTCTGTAATCTCTTCCCGTGTCTGTAAGGAGACTGTACTCTCTTCCCCTGTCTGTAAGGAGTTTGTACTCTCTTCACGTGTCTGAAAGGAGACTTTATTCTCTTCCCATGTCTGTAAGTAGTCTGTACTCTCTTCCCGTGTCTGTAAGGAGACTGTACTGTCACCTATGACTCTAAGGGGTCTGTACTCTCTCCCCATGACTGTAAGCTTCTGTACTCTCCCGTCCCCGTGTATGTAAGGAGACTGTACTCTCTTCCCGTGTCTGTAAGGAGACTGTACTCTCCCCCCATGACTGTAAGGGGTCTCTACTCTCCCCCATGACTGTAAGGGGTCTATAATCTCCCCCCCTGTCTTTAAGGAGACTGTACTCTCTTCCCGTGTCTGTAAGGAGCCTGTACTCTCTTCTCGTGTCTATAAGGAGTTTGTACTCACTTCCCGTGTCTGTAAGGAGTCTGTACTCTCTCCCCGTGTCTGTAAGGAGTCTGTACTCTCTTCCCCTGTCTGTAAGGAGACTGTACTCTCTGCCCGTGTCTGTAAGGAGTCTGTACTCTCTTTCCGTGTCTGTAAGGAGACGATAATCTCTTCCCGTGTCTGTAAGTAGTCTGTACTCTCTTCCCTTGTGTATAAGGAGAATGTACTCTCTTCCCGTGTCTTTAAGGAGTCTGTACTCTCTTCCCGTGACTGTCAGGAGACTGTACTCTCCCCCCGTGTCTTTAAGGAGACTGTACTCTCTTCCAGTGTCTGTAAGTAGCCTGTACTCTCTTTCCGTGTCTGTAAGGAGACTGTACTCTCTTCCCGTGCCTGTAAGGAAACTGTACTCTCCCCCCATGACTGTAAGGTGTCTGTACTCTCCCCCCATGACTGGAAGGGGTCTATACCCTCCCCCCGTGTCTTTAAGGAGACTGTACTCTCTTCCCGTGTCTGTAAGGAGCCTGTACTCTCTTCTCGTGTCTATAAGGAGTTTGTACTCACTTCCCGTGTCTGTAAGGAGTCTGTACTCTCTCCCCGTGTCTGTAAGGAGACTGTACTCTTTTCCCGTGTGTGTGAGGAGACTGTACTCTCTTCCCGTGCCTGTACGGAGACTGTACTCTTCCCCCCATGACTGTAAGGGTTCTGTACTCTCCACCCGTGTCTGTAAGGTGTCTGCACCCTCTTCCCGTGTCTCTAAGGTGGCTGCACTCTCTTCCCGTGTCTGTAAGGAGACTGTACTCTCTTCCCCTGTCTGTTAATAGACTGGACTCTCTTCCCGTGTCGGTAAGGAGACTGTACTCTCTTCCCCTCTGTTAATAGACTGTACTCTCTTCCCGTGTCAGTAAGGAGACTGTACTCTCTTACCGTTTCTGTAAGGAGTCTGTACTCTCTTTCCTTGTCTGTAAGGAGACAATACTCTCTTCCCGTGTCTGTAAGGAGTCTGTACTCTATTCCCTTGTCTATAAGGAGACTGTACTCTCATCCCGTGTCTTTAAGGAAACTCTACTCTCTTCCTGTGTCTGTAAGGAGACTGTACTCACACCCCATGACTGTAAGGGTTCTTTACTCTTCCCCCGTGTCTGTAAGTAGTCTGAACTCTCTTCCCGGGTCTGTAAGGAGACTGAACTCTCCGCCCTCCCCATGACTGTAAGGTGTCTGTACTCTCCCCCATCAGTGTAAGGAGTCTGTACTCTCTTCCCGTGTCTGTAAAGAGACTGTACTCTCTTCTCGTGTCTGTAAGGAGTCTGTACTCTCTTCACGTATCTGTAAGGAGGCTGTACTCTCTTCCCGTGCCCTTAAGGAGTCTGTAATCTCTTCCCGTGTCTGTAAGGAGACTGTACTCTCTTCCCCTGTCTGTAAGGAGTTTGTACTCTCTTCACGTGTCTGAAAGGAGACTTTATTCTCTTCCCATGTCTGTAAGTAGTCTGTACTCTCTTCCCGTGTCTGTAAGGAGACTGTACTGTCACCTATGACTCTAAGGGGTCTGTACTCTCTCCCCATGACTGTAAGCTTCTGTACTCTCCCGTCCCCGTGTATGTAAGGAGACTGTACTCTCTTCCCGTGTCTGTAAGGAGACTGTACTCTCCCCCCATGACTGTAAGGGGTCTCTACTCTCCCCCATGACTGTAAGGGGTCTATAATCTCCCCCCCTGTCTTTAAGGAGACTGTACTCTCTTCCCGTGTCTGTAAGGAGCCTGTACTCTCTTCTCGTGTCTATAAGGAGTTTGTACTCACTTCCCGTGTCTGTAAGGAGTCTGTACTCTCTCCCCGTGTCTGTAAGGAGACTGTACTCTTTTCCCGTGTGTGTGAGGAGACTGTACTCTCTTCCCGTGCCTGTACGGAGACTGTACTCTTCCCCCCATGACTGTAAGGGTTCTGTACTCTCCACCCGTGTCTGTAAGGTGTCTGCACCCTCTTCCCGTGTCTCTAAGGTGGCTGCACTCTCTTCCCGTGTCTGTAAGGAGACTGTACTCTCTTCCCCTGTCTGTTAATAGACTGGACTCTCTTCCCGTGTCGGTAAGGAGACTGTACTCTCTTCCCCTCTGTTAATAGACTGTACTCTCTTCCCGTGTCAGTAAGGAGACTGTACTCTCTTACCGTTTCTGTAAGGAGTCTGTACTCTCTTTCCTTGTCTGTAAGGAGACAATACTCTCTTCCCGTGTCTGTAAGGAGTCTGTACTCTATTCCCTTGTCTATAAGGAGACTGTACTCTCATCCCGTGTCTTTAAGGAAACTCTACTCTCTTCCTGTGTCTGTAAGGAGACTGTACTCACACCCCATGACTGTAAGGGTTCTTTACTCTTCCCCCGTGTCTGTAAGTAGTCTGAACTCTCTTCCCGGGTCTGTAAGGAGACTGAACTCTCCGCCCTCCCCATGACTGTAAGGTGTCTGTACTCTCCCCCATCAGTGTAAGGAGTCTGTACTCTCTTCCCGTGTCTGTAAAGAGACTGTACTCTCTTCTCGTGTCTGTAAGGAGTCTGTACTCTCTTCACGTATCTGTAAGGAGGCTGTACTCTCTTCCCGTGCCCTTAAGGAGTCTGTAATCTCTTCCCGTGTCTGTAAGGAGACTGTACTCTCTTCCCCTGTCTGTAAGGAGTTTGTACTCTCTTCACGTGTCTGAAAGGAGACTTTATTCTCTTCCCATGTCTGTAAGGTGTCTGTACTCTCTTCCCGTGTCTGTAAGGAGACTCTACTCTCTTCCCATGAATGTAAGGAGACTGTACTCTCTTCCCCTGTCTGTAAGGAGCTTGTACTCTCTTCCCGTGTCTGTAAGGAGACTGTACTCTTTTCCCGTGTGTGTGAGGAGACTGTACGCTCTTCCCGTGCCTGTAAGGAGACTGTACTCTTCCCCCCATGACTGTAAGGGTTCTGTACTCTCCACCCGTGTCTGTAAGGAGTCTGTACTCTCTTCCCGTGTCGGTAAGGTGTCTCTACTCTCTTCCCGTGTCGGTAAGGAGACTGTAATCTCGTCCTGTGTCTGTAAGTAGTCTGTACTCTCTTCCCGTGTCAGTAAGGAGCCTCCTCTCTTCCCATGTCTGTAAGGAGACTGTACTCTCTTCCTGTGTCTGTAAGGAGACTGTACTCTCCCCCCATGACTGTAAGGGTTCTGTAATCTGCCCCCGTGTCTGTAAGGAGTCTGTACTCTCTTCCCGTGTCTGTAAGGAGACTCTACTCTCTTCCCATGAATGTAAGGAGACTGTACTCTCTTCCCCTGTCTGTAAGGAGCTTGTACTCTCTTCCCGTGTCTGTAAGGAGACTGTACTCTTTTCCCGTGTGTGTGAGGAGACTGTACGCTCTTCCCGTGCCTGTAAGGAGACTGTACTCTTCCCCCCATGACTGTAAGGGTTCTGTACTCTCCACCCGTGTCTGTATGGAGTCTGCACTCTCTTCCCTTGTCTCTAAGGTGGCTGCACTCTCTTCCCGTGTCTGTAAGGAGACTGTACTCTCTTCCCGTGTCGGTAAGGTGTCTCTACTCTCTTCCCGTGTCGGTAAGGAGACTGTAATCTCGTCCTGTGTCTGTAAGTAGTCTGTACTCTCTTCCCGTGTCAGTAAGGAGCCTCCTCTCTTCCCATGTCTGTAAGGAGACTGTACTCTCTTCCTGTGTCTGTAAGGAGACTGTACTCTCCCCCCATGACTGTAAGGGTTCTGTAATCTGCCCCCGTGTCTGTAAGGAGTCTGTACTCTCTTCCCGTGACTGTATGGTGACTGTACTCTCCCCCACATGACTGTAAGGTGTCTGTACTCTCCCCCATGACTGTAAGTAGTCTGCACTCACTGCCTGTGTGTGTAAGGAGACTGTACTCTCCTCCCGTGTCTATAAGGGGTTTGTACTGTCTTCACGTGTCTGTAAGTAGTCTGTACTCTCTTCCCGTGTCTGTAAGGAGACTGTACTGTCACCTATGACTCTAAGGGGTCTGTACTCTCTCCCCATGACTGTAAGCTTCTGTACTCTCCCGTCCCCGTGTATGTAAGGAGACTGTACTCTCTTCCCGTGTCTGTAAGGAGACTGTACTCTCCCCCCATGACTGTAAGGGGTCTCTACTCTCCCCCATGACTGTAAGGGGTCTATAATCTCCCCCCCTGTCTTTAAGGAGACTGTACTCCCTATCCGTGTCTGTAAGGAGCCTGTACTCTCTTCCCGTGTCTGTAAGGAGACTGTACTGCCTTCCCGTGCCTTTAAGGAGACTACTCTCCCACCATGACTGTAAGGGTTCTGTACTCTCCCCCCGTGTCGGTAAAGAGTCTGTACTCTCTTCCCTTGTCTGTAAGGAGACTGTACTCTCCCCCCATGACTGTAAGGGGTCTCTACTCTCCCCCATGACTGTAAGGAGTCTGTACTCTCTTCCTCTGTCTCTAAGGAGTTTGTACTCTCTTCCCGTGTCTGTAAGGAGACTGTATTCTCTTCCCGTGTCTGTAAGGTGTCTGTACGCTCTTCCCGTGTCTGTAAGGAGACTGTACTGTCCCCCCATGACTGTCAGGAGATTGTACTCTCTTCCGGTGTCTGTAAGGAGGCTACTCTCTTCCCGTGCCTGTTAGGAGTCTGTACTGTCTTCCCGTGTCGGTCAGGAGACTGTACTCTCCCCCCATGACTGTAAGGGGTCTCTACTCTCCCCCATGACTGTAAGGAGTCTCTACTCTCTTCCCGTGTCTGCAAGGAGACTGTACTATCTTCCTCTGTCTCTAAGGAGTTTGTACTCTCTTCCCGTTTCTGTAAGGAGACTGTACTCTCTTCCTATGAATGTAAGGAGTCTGTACTCTCTCCCGGTGTCTGTAAGGAGACTGTACTCTCTTCCAGTGTCTGTAAGGAGTCTGTACTCTCTTTCCGTGTCTGTAAGGTGTCTGTACTCTCTTCCCGTGTCTGTCAGGAGACTGTACTCTCTTCCCCTGTCTGTAAGGAGCTTGTACTCTCTTCCCGTGCCTGTAAGGAGTCTGTAATCTCTTCCCGTGTCTGTAAGGAGACTGCTCTCCCCCCATGACTGTAAGGGTTCTGTACTCTCCCCCCGTGTCTGTAAGGAGTCTGTACTCTCTTCCCTTGTCTGTAAGGAGACTGTACTCTCCCGGCATGACTCTAAGGGGTCTGTACTCTCGCCCCATGACTGTAAGCTTCTGCACTCTCTTCCCCTGTCTGTAAGGACTCTGTGCTCTCTTCCCCTGTCTGTTAATAGACTGTACTCTCTTCCCGTTTCAGTAAGGAGACTGTACTCTCTTACCGTTTCTGTAAGGAGTCTGTACTCTCTACCCTTGTCTGTAAGGAGACTGTACTCTATTCTCTTGTCTATAAGGAGTCTGTCCTGTCTTCCCGTATATGTAAGGAGTCTGTACTGTCTTCCCGTGACTGTAAGGAGACTGTACTCTCCCCCCATGACTGTAAGGAGATTGTACTCTCTTCCCGTGTCTGTAAGGAGGCTACTCTCTTCCCGTGCCTGTAAGGAGACTGTACTCTCCCCCCATGACTGTAAGGAGACTGTACTCTCTTCCCGTGTCTATAAGGAGACTGTACTCTCTTCCCGTGCCTGTAAGGAGTCTGTACTCTCCCCCCATGACTGTAAGGAGATTGTACTCTCTTCCCGTGTCTGTAAGGAGGCTACTCTCTTCCCGTGCCTGTAAGGAGACTGTACTCTCCCCCCATGACTGTAAGGAGATTGTACTCTCTTCCCGTGTCTGTAAGGAGGCTACTCTCTTCCCGTGACTGTAAGGAGTCTGTACTCTCTTCCCGTGACTGTAAGGAGACTGTACTCTCCACCCATGATTGTAAGGAGTCTGTAATCTCTTCCCGTGTCTGTAAGGAGACTGTACTCTCCCCCCATGACTGTAAGGGTTCTGTACTCTCCTCCCGTGTCTGTAAGGGGTCTGTACTCTCTTCCCGTGTCTGTAAGGAGACTGTACTCTCTTCCTGTGTCTGTAAGTAGTCTGTACTCTCTTCCCGTGTCTGTAAGGAGCCTCCTGTCTTCCCATGTCTGTAAGGAGACTGTACTCTCCCCCCATGACGGTAAGGGTTCTGTACTCTCCCCCCGTGTCTGTAAGGGGTCTGTACTCTCTTCCCGTGTCTGTAAGGTGACTGTACTCTCCCCCCCATGAAGGTAAGTTGTCTGTACTCTCCCTCATGACTGTAAGGAGTCTGTACTCTCTTCCCGTGTCTGTAAGGAGACTGTACTCTCTTCCCGTGTCTATAAGGAGTTTTTCTGTCTTCACGTGTCTGTAAGGAGACTGTACTCTCTTCCCCGTGTCTGCAAGGAGTCTGTACTCTCCATCCGTGTCTGTAAGGAGACTGTACTCTCTTCCCGTGTCTATAAGGAGTTTTTCTGTCTTCACGTGTCTGTAAGGAGACTGTACTCTCTTCCCCGTGTCTGCAAGGAGTCTGTACTCTCCATCCGTGTCTGTAAGGAGACTGTACTCTCCCCACCCCCCCCCCCCCATGATTGTAAGTGGTCTGTACTCTCCCCCATGACAGTAAGGGGTATGTACTATCCCCCCGTGTCTCTTAGGAGACTGTAGTCTCCCCCTATTACTGTAAGGAGACTTTACTCTCTTCCCGTGTCTGTAAGGAGACTGTACTCTCCCTTATGACTCTGAGGGGTCTGTACTCTCTCCCCATGACTGTAAGCTTCTGTACTCTTTTCCCCGTGACTGTAAGGAGTCTGTACTCTCTTCCCCTGTCTGTAAGGAGACTGGACTCTCTTCCCCTGTCAGTAAGGAGACTGTACTCTCTTCCCCTCTGTTAATAGACTGTACTCTCTTCCCGTGTCAGTAAGGAGACTGTACTCTCTTACCGTTTCTGTAAGGAGTCTGTACTCTCTTTCCTTGTCTGTAAGGAGACAATACTCTCTTCCCGTGTCTGTAAGGAGTCTGTACTCTATTCCCTTGTCTATAAGGAGACTGTACTCTCATCCCGTGTATTTAAGGAGACTCTACTCTCTTCCTGTGTCTGTAAGGAGACTGTACTCACACCCCATGACTGTAAGGGTTCTTTACTCTTCCCCCGTGTCTGTAAGTAGTCTGAACTCTCTTCCCGGGTCTGTAAGGAGACTGAACTCTCCGCCCTCCCCATGACTGTAAGGTGTCTGTACTCTCCTCCATCAGTGTAAGGAGTCTGTACTCTCTTCCCGTGCCTGTAAAGAGACTGTACTCTCTTCTCGTGTCTGTAAGGAGTCTGTACTCTCTTCACGTATCTGTAAGGAGGCTGTACTCTCTTCCCGTGCCCTTAAGGAGTCTGTAATCTCTTCCCGTGTCTGTAAGGAGACTGTACTCTCTTCCCCTGTCTGTAAGGAGTTTGTACTCTCTTCACGTGTCTGAAAGGAGACTGTATTCTCTTCCCATGTCTGTAAGGTGTCTGTACTCTCTTCCCGTGTCTGTAAGGAGACTCCACTCTCTTCCCATGAATGTAAGGAGTCTGTACTCTCTTCCCGTGTGTGTAAGGAGACACCTCTGTTCCCATGTCTGTAAAGAGACTGTACTCTCTTCCCGTGTCTGTAAGGAGACTGTACTCTCTTCCCGTGTCTGTAAGGAGACTGTACTCTCTTCCCCTGTCTGTAAGGAGCTTGTACTCTCTTCCCGTGTCTGTAAGGAGACTGTACTCTTTTCCCGTGTGTGTGAGGAGACTGTACGCTCTTCCCGTGCCTGTAAGGAGACTGTACTCTTCCCCCCATGACTGTAAGGGTTCTGTACTCTCCACCCGTGTCTGTAAGGAGTCTGCACTCTCTTCCCTTATCTCTAAGGTGGCTGCACTATTTTCCCGTGTCTGTAAGGAGACTGTACTCTCTTCCCGTGTCGGTAAGGTGTCTCTACTCTCTTCCCGTGTCGGTAAGGAGACTGTAATCTCGTCCTGTGTCTGTAAGTAGTCTGTACTCTCTTCCCGTGTCTGTAAGGAGCCTCCTCTCTTCCCATGTCTGTAAGGAGACTGTACTCTCTTCCTGTGTCTGTAAGGAGACTGTACTCTCCCCCCATGACTGTAAGGGTTCTGTAATCTGCCCCCGTGTCTGTAAGGAGTCTGTACTCTCTTCCCGTGACTGTATGGTGACTGTACTCTCCCCCACATGACTGTAAGGTGTCTGTACTCTCCCCCATGACTGTAAGTAGTCTGCACTCACTGCCTGTGTGTGTAAGGAGACTGTACTCTCTTCCCGTGTCTGTAAGGAGACTGTACTCTCACCTATGACTCTAAGGGGTCTGTACTCTCTCCCCATGACTGTAAGCTTCTATACTCTCCCGTCCCCGTGTATGCAAGGAGACTGTACTCTCTTCCCGTGTCTGTAAGGAGACTGTACTCTCCCCCCATGACTGTAAGTGGTCTCTACTCTCCCCCATGACTGTAAGGGGTCTATAATCTCCCCCTCCTGTCTTTAAGGAGACTGTACTCCCTTTCCGTGTCTGTAAGGAGCCTGTACTCTCTTCCCGTGTCTGTAAGGAGACTGTACTGCCTTCCCGTGCCTTTAAGGAGACTACTCTCCCACCATGACTGTAAGGGTTCTGTACTCTCCCCCCGTGTCTGTAAAGAGTCTGTACTCTCTTCCCTTGTCTGTAAGGAGACTGTACTCTCCCCCCATGACTGTAAGGGGTCTCTACTCTCCCCCATGACTGTAAGGAGTCTGTACTCTCTTCCTCTGTCTCTAAGGAGTTTGTACTCTCTTCCCGTGTCTGTAAGGAGACTGTATTCTCTTCCCGTGTCTGTAAGGTGTCTGTACGCTCTTCCCGTGTCTGTAAGGAGACTGTACTGTCCCCCCATGACTGTCAGGAGATTGTACTCTCTTCCGGTGTCTGTAAGGAGGCTACTCTCTTCCCGTGCCTGTTAGGAGTCTGTACTGTCTTCCCGTGACTGTAAGGAGACTGTACTCTTCCCCCATGACTGTAAGGAGACTGTACTCTCTTCCCTTTTCTGTAAGGAGACGACTCTCTTCCCGTGCCTGTAAGGAGTCTGTAATCTCTTCCCGTGTCGGTCAGGAGACTGTACTCTCCCCCCATGACTGTAAGGGGTCTCTACTCTCCTCCATGACTGTAAGGAGTCTCTACTCTCTTCCCGTGTCTGCAAGGAGACTGTACTCTCTTCCTCTGTCTCTAAGGAGTTTGTACTCTCTTCCCGTTTCTGTAAGGAGACTGTACTCTCTTCCTATGAATGTAAGGAGTCTGTACTCTCTCCCGGTGTCTGTAAGGAGACTGTACTCTCTTCCCGTGTCTGTAAGGAGCCTGTACTCTCTTCTCGTGTCTATAAGGAGTTTGTACTCACTTCCCGTGTCTGTAAGGAGTCTGTACTCTCTCCCCGTGTCTGTAAGGAGACTGTACTCTTTTCCCGTGTGTGTGAGGAGACTGTACTCTCTTCCCGTGCCTGTACGGAGACTGTACTCTTCCCCCCATGACTGTAAGGGTTCTGTACTCTCCACCCGTGTCTGTAAGGTGTCTGCACCCTCTTCCCGTGTCTCTAAGGTGGCTGCACTCTCTTCCCGTGTCTGTAAGGAGACTGTACTCTCTTCCCCTGTCTGTTAATAGACTGGACTCTCTTCCCGTGTCGGTAAGGAGACTGTACTCTCTTCCCCTCTGTTAATAGACTGTACTCTCTTCCCGTGTCAGTAAGGAGACTGTACTCTCTTACCGTTTCTGTAAGGAGTCTGTACTCTCTTTCCTTGTCTGTAAGGAGACAATACTCTCTTCCCGTGTCTGTAAGGAGTCTGTACTCTATTCCCTTGTCTATAAGGAGACTGTACTCTCATCCCGTGTCTTTAAGGAAACTCTACTCTCTTCCCGTGTCTGTAAGGAGACTGTACTCACACCCCATGACTGTAAGGGTTCTTTACTCTTCCCCCGTGTCTGTAAGTAGTCTGAACTCTCTTCCCGGGTCTGTAAGGAGACTGAACTCTCCGCCCTCCCCATGACTGTAAGGTGTCTGTACTCTCCCCCATCAGTGTAAGGAGTCTGTACTCTCTTCCCGTGTCTGTAAAGAGACTGTACTCTCTTCTCGTGTCTGTAAGGAGTCTGTACTCTCTTCACGTATCTGTAAGGAGGCTGTACTCTCTTCCCGTGCCCTTAAGGAGTCTGTAATCTCTTCCCGTGTCTGTAAGGAGACTGTACTCTCTTCCCCTGTCTGTAAGGAGTTTGTACTCTCTTCACGTGTCTGAAAGGAGACTTTATTCTCTTCCCATGTCTGTAAGGTGTCTGTACTCTCTTCCCGTGTCTGTAAGGAGACTCTACTCTCTTCCCATGAATGTAAGGAGACTGTACTCTCTTCCCCTGTCTGTAAGGAGCTTGTACTCTCTTCCCGTGTCTGTAAGGAGACTGTACTCTTTTCCCGTGTGTGTGAGGAGACTGTACGCTCTTCCCGTGCCTGTAAGGAGACTGTACTCTTCCCCCCATGACTGTAAGGGTTCTGTACTCTCCACCCGTGTCTGTAAGGAGTCTGCACTCTCTTCCCTTGTCTCTAAGGTGGCTGCACTCTCTTCCCGTGTCTGTAAGGAGACTGTACTCTCTTCCCGTGTCGGTAAGGTGTCTCTACTCTCTTCCCGTGTCGGTAAGGAGACTGTAATCTCGTCCTGTGTCTGTAAGTAGTCTGTACTCTCTTCCCGTGTCAGTAAGGAGCCTCCTCTCTTCCCATGTCTGTAAGGAGACTGTACTCTCTTCCTGTGTCTGTAAGGAGACTGTACTCTCCCCCCATGACTGTAAGGGTTCTGTAATCTGCCCCCGTGTCTGTAAGGAGTCTGTACTCTCTTCCCGTGACTGTATGGTGACTGTACTCTCCCCCACATGACTGTAAGGTGTCTGTACTCTCCCCCATGACTGTAAGTAGTCTGCACTCACTGCCTGTGTGTGTAAGGAGACTGTACTCTCCTCCCGTGTCTATAAGGGGTTTGTACTGTCTTCACGTGTCTGTAAGTAGTCTGTACTCTCTTCCCGTGTCTGTAAGGAGACTGTACTGTCACCTATGACTCTAAGGGGTCTGTACTCTCTCCCCATGACTGTAAGCTTCTGTACTCTCCCGTCCCCGTGTATGTAAGGAGACTGTACTCTCTTCCCGTGTCTGTAAGGAGACTGTACACTCCCCCCATGACTGTAAGGGGTCTCTACTCTCCCCCATGACTGTAAGGGGTCTATAATCTCCCCCCCTGTCTTTAAGGAGACTGTACTCCCTATCCGTGTCTGTAAGGAGCCTGTACTCTCTTCCCGTGTCTGTAAGGAGACTGTACTGCCTTCCCGTGCCTTTAAGGAGACTACTCTCCCACCATGACTGTAAGGGTTCTGTACTCTCCCCCCGTGTCGG
Source organism: Hypanus sabinus (assembly GCF_030144855.1). Classification (NCBI taxonomy): domain Eukaryota; kingdom Metazoa; phylum Chordata; class Chondrichthyes; order Myliobatiformes; family Dasyatidae; genus Hypanus; species Hypanus sabinus. The sequence continues at coordinate 25,043,161 of NC_082711.1, read as the reverse complement.
TAAAGAGTCTGTACTCTCTTCCCTTGTCTGTAAGGAGACTGTACTCTCCCCCCATGACTGTAAGGGGTCTCTACTCTCCCCCATGACTGTAAGGAGTCTGTACTCTCTTCCTCTGTCTCTAAGGAGTTTGTACTCTCTTCCCGTGTCTGTAAGGAGACTGTATTCTCTTCCCGTGTCTGTAAGGTGTCTGTACGCTCTTCCCGTGTCTGTAAGGAGACTGTACTGTCCCCCCATGACTGTCAGGAGATTGTACTCTCTTCCGGTGTCTGTAAGGAGGCTACTCTCTTCCCGTGCCTGTTAGGAGTCTGTACTGTCTTCCCGTGTCGGTCAGGAGACTGTACTCTCCCCCCATGACTGTAAGGGGTCTCTACTCTCCCCCATGACTGTAAGGAGTCTCTACTCTCTTCCCGTGTCTGCAAGGAGACTGTACTATCTTCCTCTGTCTCTAAGGAGTTTGTACTCTCTTCCCGTTTCTGTAAGGAGACTGTACTCTCTTCCTATGAATGTAAGGAGTCTGTACTCTCTCCCGGTGTCTGTAAGGAGACTGTACTCTCTTCCAGTGTCTGTAAGGAGTCTGTACTCTCTTTCCGTGTCTGTAAGGTGTCTGTACTCTCTTCCCGTGTCTGTCAGGAGACTGTACTCTCTTCCCCTGTCTGTAAGGAGCTTGTACTCTCTTCCCGTGCCTGTAAGGAGTCTGTAATCTCTTCCCGTGTCTGTAAGGAGACTGCTCTCCCCCCATGACTGTAAGGGTTCTGTACTCTCCCCCCGTGTCTGTAAGGAGTCTGTACTCTCTTCCCTTGTCTGTAAGGAGACTGTACTCTCCCGGCATGACTCTAAGGGGTCTGTACTCTCGCCCCATGACTGTAAGCTTCTGCACTCTCTTCCCCTGTCTGTAAGGACTCTGTGCTCTCTTCCCCTGTCTGTTAATAGACTGTACTCTCTTCCCGTTTCAGTAAGGAGACTGTACTCTCTTACCGTTTCTGTAAGGAGTCTGTACTCTCTACCCTTGTCTGTAAGGAGACTGTACTCTATTCTCTTGTCTATAAGGAGTCTGTCCTGTCTTCCCGTATATGTAAGGAGTCTGTACTGTCTTCCCGTGACTGTAAGGAGACTGTACTCTCCCCCCATGACTGTAAGGAGATTGTACTCTCTTCCCGTGTCTGTAAGGAGGCTACTCTCTTCCCGTGCCTGTAAGGAGCCTGTACTCTCTTCCCGTGTCTGTAAGGAGACTGTACTGCCTTCCCGTGCCTTTAAGGAGACTACTCTCCCACCATGACTGTAAGGGTTCTGTACTCTCCCCCCGTGTCTGTAAAGAGTCTGTACTCTCTTCCCTTGTCTGTAAGGAGACTGTACTCTCCCCCCATGACTGTAAGGGGTCTCTACTCTCCCCCATGACTGTAAGGAGTCTGTACTCTCTTCCTCTGTCTCTAAGGAGTTTGTACTCTCTTCCCGTGTCTGTAAGGAGACTGTATTCTCTTCCCGTGTCTGTAAGGTGTCTGTACGCTCTTCCCGTGTCTGTAAGGAGACTGTACTGTCCCCCCATGACTGTCAGGAGATTGTACTCTCTTCCGGTGTCTGTAAGGAGGCTACTCTCTTCCCGTGCCTGTTAGGAGTCTGTACTGTCTTCCCGTGACTGTAAGGAGACTGTACTCTTCCCCCATGACTGTAAGGAGACTGTACTCTCTTCCCTTTTCTGTAAGGAGACGACTCTCTTCCCGTGCCTGTAAGGAGTCTGTAATCTCTTCCCGTGTCGGTCAGGAGACTGTACTCTCCCCCCATGACTGTAAGGGGTCTCTACTCTCCTCCATGACTGTAAGGAGTCTCTACTCTCTTCCCGTGTCTGCAAGGAGACTGTACTCTCTTCCTCTGTCTCTAAGGAGTTTGTACTCTCTTCCCGTTTCTGTAAGGAGACTGTACTCTCTTCCTATGAATGTAAGGAGTCTGTACTCTCTCCCGGTGTCTGTAAGGAGACTGTACTCTCTTCCCGTGTCTGTAAGGAGCCTGTACTCTCTTCTCGTGTCTATAAGGAGTTTGTACTCACTTCCCGTGTCTGTAAGGAGTCTGTACTCTCTCCCCGTGTCTGTAAGGAGACTGTACTCTTTTCCCGTGTGTGTGAGGAGACTGTACTCTCTTCCCGTGCCTGTACGGAGACTGTACTCTTCCCCCCATGACTGTAAGGGTTCTGTACTCTCCACCCGTGTCTGTAAGGTGTCTGCACCCTCTTCCCGTGTCTCTAAGGTGGCTGCACTCTCTTCCCGTGTCTGTAAGGAGACTGTACTCTCTTCCCCTGTCTGTTAATAGACTGGACTCTCTTCCCGTGTCGGTAAGGAGACTGTACTCTCTTCCCCTCTGTTAATCGACTGTACTCTCTTCCCGTGTCAGTAAGGAGACTGTACTCTCTTACCGTTTCTGTAAGGAGTCTGTACTCTCTTTCCTTGTCTGTAAGGAGACAATACTCTCTTCCCGTGTCTGTAAGGAGTCTGTACTCTATTCCCTTGTCTATAAGGAGACTGTACTCTCATCCCGTGTCTTTAAGGAAACTCTACTCTCTTCCTGTGTCTGTAAGGAGACTGTACTCACACCCCATGACTGTAAGGGTTCTTTACTCTTCCCCCGTGTCTGTAAGTAGTCTGAACTCTCTTCCCGGGTCTGTAAGGAGACTGAACTCTCCGCCCTCCCCATGACTGTAAGGTGTCTGTACTCTCCCCCATCAGTGTAAGGAGTCTGTACTCTCTTCCCGTGTCTGTAAAGAGACTGTACTCTCTTCTCGTGTCTGTAAGGAGTCTGTACTCTCTTCACGTATCTGTAAGGAGGCTGTACTCTCTTCCCGTGCCCTTAAGGAGTCTGTAATCTCTTCCCGTGTCTGTAAGGAGACTGTACTCTCTTCCCCTGTCTGTAAGGAGTTTGTACTCTCTTCACGTGTCTGAAAGGAGACTTTATTCTCTTCCCATGTCTGTAAGGTGTCTGTACTCTCTTCCCGTGTCTGTAAGGAGACTCTACTCTCTTCCCATGAATGTAAGGAGACTGTACTCTCTTCCCCTGTCTGTAAGGAGCTTGTACTCTCTTCCCGTGTCTGTAAGGAGACTGTACTCTTTTCCCGTGTGTGTGAGGAGACTGTACGCTCTTCCCGTGCCTGTAAGGAGACTGTACTCTTCCCCCCATGACTGTAAGGGTTCTGTACTCTCCACCCGTGTCTGTAAGGAGTCTGCACTCTCTTCCCTTGTCTCTAAGGTGGCTGCACTCTCTTCCCGTGTCTGTAAGGAGACTGTACTCTCTTCCCGTGTCGGTAAGGTGTCTCTACTCTCTTCCCGTGTCGGTAAGGAGACTGTAATCTCGTCCTGTGTCTGTAAGTAGTCTGTACTCTCTTCCCGTGTCAGTAAGGAGCCTCCTCTCTTCCCATGTCTGTAAGGAGACTGTACTCTCTTCCTGTGTCTGTAAGGAGACTGTACTCTCCCCCCATGACTGTAAGGGTTCTGTAATCTGCCCCCGTGTCTGTAAGGAGTCTGTACTCTCTTCCCGTGACTGTATGGTGACTGTACTCTCCCCCACATGACTGTAAGGTGTCTGTACTCTCCCCCATGACTGTAAGTAGTCTGCACTCACTGCCTGTGTGTGTAAGGAGACTGTACTCTCCTCCCGTGTCTATAAGGGGTTTGTACTGTCTTCACGTGTCTGTAAGTAGTCTGTACTCTCTTCCCGTGTCTGTAAGGAGACTGTACTGTCACCTATGACTCTAAGGGGTCTGTACTCTCTCCCCATGACTGTAAGCTTCTGTACTCTCCCGTCCCCGTGTATGTAAGGAGACTGTACTCTCTTCCCGTGTCTGTAAGGAGACTGTACACTCCCCCCATGACTGTAAGGGGTCTCTACTCTCCCCCATGACTGTAAGGGGTCTATAATCTCCCCCCCTGTCTTTAAGGAGACTGTACTCCCTATCCGTGTCTGTAAGGAGCCTGTACTCTCTTCCCGTGTCTGTAAGGAGACTGTACTGCCTTCCCGTGCCTTTAAGGAGACTACTCTCCCACCATGACTGTAAGGGTTCTGTACTCTCCCCCCGTGTCGGTAAAGAGTCTGTACTCTCTTCCCTTGTCTGTAAGGAGACTGTACTCTCCCCCCATGACTGTAAGGGGTCTCTACTCTCCCCCATGACTGTAAGGAGTCTGTACTCTCTTCCTCTGTCTCTAAGGAGTTTGTACTCTCTTCCCGTGTCTGTAAGGAGACTGTATTCTCTTCCCGTGTCTGTAAGGTGTCTGTACGCTCTTCCCGTGTCTGTAAGGAGACTGTACTGTCCCCCCATGACTGTCAGGAGATTGTACTCTCTTCCGGTGTCTGTAAGGAGGCTACTCTCTTCCCGTGCCTGTTAGGAGTCTGTACTGTCTTCCCGTTTCGGTCAGGAGACTGTACTCTCCCCCCATGACTGTAAGGGGTCTCTACTCTCCCCCATGACTGTAAGGAGTCTCTACTCTCTTCCCGTGTCTGCAAGGAGACTGTACTATCTTCCTCTGTCTCTAAGGAGTTTGTACTCTCTTCCCGTTTCTGTAAGGAGACTGTACTCTCTTCCTATGAATGTAAGGAGTCTGTACTCTCTCCCGGTGTCTGTAAGGAGACTGTACTCTCTTCCAGTGTCTGTAAGGAGTCTGTACTCTCTTTCCGTGTCTGTAAGGTGTCTGTACTCTCTTCCCGTGTCTGTCAGGAGACTGTACTCTCTTCCCCTGTCTGTAAGGAGCTTGTACTCTCTTCCCGTGCCTGTAAGGAGTCTGTAATCTCTTCCCGTGTCTGTAAGGAGACTGCTCTCCCCCCATGACTGTAAGGGTTCTGTACTCTCCCCCCGTGTCTGTAAGGAGTCTGTACTCTCTTCCCTTGTCTGTAAGGACTCTGTGCTCTCTTCCCCTGTCTGTTAATAGACTGTACTCTCTTCCCGTTTCAGTAAGGAGACTGTACTCTCTTACCGTTTCTGTAAGGAGTCTGTACTCTCTACCCTTGTCTGTAAGGAGACTGTACTCTATTCTCTTGTCTATAAGGAGTCTGTCCTGTCTTCCCGTATATGTAAGGAGTCTGTACTGTCTTCCCGTGACTGTAAGGAGACTGTACTCTCCCCCCATGACTGTAAGGAGATTGTACTCTCTTCCCGTGTCTGTAAGGAGGCTACTCTCTTCCCGTGCCTGTAAGGAGCCTGTACTCTCTTCCCGTGTCTGTAAGGAGACTGTACTGCCTTCCCGTGCCTTTAAGGAGACTACTCTCCCACCATGACTGTAAGGGTTCTGTACTCTCCCCCCGTGTCTGTAAAGAGTCTGTACTCTCTTCCCTTGTCTGTAAGGAGACTGTACTCTCCCCCCATGACTGTAAGGGGTCTCTACTCTCCCCCATGACTGTAAGGAGTCTGTACTCTCTTCCTCTGTCTCTAAGGAGTTTGTACTCTCTTCCCGTGTCTGTAAGGAGACTGTATTCTCTTCCCGTGTCTGTAAGGTGTCTGTACGCTCTTCCCGTGTCTGTAAGGAGACTGTACTGTCCCCCCATGACTGTCAGGAGATTGTACTCTCTTCCGGTGTCTGTAAGGAGGCTACTCTCTTCCCGTGCCTGTTAGGAGTCTGTACTGTCTTCCCGTGACTGTAAGGAGACTGTACTCTTCCCCCATGACTGTAAGGAGACTGTACTCTCTTCCCTTTTCTGTAAGGAGACGACTCTCTTCCCGTGCCTGTAAGGAGTCTGTAATCTCTTCCCGTGTCGGTCAGGAGACTGTACTCTCCCCCCATGACTGTAAGGGGTCTCTACTCTCCTCCATGACTGTAAGGAGTCTCTACTCTCTTCCCGTGTCTGCAAGGAGACTGTACTCTCTTCCTCTGTCTCTAAGGAGTTTGTACTCTCTTCCCGTTTCTGTAAGGAGACTGTACTCTCTTCCTATGAATGTAAGGAGTCTGTACTCTCTCCCGGTGTCTGTAAGGAGACTGTACTCTCTTCCCGTGTCTGTAAGGAGCCTGTACTCTCTTCTCGTGTCTATAAGGAGTTTGTACTCACTTCCCGTGTCTGTAAGGAGTCTGTACTCTCTCCCCGTGTCTGTAAGGAGACTGTACTCTTTTCCCGTGTGTGTGAGGAGACTGTACTCTCTTCCCGTGCCTGTACGGAGACTGTACTCTTCCCCCCATGACTGTAAGGGTTCTGTACTCTCCACCCGTGTCTGTAAGGTGTCTGCACCCTCTTCCCGTGTCTCTAAGGTGGCTGCACTCTCTTCCCGTGTCTGTAAGGAGACTGTACTCTCTTCCCCTGTCTGTTAATAGACTGGACTCTCTTCCCGTGTCGGTAAGGAGACTGTACTCTCTTCCCCTCTGTTAATCGACTGTACTCTCTTCCCGTGTCAGTAAGGAGACTGTACTCTCTTACCGTTTCTGTAAGGAGTCTGTACTCTCTTTCCTTGTCTGTAAGGAGACAATACTCTCTTCCCGTGTCTGTAAGGAGTCTGTACTCTATTCCCTTGTCTATAAGGAGACTGTACTCTCATCCCGTGTCTTTAAGGAAACTCTACTCTCTTCCTGTGTCTGTAAGGAGACTGTACTCACACCCCATGACTGTAAGGGTTCTTTACTCTTCCCCCGTGTCTGTAAGTAGTCTGAACTCTCTTCCCGGGTCTGTAAGGAGACTGAACTCTCCGCCCTCCCCATGACTGTAAGGTGTCTGTACTCTCCCCCATCAGTGTAAGGAGTCTGTACTCTCTTCCCGTGTCTGTAAAGAGACTGTACTCTCTTCTCGTGTCTGTAAGGAGTCTGTACTTTCTTCACGTATCTGTAAGGAGGCTGTACTCTCTTCCCGTGCCCTTAAGGAGTCTGTAATCTCTTCCCGTGTCTGTAAGGAGACTGTACTCTCTTCCCCTGTCTGTAAGGAGTTTGTACTCTCTTCACGTGTCTGAAAGGAGACTTTATTCTCTTCCCATGTCTGTAAGGTGTCTGTACTCTCTTCCCGTGTCTGTAAGGAGACTCTACTCTCTTCCCATGAATGTAAGGAGACTGTACTCTCTTCCCCTGTCTGTAAGGAGCTTGTACTCTCTTCCCGTGTCTGTAAGGAGACTGTACTCTTTTCCCGTGTGTGTGAGGAGACTGTACGCTCTTCCCGTGCCTGTAAGGAGACTGTACTCTTCCCCCCATGACTGTAAGGGTTCTGTACTCTCCACCCGTGTCTGTAAGGAGTCTGCACTCTCTTCCCTTGTCTCTAAGGTGGCTGCACTCTCTTCCCGTGTCTGTAAGGAGACTGTACTCTCTTCCCGTGTCGGTAAGGTGTCTCTACTCTCTTCCCGTGTCGGTAAGGAGACTGTAATCTCGTCCTGTGTCTGTAAGTAGTCTGTACTCTCTTCCCGTGTCAGTAAGGAGCCTCCTCTCTTCCCATGTCTGTAAGGAGACTGTACTCTCTTCCTGTGTCTGTAAGGAGACTGTACTCTCCCCCCATGACTGTAAGGGTTCTGTAATCTGCCCCCGTGTCTGTAAGGAGTCTGTACTCTCTTCCCGTGACTGTATGGTGACTGTACTCTCCCCCACATGACTGTAAGGTGTCTGTACTCTCCCCCATGACTGTAAGTAGTCTGCACTCACTGCCTGTGTGTGTAAGGAGACTGTACTCTCCTCCCGTGTCTATAAGGGGTTTGTACTGTCTTCACGTGTCTGTAAGTAGTCTGTACTCTCTTCCCGTGTCTGTAAGGAGACTGTACTCTCCCCCCATGACTGTAAGGGGTCTCTACTCTCCCCCATGACTGTAAGGGGTCTATAATCTCCCCCCCTGTCTTTAAGGAGACTGTACTCCCTATCCGTGTCTGTAAGGAGCCTGTACTCTCTTCCCGTGTCTGTAAGGAGACTGTACTGCCTTCCCGTGCCTTTAAGGAGACTACTCTCCCACCATGACTGTAAGGGTTCTGTACTCTCCCCCCGTGTCGGTAAAGAGTCTGTACTCTCTTCCCTTGTCTGTAAGGAGACTGTACTCTCCCCCCATGACTGTAAGGGGTCTCTACTCTCCCCCATGACTGTAAGGAGTCTGTACTCTCTTCCTCTGTCTCTAAGGAGTTTGTACTCTCTTCCCGTGTCTGTAAGGAGACTGTATTCTCTTCCCGTGTCTGTAAGGTGTCTGTACGCTCTTCCCGTGTCTGTAAGGAGACTGTACTGTCCCCCCATGACTGTCAGGAGATTGTACTCTCTTCCGGTGTCTGTAAGGAGGCTACTCTCTTCCCGTGCCTGTTAGGAGTCTGTACTGTCTTCCCGTGTCGGTCAGGAGACTGTACTCTCCCCCCATGACTGTAAGGGGTCTCTACTCTCCCCCATGACTGTAAGGAGTCTCTACTCTCTTCCCGTGTCTGCAAGGAGACTGTACTATCTTCCTCTGTCTCTAAGGAGTTTGTACTCTCTTCCCGTTTCTGTAAGGAGACTGTACTCTCTTCCTATGAATGTAAGGAGTCTGTACTCTCTCCCGGTGTCTGTAAGGAGACTGTACTCTCTTCCAGTGTCTGTAAGGAGTCTGTACTCTCTTTCCGTGTCTGTAAGGTGTCTGTACTCTCTTCCCGTGTCTGTCAGGAGACTGTACTCTCTTCCCCTGTCTGTAAGGAGCTTGTACTCTCTTTCCGTGCCTGTAAGGAGTCTGTAATCTCTTCCCGTGTCTGTAAGGAGACTGCTCTCCCCCCATGACTGTAAGGGTTCTGTACTCTCCCCCCGTGTCTGTAAGGAGTCTGTACTCTCTTCCCTTGTCTGTAAGGAGACTGTACTCTCCCGGCATGACTCTAAGGGGTCTGTACTCTCGCCCCATGACTGTAAGCTTCTGCACTCTCTTCCCCTGTCTGTAAGGACTCTGTGCTCTCTTCCCCTGTCTGTTAATAGACTGTACTCTCTTCCCGTTTCAGTAAGGAGACTGTACTCTCTTACCGTTTCTGTAAGGAGTCTGTACTCTCTACCCTTGTCTGTAAGGAGACTGTACTCTATTCTCTTGTCTATAAGGAGTCTGTCCTGTCTTCCCGTATATGTAAGGAGTCTGTACTGTCTTCCCGTGACTGTAAGGAGACTGTACTCTCCCCCCATGACTGTAAGGAGATTGTACTCTCTTCCCGTGTCTGTAAGGAGGCTACTCTCTTCCCGTGCCTGTAAGGAGTCTGTACTCTCTTCCCGTGACTGTAAGGAGATTGTACTCTCTTCCCGTGTCTGTAAGGAGGCTACTCTCTTCCCGTGCCTGTAAGGAGACTGTACTCTCCCCCCATGACTGTAAGGAGACTGTACTCTCTTCCCGTGTCTATAAGGAGACTGTACTCTCTTCCCGTGCCTGTAAGGAGTCTGTACTCTCCCCCCATGACTGTAAGGAGATTGTACTCTCCCCCCGTGTCTGTAAGGGGTCTGTACTCTCCCAACCCCCCCCCCCCATGATTGTAAGTGGTCTGTACTCTCCCCCATGACAGTAAGGGGTATGTACTATCCCCCCGTGTCTCTTAGGAGACTGTAGTCTCCCCCTATTACTGTAAGGAGACTTTACTCTCTTCCCGTGTCTGTCAGGAGACTGTACTCTCCCTTATGACTCTGAGGGGTCTGTACTCTCTCCCCACGACTGTAAGCTTCTGTACTCTCCCGTCCCCGTGTATGTAATGAGACTGTACTCTCTTCCCGTGTCTGTAAGGAGACTGTACTCTCCCCCCATGACTGTAAGGGGTCTCTACTCTCCCCCATGACTGTAAGGGGTCTATAATCTCCCCCCCTGTCTTAAAGGAGACTGTACTCCCTTTCCGTGTCTGTAAGGAGCCTGTACTCTCTTCCCGTGTCTGTAAGGAGACTGTACTGCCTTCCCGTGCCTTTAAGGAGACTACTCTCCCACCATGACTGTAAGGGTTCTGTACTCTCCCCCCGTGTCTGTAAAGAGTCTGTACTCTCTTCCCTTGTCTGTAAGGAGACTGTACTCTCCCCCCATGACTGTAAGGGGTCTCTACTCTCCCCCATGACTGTCAGGAGTCTGTACTCTCTTCCTCTGTCTCTAAGGAGTTTGTACTCTCTTCCCGTGTCTGTAAGGAGACTGTATTCTCTTCCGGTGTCTGTAAGGTGTCTGTACGCTCTTCCCGTGTCTGTAAGGAGACTGTACTCTCCCCCCATGACTGTCAGGAGATTGTACTCTCTTCCGGTGTCTGTAAGGAGGCTACTCTCTTCCCATGCCTGTTAGGAGTCTGTACTGTCTTCCCGTGACTGTAAGGAGACTGTACTCTTCCCCCATGACTGTAAGGAGACTGTACTCTCTTCCCTTTTCTGTAAGGAGACGACTCTCTTCCCGTGCCTGTAAGGAGTCTGTAATCTCTTCCCGAGTCGGTCAGGAGACTGTACTCTCCCCCCATGACTGTAAGGGGTCTCTACTCTCCCCCATGACTGTAAGGAGTCTCTACTCTCTTCCCGTGTCTGCAAGGAGACTGTACTCTCTTCCTCTGTCTCTAAGGAGTTTGTACTCTCTTCCCGTTTCTGTAAGGAGACTGTACTCTCTTCCTATGAATGTAAGGAGTCTGTACTCTCTCCCGGTGTCTGTAAGGAGACTGTACTCTCTTCCAGTGTCTGTAAGGAGTCTGTACTCTCTTCCCGTGTCTGTAAGGTGTCTGTACTCTCTTCCCGTGTCTGTAAGGAGACTGTACTCTCTTCCTGTGTCTGTAAGTAGTCTGTACTCTCTTCCCGTGTCTGTAAGGAGCCTCCTGTCTTCCCATGTCTGTAAGGAGACTGTACTCTCCCCCCATGACGGTAAGGGTTCTGTACTCTCCCCCCGTGTCTGTAAGGGGTCTGTACTCTCTTCCCGTGTCTGTAAGGTGACTGTACTCTCCCCCCCATGACGGTAAGTTGTCTGTACTCTCCCTCATGACTGTAAGGAGTCTGTACTCTCTTCCCGTGTCTGTAAGGAGACTGTACTCTCTTCCCGTGTCTATAAGGAGTTTTTCTGTCTTCACGTGTCTGTAAGGAGACTGTACTCTCCCTTATGACTCTGAGGGGTCTGTTCTCTCTCCCCATGACTGTAAGCTTCTGTACTCTCTTCCCCGTGACTGTAAGGAGTCTGTACTCTCTTCCCCTGTCCGTAAGGAGACTGTACTCTCTGCCCGTGTCTGTAAGGAGTCTGTACTCTCTTTCCGTGTCTGTAAGGAGACTATAATCTCTTCCCGTGTCTGTAAGTAGTCTGTACTCTATTCCCTTGTGTATAAGGAGAATGTACTCTCTTCCCGTGTCTTTAAGGAGTCTGTACTCTCTTCCCGTGTGTGTAAGGAGACTGTACTCTCCCCCCGTGTCTTTAAGGAGACTGTACTCTCTTCCAGAGTCTGTAAGTAGCCTGTACTCTCTTTCCGTGTCTGTAAGGTGTCTGTACTCTCTTCCCGTGTCTGTAAGGAGACTGTACTCTCTTCCTGTGTCTGTAAGTAGTCTGTACTCTCTTCCCGTGTCTGTAAGGAGCCTCCTGTCTTCCCATGTCTGTGAGGAGACTGTACTCTCCCCCCATGACGGTAAGGGTTCTGTACTCTCCCCCCGTGTCTGTAAGGGGTCTGTACTCTCTTCCCGTGTCTGTAAGGAGACTGTACTCTCTTCCCGTGTCTATAAGGAGTTTTTCTGTCTTCACGTGTCTGTAAGGACTCTGTACTCTCTTCCCCGTGTCTGCAAGGAGTCTGTACTCTCTATCCGTGTCTGTAAGGAGACTGTACTCTCCCCACCCTCCCCCCCATGATTGTAAGTGGTCTGTACTCTCCCCCATGACAGTAAGGGGTATGTACTATCCCCCCGTGTCTCTTAGGAGACTGTAGTCTCCCCCTATTACTCTAAGGAGACTTTACTCTCTTCCCGTGTCTGTAAGGAGACTGTACTCTCCCTTATGACTCTGAGGGGTCTGTACTCTCTCCCCATGACTGTAAGCTTCTGTACTCTCTTCCCCGTGACTGTAAGGAGTCTGTACTCTATTCTCTTGTCTATAAGGAGTCTGTACTCTCTTCCCCTGTCTGTAAGGAGACTGTACTCTCTGCCCGTGTCTGTAAGGAGTCTGTACTCTCTTTCCGTGTCTGTAAGGAGACTATAATCTCTTCCCGTGTCTGTAAGTAGTCTGTACTCTCTTCCCTTGTGTATAAGGAGAATGTACTCTCTTCCCGTGTCTTTAAGGAGTCTGTACTCTCTTCCCGTGTCTGTCAGGAGACTGTACTCTCCCCCCGTGTCTTTAAGGAGACTGTACTCTCTTCCAGTGTCTGTAAGTAGCCTGTACTCTCTTTCCGTGTCTGTAAGGAGACTGTACTCTCTTCCCGTGCCTGTAAGGAGACTGTACTCTCCCCCCATGACTGTAAGGGGTCTGTACTCTCCCCCCATGACTGTAAGTGGTCTATACCCTCCCCCCGTGTCTTTAAGGAGACTGTACTCTCTTCCCGTGTCTGTAAGGAGCCTGTACTCTCTTTCCGTGTCTGTAAGGAGACTGTACTCTCCCCCATGAGTGTAAGGAGTCTGTACTCTCTTCCCGTGTCTGTAAAGAGACTGTACTCTCTTCTCGTGTCTATAAGGAGTTTGTACTCTCTTCCCGTGTCTGTAAGGAGTCTGTACTCTCTCCCCGTGTCTGTAAGGAGACTGTACTCTTTTCCCGTGTGTGTGAGGAGACTGTACTCTCTTCCCGTGCCTGTAAGGAGACTGTACTCTTCCCCCCATGACTGTAAGGGTTCTGTACTCTCCACCCGTGTCTGTAAGGTGTCTGCACCCTCTTCCCGTGTCTCTAAGGTGGCTGCACTCTCTTCCCGTGTCTGTAAGGAGACTGTACTCTCTTCCCCTGTCTGTTAATAGACTAGACTCTCTTCCCGTATCAGTAAGGAGACTGTACTCTCTTCCCCTCTGTTAATAGACTGTACTCTCTTCCCGTGTCAGTAAGGAGACTGTACTCTCTTACCGTTTCTGTAAGGAGTCTGTACTCTCTTTCCTTGTCTGTAAGGAGACAATACTCTCTTCCCGTGTCTGTAAGGAGTCTGTACTCTATTCCCTTGTCTATAAGGAGACTGTACTCTCATCCCGTGTCTTTAAGGAGACTCTACTCTCTTCCTGTGTCTGTAAGGAGACTGTACTCACACCCCATGACTGTAAGGGTTCTTTACTCTTCCCCCGTGTCTGTAAGTAGTCTGAACTCTCTTCCCGGGTCTGTAAGGAGACTGAACTCTCCGCCCTCCCCATGACTGTAAGGTGTCTGTACTCTCCCCCATGAGTGTAAGGAGTCTGTACTCTCTTCCCGTGTCTGTAAAGAGACTGTACTCTCTTCCCGTGTCTGTAAGGAGTCTGTACTCTCTTCACGTATCTGTAAGGAGGCTGTACTCTCTTCCCGTGCCCTTAAGGAGTCTGTAATCTCTTCCCGTGTCTGTAAGGAGACTGTACTCTCTTCCCCTGTCTGTAAGGAGTTTGTACTCTCTTCACGTGTCTGAAAGGAGACTGTATTCTCTTCCCATGTCTGTAAGGAGTCTGTACTCTCTTCCCGTGTCTGTAAGGAGACACCTCTCTTCCCATGTCTGTAAAGAGACTGTACTCTCTTCCCGTGTCTGTAAGGAGACTGTACTCTCTTCCCGCGTCTGTAAGGAGACTGTACTCTCCCAACCCCCCCCCCCCATGATTGTAAGTGGTCTGTACTCTCCCCCATGACAGTAAGGGGTATGTACTATCCCCCCGTGTCTCTTAGGAGACTGTAGTCTCCCCCTATTACTGTAAGGAGACTTTACTCTCTTCCCGTGTCTGTCAGGAGACTGTACTCTCCCTTATGACTCTGAGGGGTCTGTACTCTCTCCCCATGACTGTAAGCTTCTGTACTCTCTTCCCCTTGACTGTAAGGAGTCTGTACTCTCTTCCCCTGTCTGTAAGGAGACTGTACTCTCTGCCCTTGTCTGTAAGGAGTCTGTACTCTCTTTCAGTGTCTGTAAGGAGACTATAATCTCTTCCCGTGTCTGTAAGTAGTCTGTACTCTCTTCCCTTGTGTATAAGGAGAATGTACTCTCTTCCCGTGTCTTTAAGGAGTCTGTACTCTCTTCCCGTGTCTGTCAGGAGACTGTACTCTCCCCCCGTGTCTTTAAGGAGACTGTACTCTCTTCCAGTGTCTGTAAGTAGCCTGTACACTCTTTCCGTGTCTGTAAGGAGACTGTACTCTCTTCCCGTGCCTGTAAGGAGACTGTACTCTCCCCCCATGACGGTAAGGGGTCTATACCCTCCCCTCGTGTCTTTAAGGAGACTGTACTCTCTTCCCGTGTCTGTAAGGAGCCTGTACTCTCTTCCCTTTTCTGTAAGGAGACGACTCTCTTCCCGTGCCTGTAAGGAGTCTGTAATCTCTTCCCGTGTCGGTCAGGAGACTGTACTCTCACCCCATGACTGTAAGGGGTCTCTACTCTCCCCCATGACTGTAAGGAGTCTCTACTCTCTTACCGTGTCTGCAAGGAGACTGTACTCTCTTCCTCTGTCTCTAAGGAATTTGTACTCTCTTCCCGTTTCTGTAAGGAGACTGTACTCTCTTCCCATGAATGAAAGGAGTCTGTACTCTCTCCCGGTGTCTGTAAGGAGTCTGTACTCTCTTCCCGTGTCTGTAAGGTGTCTGTACTCTCTTCCCGTGTCTGTAAGGAGACTGTACTCTCTTCCTGTGTCTGTAAGGAGTCTGTACTCTCTTCCCGTGTCTGTAAGGTGTCTGTACTCTCTTCCCGTGTCTGTAAGGGGACTGTACTCTCTTCCTGTGTCTGTAAGTAGTCTGTACTCTCTTCCCGTGTCTGTAAGGAGCCTCCTGTCTTCCCATGTCTGTAAGGAGACTGTACTCTCCCCCCATGACGGTAAGGGTTCTGTACTCTCCCTCCGTGTCTGTAAGGGGTCTGTACTCTCTTCCCGTGTCTGTAAGGTGACTGTACTCTCCCCCCCATGACGGTAAGTTGTCTGTACTCTCCCTCATGACTGTAAGGAGTCTGTACTCTCTTCCCGTGTCTATAAGGAGTTTTTCTGTCTTCACGTGTCTGTAAGGAGACTGTACTCTCTTCCCCGTGTCTGCAAGGAGTCTGTACTCTCTATCCGTGTCTGTAAGGAGACTGTACTCTCCCCACCCCCCCCCCCCATGATTGTAAGTGGTCTGTACTCTCCCCCATGACAGTAAGGGGTATGTACTATCCCCCCGTGTCTCTTACGAGACTGTAGTCTCCCCCTATTACTGTAAGGAGACTTTACTCTCTTCCCGTGTCTGTAAGGAGACTGTACTCTCCCTTATGACTCTGAGGGGTCTGTACTCTCTCCCCATGACTGTAAGCTTCTGTACTCTCTTCCCCGTGACTGTAAGGAGTCTGTACTCTCTTCCCCTGTCTGTAAGGTGACTGTACTCTCTGCCCGTGTCTGTAAGGAGTCTGTACTCTCTTTCCGTGTCTGTAAGGAGACTATAATCTCTTCCCGTGTCTGTAAGTAGTCTGTACTCTCTCCCCTTGTGTATAAGGAGAATGTACTCTCTTCCCGTGTCTTTAAGGAGTCTGTACTCTCTTCCCGTGTCTGTCAGGAGACTGTACTCTCCCCCCGTGTCTTTAAGGAGACTGTACTCTCTTCCAGTGTCTGTAAGTAGCCCGTACTCTCTTTCCGTGTCTGTAAGGAGACTGTACTCTCTTCCCGTGCCTGTAAGGAGACTGTACTCTCCCCCCATGACTGTAAGGGGTCTGTACTCTCCCCCCATGACTGTAAGTGGTCTATACCCTCCCCCCGTGTCTTTAAGGAGACTGTACTCTCTTCCCGTGTCTGTAAGGAGCCTGTACTCTCTTTCCGTGTCTGTAAGGAGACTGTACTCTCTTCCCGTGTCTGTAAGTAGTCTGAACTCTCTTCCCGGGTCTGTAAGGAGACTGAACTCTCCGCCCACCCCATGACTGTAAGGTGTCTGTACTCTCCCCCATGAGTGTAAGGAGTCTGTACTCTCTTCCCGTGTCTGTAAAGAGACTGTACTCTCTTCTCGTGTCTATAAGGAGTTTGTACTCTCTTCCCGTGTCTGTAAGGAGTCTGTACTCACTCCCCGTGTCTGTAAGGAGACTGTACTCTTTTCCCGTGTGTGTGAGGAGACTGTACTCTCTTCCCCTGCCTGTAAGGAGACTGTACTCTTCCCCCCATGACTGTAAGGGTTCTGTACTCTCCACCCGTGTCTGTAAGGAGACTGTACTCTCTTCCCCGTGTCTGCAAGGAGTCTGTACTCTCTATTCGTGTCTGTAAGGAGACTGTACTCTCCCCACCCCCCCCCCATGATTGTAAGTGGTCTGTACTCTCCCCCATGACAGTAAGGGGTATGTACTATCCCCCCGTGTCTCTTAGGAGACTGTAGTCTCCCCCTATTACTGTAAGGAGACTTTACTCTCTTCCCGTGTCTGTAAGGAGACTGTACTCTCCCTTATGACTCTGAGGGGTCTGTACTCTCTCCCCATGACTGTAAGCTTCTGTACTCTCTTCCCCGTGACTGTAAGGAGTCTGTACTCTCTTCCCCTGTCTGTAAGGAGACTGTACTCTCTGCCCGTGATGTAAGGAGTCTGTACTCTCTTTCCGTGTCTGTAAGGAGACTATAATCTCTTCCCGTGTCTGTAAGTAGTCTGTACTCTCTCCCCTTGTGTATAAGGAGAATGTACTCTCTTCCCGTGTCTTTAAAGAGCCTGTACTCTCTTCCCGTGTCTGTCAGGAGACTGTACTCTCCCCCCGTGTCTTTAAGGAGACTGTACTCTCTTCCAGTGTCTGTAAGTAGCCTGTACTCTCTTTCCGTGTCTGTAAGGAGACTGTACTCTCTTCCCGTGCCTGTAAGGAGACTGTACTCTCCCCCCATGACTGTAAGGGGTCTGTACTCTCCCCCCATGACTGTAAGGGGTCTATACCCTCCCCCCGTGTCTTTAAGGAGACTGTACTCTCTTCCCGTGTCTGTAAGGAGCCTGTACTCTCTTTCCGTGTCTGTAAGGAGACTGTACTCTCTTCCCGTGTCTGTAAGGAGACTGTACTCTCTTCCCTTGTCTGTAAGTTGACTGTACTCTCCCTCATGACTCCACGGGGTCTGTACTCTCTTCCCCTGTTTGTTAATAGACTGTGCTCTCTTCCCGTGTCTGTAAGGAGTCTGTCCTCTCTTCCCGTATATGTAAGGAGTCTGTACTGTCTTCCCGTGACTGTAAGGAGACTGTACTCTCCCCCCATGACTGTAAGGAGATTGTACTCTCTTCCCGTGTCTGTAAGGAGGCTACTCTCTTCCCTTGCCTGTAAGGAGTCTGTACTGTCTTCCCGTGACTGTAAGGAGACTGTACTCTCCACCCATGATTGTAAGGAGTCTGTAATCTCTTCCCGTGTCTGTAAGGAGACTGTACTCTCCCCCCATGACTGAAAGGGGGTCTATAATCTCCCCCCCCCTGTCTTTAAGGAGACTGTACTCCCTTTCCGTGTCTGTAAGGAGCCTGTACTCTCTTCCCGTGTCTGTAAGGAGACTGTACTGCCTTCCCATGCCTTTAAGGAGACTACTCTCCCACCATGACTGTAAGGGTTCGGTACTCTCCCCCCGTGTCTGTAAAGAGTCTGTACTCTCTCCCCTTGTCTGTAAGGAGACTGTACTCTCCCCCCATGACTCTAAGGGATCTGTACTCTCGCCACATGACTGTAAGCTTCTGCACTCTCTTCCCCTGTCTGTAAGGACTCTGTGCTCTCTTCCCCTGTCTGTTGATAGACTGTACTCTCTTCCCGTGTCAGTAAGGAGTCTGTCCTCTCTTCCCGTATATGTAAGGAGTCTGTACCGTCCTCCCGTGACTGTAAGGAGACTGTACTCTCTTCCCGTGTCTGTCTGTACTCTATTCTCCTGTCTATAAGGAGACAGTACTCTCTTCCCGTGTCTTTAAGGAGACTATACTCTCTTCCCGTGTCTGTAAGGAGTCTGTCCTCTCTTCCCGTATATGTAAGGAGTCTGTACCGTCTTCCCGTGACTGTAAGGAGACTGTACTCTCCCCCCATGACTGTAAGGAGACTGCACTCTCTTCCGCTGTCTATAAGGAGGCTACTCTCTTCCCGTGCCTGTAAGGAGTCTGTACTGTCTTCCCGTGACTGTAAGGAGACTGTACTCTTCCCCCATGACTGTAGAGAGACTGTACTCTCTTCCCTTTTCTGTAGGGAGACTACTCTCTTCCCGTGCCTGTACGGAGTCTGTAATCTCTTCCCGTGTCGGTAAGGAGACTGTACTCTCCCCCCATGACTGTAAGGGGTCTCTACTCTCTTCCCGTGACTGCAAGGAGACTGTACTCTCTTCCTCTGTCTCTAAGCAGTTTGTACTCTCTTCCCGTTTCTGTAAGGAGACTGTACTCTCTTCCCATGAATGTAAGGAGTCTGTACTCTCTCCCGGTGTCTGTAAGGAGGCTGTACTCTCTTCCAGTGTCTGTAAGGAGTCTGTACTCTCTTCCCGTGTCTGTAAGGTGTCTGTACTCTCTTCCCGTGTCTGTAAGGAGACTGTACTCTCTTCCTGTGTCTATAAGCAGTCTGTACTCTCTTCCCGTGTCTGTAAGGAGCCTCCTGTCTTCCCATGTCTGTAAGGAGACTGTACTCTCCCCCCATGACGGTAAGGGGTCTGTACTCTCCCCCCGTGTCTGTAAGGGGTCTGTACTCTCTTCCCGTGTCTGTAAGGTGACTGTACTCTCCCCCCCCCCCATGACGGTAAGTTGTCTGTACTCTCCCTCATGACTGTAAGGAGTCTGTACTCTCTTCCCGTGTCTGTAAGGAGACTGTACTCTCTTCCCGTGTCTATAAGGAGTTTTTCTGTCTTCACGTGTCTGTAAGGAGACTCTACTCTCTTCCTGTGTCTGTAAGGAGACTGTACTCACACCCCATGACTGTAAGGGTTCTTTACTCTTCCCCCGTGTCTGTAAGTAGTCTGAACTCTCTTCCCGGGTCTGTAAGGAGACTGAACTCTCCGCCCTCCCCATGACTGTAAGGTGTCTGTACTCTCCCCCATGAGTGTAAGGAGTCTGTACTCTCTTCCCGTGTCTGTAAAGAGACTGTACTCTCTTCCCGTGTCTGTAAGGAGTCTGTACTCTCTTCACGTATCTGTAAGGAGGCTGTACTCTCTTCCCGTGCCCTTAAGGAGTCTGTAATCTCTTCCCGTGTCTGTAAGGAGACTGTACTCTCTTCCCCTGTCTGTAAGGAGTTTGTACTCTCTTCACGTGTCTGAAAGGAGACTGTATTCTCTTCCCATGTCTGTAAGGAGTCTGTACTCTCTTCCCGTGTCTGTAAGGAGACACCTCTCTTCCCATGTCTGTAAAGAGACTGTACTCTCTTCCCGTGTCTGTAAGGAGACTGTACTCTCCCAACCCCCCCCCCCCATGATTGTAAGTGGTCTGTACTCTCCCCCATGACAGTAAGGGGTATGTACTATCCCCCCGTGTCTCTTAGGAGACTGTAGTCTCCCCCTATTACTGTAAGGAGACTTTACTCTCTTCCCGTGTCTGTCAGGAGACTGTACTCTCCCTTATGACTCTGAGGGGTCTGTACTCTCTCCCCATGACTGTAAGCTTCTGTACTCTCTTCCCCGTGACTGTAAGGAGTCTGTACTCTCTTCCCGTGTCTTTAAGGAGTCTGTACTCTCTTCCCGTGTCTGTCAGGAGACTGTACTCTCCCCCCGTGTCTTTAAGGAGACTGTACTCTCTTCCAGTGTCTGTAAGTAGCCTGTACACTCTTTCCGTGTCTGTAAGGAGACTGTACTCTCTTCCCGTGCCTGTAAGGAGACTGTACTCTCCCCCCATGACTGTAAGGGGTCTGTACTCTCCCCCCATGACGGTAAGGGGTCTATACCCTCCCCCCGTGTCTTTAAGGAGACTGTACTCTCTTCCCGTGTCTGTAAGGAGCCTGTACTCTCTTCCCTTTTCTGTAAGGAGACGACTCTCTTCCCGTGCCTGTAAGGAGTCTGTAATCTCTTCCCGTGTCGGTCAGGAGACTGTACTCTCCCCCCATGACTGTAAGGGGTCTCTACTCTCCCCCATGACTGTAAGGAGTCTCTACTCTCTTACCGTGTCTGCAAGGAGACTGTACTCTCTTCCTCTGTCTCTAAGGAGTTTGTACTCTCTTCCCGTTTCTGTAAGGAGACTGTACTCTCTTCCCATGAATGAAAGGAGTCTGTACTCTCTCCCGGTGTCTGTAAGGAGTCTGTACTCTCTTCCCGTGTCTGTAAGGTGTCTGTACTCTCTTCCCGTGTCTGTAAGGAGACTGTACTCTCTTCCTGTGTCTGTAAGTAGTCTGTACTCTCTTCCCGTGTCTGTAAGGAGCCTCCTGTCTTCCCATGTCTGTAAGGAGACTGTACTCTCCCCCCATGACGGTAAGGGTTCTGTACTCTCCACCCGTGTCTGTAAGGGGTCTGTACTCTCTTCCCGTGTCTGTAAGGTGACTGTACTCTCCCCCCCATGACGGTAAGTTGTCTGTACTCTCCCTCATGACTGTAAGGAGTCTGTACTCTCTTCCCGTGTCTATAAGGAGTTTTTCTGTCTTCACGTGTCTGTAAGGAGACTGTACTCTCTTCCCCGTGTCTGCAAGGAGTCTGTACTCTCTCCCGGTGTCTGTAAGGAGTCTGTACTCTCTTCCCGTGTCTGTAAGGTGTCTGTACTCTCTTCCCGTGTCTGTAAGGAGACTGTACTCTCTTCCTGTGTCTGTAAGGAGTCTGTACTCTCTTCCCGTGTCTGTAAGGTGTCTGTACTCTCTTCCCGTGTCTGTAAGGAGACTGTACTCTCTTCCTGTGTCTGTAAGTAGTCTGTACTCTCTTCCCGTGTCTGTAAGGAGCCTCCTGTCTTCCCATGTCTGTAAGGAGACTGTACTCTCCCCCCATGACGGTAAGGGTTCTGTACTCTCCCCCCGTGTCTGTAAGGGGTCTGTACTCTCTTCCCGTGTCTGTAAGGTGACTGTACTCTCCCCCCCATGACGGTAAGTTGTCTGTACTCTCCCTCATGACTGTAAGGAGTCTGTACTCTCTTCCCGTGTCTATAAGGAGTTTTTCTGTCTTCACGTGTCTGTAAGGAGACTGTACTCTCTTCCCCGTGTCTGCAAGGAGTCTGTACTCTCTATCCGTGTCTGTAAGGAGACTGTACTCTCCCCACCCCCCCCCCCCATGATTGTAAGTGGTCTGTACTCTCCCCCATGACAGTAAGGGGTATGTACTATCCCCCCGTGTCTCTTAGGAGACTGTAGTCTCCCCCTATTACTGTAAGGAGACTTTACTCTCTTCCCGTGTCTGTAAGGAGACTGTACTCTCCCTTATGACTCTGAGGGGTCTGTACTCTCTCCCCATGACTGTAAGCTTCTGTACTCTCTTCCCCGTGACTGTAAGGAGTCTGTACTCTCTTCCCCTGTCTGTAAGGAGACTGTACTCTCTGCCCGTGTCTGTAAGGAGTCTGTACTCTCTTTCCGTGTCTGTAAGGAGACTATAATCTCTTCCCGTGTCTGTAAGTAGTCTGTACTCTCTCCCCTTGTGTATAAGGAGAATGTACTCTCTTCCCGTGTCTTTAAGGAGTCTGTACTCTCTTCCCGTGTCTGTCAGGAGACTGTACTCTCCCCCCGTGTCTTTAAGGAGACTGTACTCTCTTCCAGTGTCTGTAAGTAGCCTGTACTCTCTTTCCGTGTCTGTAAGGAGACTGTACTCTCTTCCCGTGCCTGTAAGGCGACTGTACTCTCCCCCCATGACTGTAAGGGGTCTGTACTCTCCCCCCATGACGGTAAGGGGTCTATACCCTCCCCCCGTGTCTTTAAGGAGACTGTACTCTCTTCCCGTGTCTGTAAGGAGCCTGTACTCTCTTCCCTTTTCTGTAAGGAGACGACTCTCTTCCCGTGCCTGTAAGGAGTCTGTAATCTCTTCCCGTGTCGGTCAGGAGACTGTACTCTCCCCCCATGACTGTAAGGGGTCTCTACTCTCCCCCATGACTGTAAGGAGTCTGTACTCTCTTCCTCTGTCTCTAAGGAGTTTGTACTCTCTTCCCGTGTCTGTAAGGAGACTGTACTCTCCCCCCATGACTGTAAGGAGATTGTACTCTCTTCCGGTGTCTGTAAGGAGACTGTACTCTCTTCCCGTGTCTGTAAGGAGACTGTACTCTCTTCCCGTGTCTGTAAGGAGACTGTACTCTCCCCCTATGACTGTAAGTGGTTTGTACTCTCCCCGCATGACTGTAAGGGGTCGATAATCCCCCCCCCCCCGTCTTTAAGGAGACTGTACTCTCTTTCCGTGTCTGTAAGGAGCCTGTACTCTCTTCCCGTGTCTGTAATGAGACTGTACTCTCTTCCCGTGTCTGTAAGGAGACTACTCTCCCCCGATGACTGTAAGGGTTCTGTACTCTCCACCCGTGTCTGTAAGGAGTCTGTACTCTCTTCCCTTGTCTGTAAGTTGACTGTACTCTCCCTCATGACTCCACGGGGTCTGTACTCTCTTCCCCTGTTTGTTAATAGACTGTGCTGTCTTCCCGTGTCTGTAAGGAGTCTGTCCTCTCTTCCCGTATATGTAAGGAGTCTGTACTGTCTTCCCGTGACTGTAAGGAGACTGTACTCTCCCCCCATGACTGTAAGGAGATTGTACTCTCTTCCCGTGTCTGTAAGGAGGCTACTCTCTTCCCTTGCCTGTAAGGAGTCTATACTGTCTTCCCGTGACTGTAAGGAGACTGTACTCTCCACCCATGATTGTAAGGAGTCTGTAATCTCTTCCCGTGTCTGTAAGGAGACTGTACTCTCCCCCATGACTCTAAGGGATCTGTACTCTCGCCACATGACTGTAGGCTTCTGCACTCTCTTCCCCTGTCTGTAAGGACTCTGTGCTCTCTTCCCCTGTCTGTTGATAGACTGTACTCTCTTCCCGCGTCTGTAAGGAGACTGTACTCTCTTCCCGTGTCAGTAAGGAGTGTGTCCTCTCTTCCCGTATATGTAAGGAGTCTGTACCGTCTTCCCGTGACTGTAAGGAGACTGTACTCTCTTCCCGTGTCTGTCTGTACTCTATTCTGCTGTCTATAAGAAGACAGTACTCTCTTCCCGTGTCTTTAAGGAGACTGTACTCTCTTCCCGTGTCTGTAAGGAGTCCCTACTCTCTTCCCGTATATGTAAGGAGTCTGTACCGTCTTCCCGTGACTGTAAGGAGACTGTACTCTCCCCCCATGACTGTAAGGAGACTGCACTCTCTTCCGCTGTCTGTAAGGAGGCTACTCTCTTCCCGTGCCTGTAAGGAGTCTGTACTGTCTTCCCGTGACTGTAAGGAGACTGTACTCTTCCCCCATGACTGTAGAGAGACTGTACTCTCTTCCCTTTTCTGTAGGGAGACTACTCTCTTCCCGTGCCTGTACGGAGTCTGTAATCTCTTCCCGTGTCGGTAAGGAGACTGTACTCTCCCCCCATGACTGTAAGGAGACTGTACTCTCTTCCGGTGTCTGTAAGGAGGCTACTCTCTTCCCGTGCCTGTAAGGAGTCTGTACTGTCTTCCCGTGACTGTAAGGAGACTGTACTCTCCCCCCATGACTGTAAGGGGTCTCTACTCTCTTCCCGTGACTGCAAGGAGACTGTACTCTCTTCCTCTGTCTCTAAGCAGTTTGTACTCTCTTCCCGTTTCTGTAAGGAGACTGTACTCTCTTCCCATGAATGTAAGGAGTCTGTACTCTCTCCCGGTGTCTGTAAGGAGGCTGTACTCTCTTCCAGTGTCTGTAAGGAGTCTGTACTCTCTTCCCGTGTCTGTAAGGTGTCTGTACTCTCTTCCCGTGTCTGTAAGGAGACTGTACTCTCTTCCTGTGTCTATAAGTAGTCTGTACTCTCTTCCCGTGTCTGTAAGGAGCCTCCTGTCTTCCCATGTCTGTAAGTTGTCTGTACTCTCCCTCATGACTGTAAGGAGTCTGTACTCTCTTCCCGTGTCTGTAAGGAGACTGTACTCTCTTCCCGTGTCTATAAGGAGTTTTTCTGTCTTCACGTGTCTGTAAGGAGACTGTACTCTCTTCCCCGTGTCTGCAAGGTGACTGTACTCTCTCTCCGTGTCTGTAAGGAGACTGTACTCTCCCCACCCCCCCCCCCCCATGATTGTAAGTGGTCTGTACTCTCCCCCATGACAGTAAGGGGTATGTACTATCCCCCCGTGTCTCTTAGGAGACTGTAGTCTCCCCCTATTACTGTAAGGAGACTTTACTCTCTTCCCGTGTCTGTAAGGAGACTGTACTCTCCCTTATGACTCTGAGGGGTCTGTACTCTCTCCCCATGACTGTAAGCTTCTGTACTCTCTTCCCCGTGACTGTAAGGAGTCTGTACTCTCTTCCCCTGTCTGTAAGGAGACTGTACTCTCTGCCCGTGTCTGTAAGGAGTCTGTACTCTCTTTCCGTGTCTGTAAGGAGACTATAATCTCTTCCCGTGTCTGTAAGTAGTCTGTACTCTCTTCCCTTGTGTATAAGGAGAATGTACTCTCTTCCCGTGTCTTTAAGGAGTCTGTACTCTCTTCCCGTGTCTGTCAGGAGACTGTACTCTCCCCCCGTGTCTTTAAGGAGACTGTACTCTCTTCCAGTGTCTGTAAGTAGCCTGTACTCTCTTTCCGTGTCTGTAAGGAGACTGTACTCTCTTCCCGTGTCTGTAAGGAGACTGTACTCTCTTCCCGTGTCTGTAAGGAGACTGTACTCTCCCCCTATGACTGTAAGGGGTTTGTACTCTCCCCGCATGACTGTAAGGGGTCGATAATCCCCCCCCCCGTCTTTAAGGAGACTGTACTCTCTTTCCTTGGCTGTAAGGAGCCTGTACTCTCTTCCCGTGTCTGTAATGAGACTGTACTCTCTTCCCGTGTCTGTAAGGAGACTACTCTCCCCCGATGACTGTAAGGGTTCTGTACTCTCCACCCGTGTCTGTAAGGAGTCTGTACTCTCTTCCATTGTCTGTAAGTTGACTGTACTCTCCCCCATGACTCCACGGGGTCTGTACTCTCTTCCCCTGTTTGTTAATAGACTGTACTCTCTTCCCGTGTCTGTAAGGAGTCTGTCCTCTCTTCCCGTATATGTAAGGAGTCTGTACTGTCTTCCCATGACTGTAAGGAGATTGTACTCACTTCCCGTGTCTGTAAGGAGACTGTACTCTCTCCCCATGACTGTAAGGAGATTGTACTCTCTTCCCGTGTCTGTAAGGAGGCTACTCTCTTCCCGTGCCTGTAAGGAGTCTGTACTGTCTTCCCGTGTCTGTAAGGAGACTGTACACTCCACCCATGATTGTAAGGAGTCTGTAATCTCTTCCCGTGTCTGTAAGGAGACTGTACTCCCCCCCATGACTGTAAGGGGTCTATAATCTCCCCCCCCCCCCCTGTCTTTAAGGAGACTGTACTCCCTTTCCGTGTCTGTAAGGAGCCTGTACTCTCTTCCCGTGTCTGTAAGGAGACTGTACTGCCTTCCCGTGCCTTTAAGGAGACTACACTCCCACCATGACTGTAAGGGTTCTGTACTCTCCCCCCGTGTCTGTAAAGAGTCTGTACTCTCTTCCCTTGTCTGTAAGGAGACTGTACTCTCCCCCCATGACTCTAAGGGGTCTGTACTCTCGCCACATGACTGTAAGCTTCTGCACTCTCTTCCACTGTCTGTAAGGACTCTGCGCTCCCTTCCCCTGTCTGTTGATAGACTGTACTCTCTTCCCGTGTCAGTAAGGAGACTGTACTCTCTTACCGTTTCTGTAAGGAGTCTGTACTCTCTTCCCTTGTCTGTAAAGAGACAGTACTCTCTTCCCGTGCCTGTAAGGAGTCTGTAATCTCTTCCCGTGTCGGTCAGGAGACTGTACTCTCCCCCATGACTGTAAGGGGTCTCTACTCTCCCCCATGACTGTAAGGAGTCTCTACTCTCTTACCGTGTCTGCAAGGAGACTGTACTCTCTTCCTCTGTCTCTAAGGAGTTTGTACTCTCTTCCCGTTTCTGTAAGGAGACTGTACTCTCTTCCCATGAATGAAAGGAGTCTGTACTCTCTCCCGGTGTCTATAAGGAGTCTGTACTCTCTTCCCGTGTCTGTAAGGTGTCTGTACTCTCTTCCCGTGTCTGTAAGGAGACTGTACTCTCTTCCTGTGTCTGTAAGTAGTCAGTACTCTCTTCCCGTGTCTGTAAGGAGCCTCCTGTCTTCCCATGTCTGTAAGGAGACTGTACTCACCCCCCATGACGGTAAGGGTTCTGTACTCTCCCCCCGTGTCTGTAAGGGGTCTGTACTCTCTTCCCGTGTCTGTAAGGTGACTGTACTCTCCCCCCCATGACGGTAAGTTGTCTGTACTCTCCCTCATGACTGTAAGGAGTCTGTACTCTCTTCCCGTGTCTATAAGGAGTTTTTCTGTCTTCACGTGTCTGTAAGGAGACTGTACTCTCTTCCCCGTGTCTGCAAGGAGTCTGTACTCTCTCCCGGTGTCTGTAAGGAGTCTGTACTCTCTTCCCGTGTCTGTAAGGTGTCTGTACTCTCTTCCCGTGTCTGTAAGGAGACTGTACTCTCTTCCTGTGTCTGTAAGGAGTCTGTACTCTCTTCCCGTGTCTGTAAGGTGTCTGTACTCTCTTCCCGTGTCTGTAAGGAGACTGTACTCTCTTCCTGTGTCTGTAAGTAGTCTGTACTCTCTTCCCGTGTCTGTAAGGAGCCTCCTGTCTTCCCATGTCTGTAAGGAGACTGTACTCTCCCCCCATGACGGTAAGGGTTCTGTACTCTCCCCCCGTGTCTGTAAGGGGTCTGTACTCTCTTCCCGTGTCTGTAAGGAGTCTGTACTCTCTCCCGGTGTCTGTAAGGAGTCTGTACTCTCTTCCCGTGTCTGTAAGGTGTCTGTACTCTCTTCCCGTGTCTGTAAGGAGACTGTACTCTCTTCCTGTGTCTGTAAGGAGTCTGTACTCTCTTCCCGTGTCTGTAAGGTGTCTGTACTCTCTTCCCGTGTCTGTAAGGAGACTGTACTCTCTTCCTGTGTCTGTAAGTAGTCTGTACTCTCTTCCCGTGTCTGTAAGGAGCCTCCTGTCTTCCCATGTCTGTAAGGAGACTGTACTCTCCCCCCATGACGGTAAGGGTTCTGTACTCTCCCCCCGTGTCTGTAAGGGGTCTGTACTCTCTTCCCGTGTCTGTAAGTAGCCTGTACTCTCTTTCCGTGTCTGTAAGGAGACTGTACTCTCTTCCCGTGCCTGTAAGGCGACTGTACTCTCCCCCCATGACTGTAAGGGGTCTGTACTCTCCCCCCATGACGGTAAGGGGTCTATACCCTCCCCCCGTGTCTTTAAGGAGACTGTACTCTCTTCCCGTGTCTGTAAGGAGCCTGTACTCTCTTCCCTTTTCTGTAAGGAGACGACTCTCTTCCCGTGCCTGTAAGGAGTCTGTAATCTCTTCCCGTGTCGGTCAGGAGACTGTACTCTCCCCCCATGACTGTAAGGGGTCTCTACTCTCCCCCATGACTGTAAGGAGTCTGTACTCTCTTCCTCTGTCTCTAAGGAGTTTGTACTCTCTTCCCGTGTCTGTAAGGAGACTGTACTCTCCCCCCATGACTGTAAGGAGATTGTACTCTCTTCCGGTGTCTGTAAGGAGACTGTACTCTCTTCCCGTGTCTGTAAGGAGACTGTACTCTCTTCCCGTGTCTGTAAGGAGACTGTACTCTCCCCCTATGACTGTAAGTGGTTTGTACTCTCCCCGCATGACTGTAAGGGGTCGATAATCCCCCCCCCCCCGTCTTTAAGGAGACTGTACTCTCTTTCCGTGTCTGTAAGGAGCCTGTACTCTCTTCCCGTGTCTGTAATGAGACTGTACTCTCTTCCCGTGTCTGTAAGGAGACTACTCTCCCCCGATGACTGTAAGGGTTCTGTACTCTCCACCCGTGTCTGTAAGGAGTCTGTACTCTCTTCCCTTGTCTGTAAGTTGACTGTACTCTCCCTCATGACTCCACGGGGTCTGTACTCTCTTCCCCTGTTTGTTAATAGACTGTGCTGTCTTCCCGTGTCTGTAAGGAGTCTGTCCTCTCTTCCCGTATATGTAAGGAGTCTGTACTGTCTTCCCGTGACTGTAAGGAGACTGTACTCTCCCCCCATGACTGTAAGGAGATTGTACTCTCTTCCCGTGTCTGTAAGGAGGCGACTCTCTTCCCTTGCCTGTAAGGAGTCTATACTGTCTTCCCGTGACTGTAAGGAGACTGTACTCTCCACCCATGATTGTAAGGAGTCTGTAATCTCTTCCCGTGTCTGTAAGGAGACTGTACTCTCCCCCATGACTCTAAGGGATCTGTACTCTCGCCACATGACTGTAGGCTTCTGCACTCTCTTCCCCTGTCTGTAAGGACTCTGTGCTCTCTTCCCCTGTCTGTTGATAGACTGTACTCTCTTCCCGCGTCTGTAAGGAGACTGTACTCTCTTCCCGTGTCAGTAAGGAGTGTGTCCTCTCTTCCCGTATATGTAAGGAGTCTGTACCGTCTTCCCGTGACTGTAAGGAGACTGTACTCTCTTCCCGTGTCTGTCTGTACTCTATTCTGCTGTCTATAAGAAGACAGTACTCTCTTCCCGTGTCTTTAAGGAGACTGTACTCTCTTCCCGTGTCTGTAAGGAGTCCCTACTCTCTTCCCGTATATGTAAGGAGTCTGTACCGTCTTCCCGTGACTGTAAGGAGACTGTACTCTCCCCCCATGACTGTAAGGAGACTGCACTCTCTTCCGCTGTCTGTAAGGAGGCTACTCTCTTCCCGTGCCTGTAAGGAGTCTGTACTGTCTTCCCGTGACTGTAAGGAGACTGTACTCTTCCCCCATGACTGTAGAGAGACTGTACTCTCTTCCCTTTTCTGTAGGGAGACTACTCTCTTCCCGTGCCTGTACGGAGTCTGTAATCTCTTCCCGTGTCGGTAAGGAGACTGTACTC
The DNA here is from genome assembly GCF_030144855.1 of Hypanus sabinus. Taxonomy (NCBI): domain Eukaryota; kingdom Metazoa; phylum Chordata; class Chondrichthyes; order Myliobatiformes; family Dasyatidae; genus Hypanus; species Hypanus sabinus. Next base: position 25,014,375 of record NC_082711.1, on the reverse strand, counting down.
TCCCCCCATGACTGTAAGGAGACTGTACTCTCTTCCGGTGTCTGTAAGGAGGCTACTCTCTTCCCGTGCCTGTAAGGAGTCTGTACTGTCTTCCCGTGACTGTAAGGAGACTGTACTCTCCCCCCATGACTGTAAGGGGTCTCTACTCTCTTCCCGTGACTGCAAGGAGACTGTACTCTCTTCCTCTGTCTCTAAGCAGTTTGTACTCTCTTCCCGTTTCTGTAAGGAGACTGTACTCTCTTCCCATGAATGTAAGGAGTCTGTACTCTCTCCCGGTGTCTGTAAGGAGGCTGTACTCTCTTCCAGTGTCTGTAAGGAGTCTGTACTCTCTTCCCGTGTCTGTAAGGTGTCTGTACTCTCTTCCCGTGTCTGTAAGGAGACTGTACTCTCTTCCTGTGTCTATAAGTAGTCTGTACTCTCTTCCCGTGTCTGTAAGGAGCCTCCTGTCTTCCCATGTCTGTAAGTTGTCTGTACTCTCCCTCATGACTGTAAGGAGTCTGTACTCTCTTCCCGTGTCTGTAAGGAGACTGTACTCTCTTCCCGTGTCTATAAGGAGTTTTTCTGTCTTCACGTGTCTGTAAGGAGACTGTACTCTCTTCCCCGTGTCTGCAAGGTGACTGTACTCTCTCTCCGTGTCTGTAAGGAGACTGTACTCTCCCCACCCCCCCCCCCCATGATTGTAAGTGGTCTGTACTCTCCCCCATGACAGTAAGGGGTATGTACTATCCCCCCGTGTCTCTTAGGAGACTGTAGTCTCCCCCTATTACTGTAAGGAGACTTTACTCTCTTCCCGTGTCTGTAAGGAGACTGTACTCTCCCTTATGACTCTGAGGGGTCTGTACTCTCTCCCCATGACTGTAAGCTTCTGTACTCTCTTCCCCGTGACTGTAAGGAGTCTGTACTCTCTTCCCCTGTCTGTAAGGAGACTGTACTCTCTGCCCGTGTCTGTAAGGAGTCTGTACTCTCTTTCCGTGTCTGTAAGGAGACTATAATCTCTTCCCGTGTCTGTAAGTAGTCTGTACTCTCTTCCCTTGTGTATAAGGAGAATGTACTCTCTTCCCGTGTCTTTAAGGAGTCTGTACTCTCTTCCCGTGTCTGTCAGGAGACTGTACTCTCCCCCCGTGTCTTTAAGGAGACTGTACTCTCTTCCAGTGTCTGTAAGTAGCCTGTACTCTCTTTCCGTGTCTGTAAGGAGACTGTACTCTCTTCCCGTGTCTGTAAGGAGACTGTACTCTCTTCCCGTGTCTGTAAGGAGACTGTACTCTCCCCCTATGACTGTAAGGGGTTTGTACTCTCCCCGCATGACTGTAAGGGGTCGATAATCCCCCCCCCCGTCTTTAAGGAGACTGTACTCTCTTTCCTTGTCTGTAAGGAGCCTGTACTCTCTTCCCGTGTCTGTAATGAGACTGTACTCTCTTCCCGTGTCTGTAAGGAGACTACTCTCCCCCGATGACTGTAAGGGTTCTGTACTCTCCACCCGTGTCTGTAAGGAGTCTGTACTCTCTTCCATTGTCTGTAAGTTGACTGTACTCTCCCCCATGACTCCACGGGGTCTGTACTCTCTTCCCCTGTTTGTTAATAGACTGTACTCTCTTCCCGTGTCTGTAAGGAGTCTGTCCTCTCTTCCCGTATATGTAAGGAGTCTGTACTGTCTTCCCATGACTGTAAGGAGATTGTACTCACTTCCCGTGTCTGTAAGGAGACTGTACTCTCTCCCCATGACTGTAAGGAGATTGTACTCTCTTCCCGTGTCTGTAAGGAGGCTACTCTCTTCCCGTGCCTGTAAGGAGTCTGTACTGTCTTCCCGTGTCTGTAAGGAGACTGTACACTCCACCCATGATTGTAAGGAGTCTGTAATCTCTTCCCGTGTCTGTAAGGAGACTGTACTCCCCCCCATGACTGTAAGGGGTCTATAATCTCCCCCCCCCCTGTCTTTAAGGAGACTGTACTCCCTTTCCGTGTCTGTAAGGAGCCTGTACTCTCTTCCCGTGTCTGTAAGGAGACTGTACTGCCTTCCCGTGCCTTTAAGGAGACTACACTCCCACCATGACTGTAAGGGTTCTGTACTCTCCCCCCGTGTCTGTAAAGAGTCTGTACTCTCTTCCCTTGTCTGTAAGGAGACTGTACTCTCCCCCCATGACTCTAAGGGGTCTGTACTCTCGCCACATGACTGTAAGCTTCTGCACTCTCTTCCACTGTCTGTAAGGACTCTGCGCTCCCTTCCCCTGTCTGTTGATAGACTGTACTCTCTTCCCGTGTCAGTAAGGAGACTGTACTCTCTTACCGTTTCTGTAAGGAGTCTGTACTCTCTTCCCTTGTCTGTAAAGAGACAGTACTCTCTTCCCGTGCCTGTAAGGAGTCTGTAATCTCTTCCCGTGTCGGTCAGGAGACTGTACTCTCCCCCCATGACTGTAAGGGGTCTCTACTCTCCCCCATGACTGTAAGGAGTCTCTACTCTCTTACCGTGTCTGCAAGGAGACTGTACTCTCTTCCTCTGTCTCTAAGGAGTTTGTACTCTCTTCCCGTTTCTGTAAGGAGACTGTACTCTCTTCCCATGAATGAAAGGAGTCTGTACTCTCTCCCGGTGTCTATAAGGAGTCTGTACTCTCTTCCCGTGTCTGTAAGGTGTCTGTACTCTCTTCCCGTGTCTGTAAGGAGACTGTACTCTCTTCCTGTGTCTGTAAGTAGTCTGTACTCTCTTCCCGTGTCTGTAAGGAGCCTCCTGTCTTCCCATGTCTGTAAGGAGACTGTACTCACCCCCCATGACGGTAAGGGTTCTGTACTCTCCCCCCGTGTCTGTAAGGGGTCTGTACTCTCTTCCCGTGTCTGTAAGGTGACTGTACTCTCCCCCCCATGACGGTAAGTTGTCTGTACTCTCCCTCATGACTGTAAGGAGTCTGTACTCTCTTCCCGTGTCTATAAGGAGTTTTTCTGTCTTCACGTGTCTGTAAGGAGACTGTACTCTCTTCCCCGTGTCTGCAAGGAGTCTGTACTCTCTCCCGGTGTCTGTAAGGAGTCTGTACTCTCTTCCCGTGTCTGTAAGGTGTCTGTACTCTCTTCCCGTGTCTGTAAGGAGACTGTACTCTCTTCCTGTGTCTGTAAGGAGTCTGTACTCTCTTCCCGTGTCTGTAAGGTGTCTGTACTCTCTTCCCGTGTCTGTAAGGAGACTGTACTCTCTTCCTGTGTCTGTAAGTAGTCTGTACTCTCTTCCCGTGTCTGTAAGGAGCCTCCTGTCTTCCCATGTCTGTAAGGAGACTGTACTCTCCCCCCATGACGGTAAGGGTTCTGTACTCTCCCCCCGTGTCTGTAAGGGGTCTGTACTCTCTTCCCGTGTCTGTAAGGAGTCTGTACTCTCTCCCGGTGTCTGTAAGGAGTCTGTACTCTCTTCCCGTGTCTGTAAGGTGTCTGTACTCTCTTCCCGTGTCTGTAAGGAGACTGTACTCTCTTCCTGTGTCTGTAAGGAGTCTGTACTCTCTTCCCGTGTCTGTAAGGTGTCTGTACTCTCTTCCCGTGTCTGTAAGGAGACTGTACTCTCTTCCTGTGTCTGTAAGTAGTCTGTACTCTCTTCCCGTGTCTGTAAGGAGCCTCCTGTCTTCCCATGTCTGTAAGGAGACTGTACTCTCCCCCCATGACGGTAAGGGTTCTGTACTCTCCCCCCGTGTCTGTAAGGGGTCTGTACTCTCTTCCCGTGTCTGTAAGGTGACTGTACTCTCCCCCCCATGACGGTAAGTTGTCTGTACTCTCCCTCATGACTGTAAGGAGTCTGTACTCTCTTCCCGTGTCTATAAGGAGTTTTTCTGTCTTCACGTGTCTGTAAGGAGACTGTACTCTCTTCCCCGTGTCTGCAAGGAGTCTGTACTCTCTATCCGTGTCTGTAAGGAGACTGTACTCTCCCCACCCCCCCCCCCCCCCATGATTGTAAGTGGTCTGTACTCTCCCCCATGACAGTAAGGGGTATGTACTATCCCCCCGTGTCTCTTAGGAGACTGTAGTCTCCCCCTATTACTGTAAGGAGACTTTACTCTCTTCCCGTGTCTGTAAGGAGACTGTACTCTCCCTTATGACTCTGAGGGGTCTGTACTCTCTCCCCATGACTGTAAGCTTCTGTACTCTCTTCCCCGTGACTGTAAGGAGTCTGTACTCTCTTCCCGTGTCTGTAAGGAGACTGTACTCTCTTCCCGTGTCTGTAAGGAGACTGTACTCTCTTCCCGTGTCTGTAAGGTGTCTGTACTCTCTTCCCGTGTCTGTAAGGAGACTGTACTCTCTTCCTGTGTCTGTAAGTAGTCTGTACTCTCTTCCCGTGTCTGTAAGGAGCCTCCTGTCTTCCCATGTCTGTAAGGAGACTGTACTCTCCCCCCATGACGGTAAGGGTTCTGTACTCTCCCCCCGGGTCTGTAAGGGGTCTGTACTCTCTTCCCGTGTCTGTAAGGTGACTGTACTCTCCCCCCCATGACGGTAAGTTGTCTGTACTCTCCCTCATGACTGTAAGGAGTCTGTACTCTCCTCCCGTGTCTGTAAGGAGACTGTACTCTCTTCCCGTGTCTATAAGGAGTTTTTCTGTCTTCACGTGTCTGTAAGGAGACTGTACTCTCTTCCCCGTGTCTGCAAGGAGACTGTACTCTCTTCCCGTGTCTGTAAGGAGACTGCACTCTCTTCCCGTGTCGTTATGGAATCTGTACTCTCATCCCGTGTCTGTAGGCAGACTGTACTCTCTTCCCGTGTCGTTAAGGAGTCTGTACTCTCTTCCCGTGTCTGTAAGGAGACTGTACGCTCTTCCCGTGTCGTTCTGGGGTCTGTACTCTCTTCCCGTGTCTGTAAGGAGACTGTACTGTCTTCCCTGTCTGTCAGGAGACGGAATTCTCCCCTCATGACTGTAAGGAGTCTGTACTCTCTTCCCGTGTCTGTAAGGAGTCCGTACTCTCTTCTCGTGTCTGTAAGGAGACTGTACTCTCTTCCCCTGTCTGTACGGAGAGTGTACTCTCACCAAGAGTCTGTAAGGAGACTACTCTCTTCCCGTGTCTGTAAGGAGACTGTACTGTCTCCCCGTGTCTGTAGGGAGACTACTCCCTTCCCGTGTCTGGAAGGAGAGTGTACTCACTTCCCGTGTCTGTAAGGAGACTGTACTCTCTTCTCGTGTCTGTAAGGAGTCTGTAGTCCCTTCCCGTGTCTGTAAGGAGTCTGCACTCTCTTCCCGTGTCTGTAAGGAGACTGTACTGTCTTCCCTGTCTGTAAGGAGACGGTATTCTCCCCCCATGACTGTAAGGAGTCTGTACTCTCTTCCCGTGTCTGTAAGGAGGCTGCACTCTCTTCCCGTGTCTGTAAGGAGACTGTACTCTCCCCCCATGACGGTAAGGGTTCTGTACTCTCCCCCCGTGTCTGTAAGGGGTCTGTACTCTCTTCCCGTGTCTGTAAGGAGTCTGTACTCTCTCCCGGTGTCTGTAAGGAGTCTGTACTCTCTTCCCGTGTCTGTAAGGTGTCTGTACTCTCTTCCCGTGTCTGTAAGGAGACTGTACTCTCTTCCTGTGTCTGTAAGGAGTCTGTACTCTCTTCCCGTGTCTGTAAGGTGTCTGTACTCTCTTCCCGTGTCTGTAAGGAGACTGTACTCTCTTCCTGTGTCTGTAAGTAGTCTGTACTCTCTTCCCGTGTCTGTAAGGAGCCTCCTGTCTTCCCATGTCTGTAAGGAGACTGTACTCTCCCCCCATGACGGTAAGGGTTCTGTACTCTCCCCCCGTGTCTGTAAGGGGTCTGTACTCTCTTCCCGTGTCTGTAAGGTGACTGTACTCTCCCCCCCATGACGGTAAGTTGTCTGTACTCTCCCTCATGACTGTAAGGAGTCTGTACTCTCTTCCCGTGTCTATAAGGAGTTTTTCTGTCTTCACGTGTCTGTAAGGAGACTGTACTCTCTTCCCCGTGTCTGCAAGGAGTCTGTACTCTCTATCCGTGTCTGTAAGGAGACTGTACTCTCCCCACCCCCCCCCCCCCATGATTGTAAGTGGTCTGTACTCTCCCCCATGACAGTAAGGGGTATGTACTATCCCCCCGTGTCTCTTAGGAGACTGTAGTCTCCCCCTATTACTGTAAGGAGACTTTACTCTCTTCCCGTGTCTGTAAGGAGACTGTACTCTCCCTTATGACTCTGAGGGGTCTGTACTCTCTCCCCATGACTGTAAGCTTCTGTACTCTCTTCCCCGTGACTGTAAGGAGTCTGTACTCTCTTCCCGTGTCTGTAAGGAGACTGTACTCTCTTCCCGTGTCTGTAAGGAGACTGTACTCTCTTCCCGTGTCTGTAAGGTGTCTGTACTCTCTTCCCGTGTCTGTAAGGAGACTGTACTCTCTTCCTGTGTCTGTAAGTAGTCTGTACTCTCTTCCCGTGTCTGTAAGGAGCCTCCTGTCTTCCCATGTCTGTAAGGAGACTGTACTCTCCCCCCATGACGGTAAGGGTTCTGTACTCTCCCCCCGGGTCTGTAAGGGGTCTGTACTCTCTTCCCGTGTCTGTAAGGTGACTGTACTCTCCCCCCCATGACGGTAAGTTGTCTGTACTCTCCCTCATGACTGTAAGGAGTCTGTACTCTCCTCCCGTGTCTGTAAGGAGACTGTACTCTCTTCCCGTGTCTATAAGGAGTTTTTCTGTCTTCACGTGTCTGTAAGGAGACTGTACTCTCTTCCCCGTGTCTGCAAGGAGACTGTACTCTCTCTCCGTGTCTGTAAGGAGACTGTACTCTCCCCACCCCCCCCCCCATGATTGTAAGTGGACTGTACTCTCCCCCATGACATTAAGGGGTATGTACTATCCCCCCGTGTCTCTTAGGAGACTGTAGTCTCCCCCTATTACTCTAAGGAGACTTTACTCTCTTCCCGTGTCTATAAGGAGTTTTTCTGTCTTCACGTGTCTGTAAGGAGACTGTACTCTCTTCCCCGTGTCTGCAAGGAGACTGTACTCTCTCTCCGTGTCTGTAAGGAGACTGTACTCTCCCCACCCCCCCCCCCATGATTGTAAGTGGTCTGTACTCTCCCCCATGACAGTAAGGGGTATGTACTATTCCCCCGTGTCTCTTAGGAGACTGTAGTCTCCCCCTATTACTCTAAGGAGACTTTACTCTCTTTCCGTGTCTGTAAGGAGACTGTACTCTCCCTTATGACTCTGAGGGGTCTGTACTCTCTCCCCATGACTGTAAGCTTCTGTACTCTCTTCCCCGTGACTGTAAGGAGTCTGCACTCTCTTCCCCTGTCTGTAAGGAGACTGTACTCTCTGCCCGTGTCTGTAAGGAGTCTGTACTCTCTTTCCGTGTCTGTAAGGAGACTATAATCTCTTCCCGTGTCTGTAAGTAGTCTGTACTCTCTTCCCTTGTGTATAAGGAGAATGTACTCTCTTCCCCTGTCTTTAAGGAGTCTGTACTCTCTTCCCGTGTCTGTCAGGAGACTGTACTCACCACCCGTGTCTTTAAGGAGACTGTACTCTCTTCCAGTGTCTGTAAGTAGCCTGTACTCTCTTTCCGTGTCTGTAAGGAGACTGTACTCTCTTCCCGTGTCTGTAAGGAGCCTGTAATCTCTTTCCGTGTCTGTAAGGAGACTGTACTCTCTTCCCGTGTCTGTAAGGAGACTGTACTCTCTTCCCGTGTCTGTAAGGAGACTGTACTCTCCCCCTATGACTGTAAGGGGTTTGTACTCTCCCCGCATGACTGTAAGGGGTCGATAATCCCCCCCCCCCCCCGTCTTTAAGGAGACTGTACGCTCTTTCCTTGTCTGTAAGGAGCCTGTACTCTCTTCCCGTGTCTGTAATGAGACTGTACTCTCTTCCCGTGTCTGTAAGGAGACTACTCTCCCCCGATGACTGTAAGGGTTCTGTACTCTCCACCCGTGTCTGTAAGGAGTCTGTACTCTCTTCCATTGTCTGTAAGTTGACTGTACTCTCCCCCATGACTCCACGGGGTCTGTACTCTCTTCCCCTGTTTGTTAATAGACTGTACTCTCTTTCCGTGTCTGTAAGGAGTCTGTCCTCTCTTCCCGTATATGTAATGAGTCTGTACTGTCTTCCCGTGACTGTAAGGAGACTGTACTCTCCCCCCATGACTGTAAGGAGATTGTACTCACTTCCCGTATCTGTAAGGAGACTGTACTCTCCCCCCATGACTGTAAGGAGATTGTACTCTCTTCCCGTGTCTGTAAGGAGGCTACTCTCTTCCCGTGCCTGTAAGGAGTCTGTACTGTCTTCCCGTGTCTGTAAGGAGACTGTACTCTCCACCCATGATTGTAAGGAGTCTGTAATCTCTTCCCGTGTCTGTAAGGAGACTGTACTCCCCCCCATGACTGTAAGGGGTCTATAATCTCCCCCCCCCTGTCTTTAAGGAGACTGTACTCCCTTTCCGTGTCTGTAAGGAGCCTGTACTCTCTTCCCGTGTCTGTAAGGAGACTGTACTGCCTTCCCGTGCCTTTGAGGAGACTACTCTCCCACCATGACTGTAAGGGTTCTGTACTCTCCCCCCGTGTCTGTAAAGAGTCTGTACTCTCTTCCCTTGTCTGTAAGGAGACTGTACTCTCCCCCCATGACTCTAAGGGGTCTGTACTCTCGCCACATGACTGTAAGCTTCTGCACTCTCTTCCACTGTCTGTAAGGACTCTGCGCTCTCTTCCCCTGTCTGTTGATAGACTGTACTCTCTTCCCGTGCCTGTAAGGAGACTGTACTCTCCCCCCATGACTGTAAGGGGTCTGTACTCTCCCCCCATGACTGTAAGGGGTCTATACTCTCCCCCCGTGTCTTTAAGGAGACTGTACTCTCTTCCCGTGTCTGTAAGGAGCCTGTAATCTCTTTCCGTGTCTGTAAGGAGACTGTACTCTCTTCCTGTGTCTGTAAGTAGTCTGTACTCTCTTCCCGTGTCTGTAAGGAGCCTCCTGTCTTCCCATGTCTGTAAGGAGACTGTACTCTCCCCCCATGACGGTAAGGGTTCTGTACTCTCCCCCCGGGTCTGTAAGGGGTCTGTACTCTCTTCCCGTGTCTGTAAGGTGACTGTACTCTCCCCCCCATGACGGTAAGTTGTCGGTACTCTCCCTCATGACTGTAAGGAGTCTGTACTCTCCTCCCGTGTCTGTAAGGAGACTGTACTCTCTTCCCGTGTCTATAAGGAGTTTTTCTGTCTTCACGTGTCTGTAAGGAGACTGTACTCTCTTCCACGTGTCTGCAAGGAGACTGTACTCTCTCTCCGTGTCTGTAAGGAGACTGTACTCTCCCCACCCCCCCCCCCTCATGATTGTAAGTGTTCTGTACTCTCCCCCATGACAGTAAGGGGTATGTACTATCCCCCCGTGTCTCTTAGGAGACTGTAGTCTCCCCCTATTACTCTAAGGAGACTTCACTCTCTTCCCGTGTCTATAAGGAGTTTTTCTGTCTTCACGTGTCTGTAAGGAGACTGTACTCTCTTCCCCGTGTCTGCAAGGAGACTGTACTCTCTCTCCGTGTCTGTAAGGAGACTGTACTCTCCCCACCCCCCCCCCCCCATGATTGTAAGTGGTCTGTACTCTCCCCCATGACAGTAAGGGGTATGTACTATTCCCCCGTGTCTCTTAGGAGACTGTAGTCTCCCCCTATTACTCTAAGGAGACTTTACTCTCTTCCCGTGTCTGTAAGGAGACTGTACTCTCCCTTATGACTCTGAGGGGTCTGTACTCTCTCCCCATGACTGTAAGCTTCTGTACTCTCTTCCCCGTGACTGTAAGGAGTCTGCACTCTCTTCCCCTGTCTGTAAGGAGACTGTACTCTCTGCCCGTGTCTGTAAGGAGTCTGTACTCTCTTCCCATGAATGTAAGGAGTCTGTACTCTCTCCCGGTGTCTGTAAGGAGACTGTACTCTCTTCCAGTCTCTGTAAGGAGTCTGTACTCTCTTCCCGTGTCTGTAAGGAGACTGTACTCTCTTCCCGTGTCTGTAAGGTGTCTGTACTCTCTTCCCGTGTCTGTAAGGAGACTGTACTCTCTTCCTGTGTCTGTAAGTAGTCTGTACTCTCTTCCCGTGTCTGTAAGGAGCCTCCTGTCTTCCCATGTCTGTAAGGAGACTGTACTCTCCCCCCATGACGGTAAGGGTTCTGTACTCTCCCCCCGTGTCTGTAAGGGGTCTGTACTCTCTTCCCGTGTCTGTAAGGTGACTGTACTCTCCCCCCCATGACGGTAAGTTGTCTGTACTCTCCCTCATGACTGTAAGGAGTCTGTACTCTCTTCCCGTGTCTGTAAGGAGACTGTACTCTCTTCCCGTGTCTATAAGGAGTTTTTCTGTCTTCACGTGTCTGTAAGGAGACTGTACTCTCTTCCCCGTGTCTGCAAGGAGACTGTACTCTCTCTCCGTGTCTGTAAGGAGACTGTACTCTCCCCACCCCCCCCCCATGATTGTAACTGGTCTGTACTCTCCCCCATGACAGTAAGGGGTATGTACTATCCCCCCGTGTCTCTTAGGAGACTGTAGTCTCCCCCTATTACTCTAAGGAGACTTTACTCTCTTCCCGTGTCTGTAAGGAGACTGTACTCTCCCTTATGACTCTGAGGGGTCTGTACTCTCTCCCCATGACTGTAAGCTTCTGTACTCTCTTCCCCGTGACTGTAAGGAGTCTGCACTCTCTTCCCCTGTCTGTAAGGAGACTGTACTCTCTGCCCGTGTCTGTAAGGAGTCTGTACTCTCTTTCCGTGTCTGTAAGGAGACTATAATCTCTTCCCGTGTCTGTAAGTAGTCTGTACTCTCTTCCCTTGTGTATAATGAGAATGTACTCTCTTCCCGTGTCTTTAAGGGAGTCTGTACTCTCTTCCCGTGTCTGTCAGGAGACTGTACTCTCCCCCCGTGTCTTTAAGGAGACTGTACTCTCTTCCAGTGTCTGTAAGTAGCCTGTACTCTCTTTCCGTGTCTGTAAGGAGACTGTACTCTCTTCCCGTGTCTGTAAGGAGCCTGTAATCTCTTTCCGTGTCTGTAAGGAGACTGTACTCTCTTCCCGTGTCTGTAAGGAGACTGTACTCTCTTCCCGTGTCTGTAAGGAGACTGTACTCTCCCCCTATGACTGTAAGGGGTTTGCACTCTCCCCGCATGACTGTAAGGGGTCGATAATCCCCCCCCCCGTCTTTAAGGAGACTGTACTCTCTTTCCTTGTCTGTAAGGAGCCTGTACTCTCTTCCCGTGTCTGTAATGAGACTGTACTCTCTTCCCGTGTCTGTAAGGAGACTACTCTCCCCCGATGACTGTAAGGGTTCTGTACTCTCCACCCGTGTCTGTAAGGAGTCTGTACTCTCTTCCATTGACTGTAAGTTGACTGTACTCACCCCCATGACTCCACGGGGTCTGTACTCTCTTCCCCTGTTTGTTAATAGACTGTACTCTCTTTCCGTGTCTGTAAGGAGTCTGTCCTCTCTTCCCGTATATGTAATGAGTCTGTACTGTCTTCCCGTGACTGTAAGGAGACTGTACTCTCCCCCCATGACTGTAAGGAGATTGTACTCACTTCCCGTGTCTGTAAGGAGACTGTACTCTCCCCCCATGACTGTAAGGAGATTGTACTCTCTTCCCGTGTCTGTAAGGAGGCTACTCTCTTCCCGTGCCTGTAAGGAGTCTGTACTGTCTTCCCGTGTCTGTAAGGAGACTGTACTCTCCACCCATGATTGTAAGGAGTCTGTAATCTCTTCCCGTGTCTGTAAGGAGACTGTACTCCCCCCCATGACTGTAAGGGGTCTATAATCTCCCCCCCCTGTCTTTAAGGAGACTGTACTCTCTTCCCGTGTCTGTAAGGAGACTGTACTCTCTTCCCGTGTCTGTAAGGAGACTGTACTCTCCCCCTATGACTGTAAGGGGTTTGCACTCTCCCCGCATGACTGTAAGGGGTCGATAATCCCCCCCCCCCGTCTTTAAGGAGACTGTACTCTCTTTCCTTGTCTGTAAGGAGCCTGTACTCTCTTCCCGTGTCTGTAATGAGACTGTACTCTCTTCCCGTGTCTGTAAGGAGACTACTCTCCCACCATGACTGTAAGGGTTCTGTACTCTCCCCCCGTGTCTGTAAAGAGTCTGTACTCTCTTCCCTTGTCTGTAAGGAGACTGTACTCTCCCCCCATGACTCTAAGGGGTCTGTACTCTCGCCACATGACTGTAAGCTTCTGCACTCTCTTCCACTGTCTGTAAGGACTCTGCGCTCTCTTCCCCTGTCTGTTGATAGACTGTACTCTCTTCCCGTGCCTGTAAGGAGACTGTACTCTCCCCCCATGACTGTAAGGGGTCTGTACCCTCCCCCCATGACTGTAAGGGGTCTATACTCTCCCCCCGTGTCTTTAAGGAGACTGTACTCTCTTCCCGTGTCTGTAAGGAGCCTGTAATCTCTTTCCGTGTCTGTAAGGAGACTGTACTCTCTTCCCGTGTCTGTAAGGAGACCGTACTCTCTTCCCGTGTCTGTAAGGAGACTGTACTCTCCCCCTATGACTGTAAGGGGTTTGTACTCTCCCCGCATGACTGTAAGGGGTCGATAATCCCCCCCCCCCGTCTTTAAGGAGACTGTACTCTCTTTCCTTGTCTGTATGGAGCCTGTACTCTCTTCCCGTGTCTGTAATGAGACTGTACTCTCTTCCCGTGTCTGTAAGGAGTCTACTCTCCCCCGATGACTGTAAGGGTTCTGTACTCTCCACCCGTGACTGTAAGGAGTCTGTACTCTCTTCCATTGTCTGTAAGTTGACTGTACTCTCCTCCATGACTCCACGGGGTCTGTACTCTCTTCCCCTGTTTGTTAATAGACTGTACTCTCTTCCCGTGTCTGTAAGTAGTCTGTACTCTCTTCCCGTGTCTGTAAGGAGCCTCCTGTCTTCCCATGTCTGTGAGGAGACTGTACTCTCCCCCCATGACGGTAAGGGTTCTGTACTCTCCCCCCGTGTCTGTAAGGGGTCTGTACTCTCTTCCCGTGTCTGTAAGGAGACTGTACTCTCTTCCCGTGTCTATAAGGAGTTTTTCTGTCTTCACGTGTCTGTAAGGAGACTGTACTCTCTTCCCCGTGTCTGCAAGGAGTCTGTACTCTCTATCCGTGTCTGTAAGGAGACTGTACTCTCCCCACCCCCCCCCCCATGATTGTAAGTGGTCTGTAATCTCCCCCATGACAGTAAGGGGTATGTACTATCCCCCCGTGTCTCTTAGGAGACTGTAGTCTCCCCCTATTACTCTAAGGAGACTTTACTCTCTTCCCGTGTCTGTAAGGAGACTGTACTCTCCCTTATGACTCTGAGGGGTCTGTACTCTCTCCCCATGACTGTAAGCTTCTGTACTCTCTTCCCCGTGACTGTAAGGAGTCTGCACTCTCTTCCCCTGTCTGTAAGGAGACTGTACTCTCTGCCCGTGTCTGTAAGGAGTCTGTACTCTCTTTCCGTGTCTGTAAGGAGACTATAATCTCTTCCCGTGTCTGTAAGTAGTCTGTACTCTCTTCCCTTGTGTATAAGGAGAATGTACTCTCTTCCCGTGTCTTTAAGGAGTCTGTACTCTCTTCCCGTGTCTGTCAGGAGACTGTACTCACCACCCGTGTCTTTAAGGAGACTGTACTCTCTTCCAGTGTCTGTAAGTAGCCTGTACTCTCTTTCCGTGTCTGTAAGGAGACTGTACTCTCTTCCCGTGTCTGTAAGGAGCCTGTAATCTCTTTCCGTGTCTGTAAGGAGACTGTACTCTCTTCCCGTGTTTGTAAGGAGACTGTACTCTCTTCCCGTGTCTGTAAGGAGACTGTACTCTCCCCCTATGACTGTAAGGGGTTTGTACTCTCCCCGCATGACTGTAAGGGGTCGATAATCCCCCCCCCGTCTTTAAGGAGACTGTACTCTCTTTCCTTGTCTGTAAGGAGCCTGTACTCTCTTCCCGTGTCTGTAATGAGACTGTACTCTCTTCCAGTGTCTGTAAGGAGACTACTCTCCCCCGATGACTGTAAGGGTTCTGTACTCTCCACCCGTGTCTGTAAGGAGTCTGTACTCTCTTCCATTGTCTGTATGTTGACTGTACTCTCCCCCATGACTCCACGGGGTCTGTACTCTCTTCCCCTGTTTGTTAATAGACTGTACTCTCTTTCCGTGTCTGTAAGGAGTCTGTCCTCTCTTCCCGTATATGTAATGAGTCTGTACTGTCTTCCCGTGACTGTAAGGAGACTGTACTCTCCCCCCATGACTGTAAGGAGATTGTACTCACTTCCCGTGTCTGTAAGGAGACTGTACTCTCCCCCCATGACTGTAAGGAGATTGTACTCTCTTCCCGTGTCTGTAAGGAGGCTACTCTCTTCCCGTGCCTGTAAGGAGTCTGTACTGTCTTCCCGTGTCTGTAAGGAGACTGTACTCTCCACCCATGATTGTAAGGAGTCTGTAATCTCTTCCCGTGTCTGTAAGGAGACTGTACTCCCCCCCATGACTGTAAGGGGTCTATAATCTCCCCCCCCCTGTCTTTAAGGAGACTGTACTCCCTTTCCGTGTCTGTAAGAGCCTGCTGCCTTCCCGTGCCTTTAAGGAGACTACTCTCCCACCATGACTGTAAGGGTTCTGTACTCTCCCCCCGTGTCTGTAAAGAGTCTGTACTCTCTTCCCTTGTCTGTAAGGAGACTGTACTCTCCCCCCATGACTCTAAGGGGTCTGTACTCTCGCCACATGACTGTAAGCTTCTGCACTCTCTTCCACTGTCTGTAAGGACTCTGCGCTCTCTTCCCCTGTCTGTTGATAGACTGTACTCTCTTCCCGTGCCTGTAAGGAGACTGTACTCTCCCCCCATGACTGTAAGGGGTCTGTACTCTCCCCCCATGACTGTAAGGGGTCTATACTCTCCCCCCGTGTCTTTAAGGAGACTGTACTCTCTTCCCGTGTCTGTAAGGAGCCTGTAATCTCTTTCCGTGTCTGTAAGGAGACTGTACTCTCTTCCCGTGTCTGTAAGGAGACTGTACTCTCTTCCCGTGTCTGTAAGGAGACTGTACTCTCCCCCTATGACTGTAAGGGGTTTGTACTCTCCCCGCATGACTGTAAGGGGTCGATAATCCCCCCCCCGTCTTTAAGGAGACTGTACTCTCTTTCCTTGTCTGTAAGGAGCCTGTACTCTCTTCCCGTGTCTGTAATGAGACTGTACTCTCTTCCCGTGTCTGTAAGGAGACTACTCTCCCCCGATGACTGTAAGGGTTCTGTACTCTCCACCCGTGACTGTAAGGAGTCTGTACTCTCTTCCATTGTCTGTAAGTTGACTGTACTCTCCCCCATGACTCCACGGGGTCTGTACTCTCTTCCCCTGTTTGTTAATAGACTGTACTCTCTTCCCGTGTCTGTAAGGAGTCTGTCCTCTCTTCCCGTATATGTAAGGAGTCTGTACTGTCTTCCCGTGACTGTAAGGAGACTGTACTCTCCCCCCATGACTGTAAGGAGATTGTACTCACTTCCCGTGTCTGTAAGGAGACTGTACTCTCCCCCCATGACTGTAAGGAGATTGTACTCTCTTCCCGTGTCTGTAAGGAGGCTACTCTCTTCCCGTGCCTGTAAGGAGTCTGTACTGTCTTCCCGTGTCTGTAAGGAGACTGTACTCTCCACCCATGATTGTAAGGAGTCTGTAATCTCTTCCCGTGTCTGTAAGGAGACTGTACTCCCCCCCATGACTGTAAGGGGTCTATAATCTCCCCCCCCCCTGTCTTTAAGGAGACTGTACTCCCTTTCCGTGTCTGTAAGGAGCCTGTACTCTCTTCCCGTGTCTGTAAGGAGACTGTACTGCCTTCCCGTGCCTTTAAGGAGACTACTCTCCCACCATGACTGTAAGGGTTCTGTACTCTCCCCCCGTGTCTGTAAAGAGTCTGTACTCTCTTCCATTGTCTGTAAGGAGACTGTACTCTCCCCCCATGACTCTAAGGGGTCTGTACTCTCGCCACATGACTGTAAGCTTCTGCACTCTCTTCCACTGTCTGTAAGGACTCTGCGCTCTCTTCCCCTGTCTGTTGATAGACAGTACTCTCTTCCCGTGTCAGTAAAGAGACAGTACTCTCTTCCCGTGTCTGTCTGTACTCTATTCTCCTGTCTATAAGGAGACAGTACTCTCTTCCCGTGTCTTTAAGGAGACTGTACTCTCTTACCGTTTCTGTAAGGAGTCTGTACTCTCTTCCCTTGTCTGTAAAGAGACAGTACTCTCTTCCCGTGTCTGTCTGTACTCTATTCTCCTGTCTATAAGGAGACAGTACTCTCTTCCCGTGTCTTTAAGGAGACTGTACTCTCTTACCGTGTCTGTAAGGAGACTGTACTCTTTTCCCGTGTCTGTAAGGAGTCTGTCCTCTCTTCCCGTATATGTAAGGAGTCTGTACCGTCTTCCCGTGACTGTAAGGAGACTGTACTCTCCCCCCATGACTGTAAGGAGACTGTACTCTCTTCCGGTGTCTGTAAGGAGGCTACTCTCTTCCCGTGCCTGTAAGGAGTCTGTACTGTCTTCCCGTGACTGTAAGGAGACTGTACTCTTCCCCCATGACTGTAAGGAGGCTGTACTCTCTTCCCTTTTCTGTAGGGAGACTACTCTCTTCCCGTGCCTGTAAGGAGTCTGTAATCTCTTCCCGTGTCGGTAAGCAGACTGTACTCTCCCCCCATGACTGTAAGGGGTCTCTACTCTCCCCCATGACTGTAAGGAGTCTGTACTCTCTTCCTCTGTCTCTAAGGAGTTTGTACTCTCTTCCCGTGTCTGTAAGGAGACTGTACTCTCCCCCCATGACTGTAAGGAGATTGTACTCTCTTCCGGTGTCTGTAAGGAGGCTACTCTCTTCCCGTGCCTGTTAGGAGTCTGTACTGTCTTCCCGTGTCTGCAAGGAGACTGTACTCTCTTCCTCTGTCTCTAAGGAGTTTGTACTCTCTTCCCGTTTCTGTAAGGAGACTGTACTCTCTTCCCATGAATGTAAGGAGTCTGTACTCTCTCCCGGTGTCTGTAAGGAGACTGTACTCACTTCCAGTCTCTGTAAGGAGTCTGTACTCTCTTCCCGTGTCTGTAAGGAGACTGTACTCTCTTCCCGTGTCTGTAAGGTGTCTGTACTCTCTTCCCGTGTCTGTAAGGAGACTGTACTCTCTTCCTGTGTCTGTAAGTAGTCTGTACTCTCTTCCCGTGTCTGTAAGGAGCCTCCTGTCTTCCCATGTCTGTAAGGAGACTGTACTCTCCCCCCATGACGGTAAGGGTTCTGTACTCTCCCCCCGGGTCTGTAAGGGGTCTGTACTCTCTTCCCGTGTCTGTAAGGTGACTGTACTCTCCCCCCCATGACGGTAAGTTGTCTGTACTCTCCCTCATGACTGTAAGGAGTCTGTACTCTCCTCCCGTGTCTGTAAGGAGACTGTACTCTCTTCCCGTGTCTATAAGGAGTTTTTCTGTCTTCACGTGTCTGTAAGGAGACTGTACTCTCTTCCCCGTGTCTGCAAGGAGACTGTACTCTCTCTCCGTGTCTGTAAGGAGACTGTACTCTCCCCACCCCCCCCCCATGATTGTAAGTGGTCTGTACTCTCCCCCATGACAGTAAGGGGTATGTACTATCCCCCCGTGTCTCTTAGGAGACTGTAGTCTCCCCCTATTACTCTAAGGAGACTTTACTCTCTTCCCGTGTCTGTAAGGAGACTGTACTCTCCCTTATGACTCTGAGGGGTCTGTACTCTCTCCCCATGACTGTAAGCTTCTGTACTCTCTTCCCCGTGACTGTAAGGAGTCTGCACTCTCTTCCCCTGTCTGTAAGGAGACTGAACTCTCTGCCCGTGTCTGTAAGGAGTCTGTACTCTCTTTCCGTGTGTATAAGGAGAATGTACTCTCTTCCCGTGTCTTTAAGGAGTCTGTACTCTCTTCCCGTGTCTGTCAGGAGACTGTACTCACCACCCGTGTCTTTAAGGAGACTGTACTCTCTTCCCGTGCCTGGAAGGAGACTGTACTCTCCCCCCATGACTGTAAGGGGTCTGTACTCTCCCCCCGTGTCTTTAAGGAGACTGTACTCTCTTCCCGTGTCTGTAAGGAGCCTGTACTCTCTTTCCGTGTCTGTAAGGAGACTGTACTCTCTTCCTGTGTCTGTAAGGAGACTGTACTCTCTTCCCGTGTCTGTAAGGAGACTGTACTCTCCCCCTATGACTGTAAGGGGTTTGTACTCTCCCCGCATGACTGTAAGGGGTCGATAATCCCCCCCCCCCCGTCTGTAAGGAGCCTGTACTCTCTTCCCGTGTCTGTAATGAGACTGTACTCTCTTCCCGTGTCTGTAAGGAGACTACTCTCCCCCGATGACTGTAAGGGTTCTGTACTCTCCACCCGTGTCTGTAAGGAGTCTGTACTCTCTTCCCTTATCTGTAAGTTGACTGTACTCTCCCCCCATGACTCCAAGGGGTCTGTACTCTCTTCCCCTGTTTGTTAATAGACTGTACTCTCTTCCCGTGTCAGTAAGGAGACTGTACTCTCTTACCGTTTCTGTAAGGAGTCTGTACTCTCTTCCCTTGTCTGTAAGGAGTCTGCACTCTATTCTCTTGTCTATAAGGAGACTGTCCTCTCATCCCGTGTCTTTAAGGAGACTGTACTCTCTTCCTGTGTCTGTAAGGAGACTGTACTCACACCCCACGACTGTAAGGTTTCTTTACTCTTCCCCCGTGTCTGTAAGGAGTCTGTACTCTCTCCCTGTGTCTGTAAGGAGACTGTACTCTTTTCCCGTGTGTGTGAGGAGACTGTACTCTCTTCCCGTGCCTGTACGGAGACTGTACTCTTCCCCCCATGACTGTAAGGGTTCTGTACTCTCCACCCGTGTCTGTAAGGTGTCTGCACCCTCTTCCCGTGTCTCTAAGGTGGCTGCACTCTCTTCCCGTGTCTGTAAGGAGACTGTAATCTCTTCCCCTGTCTGTTAATAGACTGGACTCTCTTCCCGTGTCAGTAAGGAGACTGTACTCTCTTCCCCTCTGTTAAAAGACTGTACTCTCTTCCCGTGTCAGTAAGGAGACTGTACTCTCTTACCGTTTCTGTAAGGAGTCTGTACTCTCTTTCCTTGTCTGTAAGGAGACAATACTCTCTTCCCGTGTCTGTAAGGAGTCTGTACTCTATTCCCTTGTCTATAAGGAGACTGTACTCTCATACCGTGTCTTTAAGGAGACTCTACTCTCTTCCTGTGTCTGTAAGGAGACTGTACTCACACCCCATGATTGTAAGGGTTCTTTACTCTTCCCCCGTGTCTGTAAGTAGTCTGAACTCTCTTCCCGGGTCTCTAAGGAGACTGAACTCTCCGCCCTCCCATTGACTGTAAGGTGTCTGTACTCTCCCCCATGAGTGTAAGGAGTCTGTACTCTCTTCCCGTGTCTGTAAAGAGACTGTACTCTCTTCCCGTGTCTGTAAGGAGTCTGTACTCTCTTCACGTACCTGTACGGAGGCTATACTCTCTTCCCGTGCGCTTAAGGAGTCTGTAATCTCTTCCCGTGTCTGTAAGGAGACTGTACTCTCTTCCCCTGTCTGTAAGGAGCTTGTACTCTCTTCACGTGTCTGAAAGGAGACTGTATTCTCTTCCCGTGTCTGTAAGGTGTCTGCACTCTCTTCCCGTGTCTGTAAGGAGACTCTACTCTCTTCCCATGAATGTAAGGAGTCTGTACTCTCTTCCCGTGTCTGTAAGGAGACACCTCTCTTCCCATGTCTGTAAAGAGACTGTACTCTCTTCCCGTGACTGTAAGGTGACTGTACTCTCCCCGCCATGACTGTAAGAAGTCTGTACTCTCTTCCCGTGTCTGTAAGGAGACTGTACGCTCTTCCCGTGTCTGTAAGGAGACTGTACTCTCTTCCCCTGTCTGTAAGGAGCTTGTACTCTCTCCCCGTGCCTGTAGGGAGTCTGTAATCTCTTCCCGTGTCGGTAAGGAGTCTGTACTCTCCCCCCATGACTGTAAGGGGTCTCTACTCTCCCCCATGACAGTAAGGAGTCTCTACTCTCTTCCCGTGTCTGCAAGGAGACTGTACTCTCTTCCTCTGTCTCTAAGGAGTTTGTACTCTCTTCCCGTGTCTGTAAGGAGACTGTACTCTCTTCCCATGAATGTAAGGAGTCTGTACTCTCTCCCGGTGTCTGTAAGGAGACTGTACTCTCTTCCAGTGTCTGTAAGGAGTCTGCACTCTCTTCCCGTGTCTCTAAGGTGGCTGCACTCTCTTCCCGTGTCTGTAAGGTGTCTGTACTCTCTTCCCGTGACTGTAAGGAGACTGTACTCTCTTCCTGTGTCTGTAAGTAGTCTGTACTCTCTTCCCGTGTCTGTAAGGAGCCTCCTCTCTTCCCATGTCTGTAAGGAGACTGTACTCTCCCCCCATGACTGTAATTGTTCTGTACTCTCCCCCCGTGTCTGGAAGGGGTCTGTACTCTCTTCCCGTGTCTGTAAGTTGACTGTACTCTCCCCCCCATGCCTGTAAGTTGTCTGTACTCTCCCCCCGTGTCTGGAAGGGGTCTGTACTCTCTTCCCGTGTCTGTAAGTAGACTGTACTCTCTTCCTGTGTCTGGAAGGGGTCTGTACTCTCTTCCCGTGTCTGTAAGTAGACTGTACTCTCTTCCTGTGTCTGTAAGGAGACTGTACTCTCTTCCCGTGTCTGTAAGGAGACTGTACTCTCCCCCTATGACTGTAAGGGGTTTGTACTCTCCCCGCATGACTGTAATTGTTCTGTACTCTCCCCCCGTGTCTGGAAGGGGTCTGTACTCTCTTCCCGTGTCTGTAAGTTGACTGTACTCTCCCCCCCATGACTGTAAGTTGTCTCTACTCTCTTCCCGTGTCTGCAAGGAGACTGTACTCTCTTCCTCTGTCTCTAAGGAGTTTGTACTCTCTTCCCGTGTCTGTAAGGAGACTGTACTCTCTTCCCATGAATGTAAGGAGTCTGTACTCTCTCCCGGTGTCTGTAAGGAGACTGTACTCTCTTCCAGTGTCTGTAAGGAGTCTGCACTCTCTTCCCGTGTCTCTAAGGTGGCTGCACTCTCTTCCCGTGTCTGTAAGGTGTCTGTACTCTCTTCCCGTGACTGTAAGGAGACTGTACTCTCTTCCTGTGTCTGTAAGTAGTCTGTACTCTCTTCCCGTGTCTGTAAGGAGCCTCCTCTCTTCCCATGTCTGTAAGGAGACTGTACTCTCCCCCCATGACTGTAATTGTTCTGTACTCTCCCCCCGTGTCTGGAAGGGGTCTGTACTCTCTTCCCGTGTCTGTAAGTTGACTGTACTCTCCCCCCCATGACTGTAAGTTGTCTGTACTCTCCCTCATGACTGTAGGGAGTCTGTACTCTCTTCCGGTGTCTGTAAGGAGACTGTACTCTCTTCCCGTGTCTATAAGGAGTTTTTCTGTCTTCACATGTCTGTAAGGAGACTGTACTCTCCCCACCCCCCCCATGATTGTAAGTGGTCTGTACTCTCCCCCATGACATTAAGGGGTATGTACTATCCCCCCGTGTCTCTTAGGAGACTGTAGTCTCCCTCTATTACTGCAAGGAGGCTATACTCTCTTCCCGTGTCTGTAAGGAGTCTGTACTCTCCCTTATGACTCTGAGGGGTCTGTACTCTCTCCCCATGACTGTAAGATTCTGTACTCTCTTCCCCGTGTCTGTAAGGAGTCTGTACTCTCTTCCCCTGTCTGTAAAGAGTCTGTACTCTCTTCCCTTGTCTGTAAGGAGACTGTACTCTCCCCCCATGACTCTAAGGGGTCTGTACTCTCGCCACATGACTGTAAGCTTCTGCACTCCCTTCCACTGTCTGTAAGGACTCTGCGCTCTCTTCCCCTCTCTGTTGATAGACTGTACTCTCTTCCCGTGTCAGTAAGGAGACTGTACTCTCTTACCGTTTCTGAAAGGAGTCTGTACTCTCTTCCCTTGTCTGTAAAGAGACCGTACTCTCTTCCCGTGTCTGTCTGTACTCTATTCTCCTGTCTATAAGGAGACAGTACTCTCTTCCCGTGTCTTTAAGGAGTCTGTACTCTCTTCCCGTGTCTGTAAGGAGTCTGTCCTCTCTTCCCGTATATGTAAGGAGTCTGTACCGTCTTCCCGTGACTGTAAGGAGACTGTACTCTCCCCCCATGACTGTAAGGAGACTGTACTCTCTTCCGGTGTCTGTAAGGAGGCTACTCTCTTCCCGTGCCTGTAAGGAGTCTGTACTGTCTTCCCGTGACTGTAAGGAGACTGTACTCTTCCCCCATGACTGTAAGGGGTCTCTACTCTCCCCCATGACTGTAAGGAGTCTGTACTCTCTTCCTCTGTCTCTAAGGAGTTTGTACTCTCTTCCCGTGTCTGTAAGGAGACTGTACTCTCCCCCCATGACTGTAAGGAGATTGTACTCTCTTCCGGTGTCTGTAAGGAGGCTACTCTCTTCCCGTGCCTGTAAGGAGTCTGTACTGTCTACCCGTGACTGTAAGGAGACTGTACTCTTCCCCCATGACTGTAAGGAGTCTCTACTCTCTTCCCGTGTCTGCAAGGAGACTGTACTCTCTTCCTCTGTCTCTAAGGAGTTTGTACTCTCTTCCCGTTTCTGTAAGGAGACTGTAGTCTCTTCCCATGAATGTAAGGAGTCTGTACTCTCTCCCGGTGTCTGTAAGGAGACTGTACTCTCTTCCAGTCTCTGTAAGGAGTCTGTACTCTCTTCCCGTGTCTGTAAGGAGACTGTACTCTCTTCCCGTGTCTGTAAGGAGACTGTACTCTCTTCCCGTGTCTGTAAGGTGTCTGTACTCTCTTCCCGTGTCTGTAAGGAGACTGTACTCTCTTCCTGTGTCTGTAAGTAGTCTGTACTCTCTTCCCGTGTCTGTAAGGAGCCTCCTGTCTTCCCATGTCTGTCAGGAGACTGAACTCTCCCCCCATGACGGTAAGGGTTCTGTACTCTCTTCCCGTGTCTGTAAGGTGACTGTACTCTCCCCCCCATGACGGTAAGTTGTCTGTACTCTCCCTCATGACTGTAAGGAGTCTGTACTCTCTTCCCGTGTCTGTAAGGAGACTGTACTCTCTTCCCGTGTCTATAAGGAGTTTTTCTGTCTTCACGTGTCTGTAAGGAGACTGTACTCTCTTCCCCGTGTCGGCAAGGAGACTGTACTCTCTCTCCGTGTCTGTAAGGAGACTGTACTCTCCCCACCCCCCCCCCCATGATTCTAAGTGGTCTGTACTCTCCCCCATGACAGTAAGGGGTATGTACTATCCCCCCGTGTCTCTTAGGAGACTGTAGTCTCCCCCTATTACTGTAAGGAGACTTTACTCTCTTCCCGTGTCTGTAAGGAGACTGTACTCTCCCTTATGACTCTGAGGGGTCTGTACTCTCTCCCCATGACTGTAAGCTTCTGTACTCTCTTCCCCGTGACTGTAAGGAGTCTGTACTCTCTTCCCCTGTCTGTAAGGAGACTGTACTCTCTGCCCGTGTCTGTAAGGAGTCTGTACTCTCTTTCCGTGTCTGTAAGGAGACTATAATCTCTTCCCGTGTCTGTAAGTAGTCTGTACTCTCTTCCCTTGTGTATAAGGAGAATGTACTCTCTTCCCGTGTCTTTAAGGAGTCTGTACTCTCTTCCTGTGTCTGTAACGAGACTGTACTCACACCCCATGACTGTAAGGGTTCTTTACTCTTCCCCCGTGTCTGTAAGTAGTCTGAACACTCTTCCCGGGTCTGTAAGGAGACTGAACTCTCCGCCCACCCCATGACTGTAAGGTGTCTGTACTCTCCCCCATGAGTGTAAGGAGTCTGTACTCTCTTCCCGTGTCTGTAAAGAGACTGTACGCTCTTCCCGTGTCTATAAGGAGTTTGTACTCTCTTCCCGTGTCTGTAAGGAGACTATAATCTCTTCCAGTGTCTGTAAGTAGTCTGTACTCTCTTCCCTTGTGTATAAGGAGAATGTACTCTCTTCCCGTGTCTTTAAGGAGTCTGTACTCTCTTCCCGTGTCGGTCAGGAGACTGTACTCACCACCCGTGTCTTTAAGGAGACTGTACTCTCTTCCAGTGTCTGTAAGTAGCCTGTACTCTCTTTCCGTGTCTGTAAGGAGACTGTACTCTCTTCCCGTGCCTGTAAGGAGACTGTACTCTCCCCCCATGACTGTAAGGGGTCTGTACTCTCCCCCCGTGTCTTTAAGGAGACTGTACTCTCTTCCCGTGTCTGTAAGGAGCCTGTACTCTCTTTCCGTGTCTGTAAGGAGACTGTACTCTCTTCCTGTGTCTGTAAGGAGACTGTACTCTCTTCCCGTGTCTGTAAGGAGACTGTACTCTCCCCCTATGACTGTAAGGGGTTTGTACTCTCCCCGCCTGACTGTAAGGGGTCGATAATCCCCCCCCCCCCCGTCTGTATGGAGCCTGTACTCTCTTCCCGTGTCTGTAATGAGACTGTACTCTCTTCCCGTGTCTGTAAGGAGACTACTCTCCCCCGATGACTGTAAGGGTTCTGTACTCTCCACCCGTGTCTGTAAGGAGTCTGTACTCTCTTCCCTTATCTGTAAGTTGACTGTACTCTCCCCCCATGACTCCACGGGGTCTGTACTCTCTTCCCCTGTTTGTTAATAGACTGTACTCTCTTCCCGTGTCAGTAAGGAGACTGTACTCTCTTACCGTTTCTGTAAGGAGTCTGTACTCTCTTCCCTTGTCTGTAAGGAGTCTGCACTCTATTCTCTTGTCTATAAGGAGACTGTCCTCTCATCCCGTGTCTTTAAGGAGACTGTACTCTCTTCCTGTGTCTGTAAGGAGACTGTACTCACACCCCATGACTGTAAGGTTTCTTTACTCTTCCCCCGTGTCTGTAAGTAGTCTGAACTCTCTTCCCGGGTCTGTAAGGAGACTGAACTCTCCGCCCACCCCATGACTGTAAGGTGTCTGTACTCTCCCCCATGAGTGTAAGGAGTCTGTACTCTCTTCCCTTGTCTGTAAGGAGTCTGTACTCTCTTCCCCTGTCTGTAAAGAGTCTGTACTCTCTTCCCTTGTCTGTAAGGAGACTGTACTCTCCCCCCATGACTCTAAGGGGTCTGTACTCTCGCCACATGACTGTAAGCTTCTGCACTCTCTTCCACTGTCTGTAAGGACTCTGCGCTCTCTTCCCCTGTCTGTTGATAGACTGTACTCTCTTCCCGTGTCAGTAAGGAGACTGTACTCTCTTACCGTTTCTGTAAGGAGTCTGTACTCTCTTCCCTTGTCTGTAAAGAGACAGTACTCTCTTCCCGTGTCTGTCTGTACTCTATTCTCCTGTCTATAAGGAGACAGTACTCTCTTCCCGTGTCTTTAAGGAGACTGTACTCTCTTCCCGTATATGTAAGGAGTCTGTACCGTCTTCCCGTGACTGTAAGGAGACTGTACTCTCCCCCCATGACTGTAAGGAGACTGTACTCTCTTCCGGTGTCTGTAAGGAGGCTACTCTCTTCCCGTGCCTGTAAGGAGTCTGTACTGTCTTCCCGTGACTGTAAGGAGACTGTACTCTCCCCCCATGACTGTAAGGAGACTGTACTCTCTTCCGGTGTCTGTAAGGAGGCTACTCTCTTCCCGTGCCTGTAAGGAGTCTGTACTGTCTTCCCGTGACTGTAAGGAGACTGTACTCTTCCCCCATGACTGTAAGGAGGCTGTACTCTCTTCCCTTTTCTGTAGGGAGACTACTCTCTTCCCGTGCCTGTAAGGAGTCTGTCATCTCTTCCCGTGTCGGTAAGGAGACTGTACTCACCCCCCATGACTGTAAGGGGTCTCTACTCTCCCCCATGACTGTAAGGAGTCTGTACTCTCTTCCTCTGTCTCTAAGGAGTTTGTACTCTCTTCCCGTGTCTGTAAGGAGACTGTACTCTCCCCCCATGACTGTAAGGAGATTGTACTCTCTTCCGGTGTCTGTAAGGAGGCTACTCTCTTCCTGTGCCTGTTAGGAGTCTGTACTGTCTTCCCGTGACTGTAAGCAGACTGTACTCTTCCCCCATGACTGTAAGGAGTCTCTACTCTCTTCCCGTGTCTGCAAGGAGACTGTACTCTCTTCCTCTGTCTCTAAGGAGTTTGTACTCTCTTCCCGTTTCTGTAAGGAGACTGTACTCTCTTCCCATGAATGTAAGGAGTCTGTACTCTCTCCCGGTGTCTGTAAGGAGACTGTACTCGCTTCCAGTCTCTGTAAGGAGTCTGTACTCTCTTCCCGTGTTTGTAAGGAGACTGTACTCTCTTCCCGTGTCTGTAAGGTGTCTGTACTCTCTTCCCGTGTCTGTAAGGAGACTGTACTCTCTTCCTGTGTCTGTAAGTAGTCTGTACTCTCTTCCCGTGTCTGTAAGGAGCCTCCTGTCTTCCCATGTCTGTAAGGAGACTGTACTCTACCCCCATGACGGTAAGGGTTCTGTACTCTCCCCCCGGGTCTGTAAGGGGTCTGTACTCTCTTCCCGTGTCTGTAAGGTGACTGTACTCTCCCCCCCATGACGGTAAGTTGTCTGTACTCTCCCTCATGACTGTAAGGAGTCTGTACTCTCTTCCCGTGTCTGTAAGGAGACTGTACTCTCTTCCCCGTGTCTGCAAGGAGACTGTACTCTCTCTCCGTGTCTGTAAGGAGACTGTACTCTCTTCCCCGTGTCTGCAAGGAGACTGTACTCTCTCTCCGTGTCTGTAAGGTGACTGTACTCTCCCCCCCATGACGGTAAGTTGTCTGTACTCTCCCTCATGACTGTAAGGAGTCTGTACTCTCTTCCCGTGTCTGTAAGGAGACTGTACTCTCTTCCCCGTGTCTGCAAGGAGACTGTACTCTCTCTCCGTGTCTGTAAGGAGACTGTACTCTCCCCACCCCCCCCCCCATGATTGTAAGTGGTCTGTACTCTCGCCACATGACTGTAAGCTTCTGCACTCTCTTCCACTGTCTGTAAGGACTCTGCGCTCTCTTCCCCTGTCTGTTGATAGACTGTACTCTCTTCCCGTGCCAGTAAGGAGACTGTACTCTCTTACCGTTTCTGTAAGGAGTCTGTACTCTCTTCCCTTGTCTGTAAAGAGACAGTACTCTCTTCCCGTGTCTGTCTGTACTCTATTCTCCTGTCTATAAGGAGACAGTACTCTCTTCCCGTGTCTTTAAGGAGACTGTACTCTCTTCCCGTATATGTAAGGAGTCTGTACCGTCTTCCCGTGACTCTAAGGAGACTGTACTCTCCCCCCATGACTGTAAGGAGACTGTACTCTCTTCCGGTATCTGTAAGGAGGCTACTCTCTTCCCGTGCCTGTAAGGAGTCTGTACTGTCTTCCCGTGACTGTAAGGAGACTGTACTCTTCCCCCATGACTGTAAGGAGGCTGTACTCTCTTCCCTTTTCTGTAGGGAGACTACTCTCTTCCCGTGCCTGTAAGGAGTCTGTAATCTCTTCCCGTGTCGGTAAGGAGACTGTACTCACCCCCCATGACTGTAAGGGGTCTCTACTCTCCCCCATGACTGTAAGGAGTCTGTACTCTCTTCCTCTGTCTCTAAGGAGTTTGTACTCTCTTCCCGTGTCTGTAAGGAGACTGTACTCTCCCCCCATGACTGTAAGGAGATTGTACTCTCTTCCGGTGTCTGTAAGGAGGCTACTCTCTTCCTGTGCCTGTTAGGAGTCTGTACTGTCTTCCCGTGACTGTAAGCAGACTGTACTCTTCCCCCATGACTGTAAGGAGTCTCTACTCTCTTCCCGTGTCTGCAAGGAGACTGTACTCTCTTCCTCTGTCTCTAAGGAGTTTGTACTCTCTTCCCGTGTCTGTAAGGAGACTGTACTCTCTTCCTGTGTCTGTAAGTAGTCTGTACTCTCTTCCCGTGTCTGTAAGGAGCCTCCTGTCTTCCCATGTCTGTAAGGAGACTGTACTCTCCCCCCATGACGGTAAGGGTTCTGTACTCTCCCCCCGGGTCTGTAAGGGGTCTGTACTCTCTTCCCGTGTCTGTAAGGTGACTGTACTCTCCCCCCCATGACGGTAAGTTGTCTGTACTCTCCCTCATGACTGTAAGGAGTCAGTACTCTCTTCCCGTGTCTGTAAGGAGACTGTACTCTCTTCCCGTGTCTATAAGGAGTTTTTCTGTCTTCACGTGTCTGTAAGGAGACTGTACTCTCTTCCCCGTGTCTGCAAGGAGACTGTACTCTCTCTCCGTGTCTGTAAGGAGACTGTACTCTCCCCACCCCCCCCCCATGATTGTAAGTGGTCTGTACTCTCCCCCATGACAGTAAGGGGTATGTACTATCCCCCCGTGTCTCTTAGGAGACTGTAGTCTCCCCCTATTACTGTAAGGAGACTTTACTCTCTTCCCGTGTCTGTAAGGAGACTGTACTCTCCCTTATGACTCTGAGGGGTCTGTACTCTCTCCCCATGACTGTAAGCTTCTGTACTCTCTTCCCCGTGACTGTAAGGAGTCTGTACTCTCTTCCCCTGTCTGTAAGGAGACTGTACTCTCTGCCCGTGTCTGTAAGGAGTCTGTACTCTCTTTCCGTGTCTGCAAGGAGACTATAATCTCTTCTCGTGTCTGTAAGTAGTCTGTACTCTCTTCCCTTGTGTATAAGGAGAATGTACTCTCTTCCCGTGTCTTTAAGGAGTCTGTACTCTCTTCCCGTGTCTGTCAGGAGACTGTACTCACCACCCGTGTCTTTAAGGAGACTGTACTCTCTTCCAGTGTCTGTAAGTAGCCTGTACTCTCTTTCCCTGTCTGTAAGGAGACTGTACTCTCTTCCCGTGCCTGTAAGGAGACTGTACTCTCCCCCCATGACTGTAAGGGGTCTGTACTCTCCCCCCATGACTGTAAGGGGTCTATACCCTCCCCCCGTGTCTTTAAGGAGACTGTACTCTCTTCCCGTGTCTGTAAGGAGCCTGTACTCTCTTTCCGCGTCTGTAAGGAGACTGTACTCTCTTCCCGTGTCTGTAAGGAGACTGTACTCTCTTCCCGTGACTGTAAGGAGACTGTACTCTCCCCCTATGACTGTAAGGGGTTTGTACTCTCCCCGCATGACTGTAAGGGGTCGATATTCCCCCCCCCCGTCTTTAAGCAGACTGTACTCTCTTTCCGTGTCTGTAAGGAGCCTGTACTCTCTTCCCGTGTCTGCAATGAGACTGTACTCTCTTCCCGTGTCTGTAGGGAGACTACTCTCCCCCGATGACTGTAAGGGTTCTGTACTCTCCACCCGTGTCTGTAAGGTGTCTGTACTCTCTTCCCTTGTCTGTAAGTTGACTGTACTCTCCCCCCATGACTCCACGGGGTCTGTACTCTCTTCCCCAGTTTGTTAATAGACTGAACTCTCTTCCCGTGTCAGTAAGGAGACTGTACTCTCTTACCGTTTCTGTAAGGAGTCTGTACTCTCTTCCCTTGTCTGTAAGGAGTCTGCACTCTATTCTCTTGTCTATAAGGAGACTGTCCTCTCATCCCGTGTCTTTAAGGAGACTGTACTCTCTTCCTGTGTCTGTAAGGAGACTGTACTCACACCCCATGACTGTAAGGGTTCTTTACTCTTCCCCCGTGTCTGTAAGTAGTCTGAACTCTCTTCCCGGGACTGTAAGGAGACTGAACTCTCCGCCCACCCCATGACTGTAAGGTGTCTGTACTCTCCCCCATGAGTGTAAGGAGTCTGTACTCTCTTCCCGTGTCTGTAAAGAGACTGTACTCTCTTCTCGTGTCTATAAGGAGTTTGTACTCTCTTCCCGTGTCTGTAAGGAGTCTGTACTCTCTCCCCGTGTCTGTAAGGAGACTGTACTCTTTTCCCGTGTGTGTGAGGAGACTGTACTCTCTTCCCCTGCCTGTAAGGAGACTGTACTCTTCCCCCCATGACTGTAAGGGTTCTGTACTCTCCACCCGTGTCTGTAAGGAGACTGTACTCTCTTCCCCGTGTCTGCAAGGAGTCTGTACTCTCTATTCGTGTCTGTAAGGAGACTGTACTCTCCCCCACCCCCCATGATTGTAAGTGGTCTGTACTCTCCCCCATGACAGTAAGGGGTATGTACTATCCCCCCGTGTCTCTTAGGAGACTGTAGTCTCCCCCTATTACAGTAAGGAGACTTTACTCTCTTCCCGTGTCTGTAAGGAGACTGTACTCTCCCTTATGACTCTGAGGGGTCTGTACTCTCTCCCCATGACTGTAAGCTTCTGTACTCTCTTCCCCGTGACTGTAAGGAGTCTGTACTCTCTTCCCTTGTCTGTAAGGAGACTGTACTCTCCCCCCATGACTCTAAGGGGTCTGTACTCTCGCCACATGACTGTAAGCTTCTGCACTCTCTTCCACTGTCTGTAAGGACTCTGCGCTCTCTTCCCCTGTCTGTTGATAGACTGTACTCTCTTCCCGTATCAGTAAGGAGACTGTACTCTCTTACCGTTTCTGTAAGGAGTCTGTACTCTCTTCCCTTGTCTGTAAAGAGACAGTACTCTCTTCCCGTGTCTGTCTGTACTCTATTCTCCTGTCTATAAGGAGACAGAACTCTCTTCCCGTGTCTTTAAGGAGACTGTACTCTCTTCCCGTGTCTGTAAGGAGTCTGTACTCTCTTCCCGTATATGTAAGGAGTCCGTACCGTCTTCCCGTGACTGTAAGGAGACTGTACTCTCCCCCCATGACTGTAAGGAGACTGTACTCTCTTCCGGTGTCTGTAAGGAGGCTACTCTCTTCCCGTGCCTGTAAGGAGTCTGTACTGTCTTCCCGTGACTGTAAGGAGACTGTACGCTTCCCCCATGACTGTAAGGAGGCTGTACTCTCTTCCCTTTTCATGTAGGGAGACTACTCTCTTCCCGTGCCTGTAAGGAGTCTGTAATCTCTTCCCGTGTCGGTAAGGAGACTGTACTCTCCCCCCATGACTGTAAGGGGTCTCTACTCTCCCCCATGACTGTAAGGAGTCTGTACTCTCTTCCTCTGTCTCTAAGGAGTTTGTACTCTCTTCCCGTGTCTGTAAGGAGACTGTACTCTCCCCCCATGACTGTAAGGAGATTGTACTCTCTTCCGGTGTCTGTAAGGAGGCTACTCTCTTCCTGTGCCTGTTAGGAGTCTGTACTGTCTTCCCGTGACTGTAAGGAGACTGTACTCTTCCCCCATGACTGTAAGGAGTCTCTACTCTCTTCCCGTGTCTGCAAGGAGACTGTACTCTCTTCCTCTGTCTCTAAGGAGTTTGTACTCTCTTCCCGTTTCTGTCTGTACTCTCTTCCCATGAATGTAAGGAGTCTGTACTCTCTCCCGGTGTCTGTAAGGAGACTGTACTCTCTTCCAGTCTCTGTAAGGAGTCTGTACTCTCTTCCCGTGTCTGTAAGGAGACTGTACTCTCTTCCCGTGTCTGTAAGGTGTCTGTACTCTCTTCCCGTGTCTGTAAGGAGACTGTACTCTCTTCCTGTGTCTGTAAGTAGTCTGTACTCTCTTCCCGTGTCTGTAAGGAGCCTCCTGTCTTCCCATGTCTGTAAGGAGACTGTACTCTCCCCCCATGACGGTAAGGTTTCTGTACTCTCCCCCCGGGTCTGTAAGGGGTCTGTACTCTCTTCCCGTGTCTGTAAGGTGACTGTACTCTCCCCCCCATGACGGTAAGTTGTCTGTACTCTCCCTCATGACTGTAAGGAGTCTGTACTCTCTTCCCGTGTCTGTAAGGAGACTGTACTCTCTTCCCGTGTCTATAAGGAGTTTTTCTGTCTTCACGTGTCTGTAAGGAGACTGTACTCTCTTCCCCGTGTCTGCAAGGAGACTGTACTCTCTCTCCGTGTCTGTAAGGAGACTGTACTCTCCCCACCCCCCCCCCCCATGATTGTAAGTGGTCTGTACTCTCCCCCATGACAGTAAGGGGTATGTACTATCCCCCCGTGTCTCTTAGGAGACTGTAGTCTCCCCCTATTACTGTAAGGAGACTTTACTCTCTTCCCGTGTCTGTAAGGAGACTGTACTCTCCCTTATGACTCTGAGGGGTCTGTACTCTCTCCCCATGACTGTAAGCTTCTGTACTCTCTTCCCCGTGACTGTAAGGAGTCTGTACTCTCTTCCCTTGTCTGTAAGGAGACTGTACTCTCCCCCCATGACTCTAAGGGGTCTGTACTCTCGCCACATGACTGTAAGCTTCTGCACTCTCTTCCACTGTCTGTAAGGACTCTGCGCTCTCTTCCCCTGTCTGTTGATAGACTGTACTCTCTTCCCGTATCAGTAAGGAGACTGTACTCTCTTACCGTTTCTGTAAGGAGTCTGTACTCTCTTCCCTTGTCTGTAAAGAGACAGTACTCTCTTCCCGTGTCTGTCTGTACTCTATTCTCCTGTCTATAAGGAGACAGAACTCTCTTCCCGTGTCTTTAAGGAGACTGTACTCTCTTCCCGTGTCTGTAAGGAGTCTGTACTCTCTTCCCGTATATGTAAGGAGTCCGTACCGTCTTCCCGTGACTGTAAGGAGACTGTACTCTCCCCCCATGACTGTAAGGAGACTGTACTCTCTTCCGGTGTCTGTAAGGAGGCTACTCTCTTCCCGTGCCTGTAAGGAGTCTGTACTGTCTTCCCGTGACTGTAAGGAGACTGTACGCTTCCCCCATGACTGTAAGGAGGCTGTACTCTCTTCCCTTTTCATGTAGGGAGACTACTCTCTTCCCGTGCCTGTAAGGAGTCTGTAATCTCTTCCCGTGTCGGTAAGGAGACTGTACTCTCCCCCCATGACTGTAAGGGGTCTCTACTCTCCCCCATGACTGTAAGGAGTCTGTACTCTCTTCCTCTGTCTCTAAGGAGTTTGTACTCTCTTCCCGTGTCTGTAAGGAGACTGTACTCTCCCCCCATGACTGTAAGGAGATTGTACTCTCTTCCGGTGTCTGTAAGGAGGCTACTCTCTTCCTGTGCCTGTTAGGAGTCTGTACTGTCTTCCCGTGACTGTAAGGAGACTGTACTCTTCCCCCATGACTGTA
Organism: Hypanus sabinus; assembly: GCF_030144855.1. Lineage (NCBI taxonomy): Eukaryota > Metazoa > Chordata > Chondrichthyes > Myliobatiformes > Dasyatidae > Hypanus > Hypanus sabinus. The sequence continues at coordinate 24,981,657 of NC_082711.1, read as the reverse complement.
AGGAGTCTCTACTCTCTTCCCGTGTCTGCAAGGAGACTGTACTCTCTTCCTCTGTCTCTAAGGAGTTTGTACTCTCTTCCCGTTTCTGTCTGTACTCTCTTCCCATGAATGTAAGGAGTCTGTACTCTCTCCCGGTGTCTGTAAGGAGACTGTACTCTCTTCCAGTCTCTGTAAGGAGTCTGTACTCTCTTCCCGTGTCTGTAAGGAGACTGTACTCTCTTCCCGTGTCTGTAAGGTGTCTGTACTCTCTTCCCGTGTCTGTAAGGAGACTGTACTCTCTTCCTGTGTCTGTAAGTAGTCTGTACTCTCTTCCCGTGTCTGTAAGGAGCCTCCTGTCTTCCCATGTCTGTAAGGAGACTGTACTCTCCCCCCATGACGGTAAGGTTTCTGTACTCTCCCCCCGGGTCTGTAAGGGGTCTGTACTCTCTTCCCGTGTCTGTAAGGTGACTGTACTCTCCCCCCCATGACGGTAAGTTGTCTGTACTCTCCCTCATGACTGTAAGGAGTCTGTACTCTCTTCCCGTGTCTGTAAGGAGACTGTACTCTCTTCCCGTGTCTATAAGGAGTTTTTCTGTCTTCACGTGTCTGTAAGGAGACTGTACTCTCTTCCCCGTGTCTGCAAGGAGACTGTACTCTCTCTCCGTGTCTGTAAGGAGACTGTACTCTCCCCACCCCCCCCCCATGATTGTAAGTGGTCTGTACTCTCCCCCATGACAGTAAGGGGTATGTACTATCCCCCCGTGTCTCTTAGGAGACTGTAGTCTCCCCCTATTACTGTAAGGAGACTTTACTCTCTTCCCGTGTCTGTAAGGAGACTGTACTCTCCCTTATGACTCTGAGGGGTCTGTACTCTCTCCCCATGACTGTAAGCTTCTGTACTCTCTTCCCCGTGACTGTAAGGAGTCTGTACTCTCTTCCCCTGTCTGTAAGGAGACTGTACTCTCTGCCCGTGTCTGTAAGGAGTCTGTACTCTCTTTCCGTGTCTGCAAGGAGACTATAATCTCTTCTCGTGTCTGTAAGTAGTCTGTACTCTCTTCCCTTGTGTATAAGGAGAATGTACTCTCTTCCCGTGTCTTTAAGGAGTCTGTACTCTCTTCCCGTGTCTGTCAGGAGACTGTACTCACCACCCGTGTCTTTAAGGAGACTGTACTCTCTTCCAGTGTATGTAAGTAGCCTGTACTCTCTTTCCGTGTCTGTAAGGAGACTGTACTCTCTTCCCGTGCCTGTAAGGAGACTGTACTCTCCCCCCATGACTGTAAGGGGTCTGTACTCTCCCCCCATGACTGTAAGGGGTCTATACCCTCCCCCCGTGTCTTTAAGGAGACTGTACTCTCTTCCCGTGTCTGTAAGGAGCCTGTACTCTCTTTCCGTGTCTGTAAGGAGACTGTACTCTCTTCCCGTGTCTGTAAGGAGACTATAATCTCTTCCCGTGTCTGTAAGTAGTCTGTACTCTCTTCCCTTGTGTATAAGGAGAATGTACTCTCTTCCCGTGTCTTTAAGGAGTCTGTACTCTCTTCCCGTGTCTGTCAGGAGACTGTACTCACCACCCGTGTCTTTAAGGAGACTGTACTCTCTTCCAGTGTCTGTAAGTAGCCTGTAATCTCTTTCCGTGTCTGTAAGGAGACTGTACTCTCCCCCTATGACTGTAAGGGGTTTGTACTCTCCCCGCATGACTGTAAGGGGTCGATATTCCCCCCCCCCCCCGTCTTTAAGGAGACTGTACTCTCTTTCCGTGTCTGTAAGGAGCCTGTACTCTCTTCCCGTGTCTGCAATGAGACTGTACTCTCTTCCCGTGTCTGTAGGGAGACTACTCTCCCCCGATGACTCTAAGGGTTCTGTACTCTCCACCCGTGTCTGTAAGGAGTCTGTAATCTCTTCCCTTGTCTGTAAGTTGACTGTACTCTCCCCCCATGACTCCACGGGGTCTGTACTCTCTTCCCCAGTTTGTTAATAGACTGTACTCTCTTCCCGTGTCAGTAAGGAGACTGTACTCTCTTACTGTTTCTGTAAGGAGTCTGTACTCTCTTCCCTTGTCTGTAAGGAGTCTGCACTCTATTCTCTTGTCTATAAGGAGACTGTCCTCTCATCCCGTGTCTTTAAGGAGACTGTACTCTCTTCCTGTGTCTGTAAGGAGACTGTACTCACACCCCATGACTGTAAGGTTTCTTTACTCTTCCCCCGTGTCTGTAAGTAGTCTGAACTCTCTTCCCGTGTCTGTAATGAGACTGTACTCTCTTCCTGTGTCTGTAAGGAGACTGTACTCACACCCCATGACTGTAAGGTTTCTTTACTCTTCCCCCGTGTCTGTAAGTAGTCTGAACTCTCTTCCCGGGTCTGTAAGGAGACTGAACTCTCCGCCCACCCGATGACTGTAAGGTGTCTGTACTCTCCCCCATGAGTGTAAGGAGTCTGTACTCTCTTCCCGTGTCTGTAAAGAGACTGTACGCTCTTCCCGTGTCTATAAGGAGTTTGTACTCTCTTCCCGTGTCTGTAAGGAGACTATAATCTCTTCCCGTGTCTGTAAGTAGTCTGTACTCTCTTCCCTTGTGTATAAGCAGAATGTACTCTCTTCCCGTGTCTTTAAGGAGTCTGTACTCTCTTCCCGTGGCTGTCAGGAGACTGTACTCACCACCCGTGTCTTTAAGGAGACTGTTCTCTCTTCCAGTGTCTGTAAGTAGCCTGTACTCTCTTTCCGTGTCTGTAAGGAGACTGTACTCTCTTCCCGTGCCTGTAAGGAGACTGTACTCTCCCCCCATGACTGTAAGGGGTCTGTACTCTCCCCCCGTGTCTTTAAGGAGACTGTACTCTCTTCCCGTGTCTGTAAGGAGCCTGTACTATCTTTCCGTGTCTGTAAGGAGACTGTACTCTCTTCCTGTGTCTGTAAGGAGACTGTACTCTCTTCCCGTGTCTGTAAGGAGACTGTACTCTCCCCCTATGACTGTAAGGGGTTTGTACTCTCCCCGCATGACTGTAAGGGGTCGATAATCCCCCCCCCCCGTCTGTAAGGAGCCTGTACTCTCTTCCCGTGTCTGTAATGAGACTGTACTCTCTTCCCGTGTCTGTAAGGAGACTACTCTCCCCCGATGACTGTAAGGATTCTGTACTCTCCACCCGTGTCTGTAAGGAGTCTGTACTCTCTTCCCTTATCTGTAAGTTGACTGTACTCTCCCCGCATGACTCCACGGGGTCTGTACTCTCTTCCCCTGTTTGTTAATAGACTGTACTCTCTTCCCGTGTCAGTAAGGAGACTGTACTCTCTTACCGTTTCTGTAAGGAGTCTGTACTCTCTTCCCTTGTCTGTAAGGAGTCTGCACTCTATTCTCTTGTCTATAAGGAGACTGTCCTCTCATCCCCTGTCTTTAAGGAGACTGTACTCTCTTCCTGTGTCTGTAAGGAGACTGTACTCACACCCCATGACTGTAAGGTTTCTTTACTCTTCCCCCGTGTCTGTAAGTAGTCTGAACTCTCTTCCCGGGTCTGTAAGGAGACTGAACTCTCCGCCCACCCCATGACTGTAAGGTGTCTGTACTCTCCCCCATGAGTGTAAGGAGTCTGTACTCTCTTTCCGTGTCTGTAAGGAGCCTGGACACTATTCCCGTGTCTGTAAGGGGACTGTATTCTCACCACATGACTGTAAGGGGTCTGTACTCGCCCCCATGACGGTAAGGAGTCTGTACTTTCTTCTCGTGTCTCTAAGGGGTCTGTACTCTCTTCACCTGTCTGTAAGGAGACCGTACTCTCCTCCCATGACTGTAAGGAGTCTGTACTCTCTTCCAGTGTCCGTAAGGAGACTGTACTCTCTTCCCGTGTCTGTAAGGAGACTGTACTCTCCCCCCATGACTGTAAGGGGTCTGTACTCTCCCCCCATGACTGTCAGGGGTCTATACTCTCCCCCCGTGTCTTTAAGGAGACTGTACTCTCTTCCCGTGTCTGTAAGGAGCCTGTACTCTCTTTCCGTGTCTGTAAGGAGACTGTACTCTCTTCCCGTGTCTGTAAGGAGACTGTACTCTCTTCCCGTGTCTGTAAGGAGACTGTACTCTCATCCCCTGTCTGTAAGGAGCTTGTACTCTCTTCCCGTGCCTGTAAGGAGTCTGTAATCTCTTCCCGTGTCGGTAAGGAGTCTGTACTCTCTTCCCGTGTCTTTAAGGAGACTGTACTCTCTTCCCGTGTCTATAAGGAGTTTTTCTGTCTTCACGTGTCTGTAAGGAGACTGTACTCTCCCCACCACCCACCCCATGATTGTAAGTGGTCTGTACTCTCCCCCATGACAGTAAGGGGTATGTACTATCCCCCCGTGTCTCTTAGGAGACTGTAGTCTCCCTCTATTACTGTAAGGAGGCTATACTCTCTTCCCGTGTCTGTAAGGAGTCTGTACTCTCCCTTATGACTCTGAGGGGTCTGTACTCTCTCCCCATGACTGTAAGCTTCTGTACTCTCTTCCCCGTGACTGTAAGGAGTCTGTACTCTCTTCCCCTGTCTGTAAGGAGACTGTACTCTCTTCCCGTGTCTGTAAGGAGTCTGTACTCTCTTTCCGTGTCTGTAAGGAGACTATAATCTCTTCCCGTGTCTATAAGTAGTCTGTACTCTCTTCCCTTGTGTATAAGGAGAATGTACTCTCTTCCCGTGTCTTTAAGGAGTCTGTACTCTCTTCCCGTGTCAGTAAGGAGACTGTACTCTCTTACCGTTTCTGTAAGGAGTCTGTACTCTCTCCCCTTGTCTGTAAGGAGTCTGCACTCTATTCTCTTGTCTATAAGGAGACTGTCCTCTCATCCCCTGTCTTTAAGGAGACTGTACTCTCTTCCTGTGTCTGTAAGGAGACTGTACTCACACCCCATGACTGTAAGGTTTCTTTACTCTTCCCCCGTGTCTGTAAGTAGTCTGAACTCTCTTCCCGGGTCTGTAAGGAGACTGAACTCTCCGCCCACCCCATGACTGTAAGGTGTCTGTACTCTCCCCCATGAGTGTAAGGAGTCTGTACTCTCTTTCCGTGTCTGTAAGGAGCCTGGACACTATTCCCGTGTCTGTAAGGGGACTGTATTCTCACCACATGACTGTAAGGGGTCTGTACTCGCCCCCATGACGGTAAGGAGTCTGTACTTTCTTCTCGTGTCTCTAAGGGGTCTGTACTCTCTTCACCTGTCTGTAAGGAGACCGTACTCTCCTCCCATGACTGTAAGGAGTCTGTACTCTCTTCCAGTGTCCGTAAGGAGACTGTACTCTCTTCCCGTGTCTGTAAGGAGACTGTACTCTCCCCCCATGACTGTAAGGGGTCTGTACTCTCCCCCCATGACTGTCAGGGGTCTATACTCTCCCCCCGTGTCTTTAAGGAGACTGTACTCTCTTCCCGTGTCTGTAAGGAGCCTGTACTCTCTTTCCGTGTCTGTAAGGAGACTGTACTCTCTTCCCGTGTCTGTAAGGAGACTGTACTCTCTTCCCGTGTCTGTAAGGAGACTGTACTCTCATCCCCTGTCTGTAAGGAGCTTGTACTCTCTTCCCGTGCCTGTAAGGAGTCTGTAATCTCTTCCCGTGTCGGTAAGGAGTCTGTACTCTCTTCCCGTGTCTTTAAGGAGACTGTACTCTCTTCCCGTGTCTATAAGGAGTTTTTCTGTCTTCACGTGTCTGTAAGGAGACTGTACTCTCCCCACCACCCACCCCATGATTGTAAGTGGTCTGTACTCTCCCCCATGACAGTAAGGGGTATGTACTATCCCCCCGTGTCTCTTAGGAGACTGTAGTCTCCCTCTATTACTGTAAGGAGGCTATACTCTCTTCCCGTGTCTGTAAGGAGTCTGTACTCTCCCTTATGACTCTGAGGGGTCTGTACTCTCTCCCCATGACTGTAAGCTTCTGTACTCTCTTCCCCGTGACTGTAAGGAGTCTGTACTCTCTTCCCCTGTCTGTAAGGAGACTGTACTCTCTTCCCGTGTCTGTAAGGAGTCTGTACTCTCTTTCCGTGTCTGTAAGGAGACTATAATCTCTTCCCGTGTCTATAAGTAGTCTGTACTCTCTTCCCTTGTGTATAAGGAGAATGTACTCTCTTCCCGTGTCTTTAAGGAGTCTGTACTCTCTTCCCGTGTCTGTCAGGGGACTGTACTCTCCCCCCGTGTCTTTAGGGAGACTGTACTCTCTTCCAGTGTCTGTAAGTAGCCTGTACTCTCTTTCCGTGTCTGTAAGGAGCATGGACACTATTCCCGTGTCTGTAAGGAGACTGTATTCTCACCGCATGACTGTAAGGGGTCTGTACTCGCCCCCATGACGGTAAGGAGTCTGTACTTTCTTCTCGTGTCTCTAAGGGGTCTGTACTCTCTTCACCTGTCTGTAAGGAGACCGTACTCTCCTCCCATGACTGTAAGGAGTCTGTACTCTCTTCCCGTGTCCGTAAGGAGACTGTACTCTCTTCCCGTGTCTGTAAGGAGACTGTACTCTCCCCCCATGACTGTAAGGGGTCTGTACTCTCCCCCCATGACTGTAAGGGGTCTATACTCTCCCCCCGTGTCTTTAAGGAGACTGTACTCTCTTCCCGTGTCTGTAAGGAGCCTGTACTCTCTTTCCGTGTCTGTAAGGAGACTGTACTCTCTTCCCGTGTCTGTAAGGAGACTGTACTCTCTTCCCGTGTCTGTAAGGAGACTGTACTCTCCCCCGATGACTGTAAGGGGTTTGTACTCTCCCCGCATGACTGCAAGGGGTCGATAATCCCTCCCCCCCCCCCACGTCTTTAAGGAGACTGTGCTCTCTTTCCGTGTCTGTAAGGAGCCTGTACTCTCTTCCCGTGTCTGTAATGAGACTGTACTCTCTTCCCCTGTCTGTAAGGAGTTTGTACTCTCTTCACGTGTCTGAAAGGAGACTGTATTCTCTTCCCATGTCTGTAAGGTGTCTGTACTCTCTTCCCGTGTCTGTAATGAGACTCTACTCTCTTCCCATGAATGTAAGAGTCTGTACTCTCTTCCCGTGTCTGTAAGGAGACACCTCTCTTCCCATGTCTGTAAAGAGACTGTACTCTCTTCCCGTGACTGTAAGGTGACTGTACTCTCCCCGCCATGACTGTAAGAAGTCTGTACTCTCTTCCCGTGTCTGTAAGGAGCCTGGACACTATTCCCGTGTCTGTAAGGGGACTGTATTCTCACCACATGACTGTAAGGGGTCTGTACTCGCCCCCATGACGGTAAGGAGTCTGTACTTTCTTCTCGTGTCTCTAAGGGGTCTGTACTCTCTTCACCTGTCTGTAAGGAGACCGTACTCTCCTCCCATGACTGTAAGGAGTCTGTACTCTCTTCCCGTGTCCGTAAGGAGACTGTACTCTCTTCCCGTGTCTGTAAGGAGACTGTACTCTCCCCCCATGACTGTAAGGGGTCTGTACTCTCCCCCCATGACTGTCAGTGGTCTATACTCTCCCCCCGTGTCTTTAAGGAGACTGTACTCTCTTCCCGTGTCTGTAAGGAGCCTGTACTCACTTTCCGTGTCTGTAAGGAGACTGTACTCTCTTCCCGTGTCTGTAAGGAGACTGTACTCTCTTCCCGTGTCTGTAAGGAGACTGTACTCTCTTCCCCTGTCTGTAAGGAGCTTGTACTCTCTTCCCGTGCCTGTAAGGAGTCTGTAATCTCTTCCCGTGTCGGTAAGGAGTCTGTACTCTCTTCCCGTGACTTTAAGGAGACTGTACTCTCTTCCCGTGTCTATAAGGAGTTTTTCTGTCTTCACGTGTCTGTAAGGAGACTGTACTCTCCCCACCACCCCCCCCCCCATGATTGTAAGTGGTCTGTACTCTCCCCCATGACAGTAAGGGGTATGTACTATCCCCCCGTGTCTCTTAGGAGACTGTAGTCTCCCTCTATTACTGTAAGGAGGCTATACTCTCTTCCCGTGTCTGTAAGGAGTCTGTACTCTCCCTTATGACTCTGAGGGGTCTGTACTCTCTCCCCATGACTGTAAGCTTCTGTACTCTCTTCCCCGTGACTGTAAGGAGTCTGTACTCTCTTCCCCTGTCTGTAAGGAGACTGTACTCTCTTCCCGTGTCTGTAATGAGTCTGTACTCTCTTTCCGTGTCTGTAAGGAGACTATAATCTCTTCCCGTGTCTATAAGTAGTGTGTACTCTCTTCCCTTGTGTATAAGGAGAATGTACTCTCTTCCCGTGTCTTTAAGGAGTCTGTACTCTCTTCCCGTGTCTGTCAGGGGACTGTACTCTCCCCCCGTGTCTTTAGGGAGACTGTACTCTCTTCCAGTGTCTGTAAGTAGCCTGTACTCTCTTTCCGTGTCTGTAAGGAGCCTGGACACTATTCCCGTGTCTGTAAGGAGACTGTATTCTCACCACATGACTGTAAGGGGTCTGTACTCGCCCCCATGACGGTAAGGAGTCTGTGCTTTCTTCTCGTGTCTCTAAGGGGTCTGTACTCTCTTCACCTGTCTGTAAGGAGACCGTACTCTCCTCCCATGACTGTAAGGAGTCTGTACTCTCTTCCCGTGTCCGTAAGGAGACTGTACTCTCTTCCCGTGTCTGTAAGGAGACTGTACTCTCCCCCCATGACTGTAAGGGGTCTGTACTCTCCCCCCATGACTGTAAGGGGTCTATACTCTCCCCCCGTGTCTTTAAGGAGACTGTACTCTCTTCCCGTGTCTGTAAGGAGCCTGTACTCTCTTTCCGTGTCTGTAAGGAGACTGTACTCTCTTCCCGTGTCTGTAAGGAGACTGTACTCTCTTCCCGTGTCTGTAAGGAGACTGTACTCTCCCCCTATGACTGTAAGGGGTTTGTACTCTCCCCGCATGACTGCAAGGGGTCGATAATCCCCCCCCCCACGTCTTTAAGGAGACTGTACTCTCTTTCCGTGTCTGTAAGGAGCCTGTACTCTCTTCCCGTGTCTGTAATGAGACTGTACTCTCTTCCCCTGTCTGTAAGGAGTTTGTACTCTCTTCACGTGTCTGAAAGGAGACTGTATTCTCTTCCCATGTCTGTAAGGTGTCTGTACTCTCTTCCCGTGTCTGTAATGAGACTCTACTCTCTTCCCATGAATGTAAGAGTCTGTACTCTCTTCCCGTGTCTGTAAGGAGACACCTCTCTTCCCATGTCTGTAAAGAGACTGCACTCTCTTCCCGTGACTGTAAGGTGACTGTACTCTCCCCGCCATGACTGTAAGAAGTCTGTCCTCTCTTCCCGTGTCTGTAAGGAGACTGTACTCTCTTCCCTTGTCTGTAAGGAGACTGTACTCTCTTCCCCTGTCTGTAAGGAGCTTGTACTCTCTTCCCGTGCCTGTAAGGAGTCTGTAATCTCTTCCCGTGTCGGTAAGGAGACTGTACTCTCCCCCCATGACTGTAAGGGGTCTCTACTCTCCCCCATGACAGTAAGGAGTCTCTACTCTCTTCCCGTGTCTGCAAGGAGACTGTACTCTCTTCCTCTGTCTCTAAGGAGTTTGTACTCTCTTCCCGTGTCTGTAAGGAGACTGTACTCTCTTCCCATGAATGTAAGGAGTCTGTACTCTCTCCCGGTGTCTGTAAGGAGACTGTACTCTCTTCCAGTGTCTGTAAGGAGTCTGCACTCTCTTCCCGTGTCTCTAAGCTGGCTGCACTCTCTTCCCGTGTCTGTAAGGAGACTGTACTCTCTTCCCGTGTCTGTAAGGTGTCTGTACTCTCTTCCCGTGTCTGTAAGGAGACTGTACTCTCTTCCTGTGTCTGTAAGTAGTCTGTACTCTCTTCCCGTGTCTGTAAGGAGCCTCCTCTCTTCCCATGTCTGTAAGGAGAATGTACTCTCCCCCCATGACTGTAATTGTTCTGTACTCTCCCCCCGTGTCTGTAAGGGGTCTGTACTCTCTTCCCGTGTCTATAAGGAGTTTTTCTGTCTTCACGTGTCTGTAAGGAGACTGTACTCTCCCCACCCCCCCCCCCATGATTGTAAGTGGTCTGTACTCTCCCCCATGACATTAAGGGGTATGTACTATCCCCCCGTGTCTTTTAGGAGACTGTAGTCTCCCTCTATTACTGTAAGGAGGCTGTACTCTCTTCCCGTGTTTGTAAGGAGTCTGTACTCTCCCTTATGACTCTGAGGGGTCTGTACTCTCTCCCCATGACTGTAAGCTTCTGTACTCTCTTCCCCGTGTCTGTAAGGAGTCTGTACTCTCTTCCCCTGTCTGTAAGGAGACTGTACTCTCTTCCCGTGTCTGTAAGGAGTCTGTACTCTCTTTCCGTGTCTGTAAGGAGACTATAATCTCTTCCCGTGTCTGTAAGTAGTCTGTACTCTCTTCCCTTGTGTATAAGGAGAATGTACTCTCTTCCCGTGTCTTTAAGGAGTCTGTACTCTCTTCCCGTGTCTGTCAGGAGACTGTACTCTCCCCCAGTGTCTTTAAGGAGACTGTACTCTCTTCCCGTGTCTGTAAGGAGACTATAATCTCTTCCCGTGTCTGTAAGTAGTCTGTACTCTCTTCCCTTGTGTATAAGGAGAATTTACTCTCTTCCCGTGTCTTTAAGGAGTCTGTACTCTCTTACCGTGTCTGTCAGGAGACTGTACTCTCCCCCCGTGTCTTTAAGGAGACTGTACTCTCTTCCAGTGTCTGTAAGTAGCCTGTACTCTCTTTCCGTGTCTGTAAGGAGCCTGGACACTATTCCCGTGTCTGTAAGGAGACTGTATTCTCACCACATGACTGTAAGGGGTCTGTACTCGCCCCCATGACGGTAAGGAGTCTGTACTTTCTTCTCGTGTCTCTAAGGGGTCTGTACTCTCTTCACCTGTCTGTAAGGAGACCGTACTCTACTCCCATGACTGTAAGGAGTCTGTACTCTCTTCCCGTGTCCGTAAGGAGACTGTACTCTCTTCCCGTGTCTGTAAGGAGACTGTACTCTCCCCCCATGACTGTAAGGGGTCTGTACTCTCCCCCCGTGTCTTTAAGGAGACTGTACTCTCTTCCCTTGTCTGTAAGGAGCCTGTACTCTCTTTCCGTGTCTGTAAGGAGACTGTACTCTCTTCCCGTGTCTGTAAGGAGACTGTACTCTCTTCCCGTGTCTGTAAGGAGACTGTACTCTCTTCCCGTGTCTGTAAGGAGACTGTACTGTCTTCCCCTGTCTGTAAGGAGCTTGTACTCTCTTCCCGTGCCTGTAAGGAGTCTGTAATCTCTTCCCGTGTCGGTAAGGAGACTGTACTCTCCCCCCATGACTGTAAGGGGTCTCTACTCTCCCCCATGACAGTAAGGAGTCTCTACTCTCTTCCCGTGTCTGCAAGGAGACTGTACTCTCTTCCTCTGTCTCTAAGGAGTTTGTACTCTCTTCCCGTGTCTGTAAGGAGACTGTACTCTCTTCTCATGAATGTAAGGAGTCTGTACTCTCTCCCGGTGTCTGTAAGGAGACTGTACTCTCTTCCAGTGTCTGTAAGGAGTCTGCACTCTCTTCCCGTGTCTCTAAGGTGGCTGCACTCTCTTCCCGTGTCTGTAAGGAGACTGTACTCTCTTCCCGTGTCTGTAAGGTGTCTGTACACTCTTCCCGTGTCTGTAAGGAGACTGTACTCTCTTCCTGTGTCTGTAAGTAGTCTGTACTCTCTTCCCGTGTCTGTAAGGTGCCTCCTCTCTTCCCATGTCTGTAAGGAGACTGTACTCTCCCCCCATGACTGTAATTGTTCTGTACTCTCTCTCCGTGTCTGTAAGGGGTCTGTTCTCTCTTCCCGTGTCTGTAAGGTGACCGTACTCTCCCCCCCATGACTGTAAGTTATCTGTACTCTCCCTCATGACTGTAAGGAGTCTGTACTCTCTTCCCGTGTCTGTAAGGAGACTGTACTCTCTTCCCGTGTCTATAAGGAGCTTTTCTGTCTTCTCGTGTCTGTAAGGAGACTGTACTCTCCCCACCCCCCCCCCCCCATGATTGTAAGTGGTCTGTACTCTCCCCCATGACAGTAAGGGGTATGTACTATCCCCCCGTGTCTCTTAGGAGACTGTAGTCTCCCTCTATTACTGTAAGGAGGCTATACTCTCTTCCCGTGTCTGTAAGGAATCTGTACTCTCCCTTATGACTCTGAGGGGTCTGTACTCTCTCCCCATGACTGTAAGCTTCTGTACTCTCTTCCCCGTGTCTGTAAGGAGACTGTACTCTTTTCCCGTGTGTGTGAGGAGACTGTACGCACTTCCCGTGCCTGTAAGGAGACTGTACTCTTCCCCCCATGACTGTAAGGGTTCTGTACTCTCCACCCGTGTCTGTAAGGAGTCTGCACTCTCTTCCCTTGTCTCTAAGGTGGCTGCACTCTCTTCCCGTGTCTGTAAGGAGACTGTACTCTCTTCCCCTGTCTGTAAGGATAATGTACTCTCTTCCCGTGTCTTTAAGGAGTCTGTACTCTCTTACCGTGTCTGTCAGGAGACTGTACTCTCCCCCCGTGTCTTTAAGGAGACTGTACTCTCTTCCAGTGTCTGTAAGTAGCCTGTACTCTCTTTCCGTGTCTGTAAGGAGCCTGGACACTATTCCCGTGTCTGTAAGGAGACTGTATTCTCACCACATGACTGTAAGGGGTCTGTACTCGCCCCCATGACGGTAAGGAGTCTGTACTTTCTTCTCGTGTCTCTAAGGGGTCTGTACTCTCTTCAGCTGTCTGTAAGGAGACCGTACTCTCCTCCCATGACTGTAAGGAGTCTGTACTCTCTTCCCGTGTCCGTAAGGAGACTGTACTCTCTTCCCGTGTCTGTAAGGAGACTGTACTCTCCCCCCATGACTGTAAGGGGTCGGTACTCTCCCCCCATGACTGTAAGGGGTCTATACTCTCCCCCCGTGTCTTTAAGGAGACTGTACTCTCTTACCGTGTCTGTAAGGAGCCTGTACTCTCTTTCCGTGTCTGTAAGGAGACTGTACTCTCTTCCCGTGTCTGTAAGGAGACTGTACTCTCTTCCCGTGTCTGTAAGGAGACTGTACTCTCCCCCTATGACTGTAAGGGGTTTGTACTCTCCCCGCATGACTGTAAGGGGTCGATAATCCCCCCCCCCGTCTTTAAGGAGACTGTACTCTCTTTCCGTGTCTGTAATGAGACTGTACTCTCTTCCCGTGTCTATAAGGAGACTACTCTCCCCCGATGACTGTAAGGGTTCTGTACTCTCCACCCGTGTCTGTAAGGAGTCTGTACTCTCTTCCCTTGTCTGTAAGTTGACTGTACTCTCCCCCCATGACTCTAAGGGGTCTGTACTCTCTTCCCCTGTTTGTTAAAAGACTGTACTCTCTTCCCGTGTCAGTAAGGAGACTGTACTCTCTTACCGTTTCTGTAAGGAGTCTGTACTCTCTTCCCTTGTCTGTAAGGAGTCTGCACTCTATTCTCTTGTCTATAAGGAGACTGTCCTCTCATCCCGTGTCTTTAAGGAGACTGTACTCTCTTCCTGTGCCTGTAAGGAGTCTGTACTCTCTCCCGGTGTCTGTAAGGAGACTGTACTCTCAGCCCACCCCATGACTGTAAGGTGTCTGTACTCTCCCCCATGAGTGTAAGGAGTTTGTACTCTCTTCCCGTTTCTGTAAGGAGTCTGTACTCTCTTCCCTTGTCTGTAAGGAGTCTGCACTCTATTCTCTTGTCTATAAGGAGACTGTCCTCTCATCCCGTGTCTGTAAGGAGACTGTACTCTTTTCCCGTGTGTGTGAGGAGACTGTACTCTCTTCCCGTGCCTGTAAGGAGACTGTACTCTTCCCCCCATGACTGTAAGGGTTCTGTACTCTCCACCCGTGTCTGTAAGGTGTCTGCACCCTCTTCCCGTTTCTCTAAGGTGGCTGCACTCTCTTCCCGTGTCTGTAAGGAGACTGTACTCTCTTCCCCTGTCTGTTAATAGACTGGACTCTCTTCCCGTGTCAGTAAGGAGACTGTACTCTCTTCCCCTCTGTTAATAGACTGTACTCTCTTCCCGTGTCAGTAAGGAGACTGTACTCTCTTCCCGTGCCTGTAAGGAGAGTGTACTCTCTTCCCCTGTCTGTTAATAGACTGGACTCTCTTCCCGTGTCAGTAAGGAGACTGTACTCTCTTCCCCTCTGTTAATAGACTGTACTCTCTTCCCGTGTCAGTAAGGAGACTGTACTCTCTTACCGTTTCTGTAAGGAGTCTGTACACTCTTTCCTTGTCTTTAAGGAGACTGTACTCTCTTCCCGTGTCTGTAAGGAGCCTGTACTCTCTTTCCGTGTCTGTAAGGAGACTGTACTCTCTTCCCGTGTCTGTAAGGAGACTGTACTCTCTTCCCGTGTCTGTAAGGAGACTGTACTCTCCCCCTATGACTGTAAGGGGTTTGTACTCTCCCCGCATGACTGTAAGGGGTCGATAATCCCCCCCCCCGTCTTTAAGGAGACTGTACTCTCTTTCCGTGTCTGTAATGAGACTGTACTCTCTTCCCGTGTCTATAAGGAGACTACTCTCCCCCGATGACTGTAAGGGTTCTGTACTCTCCACCCGTGTCTGTAAGGAGTCTGTACTCTCTTCCCTTGTCTGTAAGTTGACTGTACTCTCCCCCCATGACTCTAAGGGGTCTGTACTCTCTTCCCCTGTTTGTTAATAGACTGTACTCTCTTCCCGTGTCAGTAAGGAGACTGTACTCTCTTACCGTTTCTGTAAGGAGTCTGTACTCTCTTCCCTTGTCTGTAAGGAGTCTGCACTCTATTCTCTTGTCTATAAGGAGACTGTCCTCTCATCCCGTGTCTTTAAGGAGACTGTACTCTCTTCCTGTGCCTGTAAGGAGTCTGTACTCTCTCCCGGTGTCTGTAAGGAGACTGCACTCTCAGCCCACCCCATGACTGTAAGGTGTCTGTACTCTCCCCCATGAGTGTAAGGAGTCTGTACTCTCTTCCCGTTTCTGTAAGGAGTCTGTACTCTCTTCCCTTGTCTGTAAGGAGTCTGCACTCTATTCTCTTGTCTATAAGGAGACTGTCCTCTCATCCCGTGTCTGTAAGGAGACTGTACTCTTTTCCCGTGTGTGTGAGGAGACTGTACTCTCTTCCCGTGCCTGTAAGGAGACTGTACTCTTCCCCCCATGACTGTAAGGGTTCTGTACTCTCCACCCGTGTCTGTAAGGTGTCTGCACCCTCTTCCCGTTTCTCTAAGGTGGCTGCACTCTCTTCCCGTGTCTGTAAGGAGACTGTACTCTCTTCCCCTGTCTGTTAATAGACTGGACTCTCTTCCCGTGTCAGTAAGGAGACTGTACTCTCTTCCCCTCTGTTAATAGACTGTACTCTCTTCCTGTGTCAGTAAGGAGACTGTACTCTCTTCCCGTGCCTGTAAGGAGACTGTACTCTCTTCCCCTGTCTGTTAATAGACTGGACTCTCTTCCCGTGTCAGTAAGGAGACTGTACTCTCTTCCCCTCTGTTAATAGACTGTACTCTCTTCCCGTGTCAGTAAGGAGACTGTACTCTCTTACCGTTTCTGTAAGGAGTCTGTACACTCTTTCCTTGTCTGTAAGGAGACAATACTCTCTTCCCGTGTCTGTAAGGAGTCTGTACTCTATTCCCTTGTCTATAAGGTGACTGTACTCTCATCCCGTGTCTTTAAGGAGACTGTACTCTCTTCCCTTGTCTGTAAGGAGACTGTACTCTCTTCCCCTGTCTGTAAGGAGCTTGTACTCTCTTCCCGTGCCTGTAAGGAGTCTGTAATCTCTTCCCGTGTCGGTAAGGAGTCTGTACTCTCCCCCCATGACTGTAAGGGGTCTCTACTCTCCCCCATGACAGTAAGGAGTCTCTACTCTCATCCCGTGTCTGCAAGGAGACTGTACTCTCTTCCTCTGTCTCTAAGGAGTTTGTACTCTCTTCCCGTGTCTGTAAGGAGACTGTACTCTCTTCCCATGAATGTAAGGAGTCTGTACTCTCTCCCGGTGTCTGTAAGGAGACTGTACTCTCTTCCAGTGTCTGTAAGGAGTCTGCACTCTCTTCCCGTGTCTCTAAGCTGGCTGCACTCTCTTCCCGTGTCTGTAAGGAGACTGTACTCTCTTCCTGTGTCTGTAAGTAGTCTGTACTCTCTTCCCGTGTCTGTAAGGAGCCTCCTCTCTTCCCATGTCTGTAAGGAGAATGTACTCTCCCCCCATGACTGTAATTGTTCTGTACTCTCCCCCCGTGTCTGTAAGGGGTCTGTACTCTCTTCCCGTGTCTGTAAGTAGACTGTACTCTCTTCCCGTGTCTATAAGGAGTTTTTCTGTCTTCACGTGTCTGTAAGGAGACTGTACTCTCCCCCCCCCCCATGATTGTAAGAGGTCTGTACTCTCCCCCATGACATTAAGGGGTATGTACTATCCCCCCGTGTCTTTTAGGAGACTGTAGTCTCCCTCTATTACTGTAAGGAGGCTGTACTCTCTTCCCGTGTTTGTAAGGAGTCTGTACTGTCTTCCCTTGTGTATAAGGAGAATGTACTCTCTTCCCGTGTCTTTAAGGAGTCTGTACTCTCTTCCCGTGTCTGTCAGGAGACTGTACTCTCCCCCAGTGTCTTTAAGGAGACTGTACTCTCTTCCCGTGTCTGTAAGGAGACTATAATCTCTTCCCGTGTCTGTAAGGAGACTGTACTCTCTTCCCGTGTCTGTAAGGAGTCTGTACTCTCTTTCCGTGTCTGTAAGGAGACTATAATCTCTTCCCGTGTCTGTAAGTAGTCTGTACTCTCTTCCCTTGTGTATAAGGAGAATGTACTCTCTTCCCGTGTCTTTAAGGAGTCTGTACTCTCTTCCCGTGTCTGTCAGGAGACTGTACTCTCCCCCAGTGTCTTTAAGGAGACTGTACTCTCTTCCCGTGTCTGTAAGGAGACTATAATCTCTTCCCGTGTCTGTAAGTAGTCTGTACTCTCTTCCCTTGTGTATAAGGAGAATTTACTCTCTTCCCGTGTCTTTAAGGAGTCTGTACTCTCTTACCGTGTCTGTTAGGAGACTGTACTCTCCCCCCGTGTCTTTAAGGAGACTGTACTCTCTTCCAGTGTCTGTAAGTAGCCTGTACTCTCTTTCCGTGTCTGTAAGGAGCCTGGACACTATTCCCGTGTCTGTAAGGAGACTGTATTCTCACCACATGACTGTAAGGGGTCTGTACTCGCCCCCATGAAGGTAAGGAGTCTGTACTTTCTTCTCGTGTCTCTAAGGGGTCTGTACTCTCTTCACCTGTCTGTAAGGAGACCGTACTCTACTCCCATGACTGTAAGGAGTCTGTACTCTCTTCCCGTTTCCGTAAGGAGACAGTACTCTCTTCCCGTGTCTGTAAGGTGACTGTACTCTCCCCCCATGACTGTAAGGGGTCTGTACTCTCCCCCCATGACTGTAAGGGGTCTATACTCTCCCCCCGTGTCTTTAAGGAGACTGTACTCTCTTCCCGTGTCTGTAAGGAGCCTGTACTCTCTTTCCGTGTCTGTAAGGAGACTGTACTCTCTTCCCGTGTCTGTAAGGAGACTGTACTCTCTTCCCGTGTCTGTAAGGAGACTGTACTCTCTTCCCGTGTCTGTAAGGAGACTGTACTCTCTTCCCCTGTCTGTAAGGAGCTTGTACTCTCTACCCGTGCCTGTAAGGAGTCTGTAATCTCTTCCCGTGTCGGTAAGGAGACTGTACTCTCCCCCCATGACTGTAAGGGGTCTCTACTCTCCCCCATGACAGTAAGGAGTCTCTACTCTCTTCCCGTGTCTGCAAGGAGACTGCACTCTCTTCCTCTGTCTCTAAGGAGTTTGTACTCTCTTCCCGTGTCTGTAAGGAGACTGTACTCTCTTCCCATGAATGTAAGGAGTCTGTACTCTCTCCCGGTGTCTGTAAGGAGACTGTACTCTCTTCCAGTGTCTGTAAGGAGTCTGCACTCTCTTCCCGTGTCTCTAAGGTGGCTGCACACTCTTCCCGTGTCTGTAAGGAGACTGTACTCTCTTCCCGTGTCTGTAAGGTGTCTGTACACTCTTCCCGTGTCTGTAAGGAGACTGTACTCTCTTCCTGTGTCTGTAAGTAATCTGTACTCTCTTCCCGTGTCTGTAAGGAGCCTCCTCTCTTCCCATGTCTGTAAGGAGACTGTACTCTCCCCCCATGACTGTAATTGTTCTGTACTCTCTGCCCGTGTCTGTAAGGGGTCTGTTCTCTCTTCCCGTGTCTGTAAGGTGACTGTACTGTCCCCCCCATGACTGTAAGTTATCTGTACTCTCCCTCATGACTGTAAGGAGTCTGTACTCTCTTCCCGTGTCTGTAAGGAGACTGTACTCTCTTCCCCTGTCTGTAAGGAGCTTGTACTCTCTTCCCGTGCCTGTAAGGAGTCTGTAATCTCTTCCCGTGTCGGTAAGGAGACTGTACTCTCCCCCCATGACTGTAAGGGGTCTCTACTCTCCCCCATGACAGTAAGGAGTCTCTACTCTCTTCCCGTGTCTGCAAGGAGACTGTACTCTCTTCCTCTGTCTCTAAGGAGTTTGTACTCTCTTCCCGTGTCTGTAAGGAGACTGTACTCTCTTCCCATGAATGTAAGGAGTCTGTACTCTCTCCCGGTGTCTGTAAGGAGACTGTACTCTCTTCCAGTGTCTGTAAGGAGTCTGCACTCTCTTCCCGTGTCTCTAAGCTGGCTGCACTCTCTTCCCGTGTCTGTAAGGAGACTGTACTCTCTTCCTGTGTCTGTAAGTAGTCTGTACTCTCTTCCCGTGTCTGTAAGGAGCCTCCTCTCTTCCCATGTCTGTAAGGAGAATGTACTCTCCCCCCATGACTGTAATTGTTCTGTACTCTCCCCCCGTGTCTGTAAGGGGTCTGTACTCTCTTCCCGTGTCTGTAAGTAGACTGTACTCTCTTCCCGTGTCTATAAGGAGTTTTTCTGTCTTCACGTGTCTGTAAGGAGACTGTACTCTCCCCCCCCCCCATGATTGTAAGAGGTCTGTACTCTCCCCCATGACATTAAGGGGTATGTACTATCCCCCCGTGTCTTTTAGGAGACTGTAGTCTCCCTCTATTACTGTAAGGAGGCTGTACTCTCTTCCCGTGTTTGTAAGGAGTCTGTACTCTCCCTTATGACTCTGAGGGGTCTGTACTCTCTCCCCATGACTGTAAGCTTCTGTACTCTCATCCCCGTGTCTGTAAGGAGTCTGTACTCTCTTCCCCTGTCTGTAAGGAGACTGTACTCTCTTCCCGTGTCTGTAAGGAGTCTGTTCTCTCTTTCCGTGTCTGTAAGGAGACTATAATCTCTTCCCGTGTCTGTAAGTAGTCTGTACTCTCTTCCCTTGTGTATAAGGAGAATGTACTCTCTTCCCGTGTCTTTAAGGAGTCTGTACTCTCTTCCCGTGTCTGTCAGGAGACTGTACTCTCCCCCAGTGTCTTTAAGGAGACTGTACTCTCTTCCCGTGTCTGTAAGGAGACTATAATCTCTTCCCGTGTCTGTAAGTAGTCTGTACTCTCTTCCCTTGTGTATAAGGAGAATTTACTCTCCCCCCGTGTCTTTAAGGAGACTGTACTCTCTTCCAGTGTCTGTAAGTAGCCTGTACTCTCTTTCCGTGTCTGTAAGGAGCCTGGACACTATTCCCGTGTCTGTAAGGAGACTGTATTCTCACCACATGACTGTAAGGGGTCTGTACTCGCCCCCATGAAGGTAAGGAGTCTGTACTTTCTTCTCGTGTCTCTAAGGGGTCTGTACTCTCTTCACCTGTCTGTAAGGAGACCGTACTCTACTCCCATGACTGTAAGGAGTCTGTACTCTCTTCCCGTTTCCGTAAGGAGACAGTACTCTCTTCCCGTGTCTGTAAGGTGACTGTACTCTCCCCCCATGACTGTAAGGGGTCTGTACTCTCCCCCCATGACTGTAAGGGGTCTATACTCTCCCCCCGTGTCTTTAAGGAGACTGTACTCTCTTCCCGTGTCTGTAAGGAGCCTGTACTCTCTTTCCGTGTCTGTAAGGAGACTGTACTCTCTTCCCGTGTCTGTAAGGAGACTGTACTCTCTTCCCGTGTCTGTAAGGAGACTGTACTCTCTTCCCGTGTCTGTAAGGAGACTGTACTCTCTTCCCCTGTCTGTAAGGAGCTTGTACTCTCTACCCGTGCCTGTAAGGAGTCTGTAAATTCTTCCCGTGTCGGTAAGGAGACTGTACTCTCCCCCCATGACTGTAAGGGGTCTCTACTCTCCCCCATGACAGTAAGGAGTCTCTACTCTCTTCCCGTGTCTGCAAGGAGACTGCACTCTCTTCCTCTGTCTCTAAGGAGTTTGTACTCTCTTCCCGTGTCTGTAAGGAGACTGTACTCTCTTCCCATGAATGTAAGGAGTCTGTACTCTCTCCCGGTGTCTGTAAGGAGACTGTACTCTCTTCCAGTGTCTGTAAGGAGTCTGCACTCTCTTCCCGTGTCTCTAAGGTGGCTGCACACTCTTCCCGTGTCTGTAAGGAGACTGTACTCTCTTCCCGTGTCTGTAAGGTGTCTGTACACTCTTCCCGTGTCTGTAAGGAGACTGTACTCTCTTCCTGTGTCTGTAAGTAATCTGTACTCTCTTCCCGTGTCTGTAAGGAGCCTCCTCTCTTCCCATGTCTGTAAGGAGACTGTACTTTCCCCCCATGACTGCAATTGTTCTGTACTCTCTGCCCGTGTCTGTAAGGGGTCTGTTCTCTCTTCCCGTGTCTGTAAGGTGACTATACTGTCCCCCCCATGACTGTAAGTTATCTGTACTCTCCCTCATGACTGTAAGGAGTCTGTACTCTCTTCCCGTGTCTGTAAGGAGACTGTACTCTCTTCCCGTGTCTATAAGGAGCTTTTCTGTCTTCACGTGTCTGTAAGGAGACTGTACTCTCCCCACCCCCCCCCCCCCCCCCATGATTGTAAGTGGTCTGTACTCTCCCCCATGACAGTAAGGGGTATGTACTATCCCCCCGTGTCTCTTAGGAGACTGTAGTCTCCCTCTATTACTGTAAGGAGGCTATACTCTCTTCCCGTGTCTGTAAGGAATCTGTACTCTCCCTTATGACTCTGAGGGGTCTGTACTCTCTCCCCATGACTGTAAGCTTCTGTACTCTCTTCCCCGTGACTGTAAGGAGACTGTACACTCTTCCCCTGTCTGTAAGGAGACTGTACTCTTTTCCCGTGTGTGTGAGGAGACTGTACGCACTTCCCGTGCCTGTAAGGAGACTGTACTCTTCCCCCCATGACTGTAAGGGTTCTGTACTCTCCACCCGTGTCTGTAAGGAGTCTGCACTCTCTTCCCTTGTCTCTAAGGTGGCTGCACTCTCTTCCCGTGTCTGTAAGGAGACTGTACTCTCTTCCCCTGTCTGTAAGGATAATGTACTCTCTTCCCGTGTCTTTAAGGAGTCTGTACTCTCTTACCGTGTCTGTCAGGAGACTGTACTCTCCCCCCGTGTCTTTAAGGAGACTGTACTCTCTTCCAGTGTCTGTAAGTAGCCTGTACTCTCTTTCCGTGTCTGTAAGGAGCCTGGACACTATTCCCGTGTCTGTAAGGAGACTGTATTCTCACCACATGACTGTAAGGGGTCTGTACTCGCCCCCATGACGGTAAGGAGTCTGTACTTTCTTCTCGTGTCTCTAAGGGGTCTGTACTCTCTTCAGCGGTCTGTAAGGAGACCGTACTCTCCTCCCATGACTGTAAGGAGTCTGTACTCTCTTCCCGTGTCCGTAAGGAGACTGTACTCTCTTCCCGTGTCTGTAAGGAGACAGTACTCTCCCCCCATGACTGTAAGGGGTCGGTACTCTCCCCCCATGACTGTAAGGGGTCTATACTCTCCCCCCGTGTCTTTAAGGAGACTTTACTCTCTTCCCGTGTCTGTAAGGAGCCTGTACTCTCTTTCCGTGTCTGTAAGGAGACTGTACTCTCTTCCCGTGTCTGTAAGGAGACTGTACTCTCTTCCCGTGTCTGTAAGGAGACTGTACTCTCCCCCTATGACTGTAAGGGGTTTGTACTCTCCCCGCATGACTGTAAGGGGTCGATAATCCCCCCCCCCCGTCTTTAAGGAGACTGTACTCTCTTTCCGTGTCTGTAATGAGACTGTACTCTCTTCCCGTGTCTATAAGGAGACTACTCTCCCCCGATGACTGTAAGGGTTCTGTACTCTCCACCCGTGTCTGTAAGGAGTCTGTACTCTCTTCCCTTGTCTGTAAGTTGACTGTACTCTCCCCCCATGACTCTAAGGGGTCTGTACTCTCTTCCCCTGTTTGTTAATAGACTGTACTCTCTTCCCGTGTCAGTAAGGAGACTGTACTCTCTTACCGTTTCTGTAAGGAGTCTGTACTCTCTTCCCTTGTCTGTAAGGAGTCTGCACTCTATTCTCTTGTCTATAAGGAGACTGTCTTCTCATCCCGTGTCTTTAAGGAGACTGTACTCTCTTCCCGTGTCTGTAAGGAGACTATAATCTCTTCCCGTGTCTGTAAGTAGTCTGTACTCTCTTCCCTTGTGTATAAGCAGAATGTACTCTCTTCCCGTGTCTGTAAGGAGACTGTACTCTCTTCCCGTGTCTATAAGGAGTTTTTCTGTCTTCACGTGTCTGTAAGGAGACTGTACTCTCCCCCCCCCCCCATGATTGTAAGTGGTCTGTACTCTCCCCCATGACATTAAGGGGTATGTACTATCCCCCCGTGTCTTTTAGGAGACTGTAGTCTCCCTCTATTACTGTAAGGAGGCTGTACTCTCTTCCCGTGTTTGTAAGGAGTCTGTACTCTCCCTTATGACTCTGAGGGGTCTGTACTCTCTCCCCATGACTGTAAGCATCTGTACTCTCTTCCCCGTGTCTGTAAGGAGTCTGTACTCTCTTCCCCTGTCTGTAAGGAGACTGTACTCTCTTCCCGTGTCTGTAAGGAGTCTGTACTCTCTTTCCGTGTCTGTAAGGAGACTATAATCTCTTCCCGTGTCTGTAAGTAGTCTGTACTCTCTTCCCTTGTGTATAAGGAGAATGTACTCTCTTCCCGTGTCTTTAAGGAGTCTGTACTCTCTTCCCGTGTCTGTCAGGAGACTGTACTCTCCCCCAGTGTCTTTAAGGAGACTGTACTCTCTTCCCGTGTCTGTAAGGAGACTATAATCTCTTCCCGTGTCTGTAAGTAGTCTGTACTCTCTTCCCTTGTGTATAAGGAGAATTTACTCTCTTCCCGTGTCTTTAAGGAGTCTGTACTCTCTTACCGTGTCTGTCAGGAGACTGTACTCTCCCCCCGTGTCTTTAAGGAGACTGTACTCTCTTCCAGTGTCTGTAAGTAGCCTGTACTCTCTTTCCGTGTCTGTAAGGAGCCTGGACACTATTCCCGTGTCTGTAAGGAGACTGTATTCTCACCACATGACTGTAAGGGGTCTGTACTCGCCCCCATGAAGGTAAGGAGTCTGTACTTTCTTCTCGTGTCTCTAAGGGGTCTGTACTCTCTTCACCTGTCTGTAAGGAGACCGTACTCTACTCCCATGACTGTAAGGAGTCTGTACTCTCTTCCCGTTTCCGTAAGGAGACAGTACTCCCTTCCCGTGTCTGTAAGGTGACTGTACTCTCCCCCCATGACTGTAAGGGGTCTGTACTCTCCCCCCATGACTGTAAGGGGTCTATACTCTCCCCCCGTGTCTTTAAGGAGACTGTACTCTCTTCCCGTGTCTGTAAGGAGCCTGTACTCTCTTTCCGTGTCTGTAAGGAGACTGTACTCTCTTCCCGTGTCTGTAAGGAGACTGTACTCTCTTCCCGTGTCTGTAAGGAGACTGTACTCTCTTCCCGTGTCTGTAAGGAGACTGTACTCTCTTCCCCTGTCTGTAAGGAGCTTGTACTCTCTTCCCGTGCCTGTAAGGAGTCTGTAATCTCTTCCCGTGTCGGTAAGGAGACTGTACTCTCCCCCCATGACTGTAAGGGGTCTCTACTCTCCCCCATGACAGTAAGGAGTCTCTACTCTCTTCCCGTGTCTGCAAGGAGATTGTACTCTCTTCCTCTGTCTCTAAGGAGTTTGTACTCTCTTCCCGTGTCTGTAAGGAGACTGTACTCTCTTCCCATGAATGTAAGGAGTCTGTACTCTCTCCCGGTGTCTGTAAGGAGACTGTACTCTCTTCCAGTGTCTGTAAGGAGTCTGCACTCTCTTCCCGTGTCTCTAAGGTGGCTGCACACTCTTCCCGTGTCTGTAAGGAGACTGTACTCTCTTCCCGTGTCTGTAAGGTGTCTGTACACTCTTCCCGTGTCTGTAAGGAGACTGTACTCTCTTCCTGTGTCTGTAAGTAGTCTGTACCCTCTTCCCGTGTCTGTAAGGAGCCTCCTCTCTTCCCATGTCTGTAAGGAGACTGTACTCTCCCCCCATGACTGTAATTGTTCTGTACTCTCTGCCCGTGTCTGTAAGGGGTCTGTTCTCTCTTCCCGTGTCTGTAAGGTGACTGTACTGTCCCCCCCATGACTGTAAGTTATCTGTACTCTCCCTCATGACTGTAAGGAGTCTGTACTCTCTTCCCGTGTCTGTAAGGAGACTGTACTCTCTTCCCGTGTCTATAAGGAGCTTTTCTGTCTTCACGTGTCTGTAAGGAGACTGTACTCTCCCCACCCCCCCCCCCACCCCATGATTGTAAGTGGTCTGTACTCTCCCCCATGACAGTAAGGGGTATGTACTATCCCCCCGTGTCTCTTAGGAGACTGTAGTCTCCCTCTATTACTGTAAGGAGGCTATACTCTCTTCCCGTGTCTGTAAGGAATCTGTACTCTCCCTTATGACTCTGAGGGGTCTGTACTCTCTCCCCATGACTGTAAGCTTCTGTACTCTCTTCCCCGTGACTGTAAGGAGACTGTACACTCTTCCCCTGTCTGTAAGGAGACTGTACTCTTTTCCCGTGTGTGTGAGGAGACTGTACGCACTTCCCGTGCCTGTAAGGAGACTGTACTCTTCCCCCCATGACTGTAAGGGTTCTGTACTCTCCACCCGTGTCTGTAAGGAGTCTGCACTCTCTTCCCTTGTCTCTAAGGTGGCTGCACTCTCTTCCCGTGTCTGTAAGGAGACTGTACACTCTTCCCCTGTCTGTAAGGATAATGTACTCTCTTCCCGTGTCTTTAAGGAGTCTGTACTCTCTTACCGTGTCTGTCAGGAGACTGTACTCTCCCCCCGTGTCTTTAAGGAGACTGTACTCTCTTCCAGTGTCTGTAAGTAGCCTGTACTCTCTTTCCGTGTCTGTAAGGAGCCTGGACACTATTCCCGTGTCTGTAAGGAGACTGTATTCTCACCACATGACTGTAAGGGGTCTGTACTCGCCCTCATGACGGTAAGGAGTCTGTACTTTCTTCTCGTGTCTCTAAGGGGTCTGTACTCTCTTCAGCGGTCTGTAAGGAGACCGTACTCTCCTCCCATGACTGTAAGGAGTCTGTACTCTCTTCCCGTGTCCGTAAGGAGACTGTACTCTCTTCCCGTGTCTGTAAGGAGACTGTACTCTCCCCCCATGACTGTAAGGGGTCGGTACTCTCCCCCCATGACTGTAAGGGGTCTATACTCTCCCCCCGTGTCTTTAAGGAGACTGTACTCTCTTCCCGTGTCTGTAAGGAGCCTGTACTCTCTTTCCGTGTCTGTAAGGAGACTGTACTCTCTTCCCGTGTCTGTAAGGAGACTGTACTCTCTTCCCGTGTCTGTAAGGAGACTGTACTCTCCCCCTATGACTGTAAGGGGTTTGTACTCTCCCCGCATGACTGTAAGGGGTCGATAATCCCCCCCCCCGTCTTTAAGGAGACTGTACTCTCTTTCCGTGTCTGTAATGAGACTGTACTCTCTTCCCGTGTCTATAAGGAGACTACTCTCCCCCGATGACTGTAAGGGTTCTGTACTCTCCACCCGTGTCTGTAAGGAGTCTGTACTCTCTTCCCTTGTCTGTAAGTTGACTGTACTCTCCCCCCATGACTCTAAGGGGTCTGTACTCTCTTCCCCTGTTTGTTAATAGACTGTACTCTCTTCCCGTGTCAGTAAGGAGACTGTACTCTCTTACCGTTTCTGTAAGGAGTCTGTACTCTCTTCCCTTGTCTGAAAGGAGTCTGCACTCTATTCTCTTGTCTATAAGGAGACTGTCCTCTCATCCCGTGTCTTTAAGGAGACTGTACTCTCTTCCTGTGCCTGTAAGGAGTCTGTACTCTCTCCCGGTGTCTGTAAGGAGACTGTACTCTCAGCCCACCCCATGACTGTAAGGTGTCTGTACTCTCCCCCATGAGTGTAAGGAGTCTGTACTCTCTTCCCGTTTCTGTAAGGAGTCTGTACTCTCTTCCCTTGTCTGTAAGGAGTCTGCACTCTATTCTCTTGTCTATAAGGAGACTGTCCTCTCATCCCGTGTCTGTAAGGAGACTGTACTCTTTTCCCGTGTGTGTGTGAGGAGACTGTACTCTCTTCCCGTGTCTGTAAGGTGTCTGCACCCTCTTCCCGTTTCTCTAAGGTGGCTGCACTCTCTTCCCGTGTCTGTAAGGAGACTGTACTCTCTTCCCCTGTCTGTTAATAGACTGGACTCTCTTCCCGTGTCAGTAAGGAGACTGTACTCTCTTCCCCTCTGTTAATAGACTGTACTCTCTTCCCGTGTCAGTAAGGAGACTGTACTCTCTTCCCGTGCCTGTAAGGAGACTGTACTCTCTTCCCCTGTCTGTTAATAGACTGGAATCTCTTCCCGTGTCAGTAAGGAGACTGTACTCTCTTCCCCTCTGTTAATAGACTGTACTCTCTTCCCGTGTCAGTAAGGAGACTGTACTCTCTTACCGTTTCTGTAAGGAGTCTGTACACTCTTTCCTTGTCTGTAAGGAGACAATACTCTCTTCCCGTGTCTGTAAGGAGTCTGTACTCTATTCCCTTGTCTATAAGGTGACTGTACTCTCATCCCGTGTCTTTAAGGAGACTCTACTCTCTTCCTGTGTCTGTAAGGAGACTGTACTTACACCCCATGACTGTAAGGGTTCTTTACTCTTCCCCCGTGTCTGTATGTAGTCTGAACTCTCTTCCCGGGTCTGTAAGGAGACTGAACTCTCCGCCCTCCCCATGACTGTAAGGTGTCTGTACTCTCCCCCATGAGTGTAAGGAGTCTGTACTCTCTTCCCGTGTCTGTAAAGAGACTGTACTCTCTTCCCGTGTCTGTAAGGAGTCTGTACTCTCTTCACGTATCTGTATGGAGGCTGTACTCTCTTCCCGTGCCCTTAAGGAGTCTGTAATCTCTTCCCGTGTCTGTAAGGAGACTGTACTCTCTTCCCCTGTCTGTAAGGAGTTTGTACTCTCTTCACGTGTCTGAAAGGAGACTGTATTCTCTTCCCATGTCTGTAAGGTGTCTGTACTCTCTTCCCGTGACTGTAAGGTGACTGTACTCTCCCCGCCATGACTGTAAGAAGTCTGTTCTCTCCCCCATGACTGTAAGGACTCTGTACTCTCTTCCCGTGTCTGTAAGGAGACTGTACTCTCTTCCCCTGTCTGTAAGGAGACTGTACTCTCTTCCCCTGTCTGTAAGGAGCTTGTACTCTCTTCCCGTGTCTGTAAGGAGACTGTACTCTTTTCCCGTGTGTGTGAGGAGACTGTACGCACTTCCCGTGCCTGTAAGGAGACTGTACTCTTCCCCCCATGACTGTAAGGGTTCTGTACTCTCCACCCGTGTCTGTAAGGAGTCTGCACTCTCTTCCCTTGTCTCTAAGGTGGCTGCACTCTCTTCCCGTGTCTGTAAGGAGACTGTACTCTCTTCCCTTGTCGGTAAGGAGACTGTACTCTCGTCCTGTGTCTGTAAGTAGTCTGTACTCTCTTCCCGTGTCTGTAAGGAGCCTCCTCTCTTCCCATGTCTGTAAGGAGACTGTACTCTCCCCCCATGACTGTAAGGGTTCTGTAATCTGCCCCCGTGTCTGTAAGGAGTCTGTACTCTCTTCCCGAGTCTGTAAGGTGTCTGTACTCTCTTCCCGTGTCTGTAAGGAGGCTCTACTCTCTTCCCATGAATGTAAGGAGTCTGTACTCTCTTCCCGTGTCTGTAAGGAGACACCTCTCTTCCCATGTCTGTAAAGAGACTGTACTCTCTTCCCGTGACTGTAAGGTGACTGTACTCTCCCCGCCATGACTGTAAGAAGTCTGTACTCTCCCCCATGACTGTAAGGAGTCTGTACTCTCTTCCCGTGTCTGTAAGGAGACTGTACTCTCTTCCCGTGTCTGTAAGGAGACTGTACTCTCTTCCCCTGTCTGTAAGGAGCTTGTACTCTCTTCCCGTGTCTGTAAGGAGACTGTACTCTTTTCCCGTGTGTGTGAGGAGACTGTACGCTCTTCCCGTGCCTGTAAGGAGACTGTACTCTTCCCCCCATGAATGTAAGGGTTCTGTACTCTCCACCCGTGTCTGTAAGGAGTCTGCACTCTCTTCCCTTGTCTCTAAGGTGGCTGCACCCTCTTCCCGTGTCTGTAAGGAGACTGTACTCTCTTCCCGTGTCGGTAAGTTGTCTCTACTCTCTTCCCGTGTCGGTAAGGAGACTGTACTCTCGTCCTGTGTCTGTAAGGAGACTGTACTCTCTTCCTGTGTCTGTAAGGAGACTGTACTCTCCCCCATGACTTTAAGGGTTCTGTAATCTGCCCCCGTGTCTGTAAGGAGTCTGTACTCTCTTCCAGTGACTGTAAGGTGACTGTACTCTCCCCCCCATGACTGTAAGTTGTCTGTACTCTCCCTCAGGACTGTAAGGAGTCTGTACTCTCTTCCCGTGTCTGTAAGGAGACTGTACTCTCTTCCCGTGACAATAAGGAGTTTTTCTGTCTTCACGTGTCTGTAAGGAGACTGTACTCTCCCCACCGCCCCCCCATGATTGTAAGAGGTCTGTACTCTCCCGCATGACAGTAAGGGGTATGTACTATCCCCCCGTGTCTCTTAGGAGACTGTAGTCTCCCTCTATTACTGTAAGGAGACTATACTCTCTTCCCGTGTCTGTAAGGAGTGTGTACTCTCCCTAATGACTCTGAGGGGTCTGTACACTCTCCCCATGACTGTAAGCTTCTGTACTCTCTTCCCCGTGTCTGTAAGGAGTCTGTACTCTCTTCCCGTGTCCGTAAGGAGACTGTACTCTCTTCCCGTGTCTGTAAGGAGACTGTACTCTCCCCCCATGACTGTAAGGGGTCTGTACTCTCCCCCCATGAATGTAAGGGGTCTATACTCTCCCCCTGTGTCTGTAAGGAGACAGTACTCTCTTCCCGTGCCTGTAAGGAGACTGTACTCTCTCCCGTGTCTGTAAGGAGACTGTACTCTCCCCCTATGACTGTAAGGGGTTTGTACTCTCCCCGCATGACTGTAAGGGGTCGATAATCCCCCCCCCCGTCTTTAAGGAGACTGTACTCTCTTTCCGTGTCCGTAAGGAGCCTGTACTCTCTTCCCGTGTCTGTAATGAGACTGTACTCTCTTCCCGTGTCTATAAGGAGGCTGCTCTCCCCCGATGACTGTAAGGGTTCTGTACTCTCCACCCGTGTCTGTAAGGAGTCTGTACTCTCTTCCCTTGTCTGTAAGTTGACTGTACTCTCCCCCCATGACTCTAAGGGCTCTGTACTCTCTTCCCCTGTTTGTTAATAGACTGTACTCTCTTCCCGTGTCAGTAAGGAGACTGTACTCTCTTACCGTTTCTGTAAGGAGTCTGTACTCTCTTCCCTTGTCTGTAAGGAGTCTGTACTCTCTTTCCTTGTCTGTAAGGAGACAATACTCTCTTCCCGTGTCTGTAAGGAATCTGTACTCTATTCCCTTGTCTATAAGGTGACTGTCCTCTCATCCCGTGTCTTTAAGGAGACTGTACTCTCTTCCTGTGTCTGTAAGGAGACTGTAATCACACCCCATGACTGTAAGGGTTCTTTACTCTTCCCCCGTGTCTGTAAGTAGTCTGAACTCTCTTCCCGGGTCTGTAAGGAGACTGAACTCTCCGCCCACCACATGACTGTAAGGTGTCTGTACTCTCCCCCATGAGTGTAAGGAGTCTGTACTCTCTTCCCGTGTCTGTAAAGAGACTGTACTCTCTTCTCGTGTCTATAAGGAGTTTGCACTCTCTTCCCGTGTCTGTAAGGAGTCTGTACTCTCTTCCCGTGCCTGTAAGGAGACTGTACTCTCTTCCCGTGTCTGTAAGGAGACTGTACTCTCCCCCTATGACTGTAAGGGGTTTGTACTCTCCCCGCATGACTGTAAGGGGTCGATAATCCCCCACCCCGTCTTTAAGGAGACTGTACTCTCTTTCCGTGTCTGTAAGGAGCCTGTACTCTCTTCCCGTGTCTGTAATGAGAGTGTACTCTCTTCCCGTGTCTATAAGGAGACTACTCTCCCCCGATGACTGTAAGGGTTCTGTACTCTCCACCCGTGTCTGTAAGGAGTCTGTACTCTCTTCCCTTGTCTGTAAGTTGACTGTACTCTCCCCCCATGACTCTAAGGGCTCTGTACTCTCTTCCCCTGTTTGTTAATAGACTGTACTCTCTTCCCGTGTCAGTAAGGAGACTGTACTCTCTTACCGTTTCTGTAAGGAGTCTGTACTCTCTTCCCTTGTATGTAAGGAGTCTGCACTCTATTCTCTTGTCTATAAGGAGACTGTCCTCTCATCCCGTGTCTTTAAGGAGACTGTACTCTCTTCCTGTGTCTGTAAGGAGACTGTAATCACACCCCATGACTGTAAGGGTTCTTTATTCTTCCCCCGTGTCTGTAAGTAGTCTGAACTCACTTCCCGGGTCTGTAAGGAGACTGAACTCTCCGCCCACCCCATGACTGTAAGGTGTCTGTACTCTCCCCCATGAGTGTAAGGAGTCTGTACTCTCTTCCCGTGTCTGTAAAGAGACTGTACTCTCTTCTCGTGTCTATAAGGAGTTTGTACTCTCTTCCCGTGTCTGTAAGGAGTCTGTACTCTCTCTCCGTGTCTGTAAGGAGACTGTACTCTTTTCCCGTGTGTGTGAGGAGACTGTACTCTCTTCCCGTGCCTGTAAGGAGACTGTACTCTTCCCCCCATGACTGTAAGGGTTCTGTACTCTCCACCCGTGTCTGTAAGTAGTCTGAACTCTCTTCCCGGGTCTGTAAGGAGACTGAACTCTCCGCCCTCGCCATGACTGTAAGGTGTCTGTGCTCTCCCCCATGAGTGTAAGGAGTCTGTACTCTCTTCCCGTGTCTGTAAAGAGACTGTACTCTCTTCCCGTGTCTGTAAGGAGTCTGTACTCTCTTCACGTATCTGTATAGAGGCTGTACTCTCTTCCCGTGCCCTTAAGGAGTCTGTAATCTCTTCCCGTGTCTGTAAGGAGACTGTACTCTCTTCCCCTGTCTGTAAGGAGTTTGTACTCTCTTCACGTGTCTGAAAGGAGACTGTATTCTCTTCCCATGTCTGTAAGGAGTCTGTACTCTCTTCCCGTGTCTGTAAGGAGACTCTACTCTCTTCCCATGAATGTAAGGAGTCTGTACTCTCTTCCCGTGTCTGTAAGGAGACACCTCTCTTCCCAGGTCTGTAAAGAGACAGTACTCTCTTCCCGTGACTGTAAGGTGACTGTACTCTCCCCGCCATGACTGTAAGAAGTCTGTACTCTCCCCCATGACTGTAAGGAGTCTGCACTCTCTTTCCTTGTCTCTAAGGTGGCTGCACCCTCTTCCCGTGTCTGTAAGGAGACTGTACTCTCTTCCCGTGTCGGTAAGGTGTCTCTACTCTCTTCCCGTGTCGGTAAGGAGACTGTACTCTCGTCCTGTGTCTGTAAGTAGTCTGTACTCTCTTCCCGCGTCTGTAAGGAGCCTCCTCTCTTCCCATGTCTGTAAGGAGACTGTACTCTCTTCCTGTGTCTGTAAGGAGACTGTACTCTCCCCCCATGACTGTAAAGGTTCTGTAATCTCCCCCGTGTCTGTAAGGAGTCTGTACTCTCTTCCCGTGACTGTAAGGGGACTGTACTCTCCCCCCCATGACTGTAAGTTGTCTGTACTCTCCCTCATGACTGTAAGGAGTCTGTACTCTCTTCCCGTGTCTGTAAGGAGACTGTACTCTCTTCCCGTGACTATAAGGAGTTTTTCTGTCTTCACGTGTCTGTAAGGAGACTGTACTCTCCCCACCCCCCCCCCCATGATTGTAAGTGGTCTGTACTCTCCCCCATGACAGTAAGGGGTATGTACTATCCCCCCGTGTCTCTTAGGAGACTGTAGTCTCCCTCTATTACTGTAAGGAGACTCTACTCTCTTCCCGTGTCTGTAAGGAGTCTGTACTCTATTCTCTTGTCTATAAGGAGACTGTCCTCTCATCCCGTGTCTTTAAGGAGACTGTACTCTCTTCCTGTGTCTGTAAGGAGACTGTAATCACACCCCATGACTGTAAGGGTTCTTTATTCTTCCCCCGTGTCTGTAAGTAGTCTGAACTCACTTCCCGGGTCTGTAAGGAGACTGAACTCTCCGCCCACCCCATGACTGTAAGGTGTCTGTACTCTCCCCCATGAGTGTAAGGAGTCTGTACTCTCTTCCCGTGTCTGTAAAGAGACTGTACTCTCTTCTCGTGTCTATAAGGAGTTTGTACTCTCTTCCCGTGTCTGTAAGGAGTCTGTACTCTCTCTCCGTGTCTGTAAGGAGACTGTACTCTTTTCCCGTGTGTGTGAGGAGACTGTACTCTCTTCCCGTGCCTGTAAGGAGACTGTACTCTTCCCCCCATGACTGTAAGGGTTCTGTACTCTCCACCCGTGTCTGTAAGTAGTCTGAACTCTCTTCCCGGGTCTGTAAGGAGACTGAACTCTCCGCCCTCGCCATGACTGTAAGGTGTCTGTACTCTCCCCCATGAGTGTAAGGAGTCTGTACTCTCTTCCCGTGTCTGTAAAGAGACTGTACTCTCTTCCCGTGTCTGTAAGGAGTCTGTACTCTCTTCACGTATCTGTATAGAGGCTGTACTCTCTTCCCGTGCCCTTAAGGAGTCTGTAATCTCTTCCCGTGTCTGTAAGGAGACTGTACTCTCTTCCCCTGTCTGTAAGGAGTTTGTACTCTCTTCACGTGTCTGAAAGGAGACTGTATTCTCTTCCCATGTCTGTAAGGAGTCTGTACTCTCTTCCCGTGTCTGTAAGGAGACTCTACTCTCTTCCCATGAATGTAAGGAGTCTGTACTCTCTTCCCGTGTCTGTAAGGAGACACCTCTCTTCCCAGGTCTGTAAAGAGACTGTACTCTCTTCCCGTGACTGTAAGGTGACTGTACTCTCCCCGCCATGACTGTAAGAAGTCTGTACTCTCCCCCATGACTGTAAGGAGTCTGTACACTCTTCCCGTGTCTGTAAGGAGACTGTACTCTCTTCCCGTGTCTGTAAGGAGACTGTACTCTCTTCCCCTGTCTGTAAGGAGCTTGTACTCTCTTCCCGTGTCTGTAAGGAGACTGTACTCTTTTCCCTTGTGTGTGAGGAGACTGTACGCTCTTCCCGTGCCTGTAAGGAGACTGTACTCTTCCCCCCATGACTATAAGGGTTCTGTACTCTCCACCCGTGTCTGTAAGGAGTCTGCACTCTCTTTCCTTGTCTCTAAGGTGGCTGCACCCTCTTCCCGTGTCTGTAAGGAGACTGTACTCTCTTCCCGTGTCGGTAAGGTGTCTCTACTCTCTTCCCGTGTCGGTAAGGAGACTGTACTCTCGTCCTGTGTCTGTAAGTAGTCTGTACTCTCTTCCCGCGTCTGTAAGGAGCCTCCTCTCTTCCCATGTCTGTAAGGAGACTGTACTCTCTTCCTGTGTCTGTAAGGAGACTGTACTCTCCCCCCATGACTGTAAAGGTTCTGTAATCTCCCCCGTGTCTGTAAGGAGTCTGTACTCTCTTCCCGTGACTGTAAGGGGACTGTACTCTCCCCCCCATGACTGTAAGTTGTCTGTACTCTCCCTCATGACTGTAAGGAGTCTGTACTCTCTTCCCGTGTCTGTAAGGAGACTGTACTCTCTTCCCGTGACTATAAGGAGTTTTTCTGTCTTCACGTGTCTGTAAGGAGACTGTACTCTCCCCAACCCCCCCCCCATGATTGTAAGTGGTCTGTACTCTCCCCCATGACAGTAAGGGGTATGTACTATCCCCCCGTGTCTCTTAGGAGACTGTAGTCTCCCTCTATTACTGTAAGGAGACTCTACTCTCTTCCCGTGTCTGTAAGGAGTCTGTACTCTCCCTAATGACTCTGAGGGGTCTGTACTCTCTCCCCATGACTGTAAGCTTCTGTACTCTCTTCCCCGTGTCTGTAAGGAGTCTGTACTCTCTTCCCCTGTCTGTAAGGAGACTATAATCTCTTCCCGTGTCTGTAAGTAGTCTGTACTCTCTTCCCTTGTGTATAAGGAGAATGTACTCTCTTCCCGTGTCTTTAAGGAGTCTGTACTCTCTTCCCGTGTCTGTCAGGAGACTGTACTCTCCCCCCGTGTCTTTAAGGAGACTGTACTCTCTTCCAGTGTCTGTAAGTAGCCTGTACTCTCTTTCCGTGTCTGTCAGGAGCTTGGACACTATTCCCGTGTCTGTAAGGAGACTGTATTCTCACCACATGACTGTAAGGGGTCTGTACTCGCCCCCATGACGGTAAGGAGTCTGTACTTTCTTCTCGTGTCTCTAAGGGGTCTGTACTCTCTTCACCTGTCTGTAAGGAGACCGTACTCTCCTCCCATGACTGTAAGGAGTCTGTACTCTCTTCCCGTGTCCGTAAGGAGGCTGTACTCTCTTCCCGTGTCTGTAAGGAGACTGTACTCTCCCCCCATGACTGTAAGGGGTCTGTACTCTCCCCCCATGACTGTAAGGGGTCTATACTCTCCCCCCGTGTCTTTAAGGAGACTGTACTCTCTTCCCGTGTCTGTAAGGAGCCTGTACTCTCTTTCCGTGTCTGTAAGGAGACTGTACTCTCTTCCCGTGTCTGTAAGGAGCCTCCTCTCTTCCCATGTCTGTAAGGAGACTGTACTCTCTTCCTGTGTCTGTAAGGAGACTGTACTCTCCCCCCATGACTGTAAGGGTTCTGTAAACTCCCCCGTGTCTGTAAGGAGTCTGTACTCTCTTCCCGTGACTGTAAGGTGACTGTACTCTCCCCCGCATGACTGTAAGTTGTCTGTACTCTCCCTCATGACTGTAAGGAGTCTGTACTCTCTTCCCGTGTCTGTAAGGAGACTGTAATCTCTTCCCGTGACTATAAGGAGTTTTTCTGTCTTCACGTGTCTGTAAGGAGACTGTCCTCTCCCCACCCCCCCCCCCCCCCATGATTGTAAGTGGTCTGTACTCTCCCCCATGACAGTAAGGGGTATGTACTATCCCCCGGTGTCTCTTAGGAAACTGTAGTCTCCCCCTATTACTGTAAGGAGACTTTACTCTCTTCCCGTGTCATTAAGGAGACTGTACTCTCTTCCAGTGTCTGTAAGTAGCCTGTACCCTCTTTCCGTGTCTGTAAGGAGCCTGGACACTATTCCCGTGTCTGTAAGGAGACTGTATTCTCACCACATGACTGTAAGGGGTCTGTACTCGTCCCCATGACGGTAAGGAGTCTGTACTTTCTTCTCGTGTCTCTAAGGGGTCTGTACTCTCTTCACCTGTCTGTAAGGAGACCGTACTCTCCTCCCATGACTGAAAGGAGTCTGTACTCTCTTCCCGTGTCCGTAAGGAGGCTGTACTCTCTTCCCGTGTCTGTAAGGAGACTGTACTCTCCCCCCATGACTGTAAGGGGTCTGTACTCTCCCCCCATGACTGTAAGGGGTCTATACTCTCCCCCCGTGTCTTTAAGGAGACTGTACTCTCTTCCCGTGTCTGTAAGGAGCCTGTACTCTCTTGTCGTGTCTGTAAGGAGACTGTACTCTCTTCCCGTGTCTGTAAGGAGACTGTACTCTCTTCCCGTGTCTGTAAGGAGACTGTACTCTCCCCCTATGACTGTAAGGGGTTTGTACGCTCCCCGCATGACTGTAAGGGGTCGATAATACCCCCCCCCCCCGTCTTTAAGGAGACTGTACTCTCTTTCCGTGTCTGTAAGGAGCCTGTACTCTCTTCCCATGTCTGTAATGAGGCTGTACTCTCTTCCCGTGTCTATAAGGAGACTACTCTCCACCGATGACTGTAAGGGTTCTGTACTCTCCACCCGTGTCTGTAAGGAGTCTGTACTCTCTTCCCTTGTCTGTAAGTTGACTGTACTCTCCCCCCATGACTCTAAGGGTCTGTACTCTCTTCCCCTGTTTGTTAATAGACTGTACTCTCTTCCCGTGTCAGTAAGGAGACTGTACTCTCTTACCGTTTCTGTAAGGAGTCTGTACTCTCTTCCCTTGTCTGTAAGGAGTCTGCACTCTATTCTCTTGTCTATAAGGAGACTGTCCTCTCATCCCGTGTCTTTAAGGAGACTGTACTCTCTTCCTGTGTCTGTAAGGTGACTGTAATCACACCCCATGACTGTAAGGGTTCTTTACACTTCCCCCGTGTCTGTAAGTAGTCTGAACTCTCTTCCCGGGTCTGTAAGGAGACTGAACTCTCCGCCCACCCCATGACTGTAAGGTGTCTGTACTCTCCCCCATGAGTGTAAGGAGTCTGTACTCTCTTCCCGTGTCATTAAAGAGACTGTACTCTCTTCTCGTGTCTATAAGGAGTTTGTACTCTCTTCCCGTGTCTGTAAGGAGTCTGTACTCTCTCCCCGTGTCTGTAAGGAGACTGTACTCTTTTCGCGTGTGTGTGAGGAGACTGTACTCTCTTCCCGTGCCTGTACGGAGACTGTACTCTTCCCCCCATGACTGTAAGGGTTCTGTACTCTCCACCCGTGTCTGTAAGGTGTCTGCACCCTCTTCCCGTGTCTCTAAGGTGGCTGCACTCTCTTCCCGTGTCTGTAAGGAGACTGTACTCTCTTCCCCTGTCTGTTAATAGACTGGACTCTCTTCCCGTGTCAGTAAGGAGACTGTACTCTCTTCCCCTCTGTTAATAGACTGTACTCTCTTCCCGTGTCAGTAAGGAGACTGTACTCTCTTACCGTTTCTGTAAGGAGTCTGTACTCTCTTTCCTTGTCTGTAAGGAGACAATACTCTCTTCCCGTGTCTGTAAGGAGTCTGTACTCTATTCCCTTGTCTATAAGGTGACTGTACTCTCATCCCGTGTCTTTAAGGAGACTCTACTCTCTTCCTGTGTCTGTAAGGAGACTGTACTCACACCCCATGACTGTAAGGGTTCTTTACTCTTCCCCCGTGTCTGTAAGGAGTCTGTACTCTCTTCCCGTGTCCGTAAGGAGGCTGTACTCTCTTCCCGTGTCTGTAAGGAGACTGTACTCTCCCCCCATGACTGTAAGGGGTCTGTACTCTCCCCCCATGACTGTAAGGGGTCTATACTCTCCCCCCGTGTCTTTAAGGAGACTGTACTCTCTTCCCGTGTCTGTAAGGAGCCTGTACTCTCTTTCCGGGTCTGTAAGGAGACTGTACTCTCTTCCCGTGTCTGTAAGGAGCCTCCTCTCTTCCCATGTCTGTAAGGAGACTGTACTCTCTTCCTGTGTCTGTAAGGAGACTGTACTCTCCCCCCATGACTGTAAGGGTTCTGTAAACTCCCCCGTGTCTGTAAGGAGTCTGTACTCTCTTCCCGTGACTGTAAGGTGACTGTACTCTCCCCCGCATGACTGTAAGTTGTCTGTACTCTCCCTCATGACTGTAAGGAGTCTGTACTCTCTTCCCGTGTCTGTAAGGAGACTGTAATCTCTTCCCGTGACTATAAGGAGTTTTTCTGTCTTCACGTGTCTGTAAGGAGACTGTCCTCTCCCCACCCCCCCCCCCCCATGATTGTAAGTGGTCTGTACTCTCCCCCATGACAGTAAGGGGTATGTACTATCCCCCGGTGTCTCTTAGGAAACTGTAGTCTCCCCCTATTACTGTAAGGAGACTTTACTCTCTTCCCGTGTCATTAAGGAGACTGTACTCTCTTCCAGTGTCTGTAAGTAGCCTGTACCCTCTTTCCGTGTCTGTAAGGAGCCTGGACACTATTCCCGTGTCTGTAAGGAGACTGTATTCTCACCACATGACTGTAAGGGGTCTGTACTCGTCCCCATGACGGTAAGGAGTCTGTACTTTCTTCTCGTGTCTCTAAGGGGTCTGTACTCTCTTCACCTGTCTGTAAGGAGACCGTACTCTCCTCCCATGACTGAAAGGAGTCTGTACTCTCTTCCCGTGTCCGTAAGGAGGCTGTACTCTCTTCCCGTGTCTGTAAGGAGACTGTACTCTCCCCCCATGACTGTAAGGGGTCTGTACTCTCCCCCCATGACTGTAAGGGGTCTATACTCTCCCCCCGTGTCTTTAAGGAGACTGTACTCTCTTCCCGTGTCTGTAAGGAGCCTGTACTCTCTTGTCGTGTCTGTAAGGAGACTGTACTCTCTTCCCGTGTCTGTAAGGAGACTGTACTCTCTTCCCGTGTCTGTAAGGAGACTGTACTCTCCCCCTATGACTGTAAGGGGTTTGTACGCTCCCCGCATGACTGTAAGGGGTCGATAATACCCCCCCCCCGTCTTTAAGGAGACTGTACTCTCTTTCCGTGTCTGTAAGGAGCCTGTACTCTCTTCCCATGTCTGTAATGAGGCTGTACTCTCTTCCCGTGTCTATAAGGAGACTACTCTCCCCCGATGACTGTAAGGGTTCTGTACTCTCCACCCGTGTCTGTAAGGAGTCTGTACTCTCTTCCCTTGTCTGTAAGTTGACTGTACTCTCCCCCCATGACTCTAAGGGTCTGTACTCTCTTCCCCTGTTTGTTAATAGACTGTACTCTCTTCCCGTGTCAGTAAGGAGACTGTACTCTCTTACCGTTTCTGTAAGGAGTCTGTACTCTCTTCCCTTGTCTGTAAGGAGTCTGCACTCTATTCTCTTGTCTATAAGGAGACTGTCCTCTCATCCCGTGTCTTTAAGGAGACTGTACTCTCTTCCTGTGTCTGTAAGGTGACTGTAATCACACCCCATGAATGTAAGGGTTCTTTACACTTCCCCCGTGTCTGTAAGTAGTCTGAACTCTCTTCCCGGGTCTGTAAGGAGACTGAACTCTCCGCCCACCCCATGACTGTAAGGTGTCTGTACTCTCCCCCATGAGTG
Organism: Hypanus sabinus; assembly: GCF_030144855.1. NCBI lineage: Eukaryota > Metazoa > Chordata > Chondrichthyes > Myliobatiformes > Dasyatidae > Hypanus > Hypanus sabinus. Next base: position 24,942,886 of record NC_082711.1, on the reverse strand, counting down.
TAAGGAGTCTGTACTCTCTTCCCGTGTCATTAAAGAGACTGTACTCTCTTCTCGTGTCTATAAGGAGTTTGTACTCTCTTCCCGTGTCTGTAAGGAGTCTGTACTCTCTCCCCGTGTCTGTAAGGAGACCGTACTCTTTTCCCGTGTGTGTGAGGAGACTGTACTCTCTTCCCGTGTCTATAAGGAGTTTGTACTCTCTTCCCGTGTCTGTAAGGAGTCTGTACTCTCTCCCCGTGTCTGTAAGGAGACTGTACTCTTTTCGCGTGTGTGTGAGGAGACTGTACTCTCTTCCCGTGCCTGTACGGAGACTGTACTCTTCCCCCCATGACTGTAAGGGTTCTGTACTCTCCACCCGTGTCTGTAAGGTGTCTGCACCCTCTTCCCGTGTCTCTAAGGTGGCTGCACTCTCTTCCCGTGTCTGTAAGGAGACTGTACTCTCTTCCCCTGTCTGTTAATAGACTGGACTCTCTTCCCGTGTCAGTAAGGAGACTGTACTCTCTTCCCCTCTGTTAATAGACTGTACTCTCTTCCCGTGTCAGTAAGGAGACTGTACTCTCTTACCGTTTCTGTAAGGAGTCTGTACTCTCTTTCCTTGTCTGTAAGGAGACAATACTCTCTTCCCGTGTCTGTAAGGAGTCTGTACTCTATTCCCTTGTCTATAAGGTGACTGTACTCTCATCCCGTGTCTTTAAGGAGACTCTACTCTCTTCCTGTGTCTGTAAGGAGACTGTACTCACACCCCATGACTGTAAGGGTTCTTTACTCTTCCCCCGTGTCTGTAAGTAGTCTGAACTCTCTTCCCGGGTCTGTAAGGAGACTGAACTCTCCGCCCTCCCCATGACTGTAAGGTGTCTGTACTCTCCCCCATGAGTGTAAGGAGTCTGTACTCTCTTCCCGTGTCTGTAAAGAGACTGTACTCTCTTCCCGTGTCTGTAAGGAGTCTGTACTCTCTTCACGTATCTGTATGGAGGCTGTACTCTCTTCCCGTGCCCTTAAGGAGTCTGTAATCTCTTCCCGTGTCTGTAAGGAGACCGTACTCTCTTCCCCTGTCTGTAAGGAGTTTGTACTCTCTTCACGTGTCTGAAAGGAGACTGTATTCTCTTCCCATGTCTGTAAGGTGTCTGTACTCTCTTCCCGTGTCTGTAAGGAGACTCTACTCTCTTCCCATGAATGTAAGGAGTCTGTACTCTCTTCCCGTGTCTGTAAGGAGACACCTCTCTTCCCATGTCTGTAAAGAGACTGTTCTCTCTTCCCGTGACTGTAAGGTGACTGTACTCTCCCCGCCATGACTGTAAGAAGTCTGTACTCTCCCCCATGACTGTAAGGAGTCTGTACTCTCTTCCCGTGTCTGTAAGGAGACTGTACTCTCTTCCCGTGTCTGTAAGGAGACTGTACTCTCTTCCCCTGTCTATAAGGAGCTTGTACTCTCTTCCCGTGTCTGTAAGGAGACTGTACTCTTTTCCCGTGTGTGTGAGGAGACTGTACGCTCTTCCCGTGCCTGTAAGGAGACTGTACTCTTCCCCCCATGACTGTAATTGTTCTGTACTCTCCCCCCGTGTCTGTAAGGGGTCTGTACTCTCTTCCCGTGTCTGTAAGTAGACTGTACTCTCTTCCCGTGTCTATAAGGAGTTTTTCTGTCTTCACGTGTCTGTAAGGAGACTGTACTCTCCCCCCCCCCCATGATTGTAAGTGGTCTGTACTCTCCCCCATGACAGTAAGGGGTATGTACTATCCCCCCGTGTCTCTTAGGAGACTGTAGTCTCCCTCTATTACTGTAAGGAGACTATACTCTCTTCCCGTGTCTGTAAGGAGTCTGTACTCTCCCTAATGACTCTGAGGGGTCTGTACTCTCTCCCCATGACTGTAAGCTTCTGTACGCTCTTCCCCGTGTCTGTAAGGAGTCTGTACTCTCTTCCCCTGTCTGTAAGGAGACTGTACTCTCTTCCCGTGTCCGTAAGGAGTCTGTACTCTCTTTCCGTTTCTGTAAGGAGACTATAATCTCTTCCCGTGTCTGTAAGTAGTCTGTACTCTCTTCCCTTGTGTATAAGGAGAATGTACTCTCTTCCCGTGTCTTTAAGGAGTCTGTACTCTCTTCCCGTGTCTGTCAGGAGACTGTACTCTCCCCCCGTGTCTTTAAGGAGACTGTACTCTCTTCCAGTGTCTGTAAGTAGCCTGTACTCTCTTTCCGTATCTGTAAGGAGCCTGGACACTATTCCCGTGTCTGTAAGGAGACTGTATTCTCACCACATGACTGTAAGGGGTCTGTACTCGCCCCCATGACGGTAAGGAGTCTGTACTTTCTTCTCGTGTCTCTAAGGGGTCCGTACTCTCTTCACCTGTCTGTAAGGAGACCGTACTCTCCTCCCATGACTGTAAGGAGTCTGTACTCTCTTCCCGTGTCCGTAAGGAGGCTGTACTCTCTTCCCGTGTCTGTAAGGAGACTGTACTCTCCCCCCATGACTGTAAGGGGTCTGTACTCTCCCCCCATGACTGTAAGGGGTCTATACTCTCCCCCCGTGTCTTTAAGGAGACTGTACTCTCTTCCCGTGTCTGTAAGGAGCCTGTACTCTCTTTCCGTGTCTGTAAGGAGACTGTACTCTCTTCCCGTGTCTGTAAGGAGCCTCCTCTCTTCCCATGTCTGTAAGGAGACTGTACTCTCTTCCTGTGTCTGTAAGGAGACTGTACTCTCCCCCCATGACTGTAAGGGTTCTGTAATCTCCCCCGTGACTGTAAGGAGTCTGTACTCTCTTCCCGTGACTGTAAGGTGACTGTACTCTCCCCCCCATGACTGTAAGTTGTCTGTACTCTCCCTCATGACTGTAAGGAGTCTGTACTCTCTTCCCGTGTCTGTAAGGAGACTGTACTCTCTTCCCGTGACTATAAGGAGTTTTTCTGTCTTCACGTGTCTGTAAGGAGACTGTACTCTCCCCACCCACCCCATGATTGTAAGTGGTCTGTACTCTCCCCCATGACAGTAAGGGGTATGTACTATCCCCCCGTGTCTCTTAGGAGACTGTAGTCTCCCTCTATTACTGTAAGGAGACTCTACTCTCTTCCCGTGTCTGTAAGGAGTCTGTACTCTCCCTAATGACTCTGAGGGGTCTGTACTCTCTCCCCATGACTGTAAGCTTCTGTACTCTCTTCCCCGTGTCTGTAAGGAGTCTGTACTCTCTTCCACTGTCTGTAAGGAGACTGTACTCTCTTCCCGTGTCTGTAAGGAGTCTGTACTCTCTTTCCGTTTCTGTAAGGAGACTATAATCTCTTCCCGTGTCTGTAAGTAGTCTGTACTCTCTTCCCTTGTGTATAAGGAGAATGTACTCTCTTCCCGTGTCTTTAAGGAGTCTGTACTCTCTTCCCGTGTCTGTCAGGAGACTGTACTCTCCCCCCGTGTCTTTCAGGAGACTGCACTCTCTTCCAGTGTCTGTAAGTAGCCTGTACTCTCTTTCCGTGTCTGTAAGGAGCCTGGACACTATTCCCGTGTCTGTAAGGAGACTGTATTCTCACCACATGACTGTAAGGGGTCTGTACTCGCCCCCATGACGGTAAGGAGTCTGTACTTTCTTCTCGTGTCTCTCAGGGGTCCGTACTCTCTTCACCTGTCTGTAAGGAGACCGTACTCTCCTCCCATGACTGTAAGGAGTCTGTACTCTCTTCCCGTGTCCGTAAGGAGGCTGTACTCTCTTCCCGTGTCTGTAAGGAGACTGTACTCTCCCCCCATGACTGTAAGGGGTCTGTACTCTCCCCCCATGACTGTACGGGGTCTATACTCTCCCCCCGTGTCTTTAAGGAGACTGTACTCTCTTCCCGTGTCTGTAAGGAGCCTGTACTCTCTTTCCGTGTCTGTAAGGAGACTGTACTCTCTTCCCGTGTCTGTAAGGAGCCTCCTCTCTTCCCATGTCTGTAAGGAGACTGTACTCTCTTCCTGTGTCTGTAAGGAGACTGTACTCTCCCCCCATGTCTGTAAGGGTTCTGTAATCTCCCCCGTGTCTGTAAGGAGTCTGTACTCTCTTCCCGTGACTGTTAGGTGACTGTACTCTCCCCCCCCCCATGACTGTAAGTTGTCTGTACTCACCCTCATGACTGTAAGGAGTCTGTACTCTCTTCCCGTGTCTGTAAGGAGACTGTACTCTCTTCCCGTGACTATAAGGAGTTTTTCTGTCTTCACGTGTCTGTAAGGAGACTGTACTCTCCCCACCCACCCCATGATTGTAAGTGGTCTGTACTCTCCCCCATGACAGTAAGGGGTATGTACTATCCCCCCGTGTCTCTTAGGAGACTGTAGTCTCCCTCTATTACTGTAAGGAGACTCTACTCTCTTCCCGTGTCTGTAAGGAGTCGGTACTCTCCCTAATGACTCTGAGGGGTCTGTACTCTCTCCCCATGACTGTAAGCTTCTGTACTCTCTTCCCCGTGTCTGTAAGGAGTCTGTACTCTCTTCCCCTGTCTGTAAGGAGACTGTACTCTCTTCCCGTGTCTGTAAGGAGTCTGTACTCTCTTCCCTTGTGTATAAGGAGAATGTACTCTCTTCCCGTGTCTTTAAGGAGTCTGTACTCTCTTCCCGTGTCTGTCAGGAGACTGTACTCTCCCCCCGTGTCTTTAAGGAGACTGCACTCTCTTCCAGTGTCTGTAAGTAGCCTGTACTCTCTTTCCGTGTCTGTAAGGAGACTGTATTCTCACCACATGACTGTAAGAGGTCTGTACTCGCCCAAATGACGGTAAGGAGTCTGTACTTTCTTCTCGTGTCTCTAAGGGGTCTGTACTCTCTTCACCTGTCTGTAAGGAGACCGTACTCTCCTCCCATGACTGTAAGGAGTCTGTACTCTCTTCCCGTGTCCGTAAGGAGGCTGTACTCTCTTCCCGTGTCTGTAAGGAGACTGTACTCTCCCCCCATGACTGTAAGGGGTCTGTACTCTCCCCCCATGACTGTAAGGGGTCTATACTCTCCCCCCGTGTCTTTACGGAGACTGTACTCTCTTCCCGTGTCTGTAAGGAGCCTGTACTCTCTTTCCGTGTCTATAAGGAGACTGTACTCTCTTCCCGTGTCTGTAAGGAGACTGTACTCTCTTCCCGTGTCTGTAAGGAGACTGTACTCTCCCCCTATGACTGTAAGGGGTTTGTACTCTCCCCGCATGACTGTAAGGAGTCGATAATCCCCCCCCCCCGTCTTTAAGGAGACTGTACTCTCTTTCCGTGTCTGTAAGGAGCCTGTACTCTCTTCCCATGTCTGTAATGAGACTGTACTCTCTTCCCGTGTCTATAAGGAGACTACTCTCCCCCGATGACTGTAAGGGTTCTGTACTCTCCACCCGTGTCTGTAAGGAGTCTGTACTCTCTTCCCTTGTCTGTAAGTTGACTGTACTCTCCCCCCATGACTCTAAGGGGTCTGTACTCTCTTCCCCTGTTTGTTAATAGACTGTACTCTCTTCCCGTGTCAGTAAGGAGACTGTACTCTCTTACCGTTTCTGTAAGGAGTCTGTACTCTCTTCCCTTGTCTGTAAGGAGTCTGCACTCTATTCTCTTGTCTATAAGGAGACTGTCCTCTCATCCCGTGTCTTTAAGGAGATTGTACTCTCTTCCTGTGTCTGTAAGGAGACTGTAATCACACCCCATGACTGTAAGTGTTCTTTACACTTCCCCCGTGTCTGTAAGTAGTCTGAACTCTCTTCCCGGGTCTGTAAGGAGACTGAACTCTCCGCCCACCCCATGACTGTAAGGTGTCTGTACTCTCCCCCATGAGTGTAAGGAGTCTGTACTCTCTTCCCGTGTCTGTAAAGAGACTGTACTCTCTTCTCGTGTCTATAAGGAGTTTGTACTCTCTTCCCGTGTCTGTAAGGAGTCTGTACTCTCTCCCCGTGTCTGTAAGGAGACTGTACTCTTTTCCCGTGTGTGTGAGGAGACTGTACTCTCTTCCCGTGCCTGTAAGGAGACTGTACTCTTCCCCCCATGACTGTAAGGGTTCTGTACTCTCCACCCGTGTCTGTAAGGTGTCTGCACCCTCTTCCCGTGTCTCTAAGGTGGCTGCACTCTCTTCCCGTGTCTGTAAGGAGACTGTACTCTCTTCCCCTGTCTGTTAATAGACTGGACTCTCTTCCCGTGTCAGTAAGGAGACTGTACTCTCTTCCCCTCTGTTAATAGACTGTACTCTCTTCCCGTGTCAGTAAGGAGACTGTACTCTCTTCCCGTGTCTGTAAGGAGACTGTACTCTCTTCCCCTGTCTGTTAATAGACTGGACTCTCTTCCCGTGTCAGTAAGGAGACTGTACTCTCTTCCCCTCTGTTAATAGACTGTACTCTCTTCCCGTGTCAGTAAGGAGACTGTACTCTCTTACCGTTTCTGTAAGGAGTCTGTACTCTCTTTCCTTGTCTGTAAGGAGACAATACTCTCTTCCCGTGTCTGTAAGGAGTCTGTACTCTATTCCCTTGTCTATAAGGTGACTGTACTCTCATCCCGTGTCTTTAAGGAGACTCTACTCTCTTCCTGTGTCTGTAAGGAGACTGTACGCACACCCCATGACTGTAAGGGTTCTTTACTCTTCCCCCGTGTCTGTAAGTGGTCTGAACTCTCTTCCCGGGTCTGTAAGGAGACTGAACTCTCCGCCCTCCCCATGACTGTAAGGTGTCTGTACTCTCCCCCATGAGTGTAAGGAGTCTGTACTCTCTTCCCGTGTCTGTAAAGAGACTGTACTCTCTTCCCGTGTCTGTAAGGAGTCTGTACTCTCTTCACGTATCTGTATGGAGGCTGTACTCTCTTCCCGTGCCCTTAAGGAGTCTGTGTTCTCTTCCCGTGTCTGTAAGGAGACTGTACTCTCTTCCCCTGCCTGTAAGGAGTTTGTACTCTCTTCACGTGTCTGAAAGGAGACTGTATTCTCTTCCCATGTCTGTAAGGTGTCTGTACTCTCTTCCCGTGTCTGTAAGGAGACTCTACTCTCTTCCCATGAATGTAAGGAGTCTGTACTCTCTTCCCGAGTCTGTAAGGAGACAACTCTCTTCCCATGTCTGTAAAGAGACTGTACTCTCTTCCCGTGACTGTAAGGTGACTGTACTCTCCCCGCCATGACTGTAAGAAGTCTGAACTCTCCCCCATGACTGTAAGGAGTCTGTACTCTCTTCCCGTGTCTGTAAGGAGACTGTACTCTCTTCCCGTGTCTGTAAGGAGACTGTACTCTCTTCCCCTGTCTGTAAGGAGCTTGTACTCTCTTCCGCGTGTCTGTAAGGAGACTGTACTCTTTTCCCGTGTGTGTGAGGAGACTGTACGCTCTTCCCGTGCCTGTAAGGAGACTGTACTCTTCCCCCCATGACTGTAAGGGTTCTGTACTCTCCACCCGTGTCTGTAAGGAGACTCTACTCTCTTCCCATGAATGTAAGGAGTCTGTACTCTCTTCCCGAGTCTGTAAGGAGACAACTCTCTTCCCATGTCTGTAAAGAGACTGTACTCTCTTCCCGTGACTGTAAGGTGACTGTACTCTCCCCGCCATGACTGTAAGAAGTCTGAACTCTCCCCCATGACTGTAAGGAGTCTGTACTCTCTTCCCGTGTCTGTAAGGAGACTGTACTCTCTTCCCGTGTCTGTAAGGAGACTGTACTCTCTTCCCCTGTCTGTAAGGAGCTTGTACTCTCTTCCGCGTGTCTGTAAGGAGACTGTACTCTTTTCCCGTGTGTGTGAGGAGACTGTACGCTCTTCCCGTGCCTGTAAGGAGACTGTACTCTTCCCCCCATGACTGTAAGGGTTCTGTACTCTCCACCCGTGTCTGTAAGGAGTCTGCACTCTCTTCCCTTGTCTCTGAGGTGGCTGCACCCTCTTCCCGTGTCTGTAAGGAGACTGTACTCTCTTCCCGTGTCGGTAAGGTGTCTCTACTCTCTTCCCGTGTCGGCAAGGAGACTGTTCTCTCGTCCTGTGTCTGTAAGTAGTCTGTACTCTCTTCCCGTGTCTGTAAGGAGCCTCCTCTCTTCCCATGTCTGTAAGGAGACTGTACTCTCTTCCTGTGTCTGTAAGGAGACTGTACTCTCCCCCCATGACTGTAAGGGTTCTGTAATCTGCCCCCGTGCCTGTAAGGAGTCTGTACTCTCTTCCCGTGACTGTATGGTGACTGTACTCTCCCCCGCATGACTGTAAGGTGTCTGTACTCTCCCCCATGACTGTAAGTAGTCTGCACTCACTTCCCGTGTCTGTAAGGAGACTCTACTCTCTTCCCGTGTCTATAAGGAGTTTGTGCTGTCTTCACGTGTCTGTAAGTAGTCTGTACTCTCTTCCCGTGTCTGTAAGGAGACTGAACTCTCCGCCCTCCCCATGACTGTAAGGTGTCTATACTCTCCCCCATGAGTGTAAGGAGTCTGTACTCTCTTTCCGTGTCTGTAAGGAGACAATACTCTCTTCCCGTGTCTGTAAGGAGTCTGTACTCTATTCCCTTGTCTATAAGGTGACTGTACTCTCATCCCGTGTCTTTAAGGAGACTCTACTCTCTTCCTGTGTCTGTAAGGAGACTGTACTCACACCCCATGACTGTAAGGGTTCTTTACTCTTCCCCGTGTCTGTAAGTAGTCTGAACTCTCTTCCCGGGTCTGTAAGGAGACTGAACTCTCCGCCCTCCCCATGACTGTAAGGTGTCTGTACTCTCCCCCATGAGTGTAAGGAGTCTGTACTCTCTTCCGGTGTCTGTAAAGAGACTGTACTCTCTTCCCGTGTCTGTAAGGAGTCTGTACTCTCTTCACGTATCTGTATGGAGGCTGTACTCTCTTCCCGTGTCTATAAGGAGTTTGTACTGTCTTCACGTGTCTGTAAGTAGTCTGTACTCTCTTCCCGTGTCTGTAAGGAGACTGAACTCTCCGCCCTCCCCATGACTGTAAGGTGTGTGTACTCTCCCCCATGAGTGTAAGGAGTCTGTACTCTCTTCCCGTGTCTGTAAAGAGACTGTACTCTCTTCCCGTGTCTGTAAGGAGTCTGTACTCTCTTCACGTATCTGTATGGAGGCTGTACTCTCTTCCCTTGTCTGTAAGGAGTCTGCACTCTATTCTCTTGTCTATAAGGAGACTGTCCTCTCACCCCGTGTCTTTAAGGAGATTGTACTCTCTTCCTGTGTCTGTAAGGAGACTGTAATCACACCCCATGACTGTAAGGGTTCTTTACACTTCCCCCGTGTCTGTAAGTAGTCTGAACTCTCTTCCCGGGTCTGTAAGGAGACTGAACTCTCCGCCCACCCCATGACTGTAAGGTGTCTGTACTCTCCCCCATGAGTGTAAGGAGTCTGTACTCTCTTCCCGTGTCTGTAAAGAGACTGTACTCTCTTCCCGTGTCTATAAGGAGTTTGTACTCTCTTCCCGTGTCTGTAAGGAGTCTGTACTCTCTCCCCGTGTCTGTAAGGAGACTGTACTCTTTTCCCGTGTGTGTGAGGAGACTGTACTCTCTTCCCGTGCCTGTAAGGAGACTGTACTCTTCCCCCCATGACTGTAAGGGTTCTGTACTCTCCACCCGTGTCTGTAAGGTGTCTGCACCCTCTTCCCGTGTCTCTAAGGTGGCTGCACTCTCTTCCCGTGTCTGTAAGGAGACTGTACTCTCTTCCCCTGTCTGTTAATAGACTGGACTCTCTTCCCGTGTCAGTAAGGAGACTGTACTCTCTTCCCCTCTGTTAATAGACTGTACTCTCTTCCCGTGTCAGTAAGGAGACTGTACTCTCTTCCCGTGTCTGTAAGGAGACTGTACTCTCTTCCCCTGTCTGTTAATAGACTGGACTCTCTTCCCGTGTCAGTAAGGAGACTGTACTCTCTTCCCCTCTGTTAATAGACTGTACTCTCTTCCCGTGTCAGTAAGGAGACTGTACTCTCTTACCGTTTCTGTAAGGAGTCTGTACTCTCTTTCCTTGTCTGTAAGGAGACAATACTCTCTTCCCGTGTCTGTAAGGAGTCTGTACTCTATTCCCTTGTCTATAAGGTGACTGTACTCTCATCCCGTGTCTTTAAGGAGACTCTACTCTCTTCCTGTGTCTGTAAGGAGACTGTACGCACACCCCATGACTGTAAGGGTTCTTTACTCTTCCCCCGTGTCTGTAAGTAGTCTGAACTCTCTTCCCGGGTCTGTAAGGAGACTGAACTCTCCGCCCTCCCCATGACTGTAAGGTGTCTGTACTCTCCCCCATGAGTGTAAGGAGTCTGTACTCTCTTCCCGTGTCTGTAAAGAGACTGTACTCTCTTCCCGTGTCTGTAAGGAGTCTGTACTCTCTTCACGTATCTGAATGGAGGCTGTACTCTCTTCCCGTGCCCTTAAGGAGTCTGTGTTCTCTTCCCGTGTCTGTAAGGAGACTGTACTCTCTTCCCCTGCCTGTAAGGAGTTTGTACTCTCTTCACGTGTCTGAAAGGAGACTGTATTCTCTTCCCATGTCTGTAAGGTGTCTGTACTCTCTTCCCGTGTCTGTAAGGAGACTCTACTCTCTTCCCATGAATGAAAGGAGTCTGTACTCTCTTCCCGAGTCTGTAAGGAGACAACTCTCTTCCCATGTCTGTAAAGAGACTGTACTCTCTTCCCGTGACTGTAAGGTGACTGTACTCTCCCCGCCATGACTGTAAGAAGTCTGAACTCTCCCCCATGACTGTAAGGTGTCTGTACTCTCCCCCATGAGTGTAAGGAGTCTGTACTCTCTTCCCGTGTCTGTAAAGAGACTGTACTCTCTTCCCGTGTCTGTAAGGAGTCTGTACTCTCTTCACGTATCTGTATGGAGGCTGTACTCTCTTCCCGTGCCCTTAAGGAGTCTGTGTTCTCTTCCCGTGTCTGTAAGGAGACTGTACTCTCTTCCCCTGCCTGTAAGGAGTTTGTACTCTCTTCACGTGTCTGAAAGGAGACTGTATTCTCTTCCCATGTCTGTAAGGTGTCTGTACTCTCTTCCCGTGTCTGTAAGGAGACTCTACTCTCTTCCCATGAATGTAAGGAGTCTGTACTCTCTTCCCGAGTCTGTAAGGAGACAACTCTCTTCCCATGTCTGTAAAGAGACTGTACTCTCTTCCCGTGACTGTAAGGTGACTGTACTCTCCCCGCCATGACTGTAAGAAGTCTGAACTCTCCCCCATGACTGTAAGGAGTCTGTACTCTCTTCCCGTGTCTGTAAGGAGACTGTACTCTCTTCCCGTGTCTGTAAGGAGACTGTACTCTCTTCCCCTGTCTGTAAGGAGCTTGTACTCTCTTCCGCGTGTCTGTAAGGAGACTGTACTCTTTTCCCGTGTGTGTGAGGAGACTGTACGCTCTTCCCGTGCCTGTAAGGAGACTGTACTCTTCCCCCCATGACTGTAAGGGTTCTGTACTCTCCACCCGTGTCTGTAAGGAGTCTGCACTCTCTTCCCTTGTCTCTGAGGTGGCTGCACCCTCTTCCCGTGTCTGTAAGGAGACTGTACTCTCTTCCCGTGTCGGTAAGGTGTCTCTACTCTCTTCCCGTGTCGGCAAGGAGACTGTTCTCTCGTCCTGTGTCTGTAAGTAGTCTGTACTCTCTTCCCGTGTCTGTAAGGAGCCTCCTCTCTTCCCATGTCTGTAAGGAGACTGTACTCTCTTCCTGTGTCTGTAAGGAGACTGTACTCTCCCCCCATGACTGTAAGGGTTCTGTAATCTGCCCCCGTGCCTGTAAGGAGTCTGTACTCTCTTCCCGTGACTGTATGGTGACTGTACTCTCCCCCGCATGACTGTAAGGTGTCTGTACTCTCCCCCATGACTGTAAGTAGTCTGCACTCACTTCCCGTGTCTGTAAGGAGACTCTACTCTCTTCCCGTGTCTATAAGGAGTTTGTGCTGTCTTCACGTGTCTGTAAGTAGTCTGTACTCTCTTCCCGTGTCTGTAAGGAGACTGAACTCTCCGCCCTCCCCATGACTGTAAGGTGTCTGTACTCTCCCCCATGAGTGTAAGGAGTCTGTACTCTCTTTCCGTGTCTGTAAGGAGACAATACTCTCTTCCCGTGTCTGTAAGGAGTCTGTACTCTATTCCCTTGTCTATAAGGTGACTGTACTCTCATCCCGTGTCTTTAAGGAGACTCTACTCTCTTCCTGTGTCTGTAAGGAGACTGTACTCACACCCCATGACTGTAAGGGTTCTTTACTCTTCCCCGTGTCTGTAAGTAGTCTGAACTCTCTTCCCGGGTCTGTAAGGAGACTGAACTCTCCGCCCTCCCCATGACTGTAAGGTGTCTGTACTCTCCCCCATGAGTGTAAGGAGTCTGTACTCTCTTCCGGTGTCTGTAAAGAGACTGTACTCTCTTCCCGTGTCTGTAAGGAGTCTGTACTCTCTTCACGTATCTGTATGGAGGCTGTACTCTCTTCCCGTGTCTATAAGGAGTTTGTACTGTCTTCACGTGTCTGTAAGTAGTCTGTACTCTCTTCCCGTGTCTGTAAGGAGACTGAACTCTCCGCCCTCCCCATGACTGTAAGGTGTGTGTACTCTCCCCCATGAGTGTAAGGAGTCTGTACTCTCTTCCCGTGTCTGTAAAGAGACTGTACTCTCTTCCCGTGTCTGTAAGGAGTCTGTACTCTCTTCACGTATCTGTATGGAGGCTGTACTCTCTTCCCTTGTCTGTAAGGAGTCTGCACTCTATTCTCTTGTCCATAAGGAGACTGTCCTCTCATCCCGTGTCTTTAAGGAGATTGTACTCTCTTCCTGTGTCTGTAAGGAGACTGTAATCACACCCCATGACTGTAAGGGTTCTTTACACTTCCCCCGTGTCTGTAAGTAGTCTGAACTCTCTTCCCGGGTCTGTAAGGAGACTGAACTCTCCGCCCACCCCATGACTGTAAGGTGTCTGTACTCTCCCCCATGAGTGTAAGGAGTCTGTACTCTCTTCCCGTGTCTGTAAAGAGACTGTACTCTCTTCTCGTGTCTATAAGGAGTTTGTACTCTCTTCCCGTGTCTGTAAGGAGTCTGTACTCTCTCCCCGTGTCTGTAAGGAGACTGTACTCTTTTCCCGTGTGTGTGAGGAGACTGTACTCTCTTCCCGTGCCTGTAAGGAGACTGTACTCTTCCCCCCATGACTGTAAGGGTTCTGTACTCTCCACCCGTGTCTGTAAGGTGTCTGCACCCTCTTCCCGTGTCTCTAAGGTGGCTGCACTCTCTTCCCGTGTCTGTAAGGAGACTGTACTCTCTTCCCCTGTCTGTTAATAGACTGGACTCTCTTCCCGTGCCAGTAAGGAGACTGTACTCTCTTCCCCTCTGTTAATAGACTGTACTCTCTTCCCGTGTCAGTAAGGAGACTGTACTCTCTTCCCGTGTCTGTAAGGAGACTGTACTCTCTTCCCCTGTCTGTTAATAGACTGGACTCTCTTCCCGTGTCAGTAAGGAGACTGTACTCTCTTCCACTCTGTTAATAGACTGTACTCTCTTCCCGTGTCAGTAAGGAGACTGTACTCTCTTACCGTTTCTGTAAGGAGTCTGTACTCTCTTTCCTTGTCTGTAAGGAGACAATACTCTCTTCCCGTGTCTGTAAGGAGTCTGTACTCTATTCCCTTGTCTATAAGGTGACTGTACTCTCATCCCGTGTCTTTAAGGAGACTCTACTCTCTTCCTGTGTCTGTAAGGAGACTGTACGCACACCCCATGACTGTAAGGGTTCTTTACTCTTCCCCCGTGTCTGTAAGTAGTCTGAACTCTCTTCCCGGGTCTGTAAGGAGACTGAACTCTCCGCCCTCCCCATGACTGTAAGGTGTCTGTACTCTCCCCCATGAGTGTAAGGAGTCTGTACTCTCTTCCCGTGTCTGTAAAGAGACTGTACTCTCTTCCCGTGTCTGTAAGGAGTCTGTACTCTCTTCACGTATCTGTATGGAGGCTGTACTCTCTTCCCGTGCCCTTAAGGAGTCTGTGTTCTCTTCCCGTGTCTGTAAGGAGACTGTACTCTCTTCCCCTGCCTGTAAGGAGTTTGTACTCTCTTCACGTGTCTGAAAGGAGACTGTATTCTCTTCCCATGTCTGTAAGGTGTCTGTACTCTCTTCCCGTGTCTGTAAGGAGACTCTACTCTCTTCCCATGAATGTAAGGAGTCTGTACTCTCTTCCCGAGTCTGTAAGGAGACAACTCTCTTCCCATGTCTGTAAAGAGACTGTACTCTCTTCCCGTGACTGTAAGGTGACTGTACTCTCCCCGCCATGACTGTAAGAAGTCTGAACTCTCCCCCATGACTGTAAGGAGTCTGTACTCTCTTCCCGTGTCTGTAAGGAGACTGTACTCTCTTCCCGTGTCTGTAAGGAGACTGTACTCTCTTCCCCTGTCTGTAAGGAGCTTGTACTCTCTTCCGCGTGTCTGTAAGGAGACTGTACTCTTTTCCCGTGTGTGTGAGGAGACTGTACGCTCTTCCCGTGCCTGTAAGGAGACTGTACTCTTCCCCCCATGACTGTAAGGGTTCTGTACTCTCCACCCGTGTCTGTAAGGAGTCTGCACTCTCTTCCCTTGTCTCTGAGGTGGCTGCACCCTCTTCCCGTGTCTGTAAGGAGACTGTACTCTCTTCCCGTGTCGGTAAGGTGTCTCTACTCTCTTCCCGTGTCGGCAAGGAGACTGTTCTCTCGTCCTGTGTCTGTAAGTAGTCTGTACTCTCTTCCCGTGTCTGTAAGGAGCCTCCTCTCTTCCCATGTCTGTAAGGAGACTGTACTCTCTTCCTGTGTCTGTAAGGAGACTGTACTCTCCCCCCATGACTGTAAGGGTTCTGTAATCTGCCCCCGTGCCTGTAAGGAGTCTGTACTCTCTTCCCGTGACTGTATGGTGACTGTACTCTCCCCCGCATGACTGTAAGGTGTCTGTACTCTCCCCCATGACTGTAAGTAGTCTGCACTCACTTCCCGTGTCTGTAAGGAGACTCTACTCTCTTCCCGTGTCTATAAGGAGTTTGTGCTGTCTTCACGTGTCTGTAAGTAGTCTGTACTCTCTTCCCGTGTCTGTAAGGAGACTGAACTCTCCGCCCTTCCCATGACTGTAAGGTGTCTGTACTCTCCCCCATGAGTGTAAGGAGTCTGTACTCTCTTTCCGTGTCTGTAAGGAGACAATACTCTCTTCCCGTGTCTGTAAGGAGTCTGTACTCTATTCCCTTGTCTATAAGGTGACTGTACTCTCATCCCGTGTCTTTAAGGAGACTCTACTCTCTTCCTGTGTCTGTAAGGAGACTGTACTCACACCCCATGACTGTAAGGGTTCTTTACTCTTCCCCGTGTCTGTAAGTAGTCTGAACTCTCTTCCCGGGTCTGTAAGGAGACTGAACTCTCCGCCCTCCCCATGACTGTAAGGTGTCTGTACTCTCCCCCATGAGTGTAAGGAGTCTGTACTCTCTTCCGGTGTCTGTAAAGAGACTGTACTCTCTTCCCGTGTCTGTAAGGAGTCTGTACTCTCTTCACGTATCTGTATGGAGGCTGTACTCTCTTCCCGTGTCTATAAGGAGTTTGTACTGTCTTCACGTGTCTGTAAGTAGTCTGTACTCTCTTCCCGTGTCTGTAAGGAGACTGAACTCTCCGCCCTCCCCATGACTGTAAGGTGTGTGTACTCTCCCCCATGAGTGTAAGGAGTCTGTACTCTCTTCCCGTGTCTGTAAAGAGACTGTACTCTCTTCCCGTGTCTGTAAGGAGTCTGTACTCTCTTCACGTATCTGTATGGAGGCTGTACTCTCTTCCCGTGCCCTTAAGGAGTCTGTAATCTCTTCCCGTGTCTGTGAGGAGACTGTACTCTCTTCCCCTGTCTGTAAGGAGTTTGTACTCTCTTCACGTGTCTGAAAGGAGACTGTATTCTCTTCCCATGTCTGTAAGGTGTCTGTACTCTCTTCCCGTGTCTGTAAGGAGACTCTACTCTCTTCCCATGAATGTAAGGAGTCTGTACTCTCTTCCCGAGTCTGTAAGGAGACACCTCTCTTCCCATGTCTGTAAAGAGACTGTACTCTCTTCCCGTGACTGTAAGGTGACTGTACTCTCCCCGCCATGACTGTAAGAAGTCTGTACTCTCCCCCATGACTGTAAGGAATCTGTATTCTCTTCCCGTGTCTGTAAGGAGACTGTACTCTCTTCCCTGTCTGTAAGGAGACTGTACTCTCTTCCCCTGTCTGTAAGGAGCTTGTACTCTCTTCCCGTGTCTGTAAGGAGACTGTACTCTTTCCCCGTGTGTGTGAGGAGACTGTACGCTCTTCCCGTGTGTGTGATGAGACTGTACTCTCTTCCCGTGTCTATAAGGAGACTACTCTCCCCCGATGACTGTAAGGGTTCTGTACTCTCCACCCGTGTCTGTAAGGAGTCTGCACTCTCTTCCCTTGTCTCTAAGGTGGCTGCACCCTCTTCCCGTGTCTGTAAGGAGACTGTACTCTCTTCCCCGTGTCGGTAAGGTGTCTCTACTCTCTTCCCGTGTCGGTAAGGAGACTGTACTCTCGTCCTGTGTCTGTAAGTAGTCTGTACTCTCTTCCCGTGTCTGTAAGGAGCCTCCTCTCTTCCCATGTCTGTAAGGAGACTGTACTCTCTTCCTGTGTCTGTAAGGAGACTATACTCTCCCCCCATGACTGTAAGGGTTCTGTAATCTGCCCCCGTGTCTGTAAGGAATCTGTACTCTCTTCCCGTGACTGTATGGTGACTGTACTCTCCCCCACATGACAGTAAGGTGTCTGTACTCTCCCCCATGACTGTAAGTAGTCTGCACTCACTTCCCGTGTCTGTAAGGAGACTGTACTCTCACCTATGACGCTAAGGGGTCTGTACTCTCTCCCCATGACTGTAAGCTTCTGTACTCTCCCGTCCCCGTGAATGTAAGGAGACGGTACTCTCTTCCCGTGTCTGTAAGGAGACTGTACTCTCTTCCCGTGTCTTTAAGGAGTCTGTACTCTCTTCCCGTGTCTGTCAGGAGACTGTACTCTCTTCCCCTGTCTGTAAGGATCTTGTACTCTCTTCCCGTGCCTGTAAGGAGTCTGTAATCTCTTCCCGTGTCTGTAAGGAGTCTGTACTCTCTTCACGTATCTGTATGGAGGCTGTACTCTCTTCCCGTGTCTATAAGGAGTTTGTACTGTCTTCACGTGTCTGTAAGTAGTCTGTACTCTCTTCCCGTGTCTGTAAGGAGACTGAACTCTCCGCCCTCCCCATGACTGTAAGGTGTGTGTACTCTCCCCCATGAGTGTAAGGAGTCTGTACTCTCTTCCCGTGTCTGTAAAGAGACTGTACTCTCTTCCCGTGTCTGTAAGGAGTCTGTACTCTCTTCACGTATCTGTATGGAGGCTGTACTCTCTTCCCGTGCCCTTAAGGAGTCTGTAATCTCTTCCCGTGTCTGTAAGGAGACTGTACTCTCTTCCCCTGTCTGTAAGGAGTTTGTACTCTCTTCACGTGTCTGAAAGGAGACTGTATTCTCTTCCCATGTCTGTAAGGTGTCTGTACTCTCTTCCCGTGTCTGTAAGGAGACTCTACTCTCTTCCCATGAATGTAAGGAGTCTGTACTCTCTTCCCGAGTCTGTAAGGAGACACCTCTCTTCCCATGTCTGTAAAGAGACTGTACTCTCTTCCCGTGACTGTAAGGTGACTGTACTCTCCCCGCCATGACTTTAAGAAGTCTGTACTCTCCCCCATGACTGTAAGGAATCTGTATTCTCTTCCCGTGTCTGTAAGGAGACTGTACTCTCTTCCCTGTCTGTAAGGAGACTGTACTCTCTTCCCCTGTCTGTAAGGAGCTTGTACTCTCTTCCCGTGTCTGTAAGGAGACTGTACTCTTTCCCCGTGTGTGTGAGGAGACTGTACGCTCTTCCCGTGTGTGTGAGGAGACTGTACTCTCTTCCCGTGCCTGTAAGGAGACTGTACTCTTCCCCCCATGACTGTAAGGGTTCTGTACTCTCCACCCGTGTCTGTAAGGAGTCTGCACTCTCTTCCCTTGTCTCTAAGGTGGCTGCACCCTCTTCCCGTGTCTGTAAGGAGACTGTACTCTCTTCCCCGTGTCGGTAAGGTGTCTCTACTCTCTTCCCGTGTCGGTAAGGAGACTGTACTCTCGTCCTGTGTCTGTAAGTAGTCTGTACTCTCTTCCCGTGTCTGTAAGGAGCCTCCTCTCTTCCCATGTCTGTAAGGAGACTGTACTCTCTTCCTGTGTCTGTAAGGAGACTATACTCTCCCCCCATGACTGTAAGGGTTCTGTAATCTGCCCCCGTGTCTGTAAGGAATCTGTACTCTCTTCCCGTGACTGTATGGTGACTGTACTCTCCCCCACATGACAGTAAGGTGTCTGTACTCTCCCCCATGACTGTAAGTAGTCTGCACTCACTTCCCGTGTCTGTAAGGAGACTGTACTCTCACCTATGACGCTAAGGGGTCTGTACTCTCTCCCCATGACTGTAAGCTTCTGTACTCTCCCGTCCCCGTGAATGTAAGGAGACGGTACTCTCTTCCCGTGTCTGTAAGGAGACTGTACTCTCTTCCCGTGTCTTTAAGGAGTCTGTACTCTCTTCCCGTGTCTGTCAGGAGACTGTACTCTCTTCCCCTGTCTGTAAGGATCTTGTACTCTCTTCCCGTGCCTGTAAGGAGTCTGTAATCTCTTCCCGTGTCGGTAAGGAGACTGTACTCTCCCCCCATGACTGTAAGGGGTCTGTACTCTCCCCCCATGACTGTAAGGGGTCTCTACTCTCCCCCATGACAGTAAGGAGTCTCTACTCTCTTCCCGTGTCTGCAAGGAGACTGTAATCTCTTCCTCTGTCTCTAAGGAGTTTGTACTCTCTTCCCGTGTCTGTAAGGAGACTGTACTCTCTTCCCCTGTCTGTTAATAGACTGGACTCTCTTCCCGTGTCAGTAAGGAGACTGTACTCTCTTCCCCTCTGTTAATAGACTGTACTCTCTTCCCGTGTCAGTAAGGAGACTGTACTCTCTTACCGTTTCTGTAAGGAGTCTGTACTCTCTTTCCTTGTCTGTAAGGAGACAATACTCTCTTCCCGTGTCTGTAAGGAGTCTGTACTCTATTCCCCTGTCTATAAGGTGACTGTACTCTCATCTCGTGTCTTTAAGGAGACTCTACTCTCTTCCTGTGTCTGTAAGGAGACTGTACTCACACCCCATGACTGTAAGGGTTCTTTACTCTTCCCCCGTGTCTGTAAGTAGTCTGAACTCTCTTCCCGGGTCTGTAAGGAGACTGAACTCTCCGCCCTCCCCATGACTGTAAGGTGTCTGTACTCTCCCACATGAGTGTAAGGAGTCTGTACTCTCTTCCGGTGTCTGTAAAGAGACAGTACTCTCTTCTCGTGTCTGTAAGGAGTCTGTACTCTCTTCACGTATCTGTATGGAGGCTGTACTCTCTTCCCGTGCCCTTAAGGAGTCTGTAATCTCTTCCCGTGTCTGTAAGGAGACTGTACTCTCCTCCCCTGTCTGTAAGGAGTTTGTACTCTCTTCACGTGTCTGAAAGGAGACTGTATTCTCTTCCCATGTCTGTAAGGTGTCTGTACTCTCTTCCCGTGTCTGTAAGGAGACTCTACTCTCTTCCCATGAATGTAAGGAGTCTGTACTCTCTTCCCGTGTCTGTAAGGAGACACCTCTCTTCCCATGTCTGTAAAGAGACTGTACTCTCTTCCCGTGACTGTAAGGTGTCGGTACTCTCCCCCATGACTGTAAGGAGTCTGTACTCTCTTCCCGTGTCTGTAAGGAGACTGTACTCTCTTCCCGTGTCTGTAAGGAGACTGTACTCTCTTCCCCTGTCTGTAAGGAGCTTGTACTCTCTTCCCGTGTCTGTAAGGAGTCTGTAATCTCTTCACGTATCTGTATGGAGGCTGTACTCTCTTCCCGTGCCCTTAAGGAGTCTGTAATCTCTTCCCGTGTCTGTAAGGAGACTGTACTCTCATCCCCTGTCTGTAAGGAGTTTGTACTCTCTTCACGTGTCTGAAAGGAGACTGTATTCTCTTCCCATGTCTGTAAGGTGTCTGTACTCTCTTCCCCTGTCTGTAAGGAGCTTGTACTCTCTTCCCGTGTCTGTAATGAGACTGTATTCTTTTCCCGTGTGTGTGAGGAGACTGTACGCTCTTCCCGTGCCTGTAAGGAGACTGTACTCTTCCCCCCATGACTGTAAGGGTTCTGTACTCTCCACCCGTGTCTGTAAGGAGTCTGCACTCTCTTCCCTTGTCTCTGAGGTGGCTGCACCCTCTTCCCGTGTCTGTAAGGAGACTGTACTCTCTTCCCGTGTCGGTAAGGTGTCTCTACTCTCTTCCCGTGTCGGCAAGGAGACTGTTCTCTCGTCCTGTGTCTGTAAGTAGTCTGTACTCTCTTCCCGTGTCTGTAAGGAGCCTCCTCTCTTCCCATGTCTGTAAGGAGACTGTACTCTCTTCCTGTGTCTGTAAGGAGACTGTACTCTCCCCCCATGACTGTAAGGGTTCTGTAATCTGCCCCCGTGCCTGTAAGGAGTCTGTACTCTCTTCCCGTGACTGTATGGTGACTGTACTCTCCCCCGCATGACTGTAAGGTGTCTGTACTCTCCCCCATGACTGTAAGTAGTCTGCACTCACTTCCCGTGTCTGTAAGGAGACTCTACTCTCTTCCCGTGTCTATAAGGAGTTTGTGCTGTCTTCACGTGTCTGTAAGTAGTCTGTACTCTCTTCCCGTGTCTGTAAGGAGACTGAACTCTCCGCCCTCCCCATGACTGTAAGGTGTCTGTACTCTCCCCCATGAGTGTAAGGAGTCTGTACTCTCTTTCCGTGTCTGTAAGGAGACAATACTCTCTTCCCGTGTCTGTAAGGAGTCTGTACTCTATTCCCTTGTCTATAAGGTGACTGTACTCTCATCCCGTGTCTTTAAGGAGACTCTACTCTCTTCCTGTGTCTGTAAGGAGACTGTACTCACACCCCATGACTGTAAGGGTTCTTTACTCTTCCCCGTGTCTGTAAGTAGTCTGAACTCTCTTCCCGGGTCTGTAAGGAGACTGAACTCTCCGCCCTCCCCATGACTGTAAGGTGTCTGTACTCTCCCCCATGAGTGTAAGGAGTCTGTACTCTCTTCCGGTGTCTGTAAAGAGACTGTACTCTCTTCCCGTGTCTGTAAGGAGTCTGTACTCTCTTCACGTATCTGTATGGAGGCTGTACTCTCTTCCCGTGTCTATAAGGAGTTTGTACTGTCTTCACGTGTCTGTAAGTAGTCTGTACTCTCTTCCCGTGTCTGTAAGGAGACTGAACTCTCCGCCCTCCCCATGACTGTAAGGTGTGTGTACTCTCCCCCATGAGTGTAAGGAGTCTGTACTCTCTTCCCGTGTCTGTAAAGAGACTGTACTCTCTTCCCGTGTCTGTAAGGAGTCTGTACTCTCTTCACGTATCTGTATGGAGGCTGTACTCTCTTCCCTTGTCTGTAAGGAGTCTGCACTCTATTCTCTTGTCCATAAGGAGACTGTCCTCTCATCCCGTGTCTTTAAGGAGATTGTACTCTCTTCCTGTGTCTGTAAGGAGACTGTAATCACACCCCATGACTGTAAGGGTTCTTTACACTTCCCCCGTGTCTGTAAGTAGTCTGAACTCTCTTCCCGGGTCTGTAAGGAGACTGAACTCTCCGCCCACCCCATGACTGTAAGGTGTCTGTACTCTCCCCCATGAGTGTAAGGAGTCTGTACTCTCTTCCCGTGTCTGTAAAGAGACTGTACTCTCTTCTCGTGTCTATAAGGAGTTTGTACTCTCTTCCCGTGTCTGTAAGGAGTCTGTACTCTCTCCCCGTGTCTGTAAGGAGACTGTACTCTTTTCCCGTGTGTGTGAGGAGACTGTACTCTCTTCCCGTGCCTGTAAGGAGACTGTACTCTTCCCCCCATGACTGTAAGGGTTCTGTACTCTCCACCCGTGTCTGTAAGGTGTCTGCACCCTCTTCCCGTGTCTCTAAGGTGGCTGCACTCTCTTCCCGTGTCTGTAAGGAGACTGTACTCTCTTCCCCTGTCTGTTAATAGACTGGACTCTCTTCCCGTGCCAGTAAGGAGACTGTACTCTCTTCCCCTCTGTTAATAGACTGTACTCTCTTCCCGTGTCAGTAAGGAGACTGTACTCTCTTCCCGTGTCTGTAAGGAGACTGTACTCTCTTCCCCTGTCTGTTAATAGACTGGACTCTCTTCCCGTGTCAGTAAGGAGACTGTACTCTCTTCCACTCTGTTAATAGACTGTACTCTCTTCCCGTGTCAGTAAGGAGACTGTACTCTCTTACCGTTTCTGTAAGGAGTCTGTACTCTCTTTCCTTGTCTGTAAGGAGACAATACTCTCTTCCCGTGTCTGTAAGGAGTCTGTACTCTATTCCCTTGTCTATAAGGTGACTGTACTCTCATCCCGTGTCTTTAAGGAGACTCTACTCTCTTCCTGTGTCTGTAAGGAGACTGTACGCACACCCCATGACTGTAAGGGTTCTTTACTCTTCCCCCGTGTCTGTAAGTAGTCTGAACTCTCTTCCCGGGTCTGTAAGGAGACTGAACTCTCCGCCCTCCCCATGACTGTAAGGTGTCTGTACTCTCCCCCATGAGTGTAAGGAGTCTGTACTCTCTTCCCGTGTCTGTAAAGAGACTGTACTCTCTTCCCGTGTCTGTAAGGAGTCTGTACTCTCTTCACGTATCTGTATGGAGGCTGTACTCTCTTCCCGTGCCCTTAAGGAGTCTGTGTTCTCTTCCCGTGTCTGTAAGGAGACTGTACTCTCTTCCCCTGCCTGTAAGGAGTTTGTACTCTCTTCACGTGTCTGAAAGGAGACTGTATTCTCTTCCCATGTCTGTAAGGTGTCTGTACTCTCTTCCCGTGTCTGTAAGGAGACTCTACTCTCTTCCCATGAATGTAAGGAGTCTGTACTCTCTTCCCGAGTCTGTAAGGAGACAACTCTCTTCCCATGTCTGTAAAGAGACTGTACTCTCTTCCCGTGACTGTAAGGTGACTGTACTCTCCCCGCCATGACTGTAAGAAGTCTGAACTCTCCCCCATGACTGTAAGGAGTCTGTACTCTCTTCCCGTGTCTGTAAGGAGACTGTACTCTCTTCCCGTGTCTGTAAGGAGACTGTACTCTCTTCCCCTGTCTGTAAGGAGCTTGTACTCTCTTCCGCGTGTCTGTAAGGAGACTGTACTCTTTTCCCGTGTGTGTGAGGAGACTGTACGCTCTTCCCGTGCCTGTAAGGAGACTGTACTCTTCCCCCCATGACTGTAAGGGTTCTGTACTCTCCACCCGTGTCTGTAAGGAGTCTGCACTCTCTTCCCTTGTCTCTGAGGTGGCTGCACCCTCTTCCCGTGTCTGTAAGGAGACTGTACTCTCTTCCCGTGTCGGTAAGGTGTCTCTACTCTCTTCCCGTGTCGGCAAGGAGACTGTTCTCTCGTCCTGTGTCTGTAAGTAGTCTGTACTCTCTTCCCGTGTCTGTAAGGAGCCTCCTCTCTTCCCATGTCTGTAAGGAGACTGTACTCTCTTCCTGTGTCTGTAAGGAGACTGTACTCTCCCCCCATGACTGTAAGGGTTCTGTAATCTGCCCCCGTGCCTGTAAGGAGTCTGTACTCTCTTCCCGTGACTGTATGGTGACTGTACTCTCCCCCGCATGACTGTAAGGTGTCTGTACTCTCCCCCATGACTGTAAGTAGTCTGCACTCACTTCCCGTGTCTGTAAGGAGACTCTACTCTCTTCCCGTGTCTATAAGGAGTTTGTGCTGTCTTCACGTGTCTGTAAGTAGTCTGTACTCTCTTCCCGTGTCTGTAAGGAGACTGAACTCTCCGCCCTCCCCATGACTGTAAGGTGTCTGTACTCTCCCCCATGAGTGTAAGGAGTCTGTACTCTCTTTCCGTGTCTGTAAGGAGACAATACTCTCTTCCCGTGTCTGTAAGGAGTCTGTACTCTATTCCCTTGTCTATAAGGTGACTGTACTCTCATCCCGTGTCTTTAAGGAGACTCTACTCTCTTCCTGTGTCTGTAAGGAGACTGTACTCACACCCCATGACTGTAAGGGTTCTTTACTCTTCCCCGTGTCTGTAAGTAGTCTGAACTCTCTTCCCGGGTCTGTAAGGAGACTGAACTCTCCGCCCTCCCCATGACTGTAAGGTGTCTGTACTCTCCCCCATGAGTGTAAGGAGTCTGTACTCTCTTCCGGTGTCTGTAAAGAGACTGTACTCTCTTCCCGTGTCTGTAAGGAGTCTGTACTCTCTTCACGTATCTGTATGGAGGCTGTACTCTCTTCCCGTGTCTATAAGGAGTTTGTACTGTCTTCACGTGTCTGTAAGTAGTCTGTACTCTCTTCCCGTGTCTGTAAGGAGACTGAACTCTCCGCCCTCCCCATGACTGTAAGGTGTGTGTACTCTCCCCCATGAGTGTAAGGAGTCTGTACTCTCTTCCCGTGTCTGTAAAGAGACTGTACTCTCTTCCCGTGTCTGTAAGGAGTCTGTACTCTCTTCACGTATCTGTATGGAGGCTGTACTCTCTTCCCGTGCCCTTAAGGAGTCTGTAATCTCTTCCCGTGTCTGTGAGGAGACTGTACTCTCTTCCCCTGTCTGTAAGGAGTTTGTACTCTCTTCACGTGTCTGAAAGGAGACTGTATTCTCTTCCCATGTCTGTAAGGTGTCTGTACTCTCTTCCCGTGTCTGTAAGGAGACTCTACTCTCTTCCCATGAATGTAAGGAGTCTGTACTCTCTTCCCGAGTCTGTAAGGAGACACCTCTCTTCCCATGTCTGTAAAGAGACTGTACTCTCTTCCCGTGACTGTAAGGTGACTGTACTCTCCCCGCCATGACTGTAAGAAGTCTGTACTCTCCCCCATGACTGTAAGGAATCTGTATTCTCTTCCCGTGTCTGTAAGGAGACTGTACTCTCTTCCCTGTCTGTAAGGAGACTGTACTCTCTTCCCCTGTCTGTAAGGAGCTTGTACTCTCTTCCCGTGTCTGTAAGGAGACTGTACTCTTTCCCCGTGTGTGTGAGGAGACTGTACGCTCTTCCCGTGTGTGTGATGAGACTGTACTCTCTTCCCGTGTCTATAAGGAGACTACTCTCCCCCGATGACTGTAAGGGTTCTGTACTCTCCACCCGTGTCTGTAAGGAGTCTGCACTCTCTTCCCTTGTCTCTAAGGTGGCTGCACCCTCTTCCCGTGTCTGTAAGGAGACTGTACTCTCTTCCCCGTGTCGGTAAGGTGTCTCTACTCTCTTCCCGTGTCGGTAAGGAGACTGTACTCTCGTCCTGTGTCTGTAAGTAGTCTGTACTCTCTTCCCGTGTCTGTAAGGAGCCTCCTCTCTTCCCATGTCTGTAAGGAGACTGTACTCTCTTCCTGTGTCTGTAAGGAGACTATACTCTCCCCCCATGACTGTAAGGGTTCTGTAATCTGCCCCCGTGTCTGTAAGGAATCTGTACTCTCTTCCCGTGACTGTATGGTGACTGTACTCTCCCCCACATGACAGTAAGGTGTCTGTACTCTCCCCCATGACTGTAAGTAGTCTGCACTCACTTCCCGTGTCTGTAAGGAGACTGTACTCTCACCTATGACGCTAAGGGGTCTGTACTCTCTCCCCATGACTGTAAGCTTCTGTACTCTCCCGTCCCCGTGAATGTAAGGAGACGGTACTCTCTTCCCGTGTCTGTAAGGAGACTGTACTCTCTTCCCGTGTCTTTAAGGAGTCTGTACTCTCTTCCCGTGTCTGTCAGGAGACTGTACTCTCTTCCCCTGTCTGTAAGGATCTTGTACTCTCTTCCCGTGCCTGTAAGGAGTCTGTAATCTCTTCCCGTGTCTGTAAGGAGTCTGTACTCTCTTCACGTATCTGTATGGAGGCTGTACTCTCTTCCCGTGTCTATAAGGAGTTTGTACTGTCTTCACGTGTCTGTAAGTAGTCTGTACTCTCTTCCCGTGTCTGTAAGGAGACTGAACTCTCCGCCCTCCCCATGACTGTAAGGTGTGTGTACTCTCCCCCATGAGTGTAAGGAGTCTGTACTCTCTTCCCGTGTCTGTAAAGAGACTGTACTCTCTTCCCGTGTCTGTAAGGAGTCTGTACTCTCTTCACGTATCTGTATGGAGGCTGTACTCTCTTCCCGTGCCCTTAAGGAGTCTGTAATCTCTTCCCGTGTCTGTAAGGAGACTGTACTCTCTTCCCCTGTCTGTAAGGAGTTTGTACTCTCTTCACGTGTCTGAAAGGAGACTGTATTCTCTTCCCATGTCTGTAAGGTGTCTGTACTCTCTTCCCGTGTCTGTAAGGAGACTCTACTCTCTTCCCATGAATGTAAGGAGTCTGTACTCTCTTCCCGAGTCTGTAAGGAGACACCTCTCTTCCCATGTCTGTAAAGAGACTGTACTCTCTTCCCGTGACTGTAAGGTGACTGTACTCTCCCCGCCATGACTTTAAGAAGTCTGTACTCTCCCCCATGACTGTAAGGAATCTGTATTCTCTTCCCGTGTCTGTAAGGAGACTGTACTCTCTTCCCTGTCTGTAAGGAGACTGTACTCTCTTCCCCTGTCTGTAAGGAGCTTGTACTCTCTTCCCGTGTCTGTAAGGAGACTGTACTCTTTCCCCGTGTGTGTGAGGAGACTGTACGCTCTTCCCGTGTGTGTGAGGAGACTGTACTCTCTTCCCGTGCCTGTAAGGAGACTGTACTCTTCCCCCCATGACTGTAAGGGTTCTGTACTCTCCACCCGTGTCTGTAAGGAGTCTGCACTCTCTTCCCTTGTCTCTAAGGTGGCTGCACCCTCTTCCCGTGTCTGTAAGGAGACTGTACTCTCTTCCCCGTGTCGGTAAGGTGTCTCTACTCTCTTCCCGTGTCGGTAAGGAGACTGTACTCTCGTCCTGTGTCTGTAAGTAGTCTGTACTCTCTTCCCGTGTCTGTAAGGAGCCTCCTCTCTTCCCATGTCTGTAAGGAGACTGTACTCTCTTCCTGTGTCTGTAAGGAGACTATACTCTCCCCCCATGACTGTAAGGGTTCTGTAATCTGCCCCCGTGTCTGTAAGGAATCTGTACTCTCTTCCCGTGACTGTATGGTGACTGTACTCTCCCCCACATGACAGTAAGGTGTCTGTACTCTCCCCCATGACTGTAAGTAGTCTGCACTCACTTCCCGTGTCTGTAAGGAGACTGTACTCTCACCTATGACGCTAAGGGGTCTGTACTCTCTCCCCATGACTGTAAGCTTCTGTACTCTCCCGTCCCCGTGAATGTAAGGAGACGGTACTCTCTTCCCGTGTCTGTAAGGAGACTGTACTCTCTTCCCGTGTCTTTAAGGAGTCTGTACTCTCTTCCCGTGTCTGTCAGGAGACTGTACTCTCTTCCCCTGTCTGTAAGGATCTTGTACTCTCTTCCCGTGCCTGTAAGGAGTCTGTAATCTCTTCCCGTGTCGGTAAGGAGACTGTACTCTCCCCCCATGACTGTAAGGGGTCTGTACTCTCCCCCCATGACTGTAAGGGGTCTCTACTCTCCCCCATGACAGTAAGGAGTCTCTACTCTCTTCCCGTGTCTGCAAGGAGACTGTAATCTCTTCCTCTGTCTCTAAGGAGTTTGTACTCTCTTCCCGTGTCTGTAAGGAGACTGTACTCTCTTCCCCTGTCTGTTAATAGACTGGACTCTCTTCCCGTGTCAGTAAGGAGACTGTACTCTCTTCCCCTCTGTTAATAGACTGTACTCTCTTCCCGTGTCAGTAAGGAGACTGTACTCTCTTACCGTTTCTGTAAGGAGTCTGTACTCTCTTTCCTTGTCTGTAAGGAGACAATACTCTCTTCCCGTGTCTGTAAGGAGTCTGTACTCTATTCCCCTGTCTATAAGGTGACTGTACTCTCATCTCGTGTCTTTAAGGAGACTCTACTCTCTTCCTGTGTCTGTAAGGAGACTGTACTCACACCCCATGACTGTAAGGGTTCTTTACTCTTCCCCCGTGTCTGTAAGTAGTCTGAACTCTCTTCCCGGGTCTGTAAGGAGACTGAACTCTCCGCCCTCCCCATGACTGTAAGGTGTCTGTACTCTCCCACATGAGTGTAAGGAGTCTGTACTCTCTTCCGGTGTCTGTAAAGAGACAGTACTCTCTTCTCGTGTCTGTAAGGAGTCTGTACTCTCTTCACGTATCTGTATGGAGGCTGTACTCTCTTCCCGTGCCCTTAAGGAGTCTGTAATCTCTTCCCGTGTCTGTAAGGAGACTGTACTCTCCTCCCCTGTCTGTAAGGAGTTTGTACTCTCTTCACGTGTCTGAAAGGAGACTGTATTCTCTTCCCATGTCTGTAAGGTGTCTGTACTCTCTTCCCGTGTCTGTAAGGAGACTCTACTCTCTTCCCATGAATGTAAGGAGTCTGTACTCTCTTCCCGTGTCTGTAAGGAGACACCTCTCTTCCCATGTCTGTAAAGAGACTGTACTCTCTTCCCGTGACTGTAAGGTGTCGGTACTCTCCCCCATGACTGTAAGGAGTCTGTACTCTCTTCCCGTGTCTGTAAGGAGACTGTACTCTCTTCCCGTGTCTGTAAGGAGACTGTACTCTCTTCCCCTGTCTGTAAGGAGCTTGTACTCTCTTCCCGTGTCTGTAAGGAGTCTGTAATCTCTTCACGTATCTGTATGGAGGCTGTACTCTCTTCCCGTGCCCTTAAGGAGTCTGTAATCTCTTCCCGTGTCTGTAAGGAGACTGTACTCTCATCCCCTGTCTGTAAGGAGTTTGTACTCTCTTCACGTGTCTGAAAGGAGACTGTATTCTCTTCCCATGTCTGTAAGGTGTCTGTACTCTCTTCCCGTGTCTGTAAGGAGACTCTACTCTCTTCCCATGAAAGTAAGGAGTCTGTACTCTCTTCCCGTGTCTGTAAGGAGACACCTCTCTTCCCAGGTCTGTAAAGAGACTGTACTCTCTTCCCGTGACTGTAAGGTGACTGCACTCTCCCCGCCATGACTGTAAGAAGTCTGTACTCTCCCCCATGACTGTAAGGAGTCTGTACTCTCTTCCCGTGTCTGTAAGGAGACTGTACTCTCTTCCCGTGCCTGTAAGGAGACTGTACTCTCTTCCCCTGTCTGTAAGGAGCTTGTACTCTCTTCCCGTGTCTGTAATGAGACTGTATTCTTTTCCCGTGTGTGTGAGGAGACTGTACGCTCTTCCCGTGCCTGTAAGGAGACTGTACTCTTCCCCCCATGACTGTAAGGGTTCTGTACTCTCCACCCGTGTCTGTAAGGAGTCTGCACTCTCTTCCCTTGTCTCTAAGGTGGCTGCACCCTCTTCCCGTGTCGGTAAGGTGTCTCTACTCTCTTCCCGTGTCGGTAAGGAGACTGTACTCTCGTCCTGTGTCTGCAAGTAGTCTGTACTCTCTTCCCGTGTCTGTAAGGAGCCTCCTCTCTTCCCATGTCTGTAAGGAGACTGTACTCTCTTCCTGTGTCTGTAAGGAGACTATACTCTCCCCCCATGACTGTAAGGGTTCTGTAATCTGCCCCCGTGTCTGTAAGGAGTCTGTACTCTCTTCCCGTGACTGTATGGTGACTGTACTCTCCCCCACATGACAGTAAGGTGTCTGTACTCTCCCCCATGACTGTAAGTAGTCTGCACTCACTTCCCGTGTCTGTAAGGAGACTGTACTCTCACCTATGACGCTAAGGGGTCTGTACTCTCTCCCCATGACTGTAAGCTTCTGTACTCTCCCGTCCCCGTGTATGTAAGGAGACGGTACTCTCTTCCCGTGTCTGTAAGGAGACTGTACTCTCTTCCCGTGTCTTTAAGGAGTCTGTACTCTCTTCCCGTGTCTGTCAGGAGACTGTACTCTCTTCCCCTGTCTGTAAGGATCTTGTACTCTCTTCCCGTGCCTGTAAGGAGTCTGTAATCTCTTCCCGTGTCGGTAAGGAGACTGTACTCTCCCCCCATGACTGTAAGGGGTCTGTACTCTCCCCCCATGACTGTAAGGGGTCTCTACTCTCCCCCATGACAGTAAGGAGTCTCTACTCTCTTCCCGTGTCTGCAAGGAGACTGTAATCTCTTCCTCTGTCTCTAAGGAGTTTGTACTCTCTTCCCGTGTCTGTAAGGAGACTGTACTCTCTTCCCCTGTCTGTTAATAGACTGGACTCTCTTCCCGTGTCAGTAAGGAGACTGTACTCTCTTCCCCTCTGTTAATAGACTGTACTCTCTTCCCGTGTCAGTAAGGAGACTGTACTCTCTTACCGTTTCTGTAAGGAGTCTGTACTCTCTTTCCTTGTCTGTAAGGAGACAATACTCTCTTCCCGTGTCTGTAAGGAGTCTGTACTCTATTCCCCTGTCTATAAGGTGACTGTACTCTCATCTCGTGTCTTTAAGGAGACTCTACTCTCTTCCTGTGTCTGTAAGGAGACTGTACTCACACCCCATGACTGTAAGGGTTCTTTACTCTTCCCCCGTGTCTGTAAGTAGTCTGAACTCTCTTCCCGGGTCTGTAAGGAGACTGAACTCTCCGCCCTCCCCATGACTGTAAGGTGTCTGTACTCTCCCCCATGAGTGTAAGGAGTCTGTACTCTCTTCCCGTGTCTGTAAAGAGACTGTACTCTCTTCCCGTGTCTGTAAGGAGTCTGTACTCTCTTCACGTATCTGTATGGAGGCTGTACTCTCTTCCCGTGTCTATAAGGAGTTTGTACTGTCTTCACGTGTCTGTAAGTAGTCTGTACTCTCTTCCCGTGTCTGTAAGGAGACTGAACTCTCCGCCCTCCCCATGACTGTAAGGTGTGTGTACTCTCCCCCATGAGTGTAAGGAGTCTGTACTCTCTTCCCGTGTCTGTAAAGAGACTGTACTCTCTTCCCGTGTCTGTAAGGAGTCTGTACTCTCTTCACGTATCTGTATGGAGGCTGTACTCTCTTCCCTTGTCTGTAAGGAGTCTGCACTCTATTCTCTTGTCTATAAGGAGACTGTCCTCTCACCCCGTGTCTTTAAGGAGATTGTACTCTCTTCCTGTGTCTGTAAGGAGACTGTAATCACACCCCATGACTGTAAGGGTTCTTTACACTTCCCCCGTGTCTGTAAGTAGTCTGAACTCTCTTCCCGGGTCTGTAAGGAGACTGAACTCTCCGCCCACCCCATGACTGTAAGGTGTCTGTACTCTCCCCCATGAGTGTAAGGAGTCTGTACTCTCTTCCCGTGTCTGTAAAGAGACTGTACTCTCTTCCCGTGTCTATAAGGAGTTTGTACTCTCTTCCCGTGTCTGTAAGGAGTCTGTACTCTCTCCCCGTGTCTGTAAGGAGACTGTACTCTTTTCCCGTGTGTGTGAGGAGACTGTACTCTCTTCCCGTGCCTGTAAGGAGACTGTACTCTTCCCCCCATGACTGTAAGGGTTCTGTACTCTCCACCCGTGTCTGTAAGGTGTCTGCACCCTCTTCCCGTGTCTCTAAGGTGGCTGCACTCTCTTCCCGTGTCTGTAAGGAGACTGTACTCTCTTCCCCTGTCTGTTAATAGACTGGACTCTCTTCCCGTGTCAGTAAGGAGACTGTACTCTCTTCCCCTCTGTTAATAGACTGTACTCTCTTCCCGTGTCAGTAAGGAGACTGTACTCTCTTCCCGTGTCTGTAAGGAGACTGTACTCTCTTCCCCTGTCTGTTAATAGACTGGACTCTCTTCCCGTGTCAGTAAGGAGACTGTACTCTCTTCCCCTCTGTTAATAGACTGTACTCTCTTCCCGTGTCAGTAAGGAGACTGTACTCTCTTACCGTTTCTGTAAGGAGTCTGTACTCTCTTTCCTTGTCTGTAAGGAGACAATACTCTCTTCCCGTGTCTGTAAGGAGTCTGTACTCTATTCCCTTGTCTATAAGGTGACTGTACTCTCATCCCGTGTCTTTAAGGAGACTCTACTCTCTTCCTGTGTCTGTAAGGAGACTGTACGCACACCCCATGACTGTAAGGGTTCTTTACTCTTCCCCCGTGTCTGTAAGTAGTCTGAACTCTCTTCCCGGGTCTGTAAGGAGACTGAACTCTCCGCCCTCCCCATGACTGTAAGGTGTCTGTACTCTCCCCCATGAGTGTAAGGAGTCTGTACTCTCTTCCCGTGTCTGTAAAGAGACTGTACTCTCTTCCCGTGTCTGTAAGGAGTCTGTACTCTCTTCACGTATCTGTATGGAGGCTGTACTCTCTTCCCGTGCCCTTAAGGAGTCTGTGTTCTCTTCCCGTGTCTGTAAGGAGACTGTACTCTCTTCCCCTGCCTGTAAGGAGTTTGTACTCTCTTCACGTGTCTGAAAGGAGACTGTATTCTCTTCCCATGTCTGTAAGGTGTCTGTACTCTCTTCCCGTGTCTGTAAGGAGACTCTACTCTCTTCCCATGAATGTAAGGAGTCTGTACTCTCTTCCCGAGTCTGTAAGGAGACAACTCTCTTCCCATGTCTGTAAAGAGACTGTACTCTCTTCCCGTGACTGTAAGGTGACTGTACTCTCCCCGCCATGACTGTAAGAAGTCTGAACTCTCCCCCATGACTGTAAGGTGTCTGTACTCTCCCCCATGAGTGTAAGGAGTCTGTACTCTCTTCCCGTGTCTGTAAAGAGACTGTACTCTCTTCCCGTGTCTGTAAGGAGTCTGTACTCTCTTCACGTATCTGTATGGAGGCTGTACTCTCTTCCCGTGCCCTTAAGGAGTCTGTGTTCTCTTCCCGTGTCTGTAAGGAGACTGTACTCTCTTCCCCTGCCTGTAAGGAGTTTGTACTCTCTTCACGTGTCTGAAAGGAGACTGTATTCTCTTCCCATGTCTGTAAGGTGTCTGTACTCTCTTCCCGTGTCTGTAAGGAGACTCTACTCTCTTCCCATGAATGTAAGGAGTCTGTACTCTCTTCCCGTGTCTGTAAGGAGACACCTCTCTTCCCATGTCTGTAAAGAGACTGTACTCTCTTCCCCTGTCTATAAGGTGACTGTACTCTCATCTCGTGTCTTTAAGGAGACTCTACTCTCTTCCTGTGTCTGTAAGGAGACTGTACTCACACCCCATGACTGTAAGGGTTCTTTACTCTTCCCCCGTGTCTGTAAGTAGTCTGAACTCTCTTCCCGGGTCTGTAAGGAGACTGAACTCTCCGCCCTCCCCATGACTGTAAGGTGTCTGTACTCTCCCACATGAGTGTAAGGAGTCTGTACTCTCTTCCGGTGTCTGTAAAGAGACAGTACTCTCTTCTCGTGTCTGTAAGGAGTCTGTACTCTCTTCACGTATCTGTATGGAGGCTGTACTCTCTTCCCGTGCCCTTAAGGAGTCTGTAATCTCTTCCCGTGTCTGTAAGGAGACTGTACTCTCCTCCCCTGTCTGTAAGGAGTTTGTACTCTCTTCACGTGTCTGAAAGGAGACTGTATTCTCTTCCCATGTCTGTAAGGTGTCTGTACTCTCTTCCCGTGTCTGTAAGGAGACTCTACTCTCTTCCCATGAATGTAAGGAGTCTGTACTCTCTTCCCGTGTCTGTAAGGAGACACCTCTCTTCCCATGTCTGTAAAGAGACTGTACTCTCTTCCCGTGACTGTAAGGTGTCGGTACTCTCCCCCATGACTGTAAGGAGTCTGTACTCTCTTCCCGTGTCTGTAAGGAGACTGTACTCTCTTCCCGTGTCTGTAAGGAGACTGTACTCTCTTCCCCTGTCTGTAAGGAGCTTGTACTCTCTTCCCGTGTCTGTAAGGAGTCTGTAATCTCTTCACGTATCTGTATGGAGGCTGTACTCTCTTCCCGTGCCCTTAAGGAGTCTGTAATCTCTTCCCGTGTCTGTAAGGAGACTGTACTCTCATCCCCTGTCTGTAAGGAGTTTGTACTCTCTTCACGTGTCTGAAAGGAGACTGTATTCTCTTCCCATGTCTGTAAGGTGTCTGTACTCTCTTCCCGTGTCTGTAAGGAGACTCTACTCTCTTCCCATGAAAGTAAGGAGTCTGTACTCTCTTCCCGTGTCTGTAAGGAGACACCTCTCTTCCCAGGTCTGTAAAGAGACTGTACTCTCTTCCCGTGACTGTAAGGTGACTGCACTCTCCCCGCCATGACTGTAAGAAGTCTGTACTCTCCCCCATGACTGTAAGGAGTCTGTACTCTCTTCCCGTGTCTGTAAGGAGACTGTACTCTCTTCCCGTGCCTGTAAGGAGACTGTACTCTCTTCCCCTGTCTGTAAGGAGCTTGTACTCTCTTCCCGTGTCTGTAATGAGACTGTATTCTTTTCCCGTGTGTGTGAGGAGACTGTACGCTCTTCCCGTGCCTGTAAGGAGACT
This sequence comes from Hypanus sabinus, assembly GCF_030144855.1. NCBI lineage: Eukaryota > Metazoa > Chordata > Chondrichthyes > Myliobatiformes > Dasyatidae > Hypanus > Hypanus sabinus. Next base: position 24,908,886 of record NC_082711.1, on the reverse strand, counting down.
GTACTCTTCCCCCCATGACTGTAAGGGTTCTGTACTCTCCACCCGTGTCTGTAAGGAGTCTGCACTCTCTTCCCTTGTCTCTAAGGTGGCTGCACCCTCTTCCCGTGTCGGTAAGGTGTCTCTACTCTCTTCCCGTGTCGGTAAGGAGACTGTACTCTCGTCCTGTGTCTGCAAGTAGTCTGTACTCTCTTCCCGTGTCTGTAAGGAGCCTCCTCTCTTCCCATGTCTGTAAGGAGACTGTACTCTCTTCCTGTGTCTGTAAGGAGACTATACTCTCCCCCCATGACTGTAAGGGTTCTGTAATCTGCCCCCGTGTCTGTAAGGAGTCTGTACTCTCTTCCCGTGACTGTATGGTGACTGTACTCTCCCCCACATGACAGTAAGGTGTCTGTACTCTCCCCCATGACTGTAAGTAGTCTGCACTCACTTCCCGTGTCTGTAAGGAGACTGTACTCTCACCTATGACGCTAAGGGGTCTGTACTCTCTCCCCATGACTGTAAGCTTCTGTACTCTCCCGTCCCCGTGTATGTAAGGAGACGGTACTCTCTTCCCGTGTCTGTAAGGAGACTGTACTCTCTTCCCGTGTCTTTAAGGAGTCTGTACTCTCTTCCCGTGTCTGTCAGGAGACTGTACTCTCTTCCCCTGTCTGTAAGGATCTTGTACTCTCTTCCCGTGCCTGTAAGGAGTCTGTAATCTCTTCCCGTGTCGGTAAGGAGACTGTACTCTCCCCCCATGACTGTAAGGGGTCTGTACTCTCCCCCCATGACTGTAAGGGGTCTCTACTCTCCCCCATGACAGTAAGGAGTCTCTACTCTCTTCCCGTGTCTGCAAGGAGACTGTAATCTCTTCCTCTGTCTCTAAGGAGTTTGTACTCTCTTCCCGTGTCTGTAAGGAGACTGTACTCTCTTCCCCTGTCTGTTAATAGACTGGACTCTCTTCCCGTGTCAGTAAGGAGACTGTACTCTCTTCCCCTCTGTTAATAGACTGTACTCTCTTCCCGTGTCAGTAAGGAGACTGTACTCTCTTACCGTTTCTGTAAGGAGTCTGTACTCTCTTTCCTTGTCTGTAAGGAGACAATACTCTCTTCCCGTGTCTGTAAGGAGTCTGTACTCTATTCCCCTGTCTATAAGGTGACTGTACTCTCATCTCGTGTCTTTAAGGAGACTCTACTCTCTTCCTGTGTCTGTAAGGAGACTGTACTCACACCCCATGACTGTAAGGGTTCTTTACTCTTCCCCCGTGTCTGTAAGTAGTCTGAACTCTCTTCCCGGGTCTGTAAGGAGACTGAACTCTCCGCCCTCCCCATGACTGTAAGGTGTCTGTACTCTCCCCCATGAGTGTAAGGAGTCTGTACTCTCTTCCCGTGTCTGTAAAGAGACTGTACTCTCTTCCCGTGTCTGTAAGGAGTCTGTACTCTCTTCACGTATCTGTATGGAGGCTGTACTCTCTTCCCGTGTCTATAAGGAGTTTGTACTGTCTTCACGTGTCTGTAAGTAGTCTGTACTCTCTTCCCGTGTCTGTAAGGAGACTGAACTCTCCGCCCTCCCCATGACTGTAAGGTGTGTGTACTCTCCCCCATGAGTGTAAGGAGTCTGTACTCTCTTCCCGTGTCTGTAAAGAGACTGTACTCTCTTCCCGTGTCTGTAAGGAGTCTGTACTCTCTTCACGTATCTGTATGGAGGCTGTACTCTCTTCCCTTGTCTGTAAGGAGTCTGCACTCTATTCTCTTGTCTATAAGGAGACTGTCCTCTCACCCCGTGTCTTTAAGGAGATTGTACTCTCTTCCTGTGTCTGTAAGGAGACTGTAATCACACCCCATGACTGTAAGGGTTCTTTACACTTCCCCCGTGTCTGTAAGTAGTCTGAACTCTCTTCCCGGGTCTGTAAGGAGACTGAACTCTCCGCCCACCCCATGACTGTAAGGTGTCTGTACTCTCCCCCATGAGTGTAAGGAGTCTGTACTCTCTTCCCGTGTCTGTAAAGAGACTGTACTCTCTTCCCGTGTCTATAAGGAGTTTGTACTCTCTTCCCGTGTCTGTAAGGAGTCTGTACTCTCTCCCCGTGTCTGTAAGGAGACTGTACTCTTTTCCCGTGTGTGTGAGGAGACTGTACTCTCTTCCCGTGCCTGTAAGGAGACTGTACTCTTCCCCCCATGACTGTAAGGGTTCTGTACTCTCCACCCGTGTCTGTAAGGTGTCTGCACCCTCTTCCCGTGTCTCTAAGGTGGCTGCACTCTCTTCCCGTGTCTGTAAGGAGACTGTACTCTCTTCCCCTGTCTGTTAATAGACTGGACTCTCTTCCCGTGTCAGTAAGGAGACTGTACTCTCTTCCCCTCTGTTAATAGACTGTACTCTCTTCCCGTGTCAGTAAGGAGACTGTACTCTCTTCCCGTGTCTGTAAGGAGACTGTACTCTCTTCCCCTGTCTGTTAATAGACTGGACTCTCTTCCCGTGTCAGTAAGGAGACTGTACTCTCTTCCCCTCTGTTAATAGACTGTACTCTCTTCCCGTGTCAGTAAGGAGACTGTACTCTCTTACCGTTTCTGTAAGGAGTCTGTACTCTCTTTCCTTGTCTGTAAGGAGACAATACTCTCTTCCCGTGTCTGTAAGGAGTCTGTACTCTATTCCCCTGTCTATAAGGTGACTGTACTCTCATCTCGTGTCTTTAAGGAGACTCTACTCTCTTCCTGTGTCTGTAAGGAGACTGTACTCACACCCCATGACTGTAAGGGTTCTTTACTCTTCCCCCGTGTCTGTAAGTAGTCTGAACTCTCTTCCCGGGTCTGTAAGGAGACTGAACTCTCCGCCCTCCCCATGACTGTAAGGTGTCTGTACTCTCCCCCATGAGTGTAAGGAGTCTGTACTCTCTTCCCGTGTCTGTAAAGAGACTGTACTCTCTTCCCGTGTCTGTAAGGAGTCTGTACTCTCTTCACGTATCTGTATGGAGGCTGTACTCTCTTCCCGTGTCTATAAGGAGTTTGTACTGTCTTCACGTGTCTGTAAGTAGTCTGTACTCTCTTCCCGTGTCTGTAAGGAGACTGAACTCTCCGCCCTCCCCATGACTGTAAGGTGTGTGTACTCTCCCCCATGAGTGTAAGGAGTCTGTACTCTCTTCCCGTGTCTGTAAAGAGACTGTACTCTCTTCCCGTGTCTGTAAGGAGTCTGTACTCTCTTCACGTATCTGTATGGAGGCTGTACTCTCTTCCCTTGTCTGTAAGGAGTCTGCACTCTATTCTCTTGTCTATAAGGAGACTGTCCTCTCACCCCGTGTCTTTAAGGAGATTGTACTCTCTTCCTGTGTCTGTAAGGAGACTGTAATCACACCCCATGACTGTAAGGGTTCTTTACACTTCCCCCGTGTCTGTAAGTAGTCTGAACTCTCTTCCCGGGTCTGTAAGGAGACTGAACTCTCCGCCCACCCCATGACTGTAAGGTGTCTGTACTCTCCCCCATGAGTGTAAGGAGTCTGTACTCTCTTCCCGTGTCTGTAAAGAGACTGTACTCTCTTCCCGTGTCTATAAGGAGTTTGTACTCTCTTCCCGTGTCTGTAAGGAGTCTGTACTCTCTCCCCGTGTCTGTAAGGAGACTGTACTCTTTTCCCGTGTGTGTGAGGAGACTGTACTCTCTTCCCGTGCCTGTAAGGAGACTGTACTCTTCCCCCCATGACTGTAAGGGTTCTGTACTCTCCACCCGTGTCTGTAAGGTGTCTGCACCCTCTTCCCGTGTCTCTAAGGTGGCTGCACTCTCTTCCCGTGTCTGTAAGGAGACTGTACTCTCTTCCCCTGTCTGTTAATAGACTGGACTCTCTTCCCGTGTCAGTAAGGAGACTGTACTCTCTTCCCCTCTGTTAATAGACTGTACTCTCTTCCCGTGTCAGTAAGGAGACTGTACTCTCTTCCCGTGTCTGTAAGGAGACTGTACTCTCTTCCCCTGTCTGTTAATAGACTGGACTCTCTTCCCGTGTCAGTAAGGAGACTGTACTCTCTTCCCCTCTGTTAATAGACTGTACTCTCTTCCCGTGTCAGTAAGGAGACTGTACTCTCTTACCGTTTCTGTAAGGAGTCTGTACTCTCTTTCCTTGTCTGTAAGGAGACAATACTCTCTTCCCGTGTCTGTAAGGAGTCTGTACTCTATTCCCTTGTCTATAAGGTGACTGTACTCTCATCCCGTGTCTTTAAGGAGACTCTACTCTCTTCCTGTGTCTGTAAGGAGACTGTACGCACACCCCATGACTGTAAGGGTTCTTTACTCTTCCCCCGTGTCTGTAAGTAGTCTGAACTCTCTTCCCGGGTCTGTAAGGAGACTGAACTCTCCGCCCTCCCCATGACTGTAAGGTGTCTGTACTCTCCCCCATGAGTGTAAGGAGTCTGTACTCTCTTCCCGTGTCTGTAAAGAGACTGTACTCTCTTCCCGTGTCTGTAAGGAGTCTGTACTCTCTTCACGTATCTGTATGGAGGCTGTACTCTCTTCCCGTGCCCTTAAGGAGTCTGTGTTCTCTTCCCGTGTCTGTAAGGAGACTGTACTCTCTTCCCCTGCCTGTAAGGAGTTTGTACTCTCTTCACGTGTCTGAAAGGAGACTGTATTCTCTTCCCATGTCTGTAAGGTGTCTGTACTCTCTTCCCGTGTCTGTAAGGAGACTCTACTCTCTTCCCATGAATGTAAGGAGTCTGTACTCTCTTCCCGAGTCTGTAAGGAGACAACTCTCTTCCCATGTCTGTAAAGAGACTGTACTCTCTTCCCGTGACTGTAAGGTGACTGTACTCTCCCCGCCATGACTGTAAGAAGTCTGAACTCTCCCCCATGACTGTAAGGTGTCTGTACTCTCCCCCATGAGTGTAAGGAGTCTGTACTCTCTTCCCGTGTCTGTAAAGAGACTGTACTCTCTTCCCGTGTCTGTAAGGAGTCTGTACTCTCTTCACGTATCTGTATGGAGGCTGTACTCTCTTCCCGTGCCCTTAAGGAGTCTGTGTTCTCTTCCCGTGTCTGTAAGGAGACTGTACTCTCTTCCCCTGCCTGTAAGGAGTTTGTACTCTCTTCACGTGTCTGAAAGGAGACTGTATTCTCTTCCCATGTCTGTAAGGTGTCTGTACTCTCTTCCCGTGTCTGTAAGGAGACTCTACTCTCTTCCCATGAATGTAAGGAGTCTGTACTCTCTTCCCGAGTCTGTAAGGAGACAACTCTCTTCCCATGTCTGTAAAGAGACTGTACTCTCTTCCCGTGACTGTAAGGTGACTGTACTCTCCCCGCCATGACTGTAAGAAGTCTGAACTCTCCCCCATGACTGTAAGGAGTCTGTACTCTCTTCCCGTGTCTGTAAGGAGACTGTACTCTCTTCCCGTGTCTGTAAGGAGACTGTACTCTCTTCCCCTGTCTGTAAGGAGCTTGTACTCTCTTCCGCGTGTCTGTAAGGAGACTGTACTCTTTTCCCGTGTGTGTGAGGAGACTGTACGCTCTTCCCGTGCCTGTAAGGAGACTGTACTCTTCCCCCCATGACTGTAAGGGTTCTGTACTCTCCACCCGTGTCTGTAAGGAGTCTGCACTCTCTTCCCTTGTCTCTGAGGTGGCTGCACCCTCTTCCCGTGTCTGTAAGGAGACTGTACTCTCTTCCCGTGTCGGTAAGGTGTCTCTACTCTCTTCCCGTGTCGGCAAGGAGACTGTTCTCTCGTCCTGTGTCTGTAAGTAGTCTGTACTCTCTTCCCGTGTCTGTAAGGAGCCTCCTCTCTTCCCATGTCTGTAAGGAGACTGTACTCTCTTCCTGTGTCTGTAAGGAGACTGTACTCTCCCCCCATGACTGTAAGGGTTCTGTAATCTGCCCCCGTGCCTGTAAGGAGTCTGTACTCTCTTCCCGTGACTGTATGGTGACTGTACTCTCCCCCGCATGACTGTAAGGTGTCTGTACTCTCCCCCATGACTGTAAGTAGTCTGCACTCACATCCCGTGTCTGTAAGGAGACTCTACTCTCTTCCCGTGTCTATAAGGAGTTTGTGCTGTCTTCACGTGTCTGTAAGTAGTCTGTACTCTCTTCCCGTGTCTGTAAGGAGACTGAACTCTCCGCCCTCCCCATGACTGTAAGGTGTCTGTACTCTCCCCCATGAGTGTAAGGAGTCTGTACTCTCTTTCCGTGTCTGTAAGGAGACAATACTCTCTTCCCGTGTCTGTAAGGAGTCTGTACTCTATTCCCTTGTCTATAAGGTGACTGTACTCTCATCCCGTGTCTTTAAGGAGACTCTACTCTCTTCCTGTGTCTGTAAGGAGACTGTACTCACACCCCATGACTGTAAGGGTTCTTTACTCTTCCCCGTGTCTGTAAGTAGTCTGAACTCTCTTCCCGGGTCTGTAAGGAGACTGAACTCTCCGCCCTCCCCATGACTGTAAGGTGTCTGTACTCTCCCCCATGAGTGTAAGGAGTCTGTACTCTCTTCCGGTGTCTGTAAAGAGACTGTACTCTCTTCCCGTGTCTGTAAGGAGTCTGTACTCTCTTCACGTATCTGTATGGAGGCTGTACTCTCTTCCCGTGTCTATAAGGAGTTTGTACTGTCTTCACGTGTCTGTAAGTAGTCTGTACTCTCTTCCCGTGTCTGTAAGGAGACTGAACTCTCCGCCCTCCCCATGACTGTAAGGTGTGTGTACTCTCCCCCATGAGTGTAAGGAGTCTGTACTCTCTTCCCGTGTCTGTAAAGAGACTGTACTCTCTTCCCGTGTCTGTAAGGAGTCTGTACTCTCTTCACGTATCTGTATGGAGGCTGTACTCTCTTCCCTTGTCTGTAAGGAGTCTGCACTCTATTCTCTTGTCTATAAGGAGACTGTCCTCTCATCCCGTGTCTTTAAGGAGATTGTACTCTCTTCCTGTGTCTGTAAGGAGACTGTAATCACACCCCATGACTGTAAGGGTTCTTTACACTTCCCCCGTGTCTGTAAGTAGTCTGAACTCTCTTCCCGGGTCTGTAAGGAGACTGAACTCTCCGCCCACCCCATGACTGTAAGGTGTCTGTACTCTCCCCCATGAGTGTAAGGAGTCTGTACTCTCTTCCCGTGTCTGTAAAGAGACTGTACTCTCTTCTCGTGTCTATAAGGAGTTTGTACTCTCTTCCCGTGTCTGTAAGGAGTCTGTACTCTCTCCCCGTGTCTGTAAGGAGACTGTACTCTTTTCCCGTGTGTGTGAGGAGACTGTACTCTCTTCCCGTGCCTGTAAGGAGACTGTACTCTTCCCCCCATGACTGTAAGGGTTCTGTACTCTCCACCCGTGTCTGTAAGGTGTCTGCACCCTCTTCCCGTGTCTCTAAGGTGGCTGCACTCTCTTCCCGTGTCTGTAAGGAGACTGTACTCTCTTCCCCTGTCTGTTAATAGACTGGACTCTCTTCCCGTGCCAGTAAGGGGACTGTACTCTCTTCCCCTCTGTTAATAGACTGTACTCTCTTCCCGTGTCAGTAAGGAGACTGTACTCTCTTCCCGTGTCTGTAAGGAGACTGTACTCTCTTCCCCTGTCTGTTAATAGACTGGACTCTCTTCCCGTGTCAGTAAGGAGACTGTACTCTCTTCCCCTCTGTTAATAGACTGTACTCTCTTCCCGTGTCAGTAAGGAGACTGTACTCTCTTACCGTTTCTGTAAGGAGTCTGTACTCTCTTTCCTTGTCTGTAAGGAGACAATACTCTCTTCCCGTGTCTGTAAGGAGTCTGTACTCTATTCCCTTGTCTATAAGGTGACTGTACTCTCATCCCGTGTCTTTAAGGAGACTCTACTCTCTTCCTGTGTCTGTAAGGAGACTGTACGCACACCCCATGACTGTAAGGGTTCTTTACTCTTCCCCCGTGTCTGTAAGTAGTCTGAACTCTCTTCCCGGGTCTGTAAGGAGACTGAACTCTCCGCCCTCCCCATGACTGTAAGGTGTCTGTACTCTCCCCCATGAGTGTAAGGAGTCTGTACTCTCTTCCCGTGTCTGTAAAGAGACTGTACTCTCTTCCCGTGTCTGTAAGGAGTCTGTACTCTCTTCACGTATCTGTATGGAGGCTGTACTCTCTTCCCGTGCCCTTAAGGAGTCTGTGTTCTCTTCCCGTGTCTGTAAGGAGACTGTACTCTCTTCCCCTGCCTGTAAGGAGTTTGTACTCTCTTCACGTGTCTGAAAGGAGACTGTATTCTCTTCCCATGTCTGTAAGGTGTCTGTACTCTCTTCCCGTGTCTGTAAGGAGACTCTACTCTCTTCCCATGAATGTAAGGAGTCTGTACTCTCTTCCCGAGTCTGTAAGGAGACAACTCTCTTCCCATGTCTGTAAAGAGACTGTACTCTCTTCCCGTGACTGTAAGGTGACTGTACTCTCCCCGCCATGACTGTAAGAAGTCTGAACTCTCCCCCATGACTGTAAGGAGTCTGTACTCTCTTCCCGTGTCTGTAAGGAGACTGTACTCTCTTCCCGTGTCTGTAAGGAGACTGTACTCTCTTCCCCTGTCTGTAAGGAGCTTGTACTCTCTTCCGCGTGTCTGTAAGGAGACTGTACTCTTTTCCCGTGTGTGTGAGGAGACTGTACGCTCTTCCCGTGCCTGTAAGGAGACTGTACTCTTCCCCCCATGACTGTAAGGGTTCTGTACTCTCCACCCGTGTCTGTAAGGAGTCTGCACTCTCTTCCCTTGTCTCTGAGGTGGCTGCACCCTCTTCCCGTGTCTGTAAGGAGACTGTACTCTCTTCCCGTGTCGGTAAGGTGTCTCTACTCTCTTCCCGTGTCGGCAAGGAGACTGTTCTCTCGTCCTGTGTCTGTAAGTAGTCTGTACTCTCTTCCCGTGTCTGTAAGGAGCCTCCTCTCTTCCCATGTCTGTAAGGAGACTGTACTCTCTTCCTGTGTCTGTAAGGAGACTGTACTCTCCCCCCATGACTGTAAGGGTTCTGTAATCTGCCCCCGTGCCTGTAAGGAGTCTGTACTCTCTTCCCGTGACTGTATGGTGACTGTACTCTCCCCCGCATGACTGTAAGGTGTCTGTACTCTCCCCCATGACTGTAAGTAGTCTGCACTCACTTCCCGTGTCTGTAAGGAGACTCTACTCTCTTCCCGTGTCTATAAGGAGTTTGTGCTGTCTTCACGTGTCTGTAAGTAGTCTGTACTCTCTTCCCGTGTCTGTAAGGAGACTGAACTCTCCGCCCTCCCCATGACTGTAAGGTGTCTGTACTCTCCCCCATGAGTGTAAGGAGTCTGTACTCTCTTTCCGTGTCTGTAAGGAGACAATACTCTCTTCCCGTGTCTGTAAGGAGTCTGTACTCTATTCCCTTGTCTATAAGGTGACTGTACTCTCATCCCGTGTCTTTAAGGAGACTCTACTCTCTTCCTGTGTCTGTAAGGAGACTGTACTCACACCCCATGACTGTAAGGGTTCTTTACTCTTCCCCGTGTCTGTAAGTAGTCTGAACTCTCTTCCCGGGTCTGTAAGGAGACTGAACTCTCCGCCCTCCCCATGACTGTAAGGTGTCTGTACTCTCCCCCATGAGTGTAAGGAGTCTGTACTCTCTTCCGGTGTCTGTAAAGAGACTGTACTCTCTTCCCGTGTCTGTAAGGAGTCTGTACTCTCTTCACGTATCTGTATGGAGGCTGTACTCTCTTCCCGTGTCTATAAGGAGTTTGTACTGTCTTCACGTGTCTGTAAGTAGTCTGTACTCTCTTCCCGTGTCTGTAAGGAGACTGAACTCTCCGCCCTCCCCATGACTGTAAGGTGTGTGTACTCTCCCCCATGAGTGTAAGGAGTCTGTACTCTCTTCCCGTGTCTGTAAAGAGACTGTACTCTCTTCCCGTGTCTGTAAGGAGTCTGTACTCTCTTCACGTATCTGTATGGAGGCTGTACTCTCTTCCCGTGCCCTTAAGGAGTCTGTAATCTCTTCCCGTGTCTGTAAGGAGACTGTACTCTCTTCCCCTGTCTGTAAGGAGTTTGTACTCTCTTCACGTGTCTGAAAGGAGACTGTATTCTCTTCCCATGTCTGTAAGGTGTCTGTACTCTCTTCCCGTGTCTGTAAGGAGACTCTACTCTCTTCCCATGAATGTAAGGAGTCTGTACTCTCTTCCCGAGTCTGTAAGGAGACACCTCTCTTCCCATGTCTGTAAAGAGACTGTACTCTCTTCCCGTGACTGTAAGGTGACTGTACTCTCCCCGCCATGACTGTATGAAGTCTGTACTCTCCCCCATGACTGTAAGGAATCTGTATTCTCTTCCCGTGTCTGTAAGGAGACTGTACTCTCTTCCCTGTCTGTAAGGAGACTGTACTCTCTTCCCGTGTCTGTAAGGAGACTGTATTCTTTTCCCGTGTGTGTGAGGAGACTGTACGCTCTTCCCGTGCCTGTAAGGAGACTGTACTCTTCCCCCCATGACTGTAAGGGTTCTGTACTCTCCACCCGTGTCTGTAAGGAGTCTGCACTCTCTTCCCTTGTCTCTAAGGTGGCTGCACCCTCTTCCCGTGTCGGTAAGGTATCTCTACTCTCTTCCCGTGTCGGTAAGGAGACTGTACTCTCGTCCTGTGTCTGCAAGTAGGCTGTACTCTCTTCCCGTGTCTGTAAGGAGCCTCCTCTCTTCCCATGTCTGTAAGGAGACTGTACTCTCTTCCTGTGTCTGTAAGGAGACTGTACTCTTTTTTCCGTGTGTGTGAGGAGACTGTACGCTCTTCCTGTGCCTGTAAGGAGACTGTACTCTTCCCCCCATGACTGTAAGGGTTCTGTACTCTCCACCCGTGTCTGTAAAGAGTCTGCACTCTCTTCCCTTGTCTCTAAGGTGGCTGCACCTTCTTCCCGTGTCTGTAAGGAGACTGTACTCTCTTCCCGTGTAGGTAAGGTGTCTCTACACTCTTCCCGTGTCGGTAAGGAGACTGTACTCTCGTCCTGTGTCTCTAAGTAGTCTGTACTCTCTTCCCGTGTCTGTAAGGAGCCTCCTCTCTTCCCATGTCTGTAAGGAGACTGTACTCTCTTCCTGTGTCTGTAAGGAGACTGTACTCTCCCCCCATGACTGTAAGGATTCTGTAATCTGCCCCCGTGTCTGTAAGGAGTCTGTACTCTCTTCCCGTGACTGTATGGTGACTGTACTCTCCCCCACATGACTGTAAGGTGTCTGTACTCTCCCCCATGACTGTAAGTAGTCTGCACTCACTTCCCGTGTCTGTAAGGAGACTGTACTCTCTTCCCGTGTCTATAAGGAGTTTGTACTGTCTTCACGTGTCTGTAAGTAGTCTTTACTCTCTTCCCGTGCCTGTAAGGAGACTGTACTCTCACCTATGACTCTAAGGGGTCTGTACTCTCTCCCCATGACTGTAAGCTTCTGTACTCTCCCGTCCCCGTGTATGTAAGGAGACTGTACTCTCTTCCCGTGTCTGTAAGGAGCCTGTACTCTCCTTCCGTGTCTGTAAGGAGACTGTACTCTCTTCCCGTGTCTGTAAGTAGTCTGAACTCTCTTCCCGGGTCTGTAAGGAGACTGAACTCTCCGCCCATCCCATGACTGTAAGGTGTCTGCACTCTCCCCCATGAGTGTAAGGAGACTGTACTCTATTCCCCTGTCTGTAAGGAGCTTGTACTCTCTTCCCGTGCCTGTAAGGAGTCTGTAATCTCTTCCCGTGTCGGTAAGGAGACTGTACTCTCCCCCCATGACTGTAAGGGGTCTCTACTCTCCCCCATGACAGTAAGGAGTCTCTACTCTCTTCCCGTGTCTGCAAGGAGACTGTAATCTCTTCCTCTCTCTCTAAGGAGTTTGTACTCTCTTCCCGTGTCTGTAAGGAGACTGTACTCTCTTCCCGTGTCTGTAAGGAGACTGCTCTCCCCCCATGACTGTAAGGGTTCTGTACTCTCCCCCCGTGTCTGTAAGGAGTCTGTACTCTCTTCCCTTATCTGTAAGGAGACTGTACTCTCCCGGCATGACTCTAAGGGGTCTGTACTCTCGCCCCATGACTGTAAGCTTCTGTACTCTCTTCCCCTGTCTGTAAGGACTCTGTGCTCTCTTCCCCTGTCTGTAAGGAGCCTCCTCTCTTCCCATGTCTGTAAGTAGTCTGTACTCTCTTCCCGTGTCTGTAAGGAGCCTCCTCTCTTCCCATGTCTGTAAGGAGACTGTACTCTCTTCCTGTGTCTGTAAGGAGACTATACTCTCCCCCCATGACTGTAAGGGTTCTGTAATCTGCCCCCGTGTCTGTAAGGAGTCTGTACTCTCTTCCCGTGACTGTATGGTGACTGTACTCTCCCCCACATGACTGTAAGGTGTCTGTACTCTCCCCCATGACTGTAAGTAGTCTGCACTCACTTCCCGTGTCTGTAAGGAGACTGTACTCTCACCTATGACTCTAAGGGGTCTGTACTCTCTTCCACTGTCTGTAAGGAGACGGTACTCTCTTCCCGTGTCTGTAAGTAGTCTGTACTCTCTTCCCGTGTCTGTAAGGAGACTGAACTCTCCGCCCTCCCCATGACTGTAAGGTGTCTGTACTCTCCCCCATGAGTGTAAGGAGTCTGTACTCTCTCCCCATGACTGTAAGCTTCTGTACTCTCCCGTCCCCGTGTATGTAAGGAGAAGGTACTCTCTTCCCGTGTCTGTAAGGAGACTGTACTCTCTTCCCGTGTCTTTAAGGAGTCTGTACTCTCTTCCCGTGTCTGTCAGGAGACTGTACTCTCTTCCCCTGTCTATAAGGATCTTGTACTCTCTTCCCGTGCCTGTAATGAGTCTGTAATCTCTTCCCGTGTCGGTAAGGAGACTGTACTCTCCCCCCATGACTGTAAGGGGTCTGTACTCTCCCCCCATGACTGTAAGGGGTCTCTACCCTCCCCCATGACAGTAAGGAGTCTCTACTCTCTTCCCGTGTCTGCAAGGAGACTGTAATCTCTTCCTCTGTCTCTAAGGAGTTTGTACTCTCTTCCCGTGTCTGTAAGGAGACTGTACTCTCTTCCCCTGTCTGTTAATAGACTGTACTCTCTTCCCCTGTCTGTTAATAGACTGGACTCTCTTCCCGTGTCAGTAAGGAGACTGTACTCTCTTCCCCTCTGTTAATAGACTGTACACTCTTCCCGTGTCAGTAAGGAGACTGTACTCTCTTACCGTTTCTGTAAGGAGTCTGTACTCTCTTCACGTGTCTGAAAGGAGACTGTATTCTCTTCCCATTTCTGTAAGGTGTCTGTACTCTCTTCCCGTGTCAGTAAGGAGACTCTACTCTCTTCCCATGAATGTAAGGAGTCTGTACTCTCTTCCCGTGTCTGTAAGGAGACACCTCTCTTCCCACGTCTGTAAAGAGACTGTACTCTCTTCCCGTGACTGTAAGGTGACTGTACTCTCCCCGCCATGACTGTAAGAAGTCTGTACTCTCCCCCATGACTGTAAGGAGTCTGTACTCTCTTCCCGTGTCTGTAAGGAGACTGTACTCTCTTCCCGTGTCTGTAAGGAGACTGTACTCTCTTCCCCTGTCTGTAAGGACTTGTACTCTCTTCCCGTGTCTGTAAGGAGACTGTATTCTTTTCCCGTGTGTGTGAGGAGACTGTACGCTCTTCCCGTGCCTGTAAGGAGACTGTACTCTTCCCCCCATGACTGTAAGGGTTCTGTACTCTCCACCCGTGTCTGTAAGGAGTCTGCACTCTCTTCCCTTGTCTCTAAGGTGGCTGCACCCTCTTCCCGTGTCGGTAAGGTATCTCTACTCTCTTCCCGTGTCGGTAAGGAGACTGTACTCTCGTCCTGTGTCTGCAAGTAGGCTGTACTCTCTTCCCGTGTCTGTAAGGAGCCTCCTCTCTTCCCATGTCTGTAAGGAGACTGTACTCTCTTCCTGTGTCTGTAAGGAGACTGTACTCTTTTTTCCGTGTGTGTGAGGAGACTGTACGCTCTTCCTGTGCCTGTAAGGAGACTGTACTCTTCCCCCCATGACTGTAAGGGTTCTGTACTCTCCACCCGTGTCTGTAAGGAGTCTGCACTCTCTTCCCTTGTCTCTAAGGTGGCTGCACCTTCTTCCCGTGTCTGTAAGGAGACTGTACTCTCTTCCCGTGTAGGTAAGGTGTCTCTACACTCTTCCCGTGTCGGTAAGGAGACTGTACTCTCGTCCTGTGTCTCTAAGTAGTCTGTACTCTCTTCCCGTGTCTGTAAGGAGCCTCCTCTCTTCCCATGTCTGTAAGGAGACTGTACTCTCTTCCTGTGTCTGTAAGGAGACTGTACTCTCCCCCCATGACTGTAAGGATTCTGTAATCTGCCCCCGTGTCTGTAAGGAGTCTGTACTCTCTTCCCGTGACTGTATGGTGACTGTACTCTCCCCCACATGACTGTAAGGTGTCTGTACTCTCCCCCATGACTGTAAGTAGTCTGCACTCACTTCCCGTGTCTGTAAGGAGACTGTACTCTCTTCCCGTGTCTATAAGGAGTTTGTACTGTCTTCACGTGTCTGTAAGTAGTCTTTACTCTCTTCCCGTGCCTGTAAGGAGACTGTACTCTCACCTATGACTCTAAGGGGTCTGTACTCTCTCCCCATGACTGTAAGCTTCTGTACTCTCCCGTCCCCGTGTATGTAAGGAGACTGTACTCTCTTCCCGTGTCTGTAAGGAGCCTGTACTCTCCTTCCGTGTCTGTAAGGAGACTGTACTCTCTTCCCGTGTCTGTAAGTAGTCTGAACTCTCTTCCCGGGTCTGTAAGGAGACTGAACTCTCCGCCCATCCCATGACTGTAAGGTGTCTGCACTCTCCCCCATGAGTGTAAGGAGACTGTACTCTATTCCCCTGTCTGTAAGGAGCTTGTACTCTCTTCCCGTGCCTGTAAGGAGTCTGTAATCTCTTCCCGTGTCGGTAAGGAGACTGTACTCTCCCCCCATGACTGTAAGGGGTCTCTACTCTCCCCCATGACAGTAAGGAGTCTCTACTCTCTTCCCGTGTCTGCAAGGAGACTGTAATCTCTTCCTCTCTCTCTAAGGAGTTTGTACTCTCTTCCCGTGTCTGTAAGGAGACTGTACTCTCTTCCCGTGTCTGTAAGGAGACTGCTCTCCCCCCATGACTGTAAGGGTTCTGTACTCTCCCCCCGTGTCTGTAAGGAGTCTGTACTCTCTTCCCTTATCTGTAAGGAGACTGTACTCTCCCGGCATGACTCTAAGGGGTCTGTACTCTCGCCCCATGACTGTAAGCTTCTGTACTCTCTTCCCCTGTCTGTAAGGACTCTGTGCTCTCTTCCCCTGTCTGTAAGGAGCCTCCTCTCTTCCCATGTCTGTAAGTAGTCTGTACTCTCTTCCCGTGTCTGTAAGGAGCCTCCTCTCTTCCCATGTCTGTAAGGAGACTGTACTCTCTTCCTGTGTCTGTAAGGAGACTATACTCTCCCCCCATGACTGTAAGGGTTCTGTAATCTGCCCCCGTGTCTGTAAGGAGTCTGTACTCTCTTCCCGTGACTGTATGGTGACTGTACTCTCCCCCACATGACTGTAAGGTGTCTGTACTCTCCCCCATGACTGTAAGTAGTCTGCACTCACTTCCCGTGTCTGTAAGGAGACTGTACTCTCACCTATGACTCTAAGGGGTCTGTACTCTCTTCCACTGTCTGTAAGGAGACGGTACTCTCTTCCCGTGTCTGTAAGTAGTCTGTACTCTCTTCCCGTGTCTGTAAGGAGACTGAACTCTCCGCCCTCCCCATGACTGTAAGGTGTCTGTACTCTCCCCCATGAGTGTAAGGAGTCTGTACTCTCTCCCCATGACTGTAAGCTTCTGTACTCTCCCGTCCCCGTGTATGTAAGGAGAAGGTACTCTCTTCCCGTGTCTGTAAGGAGACTGTACTCTCTTCCCGTGTCTTTAAGGAGTCTGTACTCTCTTCCCGTGTCTGTCAGGAGACTGTACTCTCTTCCCCTGTCTGTAAGGATCTTGTACTCTCTTCCCGTGCCTGTAATGAGTCTGTAATCTCTTCCCGTGTCGGTAAGGAGACTGTACTCTCCCCCCATGACTGTAAGGGGTCTGTACTCTCCCCCCATGACTGTAAGGGGTCTCTACTCTCCCCCATGACAGTAAGGAGTCTCTACTCTCTTCCCGTGTCTGCAAGGAGACTGTAATCTCTTCCTCTGTCTCTAAGGAGTTTGTACTCTCTTCCCGTGTCTGTAAGGAGACTGTACTCTCTTCCCCTGTCTGTTAATAGACTGTACTCTCTTCCCCTGTCTGTTAATAGACTGGACTCTCTTCCCGTGTCAGTAAGGAGACTGTACTCTCTTCCCCTCTGTTAATAGACTGTACACTCTTCCCGTGTCAGTAAGGAGACTGTACTCTCTTACCGTTTCTGTAAGGAGTCTGTACTCTCTTTCCTTGTCTGTAAGGAGACAATACTCTCTTCCCGTGTCTGTAAGGAGTCTGTACTCTATTCCCTTGTCTATAAGGTGACTGTACTCTCATCCCGTGTCTTTAAGGAGACTCTACTCTCTTCCTGTGTCTGTAAGGAGACTGTACTCTCTTCACGTATCTGTATGGAGGCTGTACTCTCTTCCCGTGCCCTTAAGGAGTCTGTAATCTCTTCCCGTGTCTGTAAGGAGACTGTACTCTCTTCCCCTGTCTGTAAGGAGTTTGTACTCTCTTCACGTGTCTGAAAGGAGACTGTATTCTCTTCCCATGTCTGTAAGGTGTCTGTACTCTCTTCCCGTGTCTGTAAGGAGACTCTACTCTCTTCCCCTGAATGTAAGGAGTCTGTACTCTCTTCCCGTGTCTGTAAGGAGACACCTCTCTTCGCATGTCTGTAAAGAGACAGTACTCTCTTCCCGTGACTGTAAGGTGACTGTACTCTCCCCGCCATGCCTGAAAGAAGTCTGTACTCTCCCCCATGACTGTAAGGAGACTGTACTCTCTTCCCCTGTCTGTAAGGAGCTTGTACTCTCTTCCCGTGTCTGTAAGGAGTCTGTAATCTCTTCACGTATCTGTATGGAGGCTGTACTCTCTTCCCGTGCCCTTAAGGAGTCTGTAATCTCTTCCCGTGTCTGTAAGGAGACTGTACTGTCTTCCCCTGTCTGTAAGGAGTTTGTACTCTCTTCACGTGTCTGAAAGGAGACTGTATTCTCTTCCCATGTCTGTAAGGTGTCTGTACTCTCTTCCCGTGTCTGTAAGGAGACTCTACTCTCTTCCCATGAATGTAAGGAGTCTGTACTCTCTTCCCGTGTCTGTAAGGAGACACCTCTCTTCGCATGTCTGTAAAGAGACTGTACTCTCTTCCCGTGACTGTAAGGTGACTGTACTCTCCCCGCCATGACTGTAAGAAGTCTGTACTCTCCCCCATGACTGTAAGGAGTCTGTACTCTCTTCCCGTGTCTGTAAGGAGACTGTACTCTCTTCCCGTGTCTGTAAGGAGACTGTACTCTCTTCCCCTGTCTGTAAGGAGCTTGTACTCTCGTCCCGTGTCTGTAAGGAGACTGTACTCTTTTCCCGTGTGTGTGAGGAGACTGTACGCTCTTCCCGTGCCTGTAAGGAGACTGTACTCTTCCCCCCATGACTGTAAGGGTTCTGTACTCTCCACCCGTGTCTGTAAGGAGTCTGCACTCTCTTCCCTTGTCTCTAAGGTGGCTGCACCCTCTTCCCGTGTCTGTAAGGAGACTGTACTCTCTTACCGTGACGGTAAGGTGTCTCTACTCTCTTCCCGTGTCGGTAAGGAGACTGTACTCTCGTCCTGTGTCTGTAAGTAGTCTGTACTCTCTTCCCGTGTCTGTAAGGAGCCTCCTCTCTTCCCATGTCTGTAAGGAGACTGTACTCTCTTCCTGTGTCTGTAAGGAGACTGTACTCTTTTCCCGTGTGTGTGAGGAGACTGTACGCTCTTCCCGTGCCTGTAAGGAGACTGTACTCTTCCCCCCATGACTGTAAGGGTTCTGTACTCTCCACCCGTGTCTGTAAGGAGTCTGCACTCTCTTCCCTTGTCTCTAAGGTGGCTGCACCCTCTTCCCGTGTCTGTAAGGAGACTGTACTCTTTTCCCGTGTAGGTAAGGTGTCTCTACTCTCTTCCCGTGTCGGTAAGGAGACTGTACTCTCGTCCTGTGTCTGTAAGTAGTCTGTACTCTCTTCCCGTGTCTGTAAGGAGCCTCCTCTCTTCCCATGTCTGTAAGGAGACTGTACTCTCTTCCTGTGTCTGTAAGGAGACTGTACTCTCCCCCCATGACTGTAAGGGTTCCGTAATCTGCCCCCGTGTCTGTAAGGAGTCTGTACTCTCTTCCCGTGACTGTATGGTGACTGTACTCTCCCCCACATGACTGTAAGGTGTCTGTACACTCCCCCATGACTGTAAGTAGTCTGCACTCACTTCCCGTGTCTGTAAGGAGACTGTACTCTCTTCCCGTGTCTATAAGGAGTTTGTACTGTCTTCACGTGTCTGTAAGTAGTCTGTACTCTCTTCCCGTGTCTGTAAGGAGACTCAACTCTCCGCCCTCCCCATGAATGTAAGGTTTCTGTACTCTCCCCCATGAGTGTAAGCAGTCTGTACTCTCTTCCCGTGTCTGTAAGGAGACTCTACTCTCTTCCCATGAATGTAGGGAGTCTGTACTCTCTTCCCGTGTCTGTAAGGAGACAGTACTCTCTTCCCGTGTCTGCAAGGAGACTGTAATCTCTTCCTCTGTCTCTAAGGAGTTTGTACTCTCTTCCCGTGTCTGTAAGGAGACTGTACTCTCTTCCCGTGTCTGTAAGGAGACTGCTCTCCCCCCATGACTGTAAGGGTTCTGTACTCTCCCCCCGTGTCTGTAAGGAGTCTGTACTCTCTTCCCTTGTCTGTAAGGAGACTGTACTCTCCCGGCAAGACTCTAAGGGGTCTGTACTCTCGCCCCATGACTGTAAGCTTCTGTACTCTCTTCCCCTGTCTGTAAGGACTCTGTGCTCTCTTCCCCTGTCTGTAAGGAGCCTCCTCTCTTCCCATGTCTGTAAGTAGTCTGTACTCTCTTCCCGTGTCTGTAAGGAGCCTCCTCTCTTCCCATGTCTGTAAGGAGACTGTACTCTCTTCCTGTGTCTGTAAGGAGACTATACTCTCCCCCCATGACTGTAAGGGTTCTGTAATCTGCCCCCGTGTCTGTAAGGAGTCTGTACTCTCTTCCCGTGACTGTATGGTGACTGTACTCTCCCCCACATGACTGTAAGGTGTCTGTACTCTCCCCCATGACTGTAAGTAGTCTGCACTCTCTTCCCGTGTCTGTAAGGAGACTGTACTCTCACCTATGACTCTAAGGGGTCTGTACTCTCTCCCCATGGCTGTAAGCTTCTGTACTCTCCCGTCCCCGTGTATGTAAGGAGACGGTACTCTCTTCCCGTGTCTGTAAGTAGTCTGTCCTCTCTTCCCGTGTCTGTAAGGAGACTGAACTCTCCCCCCTCCCCATGACTGTAAGGTGTCTGTACTCTCCCCCATGAGTGTAAGGAGTCTGTACTCTCTCCCCATGACTGTAAGCTTCTGTACTCTCCCGTCCCCGTGTATGTAAGGAGAAGGTATTCTCTTCCCGTGTCTGTAAGGAGACTGTACTCTCTTCCCGTGTCTTTAAGGAGTCTGTACTCTCTTCCCGTGTCTGTCAGGAGACTGTACTCTCTTCCCCTGTCTGTAAGGATCTTGTACTCTCTTCCCGTGCCTGTAAGGAGTCTGTAATCTCTTCCCGTGTCGGTAAGGAGACTGTACTCTCCCCCCATGACTGTAAGGGGTCTGTACTCTCCCCCCATGACTGTAAGGGGTCTCTGCTCTCCCCCATGACAGTAAGGAGTCTCTACTCTCTTCCCATGTCTGCAAGGAGACTGTAATCTCTTCCTCTGTCTCTAAGGAGTTTGTACTCTCTTCCCGTGTCTGTAAGGAGACTCTACTCTCTTCCCCTGTCTGTTAATAGACTGCACTCTCTTCCCCTGTCTGTTAATAGACTGTACACTCTTCCCGTGTCAGTAAGGAGACTGTACTCTCTTACCGTTTCTGTAAGGAGTCTGTACTCTCTTTCCTTGTCTGTAAGGAGACAATGCTCTCTTCCCGTGTCTGTAAGGAGTCTGTACTCTATTCCCTTGTCTATAAGGTGACTGTACTCTCATCCCGTGTCTTTAAGGAGACTCTACTCTCTTCCTGTGTCTGTAAGGAGACTGTACTCACACCCCATGACTGTAAGGGTTCCTTACTCTTCCCCCGTGTCTGTAAGTAGTCTGAACTCTCTTCCCGGGTCTGTAAGGAGACTGAACTCTCCGCCCTCCCCATGACTGTAAGGTGTCTGTACTCTCCCCCATGAGTGTAAGGAGTCTGTACTCTCTTCCCGTGTCTGTAAAGAGACTGTACTCTGTTCCCGTGTCTGTAAGGAGTCTGTACTCTCTTCACATATCTGTATGGAGGCTGTACTCTCTTCCCGTGACCTTAAGGAGTCTGTAATCTCTTCCCGTGTCTGTAAGGAGTTTGTACTCTCTTCACGTGTCTGAAAGGAGACTGTATTCTCTTCCCATGTCTGTAAGGTGTCTGTACTCTCTTCCCGTGTCTGTAAGGAGACTCTACTCTCTTCCCATGAATGTAAGGAGTCTGTACTCTCTTCCCGTGTCTGTAAGGAGACACCTCTCTTCGCATGTCTGTAAAGAGACTGTACTCTCTTCCCGTGACTGTAAGGTGACTGTACTCTCCCCGCCATGCCTGAAAGAAGTCTGTACTCTCCCCCATGACTGTAAGGAGTCTGTACTCTCTTCCCGTGTCTGTAAGGAGACAGTACTCTCTTCCCGTGTCTGTAAGGAGACTGTACTCTCTTCCCCTGTCTGTAAGGTGCTTGTACTCTCTTCCCGTGTCTGTAAGGAGTCTGTAATCTCTTCACGTATCTGTATGGAGGCTGTACTCTCTTCCCGTGCCCTTAAGGAGTCTGTAATCTCTTCCCGTGTCTGTAAGGAGACTGTACTCTCTTCCCCTGTCTGTAAGGAGTTTGTACTCTCTTCACGTGTCTGAAAGGAGACGGTATTCTCTTCCCATGTCTGTAAGGTGTCTGTACTCTCTTCCCGTGTCTGTAAGGAGACTCTACTCTCTTCCCATGAATGTAAGGAGTCTGTACTCTCTTCCCGTGACTGTAAGGTGACTGTACTCTCCCCGCCATGACTGTAAGAAGTCTGTACTCTCCCCCATGACTGTAAGGAGTCTGTACTCTCTTCCCGTGTCTGTAAGGAGACTGTACTCTCTTCCCGTGTCTGTAAGGAGACTGTACTCTCTTCCCCTGTCTGTAAGGAGCTTGTACTCTCGTCCCGTGTCTGTAAGGAGTCTGCACTCTCTTCCCTTGTCTCTAAGGTGGCTGCACCCTCTTCCCGTGTCTGTAAGGAGACTGTACTCTCGTCCTGTGTCTGTAAGTAGTCTGTACTCTCTTCCCGTGTCTGTAAGGAGCCTCCTCTCTTCCCATGTCTGTAAGGAGACTGTACTCTCTTCCCGTGTCTGTAAGGAGACTGTACTCTCTTCCCGTGTCTGTAAGGAGACTGTACTCTTTTCCCGTGTGTGTGAGGGTTCTGTACTCTCCACCCGTATCTGTAAGGAGTCTGCACTCTCTTCCCTTGTCTCTAAGGTGGCTGCACCCTCTTCCCCTGTCTGTAAGGAGACTGTACTCTCTTCCCGTGTAGGTAAGGTGTCTCTACTCTCTTCCCGTGTCGGTAAGGAGACTGTACTCTCGTCCTGTGTCTGTAAGTAGTCTGTACTCTCTTCCCGTGTCTGTAAGGAGCCTCCTCTCTTCCCATGTCTGTAAGGAGACTGTACTCTCTTCCTGTGTCTGTAAGGAGACTGTACTCTCCCACCATGACTGTAAGGGTTCTGTAATCTGCCCCCGTGTCTGTAAGGAGTCTGTACTCTCTTCCCGTGACTGTATGGTGACTGTACTCTCCCCCACATGACTGTAAGGTGTCTGTACACTCCCCCATGACTGTCAGTAGTCTGCACTCACTTCCCGTGTCTGTAAGGAGACTGTACTCTCTTCCCGTGTCTATAAGGAGTTTGTACTGTCTTCACGTGTCTGTAAGTAGTCTGTACTCTCTTCCCGTGTCTGTAAGGAGACTGAACTCTCCGCCCTCCCCATGACTGTAAGGTGTCTGTGCTCTCCCCCATGAGTGTAAGGAGTCTGTACTCTCTTCCCGTGTCTGTAAAGAGACTGTACTCTCTTGCCGTGTCTGTAAGGAGTCTGTACTCTCTTAACGTATCTGTATGGAGGCTGTACTCTCTTCCCGTGCCCTTAAGGAGTCTGTAATCTCTTCCCGTGTCTGTAAGGAGACTGTACTCTCTTCCCCTGTCTGTAAGGAGTTTGTACTCTCTTCACGTGTCTGAAAGGAGACTGTATTCTCTTCCCATGTCTGTAAGGTGTCTGTACTCTCTTCCCGTGTCTGTAAGGAGACACCTCTCTTCCCATGTCTGTAAAGAGACTGTACTCTCTTCCCGTGACTGTAAGGTGACTGTACTCTCCCCGCCATGACTGTAAGGAGGCTGTACTCTTCCCCCCATGACTGTAAGGGTTCTGTATTCTCCACCCGTGTCTGTAAGGAGTCTGCATTCTCTTCCCTTGTCTCTAAGGTGGCTGCACCCTCTTCCCGTGTCTGTAAGGAGACTGTACTCTCTTCCCGTGTCGGTAAGGTGTCTCTACTCTCTTCCCGTGTCGGTAAGGAGACTGTACTCTCGTCCTTTGTCTGTAAGTAGTCTGTACTCTCTTCCTGTGTCTGTAAGGAGACTGTACTCTCCCCCCATGACTGTAAGGGTTCTGTAATCTGCCCCCGTGTCTGTAATGAGTCTGTACTCTCTTCCCGTGACTGTATGGTGACTGTACTCTCCCGCACATGACTGTAAGGTGTCTGTACTCTCCCCCATGACTGTAAGTAGTCTGCACTCACTTCCCGTGTCTGTAAGGAGACTGTACTCTCTTCCCGTGTCTATAAGGAGTTTGTACTGTCTTCACGTGTCTGTAAGTAGTCTTTACTCTCTTCCCGTGCCTGTAAGGAGACTGTACACTCACCTATGACTCTAAGGGGTCTGTACTCTCTCCCCATGACTGTAAGCTTCTGTACTCTCCCGTCCCCGTGTATGTAAGGAGACTGTACTCTCTTCCCGTGTCTGTAAGGAGCCTGTACTCTCTTTCCGTGTCTGTAAGGAGACTGTACTCTCTTCCCGTGTCTGTAAGTAGTCTGAACTCTCTTCCCGGGTCTGTAAGGAGACTGAACTCTCCGCCCATCCCATGACTGTAATGTGTCTGTACTCACCCCCATGAGTGTAAGGAGACTGTACTCTCTTTCCGTGTCTGTCAGGAGACTGTACTCTCTTCCCCTGTCTGTAAGGAGCTTGTACTCTCTTCCCGTGCCTGTAAGGAGTCTGTAATCTCTTCCCGTGTCGGTAAGGAGACTGTACTCTCCCCCCATGACTGTAAGGGGTCTCTACTCTCCCCCATGACAGTAAGGAGTCTCTACTCTCTTCCCGTGTCTGCAAGGAGACTGTAATCTCTTCCTCTGTCTCTAAGGAGTTTGTACTCTCTTCCCGTGTCTGTAAGGAGACTGTACTCTCTTCCCGTGTCTGTAAGGAGACTGCTCTCCCCCCATGACTGTAAGGGTTCTGTACTCTCCCCCCGTGTCTGTAAGGAGTCTGTACTCTCTTCCCTTGTCTGTAAGGAGACTGTACTCTCCCGGCATGACTCTAAGGGGTCTGTACTCTCGCCCCATGACTGTAAGCTTCTGTACTCTCTTCCCCTGTCTGTAAGGACTCTGTGCTCTCTTCCCCTGTCTGTAAGGACTCTGTGCTCTCTTCCCCTGTCTGTTAATAGACTGTACTCTCTTCCCGTGTCAGTAAGGAGACTGTACTCTCTTACCGTTTCTGTAAGGAGTCTGTACTCTCTAACCTTGTCTGTAAGGAGTCTGTCCTCTCTTCCCGTATATGTAAGGAGTCTGTACTGTCTTCCCGTGTCTGTAAGGAGACTGTACTCTCCCCCCATGACTGTAAGGAGTCTGTAATCTCTTCCCGTGTCTGTAAGGAGTCTGTACTCTATTCTCCTGTCTATAAGGAGACAGTACTCTCTTCCCGTGTCTTTAAGGAGACTGTACTCTCTTCCCGTGTCTGTAAGGAGTCTGTCCTCTCTTCCCGTATATGTAAGGAGTCTGTACTGTCTTCCCGTGACTGTAAGGAGACTGTACTCTCCCCCCATGACTGTAAGGAGATTGTACTCTCTTCCCGTGTCTGTAAGGAGGCTACTCTCTTCCCGTGCCTGTAAGGAGTCTGTACTGTCTTACCGTGACTGTAAGGAGACTGTACTCTCCCCCCATGACTGTAAGGAGTCTGTAATCTCTTCCCGTGTCTGTAAGGAGACTGTACTCTCCCCCCATGACTGTAAGGGGTCTATAATCTCCCCCCCTGTCTTTAAGGAGACTGTACTGCCTTTCCGTGTCTGTAAGGAGCCTGTACTCTCTTCCCGTGTCTGTAAGGAGAATGTACTGCCTTCCCGTGCCTTTAAGGAGTCTACTCTCCCACCATGACTGTAAGGGTTCTGTACTCTCCCCCCGTGTCTGTAAAGAGTCTGTACTCTCTTCCCGTGTCTGTAAGGAGACTGTACTCTCCCCCCATGACTCTAAGGGGTCTGTACTCTCGCCACATGACTGTAAGCTTCTGCACTCTCTTCCCCTGTCTGTAAGGACTCTGTGCTCTCTTCCCCTGTCTGTTAATAGACTGTACTCTCTTCCCGTGTCAGTAAGGAGACTGTATTCTCTTACCGTTTCTGTAAGGAGTCTGTACTCTCTTCCCTTGTCTGTAAAGAGACCATACTCTCTTCCCGTGTCTGTCTGTACTCTATTCTCCTGTCTATAAGGAGACAGTACTCTCTTCCCGTGTCTTTAAGGAGACTGTACTCTCTTCCCGTGTCTGTAAGGAGTCTGTCCTCTCTTCCCGTATATGTAAGGAGTCTGTACTGTCTTCCCGTGACTGTAAGGACACTGTACTCTCCCCCCATGACTGTAAGGAGATTGTACTCTCTTCCGGTGTCTGTAAGGAGGCTACTCTCTTCCCGTGCCTGTAAGGAGTCTGTACTGTCTTCCCGTGACTGTAAAGAGACTGTACTCTTCCCCCATGACTGTAAGGAGACTGTACTCTCTTCCCTTTTCTGTAAGGAAACTACTCTCTTCCCGTGCCTGTAAGGAGTCTGTAATCTCTTCCCGTGTCGGTAAGGAGACTGTACTCTCCCCCCATGACTGTAAGGGGTCTCTACTCTCCCCCATGACAGTAAGGAGTCTCTACTCTCTTCCCGTGTCTGCAAGGAGACTGTAATCTCTTCCTCTGTCTCTAAGGAGTTTCTACTCTCTTCCCGTGTCTGTAAGGAGACTGTACTCTCTTCCCGTGTCTGTAAGGAGACTGCTCTCCCCCCATGACTGTAAGGGTTCTGTACTCTCCCCCCGTGTCTGTAAGGAGTCTGTACTCTCTTCCCTTGTCTGTAAGGAGACTGTACTCTCCCGGCATGACTCTAAGGGGTCTGTACTCTCGCCCCATGACTGTAAGCTTCTGTACTCTCTTCCCCTGTCTGTAAGGACTCTGTGCTCTCTTCCCCTGTCTGTAAGGACTCTGTGCTCTCTTCCCCTGTCTGTTAATAGACTGTACTCTCTTCCCGTGTCAGTAAGGAGACTGTACTCTCTTACCGTTTCTGTAAGGAGTCTGTACTCTCTAACCTTGTCTGTAAGGAGTCTGTCCTCTCTTCCCGTATATGTAAGGAGTCTGTACTGTCTTCCCGTGTCTGTAAGGAGACTGTACTCTCCCCCCATGACTGTAAGGAGTCTGTAATCTCTTCCCGTGTCTGTAAGGAGTCTGTACTCTATTCTCCTGTCTATAAGGAGACAGTACTCTCTTCCCGTGTCTTTAAGGAGACTGTACTCTCTTCCCGTGTCTGTAAGGAGTCTGTCCTCTCTTCCCGTATATGTAAGGAGTCTGTACTGTCTTCCCGTGACTGTAAGGAGACTGTACTCTCCCCCCATGACTGTAAGGAGATTGTACTCTCTTCCCGTGTCTGTAAGGAGGCTACTCTCTTCCCGTGCCTGTAAGGAGTCTGTACTGTCTTACCGTGACTGTAAGGAGACTGTACTCTCCCCCCATGACTGTAAGGAGTCTGTAATCTCTTCCCGTGTCTGTAAGGAGACTGTACTCTCCCCCCATGACTGTAAGGGGTCTATAATCTCCCCCCCTGTCTTTAAGGAGACTGTACTGCCTTTCCGTGTCTGTAAGGAGCCTGTACTCTCTTCCCGTGTCTGTAAGGAGACTGTACTGCCTTCCCGTGCCTTTAAGGAGTCTACTCTCCCACCATGACTGTAAGGGTTCTGTACTCTCCCCCCGTGTCTGTAAAGAGTCTGTACTCTCTTCCCGTGTCTGTAAGGAGACTGTACTCTCCCCCCATGACTCTAAGGGGTCTGTACTCTCGCCACATGACTGTAAGCTTCTGCACTCTCTTCCCCTGTCTGTAAGGACTCTGTGCTCTCTTCCCCTGTCTGTTAATAGACTGTACTCTCTTCCCGTGTCAGTAAGGAGACTGTATTCTCTTACCGTTTCTGTAAGGAGTCTGTACTCTCTTCCCTTGTCTGTAAAGAGACCGTACTCTCTTCCCGTGTCTGTCTGTACTCTATTCTCCTGTCTATAAGGAGACAGTACTCTCTTCCCGTGTCTTTAAGGAGACTGTACTCTCTTCCCGTGTCTGTAAGGAGTCTGTCCTCTCTTCCCGTATATGTAAGGAGTCTGTACCGTCTTCCCGTGACTGTAAGGAGACTGTACTCTCCCCCCATGACTGTAAGGAGATTGTACTCTCTTCCGGTGTCTGTAAGGAGGCTACTCTCTTCCCGTGCCTGTAAGGAGTCTGTACTGTCTTCCCGTGACTGTAAGGAGACTGTACTCTTCCCCCATGACTGTAAGGAGACTGTACTCTCTTCCCTTTTCTGTAAGGAAACTACTCTCTTCCCGTGCCTGTAAGGAGTCTGTAATCTCTTCCCGTGTCGGTAAGGAGACTGTACTCTCCCCCCATGACTGTAAGGGGTCTCTACTCTCCCCCATGACAGTAAGGAGTCTCTACTCTCTTCCCGTGTCTGCAAGGAGACTGTAATCTCTTCCTCTGTCTCTAAGGAGTTTGTACTCTCTTCCCGTGTCTGTAAGGAGACTGTACTCTCTTCCCGTGTCTGTAAGGAGACTGCTCTCCCCCCATGACTGTAAGGGTTCTGTACTCTCCCCCCGTGTCTGTAAGGAGTCTGTACTCTCTTCCCTTGTCTGTAAGGAGACTGTACTCTCCCGGCATGACTCTAAGGGGTCTGTACTCTCGCCCCATGACTGTAAGCTTCTGTACTCTCTTCCCCTGTCTGTAAGGACTCTGTGCTCTCTTCCCCTGTCTGTAAGGACTCTGTGCTCTCTTCCCCTGTCTGTTAATAGACTGTACTCTCTTCCCGTGTCAGTAAGGAGACTGTACTCTCTTACCGTTTCTGTAAGGAGTCTGTACTCTCTAACCTTGTCTGTAAGGAGTCTGTCCTCTCTTCCCGTATATGTAAGGAGTCTGTACTGTCTTCCCGTGTCTGTAAGAAGACTGTACTCTCCCCCCATGACTGTAAGGAGTCTGTAATCTCTTCCCGTGTCTGTAAGGAGTCTGTACTCTATTCTCCTGTCTATAAGGAGACAGTACTCTCTTCCCGTGTCTTTAAGGAGACTGTACTCTCTTCCCGTGTCTGTAAGGAGTCTGTCCTCTCTTCCCGTATATGTAAGGAGTCTGTACTGTCTTCCCGTGACTGTAAGGAGACTGTACTCTCCCCCCATGACTGTAAGGAGATTGTACTCTCTTCCCGTGTCTGTAAGGAGGCTACTCTCTTCCCGTGCCTGTAAGGAGTCTGCACTGTCTTACCGTGACTGTAAGGAGACTGTACTCTCCCCCCATGACTGTAAGGAGTCTGTAATCTCTTCCCGTGTCTGTAAGGAGACTGTACTCTCCCCCCATGACTGTAAGGGGTCTATAATCTCCCCCCCTGTCTTTAAGGAGACTGTACTGCCTTTCCGTGTCTGTAAGGAGCCTGTACTCTCTTCCCGTGTCTGTAAGGAGACTGTACTGCCTTCCCGTGCCTTTAAGGAGTCTACTCTCCCACCATGACTGTAAGGGTTCTGTACTCTCCCCCCGTGTCTGTAAAGAGTCTGTACTCTCTTCCCGTGTCTGTAAGGAGACTGTACTCTCCCCCCATGACTCTAAGGGTTCTGTACTCTCGCCACATGACTGTAAGCTTCTGCACTCTCTTCCCCTGTCTGTAAGGACTCTGTGCTCTCTTCCCCTGTCTGTTAATAGACTGTACTCTCTTCCCGTGTCAGTAAGGAGACTGTATTCTCTTACCGTTTCTGTAAGGAGTCTGTACTCTCTTCCCTTGTCTGTAAAGAGACCGTACTCTCTTCCCGTGTCTGTCTGTACTCTATTCTCCTGTCTATAAGGAGACAGTACTCTCTTCCCGTGTCTTTAAGGAGACTGTACTCTCTTCCCGTGTCTGTAAGGAGTCTGTACTCTCTTCCCGTGTCTGTAAGGAGTCTGGACCGTCTTCCCGTGTCTGTCAGGAGACTGTACTCTCCCCCCATGACTGTAAGGAGATTGTACTCTCTTCCGGTGTCTGTAAGGAGGCTACTCTCTTCCCGTGCCTGTAAGGAGTCTGTACTGTCTTCCCGTGACTGTAAGGAGACTGTACTCTTCCCCCATGACTGTAAGGAGACTGTACTCTCTTCCCTTTTCTGTAAGGAAACTACTCTCTTCCCGTGCCTGTAAGGAGTCTGTAATCTCTTCCCGTGTCGGTAAGGAGACTGTACTCTCACCCCATGACTGTAAGGGGTCTCTACTCTCCCCCATGACTGTAAGGAGTCTCTACTCTCTTCCCGTGTCTGTAAGGAGACTGTACTCTCTTCCTCTGTCTCTAAGGAGTTTGTACTCTCTTCCCGTGTCTGTAAGGAGACGGTATTCTCTTCCCGTGTCTGTAATGTGTCTGTACGCTCTTCCCGTGTCTGTAAGGAGACTGTACTCTCCCCCCATGACTGTAAGGAGATTGTACTCTCTTCCGGTGTCTGTAAGGAGGCTACTCTCTTCCCGTGACTGTAAGGAGACTGTACTCTTCCCCCATGACTGTAAGGAGTCTGTAATCTCTTCCCGTGTCGGTAAGGAGACTGTACTCTCCCCCCATGACTGTAAGGGGTCTCTACTCTCCCCCATGACTGTAAGGAGTCTCTACTCTCTTCCCGTGTCTGCAAGGAGACTGTACTCTCTTCCTCTGTCTCTAAGGAGTTTGTACTCTCTTCCCGTTTCTGTAAGGAGACTGTACTCTCATCCCATGAATGTAAGGAGTCTGTACTGTCTTACCGTGACTGTAAGGAGACTGTACTCTCCCCCCATGACTGTAAGGAGTCTGTAATCTCTTCCCGTGTCTGTAAGGAGACTGTACTCTCCCCCCATGACTGTAAGGGGTCTATAATCTCCCCCCCTGTCTTTAAGGAGACTGTACTGCCTTTCCGTGTCTGTAAGGAGCCTGTACTCTCTTCCCGTGTCTGTAAGGAGACTGTACTGCCTTCCCGTGCCTTTAAGGAGTCTACTCTCCCACCATGACTGTAAGGGTTCTGTACTCTCCCCCCGTGTCTGTAAAGAGTCTGTACTCTCTTCCCGTGTCTGTAAGGAGACTGTACTCTCCCCCCATGACTCTAAGGGGTCTGTACTCTCGCCACATGACTGTAAGCTTCTGCACTCTCTTCCCCTGTCTGTAAGGACTCTGTGCTCTCTTCCCCTGTCTGTTAATAGACTGTACTCTCTTCCCGTGTCAGTAAGGAGACTGTATTCTCTTACCGTTTCTGTAAGGAGTCTGTACTCTCTTCCCTTGTCTGTAAAGAGACCGTACTCTCTTCCCGTGTCTGTCTGTACTCTATTCTCCTGTCTATAAGGAGACAGTACTCTCTTCCCGTGTCTTTAAGGAGACTGTACTCTCTTCCCGTGTCTGTAAGGAGTCTGTCCTCTCTTCCCGTATATGTAAGGAGTCTGTACCGTCTTCCCGTGACTGTAAGGAGACTGTACTCTCCCCCCATGACTGTAAGGAGATTGTACTCTCTTCCGGTGTCTGTAAGGAGGCTACTCTCTTCCCGTGCCTGTAAGGAGTCTGTACTGTCTTCCCGTGACTGTAAGGAGACTGTACTCTTCCCCCATGACTGTAAGGAGACTGTACTCTCTTCCCTTTTCTGTAAGGAAACTACTCTCTTCCCGTGCCTGTAAGGAGTCTGTAATCTCTTCCCGTGTCGGTAAGGAGACTGTACTCTCCCCCCATGACTGTAAGGGGTCTCTACTCTCCCCCATGACAGTAAGGAGTCTCTACTCTCTTCCCGTGTCTGCAAGGAGACTGTAATCTCTTCCTCTGTCTCTAAGGAGTTTGTACTCTCTTCCCGTGTCTGTAAGGAGACTGTACTCTCTTCCCGTGTCTGTAAGGAGACTGCTCTCCCCCCATGACTGTAAGGGTTCTGTACTCTCCCCCCGTGTCTGTAAGGAGTCTGTACTCTCTTCCCTTGTCTGTAAGGAGACTGTACTCTCCCGGCATGACTCTAAGGGGTCTGTACTCTCGCCCCATGACTGTAAGCTTCTGTACTCTCTTCCCCTGTCTGTAAGGACTCTGTGCTCTCTTCCCCTGTCTGTAAGGACTCTGTGCTCTCTTCCCCTGTCTGTTAATAGACTGTACTCTCTTCCCGTGTCAGTAAGGAGACTGTACTCTCTTACCGTTTCTGTAAGGAGTCTGTACTCTCTAACCTTGTCTGTAAGGAGTCTGTCCTCTCTTCCCGTATATGTAAGGAGTCTGTACTGTCTTCCCGTGTCTGTAAGGAGACTGTACTCTCCCCCCATGACTGTAAGGAGTCTGTAATCTCTTCCCGTGTCTGTAAGGAGTCTGTACTCTATTCTCCTGTCTATAAGGAGACAGTACTCTCTTCCCGTGTCTTTAAGGAGACTGTACTCTCTTCCCGTGTCTGTAAGGAGTCTGTCCTCTCTTCCCGTATATGTAAGGAGTCTGTACTGTCTTCCCGTGACTGTAAGGAGACTGTACTCTCCCCCCATGACTGTAAGGAGATTGTACTCTCTTCCCGTGTCTGTAAGGAGGCTACTCTCTTCCCGTGCCTGTAAGGAGTCTGTACTGTCTTACCGTGACTGTAAGGAGACTGTACTCTCCCCCCATGACTGTAAGGAGTCTGTAATCTCTTCCCGTGTCTGTAAGGAGACTGTACTCTCCCCCCATGACTGTAAGGGGTCTATAATCTCCCCCCCTGTCTTTAAGGAGACTGTACTGCCTTTCCGTGTCTGTAAGGAGCCTGTACTCTCTTCCCGTGTCTGTAAGGAGACTGTACTGCCTTCCCGTGCCTTTAAGGAGTCTACTCTCCCACCATGACTGTAAGGGTTCTGTACTCTCCCCCCGTGTCTGTAAAGAGTCTGTACTCTCTTCCCGTGTCTGTAAGGAGACTGTACTCTCCCCCCATGACTCTAAGGGGTCTGTACTCTCGCCACATGACTGTAAGCTTCTGCACTCTCTTCCCCTGTCTGTAAGGACTCTGTGCTCTCTTCCCCTGTCTGTTAATAGACTGTACTCTCTTCCCGTGTCAGTAAGGAGACTGTATTCTCTTACCGTTTCTGTAAGGAGTCTGTACTCTCTTCCCTTGTCTGTAAAGAGACCGTACTCTCTTCCCGTGTCTGTCTGTACTCTATTCTCCTGTCTATAAGGAGACAGTACTCTCTTCCCGTGTCTTTAAGGAGACTGTACTCTCTTCCCGTGTCTGTAAGGAGTCTGTCCTCTCTTCCCGTATATGTAAGGAGTCTGTACCGTCTTCCCGTGACTGTAAGGAGACTGTACTCTCCCCCCATGACTGTAAGGAGATTGTACTCTCTTCCGGTGTCTGTAAGGAGGCTACTCTCTTCCCGTGCCTGTAAGGAGTCTGTACTGTCTTCCCGTGACTGTAAGGAGACTGTACTCTTCCCCCATGACTGTAAGGAGACTGTACTCTCTTCCCTTTTCTGTAAGGAAACTACTCTCTTCCCGTGCCTGTAAGGAGTCTGTAATCTCTTCCCGTGTCGGTAAGGAGACTGTACTCTCCCCCCATGACTGTAAGGGGTCTCTACTCTCCCCCATGACAGTAAGGAGTCTCTACTCTCTTCCCGTGTCTGCAAGGAGACTGTAATCTCTTCCTCTGTCTCTAAGGAGTTTGTACTCTCTTCCCGTGTCTGTAAGGAGACTGTACTCTCTTCCCGTGTCTGTAAGGAGACTGCTCTCCCCCCATGACTGTAAGGGTTCTGTACTCTCCCCCCGTGTCTGTAAGGAGTCTGTACTCTCTTCCCTTGTCTGTAAGGAGACTGTACTCTCCCGGCATGACTCTAAGGGGTCTGTACTCTCGCCCCATGACTGTAAGCTTCTGTACTCTCTTCCCCTGTCTGTAAGGACTCTGTGCTCTCTTCCCCTGTCTGTAAGGACTCTGTGCTCTCTTCCCCTGTCTGTTAATAGACTGTACTCTCTTCCCGTGTCAGTAAGGAGACTGTACTCTCTTACCGTTTCTGTAAGGAGTCTGTACTCTCTAACCTTGTCTGTAAGGAGTCTGTCCTCTCTTCCCGTATATGTAAGGAGTCTGTACTGTCTTCCCGTGTCTGTAAGGAGACTGTACTCTCCCCCCATGACTGTAAGGAGTCTGTAATCTCTTCCCGTGTCTGTAAGGAGTCTGTACTCTATTCTCCTGTCTATAAGGAGACAGTACTCTCTTCCCGTGTCTTTAAGGAGACTGTACTCTCTTCCCGTGTCTGTAAGGAGTCTGTCCTCTCTTCCCGTATATGTAAGGAGTCTGTACTGTCTTCCCGTGACTGTAAGGAGACTGTACTCTCCCCCCATGACTGTAAGGAGATTACACTCTCTTCCCGTGTCTGTAAGGAGGCTACTCTCTTCCCGTGCCTGTAAGGAGTCTGTACTGTCTTACCGTGACTGTAAGGAGACTGTACTCTCCCCCCATGACTGTAAGGAGTCTGTAATCTCTTCCCGTGTCTGTAAGGAGACTGTACTCTCCCCCCATGACTGTAAGGGGTCTATAATCTCCCCCCCTGTCTTTAAGGAGACTGTACTGCCTTTCCGTGTCTGTAAGGAGCCTGTACTCTCTTCCCGTGTCTGTAAGGAGACTGTACTGCCTTCCCGTGCCTTTAAGGAGTCTACTCTCCCACCATGACTGTAAGGGTTCTGTACTCTCCCCCCGTGTCTGTAAAGAGTCTGTACTCTCTTCCCGTGTCTGTAAGGAGACTGTACTCTCCCCCCATGACTCTAAGGGTTCTGTACTCTCGCCACATGACTGTAAGCTTCTGCACTCTCTTCCCCTGTCTGTAAGGACTCTGTGCTCTCTTCCCCTGTCTGTTAATAGACTGTACTCTCTTCCCGTGTCAGTAAGGAGACTGTATTCTCTTACCGTTTCTGTAAGGAGTCTGTACTCTCTTCCCTTGTCTGTAAAGAGACCGTACTCTCTTCCCGTGTCTGTCTGTACTCTATTCTCCTGTCTATAAGGAGACAGTACTCTCTTCCCGTGTCTTTAAGGAGACTGTACTCTCTTCCCGTGTCTGTAAGGAGTCTGTACTCTCTTCCCGTGTCTGTAAGGAGTCTGGACCGTCTTCCCGTGTCTGTCAGGAGACTGTACTCTCCCCCCATGACTGTAAGGAGATTGTACTCTCTTCCGGTGTCTGTAAGGAGGCTACTCTCTTCCCGTGCCTGTAAGGAGTCTGTACTGTCTTCCCGTGACTGTAAGGAGACTGTACTCTTCCCCCATGACTGTAAGGAGACTGTACTCTCTTCCCTTTTCTGTAAGGAAACTACTCTCTTCCCGTGCCTGTAAGGAGTCTGTAATCTCTTCCCGTGTCGGTAAGGAGACTGTACTCTCACCCCATGACTGTAAGGGGTCTCTACTCTCCCCCATGACTGTAAGGAGTCTCTACTCTCTTCCCGTGTCTGTAAGGAGACTGTACTCTCTTCCTCTGTCTCTAAGGAGTTTGTACTCTCTTCCCGTGTCTGTAAGGAGACGGTATTCTCTTCCCGTGTCTGTAATGTGTCTGTACGCTCTTCCCGTGTCTGTAAGGAGACTGTACTCTCCCCCCATGACTGTAAGGAGATTGTACTCTCTTCCGGTGTCTGTAAGGAGGCTACTCTCTTCCCGTGACTGTAAGGAGACTGTACTCTTCCCCCATGACTGTAAGGAGTCTGTAATCTCTTCCCGTGTCGGTAAGGAGACTGTACTCTCCCCCCATGACTGTAAGGGGTCTCTACTCTCCCCCATGACTGTAAGGAGTCTCTACTCTCTTCCCGTGTCTGCAAGGAGACTGTACTCTCTTCCTCTGTCTCTAAGGAGTTTGTACTCTCTTCCCGTTTCTGTAAGGAGACTGTACTCTCTTCCCATGAATGTAAGGAGTCTGTACTCTCTCCCGGTGTCTGTAAGGAGACTGTACTCTCTTCCAGTGTCTGTAAGGAGTCTGTACTCTCTTCCCGTGTCTGTAAGGTGTCTGTACTCTCTTCCCGTGTCTGTAAGGAGACTGTACTCTCTTCCTGTGTCTGTAAGTAGTCTGTACTCTCTTCCCGTGTCTGTAAGGAGCCTCCTGTCTTCCCATGTCTGTAAGGAGACTGTACTCTCCCCCCATGACGGTAAGGTTCTGTACTCTCCCCCCGTGTCTGTAAGGAGTCTGTACTCTCTTCCCGTGTCTGTAAGGAGACTGTACTCTCTTCCCGTGTCTATAAGGAGTTTTTCTGTCTTCACCTGTCTGTAAGGAGACTGTACTCTCTTCCCGTGTCTGCAAGGAGTCTGTACTCTCTCTCCGTGTCTGTAAGGAGACTGTACTCTCCCCACCCCCCCCCCCCCATGATTGTAAGTGGTCTGTACTCTACCCCATGACAGTAAGGGGTATGTACTATCCCCCCGTGTCTCTTAGGAGACTGTAGTCTCCCCCTATTACTGTAAGGAGACTTTACTCTCTTCCCGTGTCTGTAAGGAGACTGTACTCTCCCTTATGACTCTGAGGGGTCTGTACTCTCTCCCCATGACTGTAAGCTTCTGTACTCTCTTCCCCGTGACTGTAAGGAGTCTGTACTCTATTCTCTTGTCTATAAGGAGACTGTACTCTCTTCCCTTTTCTGTAAGGAGACTACTCTCTTCCCGTGCTGTAAGGAGTCTGTAATCTCTTCCCGTGTCGGTAAGGAGACTGTACTCTCCCCCCATGACTGTAAGGGGTCTCTACTCTCCCCCATGACTGTAAGGAGACTGTACTCTCTTCCCGTGTCTGTAAGGAGGCTACTCTCTTCCCGTGCCTGTAAGGAGTCTGTACTGTCTTCCCGTGACTGTAAGGAGACTGCACTCTCCCCCCATGACTGTAAGGAGTCTGTAATCTCTTCCCGTGTCTGTAAGGAGACTGTACTCTCCCCGCATGACTGTAAGGGGTCTATAATCTCCCCCCCCCCTGTCTTTAAGGAGACTGTACACCCTTTCCGTGTCTGTAAGGAGCCTGTACTCTCTTCCCTTGTCTGTAAGGAGACTGTACTGCCTTCCCGTGCCTTTAAGGAGACTACTCTCCCACCATGACTGTAAGGGTTCTGTACTCTCCCCCCGTGTCTGTAAAGAGTCTGTACTCTCTTCCGGTGTCTGTAAGGAGACTGTACTCTCCCCCCATGACTCTAAGGGGTCTGTACTCTCGCCACATGACTGTAAGCTTCTGCACTCTCTTCCCCTGTCTGTAAGGACTCTGTGCTCTCTTCCCCTGTCTGGTAATAGACTGTACTCTCTTCCCGTGTCAGTAAGGAGACTGTCCTCTCTTCCCGTATATGTAAGGAGTCTGTACTGTCTTCCCTTGTCTGTAAGGAGACTGTACTCTCCCCCCATGACTGTAAGGAGTCTGTAATCTCTTCCCGTGTCTGTAAGGAGTCTGTACTCTGTTCTCCTGTCTATAAGGAGACAGTACTCTCTTCCCGTGTCTTTAAGGAGACTGTACTCTCTTCCCGTGTCTGTAAGGAGTCTGTCCTCTCTTCCCGTATATGTAAGGAGTCTGTACCGTCTTCCCGTGACTGTAAGGAGACTGTACTCTCCCCCCATGACTGTAAGGAGACTGTACTCTCTTCCGGTGTCTGTAAGGAGGCTACTCTCTTCCCGTGTCTGTAAGGAGCCTCCTGTCTTCCCATGTCTGTAAGGAGACTGTACTCTCCCCCCATGACGGTAAGGTTCTGTACTCTCCCCCCGTGTCTGTAAGGAGTATGTACTCTCTTCCCGTGTCTGTAAGGAGACTGTACTCTCTTCCCGTGTCTATAAGGAGTTTTTCTGTCTTCACCTGTCTGTAAGGAGACTGTACTCTCTTCCCGTGTCTGCAAGGAGTCTGTACTCTCTCTCCGTGTCTGTAAGGAGACTGTACTCTCCCCACCCCCCCCCCATGATTGTAAGTGGTCTGTACTCTACCCCATGACAGTAAGGGGTATGTACTATCCCCCCGTGTCTCTTAGGAGACTGTAGTCTCCCCCTATTACTGTAAGGAGACTTTACTCTCTTCCCGTGTCTGTAAGGAGACTGTACTCTCCCTTATGACTCTGAGGGGTCTGTACTCTCTCCCCATGACTGTAAGCTTCTGTACTCTCTTCCCCGTGACTGTAAGGAGTCTGTACTCTATTCTCTTGTCTATAAGGAGACTGTACTCTCTTCCCTTTTCTGTAAGGAGACTACTCTCTTCCCGTGCTGTAAGGAGTCTGTAATCACTTCCCGTGTCGGTAAGGAGACTGTACTCTCCCCCCATGACTGTAAGGGGTCTCTACACTCCCCCATGACTGTAAGGAGACTGTACTCTCTTCCCGTGTCTGTAAGGAGGCTACTCTCTTCCCGTGCCTGTAAGGAGTCTGTACTGTCTTCCCGTGACTGTAAGGAGACTGTACTCTCCCCCCATGACTGTAAGGAGTCTGTAATCTCTTCCCGTGTCTGTAAGGAGACTGTACTCTCCCCGCATGACTGTAAGGGGTCTATAATCTCCCCCCCCCCTGTCTTTAAGGAGACTGTACACCCTTTCCGTGTCTGTAAGGAGCCTGTACTCTCTTCCCTTGTCTGTAAGGAGACTGTACTGCCTTCCCGTGCCTTTAAGGAGACTTCTCTCCCACCATGACTGTAAGGGTTCTGTACTCTCCCCCCGTGTCTGTAAAGAGTCTGTACTCTCTTCCGGTGTCTGTAAGGAGACTGTACTCTCCCCCCATGACTCTAAGGGGTCTGTACTCTCGCCACATGACTGTAAGCTTCTGCACTCTCTTCCCCTGTCTGTAAGGACTCTGTGCTCTCTTCCCCTGTCTGTTAATAGACTGTACTCTCTTCCCGTGTCAGTAAGGAGACTGTCCTCTCTTCCCGTATATGTAAGGAGTCTGTACTGTCTTCCCTTGTCTGTAAGGAGACTGTACTCTCCCCCCATGACTGTAAGGAGTCTGTAATCTCTTCCCGTGTCTGTAAGGAGTCTGTACTCTATTCTCCTGTCTATAAGGAGACAGTACTCTCTTCCCGTGTCTTTAAGGAGACTGTACTCTCTTCCCGTGTCTGTAAGGAGTCTGTCCTCTCTTCCCGTATATGTAAGGAGTCTGTACTGTCTTCCCGTGACTGTAAGGAGACTGTACTCTTCCCCCATGACTGTAAGGAGACTGTACTCTCTTCCGGTGTCTGTAAGGAGGCTACTCTCTTCCCGTGCCTGTAAGGAGTCTGTACTGTCTTACCGTGACTGTAAGGAGACGACTCTCTTCCCGTGCCTGTAAGGAGTCTGTAATCTCTTCCCGTGTCGGTAAGGAGACTGTACTCTCCCCCCATGACTGTAAGGGGTCCCTACTCTCCCCCATGACTGTAAGGAGTCTCTACTCTCTTCCCGTGTCTGCAAGGAGACTGTACTCTCTTCCTCTGTCTCTAAGGAGTTTGTACTCTCTTCCCGTTTCTGTAAGGAGACTGTACTCTCTTCCCATGAATGTAAGGAGTCTGTACTCTCTCCCGGTGTCTGTAAGGAGACTGTACTCTCTTCCAGTGTCTGTAAGGAGTCTGTACTCTCTTCCCGTGTCTGTAAGGTGTCTGTACTCTCTTCCCGTGTCTGTAAGCAGACTGTACTCTCTTCCTGTGTCTGTAAGCAGTCTGTACTCTCTTCCCGTGTCTGTAAGGAGCCTCCTGTCTTCCCATGTCTGTAAGGAGACTGTACTCTCCCCCCATGACGGTAAGGTTCTGTACTCTCCCCCCGTGTCTGTAAGGAGTCTGTACTCTCTTCCCGTGTCTATAAGGAGTTTTTCTGTCTTCACGTGTCTGTAAGGAGACTGTACTCTCTTCCCGTGTCTGCAAGGAGTCTGTACTCTCTCTCCGTGTCTGTAAGGAGACTGTACTCTCCCCCCCCCCATGATTGTAAGTGGTCTGTACTCTCCCCCATGACAGTAAGGGGTATGTACTATCCCCCCGTGTCTCGTAGGAGACTGTAGTCTCCCCCTATTACTGTAAGGAGACTTTACTCTCTTCCCGTGTCTGTAAGGAGACTGTACTCTCCCTTATGACTCTGAGTGGTCTGTACTCTCTCGCCATGACTGTAAGCTTCTGTACTCTCTTCCCCGTGACTGTAAGGAGTCTGTACTCTATTCTCTTGTCTATAAGGAGACTGTACGCTCTTCCCGTGTCTGTAAGGAGACTGTACTCTCCCCCCATGACTGTAAGGAGATTGTACTCTCTTCCGGTGTCTGTAAGGAGGCTACTCTCTTCCCGTGCCTGTTAGGAGTCTGTACTGTCTTCCCGTGACTGTAAGGAGACTGTACTCTTCCCCCATGACTGTAAGGAGACTGTACTCTCTTCCCTTTTCTGTAAGGAGACTACTCTCTTCCCGTGCCTGTAAGGAGTCTGTAATCTCTTCCCGTGTCGGTAAGGAGACTGTACTCTCCCCCCATGACTGTAAGGGGTCTCTACTCTCCCCCGTGACCGTAAGGAGTCTCTACTCTCTTCCCGTGTCTGCAAGGAGACTGTACTCTCTTCCTCTGTCTCTAAGGAGTTTGTACTCTCTTCCCGTTTCTGTAAGGAGACTGTACTCTCTTCCCATGAATGTAAGGAGTCTGTACTCTCTCCCGGTGTCTGTAAGGAGACTGTACTCTCTTCCAGTGTCTGTAAGGAGTCTGTACTCTCTTCCCGTGTCTGTAAGGAGACTGTACTCTCTTCCTGTGTCTGTAAGTAGTCTGTACTCTCTTCCCGTGTCAGTAAGGAGCCTCCTGTCTTCCCATGTCTGTAAGGAGACTGTACTCTCCCCCCATTACGGTAAGGTTCTGTACTCTCCCCCCGTGTCTGTAAGGAGTCTGTACTCTCTTCCCGTGTCTGTAAGGAGACTGTACTCTCTTCCCGTGTCTATAAGGAGTTTTTCTTTCTTCACGTGTCTGTAAGGAGACTGTACTCTCTTCCCGTGTCTGCAATGAGTCTGTACTCTCTCTCCGTGTCTGTAAGGAGACTGTATTCTCTTCCCGTGTCTGTAAGGTGTCTGTACGCTCTTCCCGTGTCTGTAAGGAGACTGTACTCTCCCCCCATGACTGTAAGGAGATTGTACTCTCTTCCGGTGTCTGTAAGGAGGCTACTCTCTTCCCGTGCCTGTTAGGAGTCTGTACTGTCTTCCCGTGACTGTAAGGAGACTGTACTCTTCCCCCATGACTGTAAGGAGACTGTACTCTCTTCCCTTTTCTGTAAGGAGACTACTCTCTTCCCGTGCCTGTAAGGAGTCTGTAATCTCTTCCCGTGTCGGTAAGGAGACTGTACTCTCCCCCCATGACTGTAAGGGGTCTCTACTCTCCCCCGTGACCGTAAGGAGTCTCTACTCTCTTCCCGTCTCTGCAAGGAGACTGTACTCTCTTCCTCTGTCTCTAAGGAGTTTGTACTCTCTTCCCGTTTCTGTAAGGAGACTGTACTCTCTTCCCATGAATGTAAGGAGTCTGTACTCTCTCCCGGTGTCTGTAAGGAGACTGTACTCTCTTCCAGTGTCTGTAAGGAGTCTGTACTCTCTTCCCGTGTCTGTAAGGAGACTGTACTCTCTTCCTGTGTCTGTAAGTAGTCTGTACTCTCTTCCCGTGTCTGTAAGGAGCCTCCTGTCTTCCCATGTCTGTAAGGAGACTGTACTCTCCCCCCATTACGGTAAGGTTCTGTACTCTCCCCCCGTGTCTGTAAGGAGTCTGTACTCTCTTCCCGTGTCTGTAAGGAGACTGTACTCTCTTCCCGTGTCTATAAGGAGTTTTTCTTTCTTCACGTGTCTGTAAGGAGACTGTACTCTCTTCCCGTGTCTGCAATGAGTCTGTACTCTCTCTCCGTGTCTGTAAGGAGACTGTACTCTCTTCCCCTGTCTGTTAATAGACTGGACTCTCTTCCCGTGTCAGTAAGGAGACTGTACTCACTTCCCGTGTCTGCAAGGAGTCTGTACTCTCTCTCCGTGTCTGTAAGGAGACTGTACTCTCCCCACCCCCCCCCCCATGATTGTAAGTGGTCTGTACTCTCCCCCATGACTGTAAGGGGTATGTACTATCCCCCGGTGTCTCTTAGGAGACTGTAGTCTCCCCCTATTACTGTAAGGAGACTTTACTCTCTTCCCGTGTCTGTAAGGAGACTGTACTCTCCCTTATGACTCTGAGGGGTCTGTACTCTCTCCCCATGACTGTAAGGAGTCTGTAATCTCTTCCCCTGTCTGTTAGGAGACTGTACTCTCTTCCCGTGTCTTTAAGGAGTCTGTACTCTCTTCCAGTGTCTGTAAGTAGCCTGTACTCTCTTTCCGTGTCTGTAAGGAGACTGTACTCTCTTCCCCTGCCTGTAAGGAGACTGTACTCTCCCCCCATGACTGTAAGGGGTCTGTACTCTCCCCCCATGACTGTAAGGGGTCTATACTCTCCCCCCGTGTCTTTAAGGAGACTGTACTCGCTTCCCGTGTCTGTAAGGAGCCTGTACTCTCTTTCCGTGTCTGTAAGGAGACTGTACTCTCTTCCCGTGTCTGTAAGGAGACTGTACTCTCTTCCCGTGTCTGTAAGGAGACTGTACTCTCCCCCTATGACTGTAAGGGGTTTGTACTCTCCCCGCATGACTGTAAGGGGTCGATAACCTCCCCCCCCCCCGTCTTTAAGGAGACTGTACTCTCTTTCCGTGTCTGTAAGGAGCCTGTACTCTCTTCCCGTGTCTGTAATGAGACTGTACTCTCTTCCCGTGTCTGTAAGGAGACTACTCTCCCCCGATGACTGTAAGGGTTCTGTACTCTCCACCCGTGTCTGTAAGGAGTCTGTACTCTCTTCCCTTGTCTGTAAGTTGACTGTACTCTCCCCCGATGACTCTAAGGGGTCTGTACTCTCTTCCCCTGTTTGTTAATACACTGTACTCTCTTCCCGTGTCAGTAAGGAGACTGTACTCTCTTACCGTTTCTGTAAGGAGTCTGTACTCTCTTCCCTTGTCTGTAAGGAGTCTGCACTCTATTCTCTTGTCTATAAGGAGACTGTCCTCTCTTCCTGTGTCTGTAAGGAGACTGTACTCACACCCCATGACTGTAAGGGTTCTTTACTCTTACACCGTGACTGTAAGTAGTCTGAACTCTCTTCCCGGGTCTGTAAGGAGACTGAACTCTCCGCCCACCCCATGATTGTAAGGTGTCTGTACTCTCACCCATGAGTGTAAGGAGTTTGTACTCTCTTCCCGTGTCTGTAAAGAGACTGTACTCTCTTCCCGTGTCTATAAGGAGTTTGTACTCTCTTCCCGTGTCTGTAAGGAGTCTGTACTCTCTCCCCGTGTCTGTAAGGAGACTGTACTCTTTTCGCGTGTGTGTGAGGAGACTGTACTCTCTTCCCGTGCCTGTACGGAGACTGTACTCTTCCCCCCATGACTGTAAGGGTTCTGTACTCTCCACCCGTGTCTGTAAGGTGTCTGCACCCTCTTCCCGTGTCTCTAAGGTGGCTGCACTCTCTTCCCGTGTCTGTAAGGAGACTGTACTCTCTTCCCCTGTCTGTTAATAGACTGGACTCTCTTCCCGTGTCAGTAAGGAGACTGTACTCTCTTCCCCTCTGTTAATAGACTGTACTCTCTTCCCGTGTCAGTAAGGAGACTGTACTCTCTTACCGTTTCTGTAAGGAGTCTGTACTCTCTTTACTTGTCTGTAAGGAGACAATACTCTCTTCCCGTGTCTGTAAGGAGTCTGTACTCTATTCCCTTGTCTATAAGGAGACTGTACTCTCATCCCGTGTCTTTAAGGAGACTCTACTCTCTTCCTGTGTCTGTAAGGAGACTGTACTCACACCCCATGATTGTAAGGGTTCTTTACTCTTCCCCCGTGTCTGTAAGTAGTCTGAACTCTCTTCCCGGGTCATTAAGGAGACTGAACTCTCCGCCCTCCCCATGACTGTAAGGTGTCTGTACTCCCCCCATGAGTGTAAGGAGTCTGTACTCTCTTCCCGTGTCTGTAAGGAGACTGTACTCTCTTCCCGTGTCTGTAAGGAGTCTGTATTCTCTTCACGTATCTGTAAGGAGGCTGTACTCTCTTCCCGTGCCCTTAAAGAGTCTGTAATCTCTTCCCGTGTCTGTAAGGAGACTGTACTCTCTTCCCCTGTCTGTAAGGAGCTTGTACTCTCTTCACGTGTCTGAAAGGTGTCTGCACTCTCTTCCCGTGTCTGTAAGGAGACTCTAATCTCTTCCCATGAATGTAAGGAGCTTGTACTCTCCTCACGTGTCTG
Organism: Hypanus sabinus; assembly: GCF_030144855.1. Classification (NCBI taxonomy): domain Eukaryota; kingdom Metazoa; phylum Chordata; class Chondrichthyes; order Myliobatiformes; family Dasyatidae; genus Hypanus; species Hypanus sabinus. The sequence goes on along the minus strand of NC_082711.1, from coordinate 24,866,280 downwards.
AAAGGAGACTGTATTCTCTTCCCGTGTCTGTAAGGTGTCTGCACTCTCTTCCCGTGTCTGTAAGGAGACTCTACTCTCTTCCCATGAATGTAAGGAGTCTGTACTCTCTTCCCGTGTCTGTAAGGAGACACCTCTCTTCCCATGTCTGTAAAGAGACTGTACTCTCTTCCCGTGACTGTAAGGTGACTGTACTCTCCCCGCCATGACTGTAAGAAGTCTGTACCCTCTTCCCGTGTCTGTAAGGAGACTGTACTCTCTTCCCGTGCCTGTAAGGAGTCTGTAATCTCTTCCCGTGTCGGTAAGGAGACTGTACTCTCCCCCCATGACTGTAAGGGGTCTCTACTCTCCCCCATGACAGTAAGGAGTCTCTACTCTCTTCCCGTGTCTGCAAGGAGACTGTATTCTCTTCCCGTGTCTCTAAGGTGGCTGCACTCTCTTCCCGTGTCTGTAAGGAGACTGTACTCTCTTCCCGTGTCTGTAAGGTGTCTGTACACACTTCCCGTGTCTGTAAGGAGACTGTACTCTCTTCCTGTGTCTGTAAGTAGTCTGTACTCTCTTCCCGTGTCTGTAAGGAGCCTCCTCTCTTCCCATGCCTGTAAGGAGACTGTACTCTCCCCCCATGACTGTAAGGGTTCTGTACTCTCCCCCCGTGTCTGTAAGGGGTCTGTACTCTCTTCCCGTGTCTGTAAGGTGACTGTACTCTCCCCCCCATGACTGTAAGTTGTCTGTACTCTCCCTCATGACTGTAAGGAGTCTGTACTCTCTTCCCGTGTCTGTAAGGAGACTGTACTCTCTTCCCGTGTCTATAAGGAGTTTTTCTGCCTTCACGTGTCTGTAAGGAGACTGTACTCTCCCCACCCACCCCATGATTGTAAGTGGTCTGTACTCTCCCCCATGACAGTAAGGGGTATGTACTATCCCCCCGTGTCTCTTAGGAGACTGTAGTCTCCCTCTATTACTGTAAGGAGACTATACTCTCTTCCCGTGTCTGTAAGGAGTCTGTACTCTCCCTAATGACTCTGAGGGGTCTGTACTCTCTCCCCATTACTGTAAGCTTCTGTACTCTCTTCCTCTGTCTCTAAGGAGTTTGTACTCTCTTCCCGTTTCTGTAAGGAGACTGTACTCTCTTCCCATGAATGTAAGGAGTCTGTACTCTCTCCCGGTGTCTGTAAGGAGACTGTACTCTCTTCCAGTGTCTGTAAGGAGTCTGTACTCTCTTCCCGTGTCTGTAAGGTGTCTGTACTCTCTTCCCGTGTCTGTAAGGAGACTGTACTCTCTTCCTGTGTCTGTAAGTAGTCTGTACTCTCTTCCCGTGTGGGTAAGGAGCCTCCTGTCTTCCCATCTCTGTAAGGAGACTGTACTCTCCCCCCATGACGGTAAGGTTCTGTACTCTCCCCCCGTGTCTGTAAGGAGTCTGTACTCTCTTCCCGTGTCTGTAAGGAGACTGTACTCACTTCCCGTGTCTGCAAGGAGTCTGTACTCTCTCTCCGTGTCTGTAAGGAGACTGTACTCTCCCCACCCCCCCCCCATGATTGTAAGTGGTCTGTACTCTCCCCCATGACTGTAAGGGGTATGTACTATCCCCCGGTGTCTCTTAGGAGACTGTAGTCTCCCCCTATTACTGTAAGGAGACTTTACTCTCTTCCCGTGTCTGTAAGGAGACTGTACTCTCCCTTATGACTCTGAGGGGTCTGTACTCTCTCCCCATGACTGTAAGGAGTCTGTAATCTCTTCCCCTGTCTGTTAGGAGACTGTACTCTCTTCCCGTGTCTTTAAGGAGTCTGTACTCTCTTCCAGTGTCTGTAAGTAGCCTGTACTCTCTTTCCGTGTCTGTAAGGAGACTGTACTCTCTTCCCCTGCCTGTAAGGAGACTGTACTCTCCCCCCATGACTGTAAGGGGTCTGTACTCTCCCCCCATGACTGTAAGGGGTCTATACTCTCCCCCCGTGTCTTTAAGGAGACTGTACTCGCTTCCCGTGTCTGTAAGGAGCCTGTACTCTCTTTCCGTGTCTGTAAGGAGACTGTACTCTCTTCCCGTGTCTGTAAGGAGACTGTACTCTCTTCCCGTGTCTGTAAGGAGACTGTACTCTCCCCCTATGACTGTAAGGGGTTTGTACTCTCCCCGCATGACTGTAAGGGGTCGATAACCTCCCCCCCCCCCCGTCTTTAAGGAGACTGTACTCTCTTTCCGTGTCTGTAAGGAGCCTGTACTCTCTTCCCGTGTCTGTAATGAGACTGTACTCTCTTCCCGTGTCTGTAAGGAGACTACTCTCCCCCGATGACTGTAAGGGTTCTGTACTCTCCACCTGTGTCTGTAAGGAGTCTGTACTCTCTTCCCTTGTCTGTAAGTTGACTGTACTCTCCCCCCATGACTCTAAGGGGTCTGTACTCTCTTCCCCTGTTTGTTAATACACTGTACTCTCTTCCCGTGTCAGTAAGGAGACTGTACTCTCTTACCGTTTCTGTAAGGAGTCTGTACTCTCTTCCCTTGTCTGTAAGGAGTCTGCACTCTATTCTCTTGTCTATAAGGAGACTGTCCTCTCTTCCTGTGTCTGTAAGGAGACTGTACTCACACCCCATGACTGTAAGGGTTCTTTACTCTTACACCGTGACTGTAAGTAGTCTGAACTCTCTTCCCGGGTCTGTAAGGAGACTGAACTCTCCGCCCACCCCATGATTGTAAGGTGTCTGTACTCTCACCCATGAGTGTAAGGAGTTTGTACTCTCTTCCCGTGTCTGTAAAGAGACTGTACTCTCTTCCCGTGTCTATAAGGAGTTTGTACTCTCTTCCCGTGTCTGTAAGGAGTCTGTACTCTCTCCCCGTGTCTGTAAGGAGACTGTACTCTTTTCGCGTGTGTGTGAGGAGACTGTACTCTCTTCCCGTGCCTGTACGGAGACTGTACTCTTCCCCCCATGACTGTAAGGGTTCTGTACTCTCCACCCGTGTCTGTAAGGTGTCTGCACCCTCTTCCCGTGTCTCTAAGGTGGCTGCACTCTCTTCCCGTGTCTGTAAGGAGACTGTACTCTCTTCCCCTGTCTGTTAATAGACTGGACTCTCTTCCCGTGTCAGTAAGGAGACTGTACTCTCTTCCCCTCTGTTAATAGACTGTACTCTCTTCCCGTGTCAGTAAGGAGACTGTACTCTCTTACCGTTTCTGTAAGGAGTCTGTACTCTCTTTACTTGTCTGTAAGGAGACAATACTCTCTTCCCGTGTCTGTAAGGAGTCTGTACTCTATTCCCTTGTCTATAAGGAGACTGTACTCTCATCCCGTGTCTTTAAGGAGACTCTACTCTCTTCCTGTGTCTGTAAGGAGACTGTACTCACACCCCATGATTGTAAGGGTTCTTTACTCTTCCCCCGTGTCTGTAAGTAGTCTGAACTCTCTTCCCGGGTCATTAAGGAGACTGAACTCTCCGCCCTCCCCATGACTGTAAGGTGTCTGTACTCCCCCCATGAGTGTAAGGAGTCTGTACTCTCTTCCCGTGTCTGTAAGGAGACTGTACTCTCTTCCCGTGTCTGTAAGGAGTCTGTACTCTCTTCACGTATCTGTAAGGAGGCTGTACTCTCTTCCCGTGCCCTTAAAGAGTCTGTAATCTCTTCCCGTGTCTGTAAGGAGACTGTACTCTCTTCCCCTGTCTGTAAGGAGCTTGTACTCTCTTCACGTGTCTGAAAGGTGTCTGCACTCTCTTCCCGTGTCTGTAAGGAGACTCTAATCTCTTCCCATGAATGTAAGGAGCTTGTACTCTCCTCACGTGTCTGAAAGGAGACTGTATTCTCTTCCCGTGTCTGTAAGGTGTCTGCACTCTCTTCCCGTGTCTGTAAGGAGACTCTACTCTCTTCCCATGAATGTAAGGAGTCTGTACTCTCTTCCCGTGTCTGTAAGGAGACACCTCTCTTCCCATGTCTGTAAAGAGACTGTACTCTCTTCCCGTGACTGTAAGGTGACTGTACTCTCCCCGCCATGACTGTAAGAAGTCTGTACCCTCTTCCCGTGTCTGTAAGGAGACTGTACTCTCTTCCCGTGCCTGTAAGGAGTCTGTAATCTCTTCCAGTGTCGGTAAGGAGACTGTACTCTCCCCCCATGACTGTAAGGGGTCTCTACTCTCCCCCATGACAGTAAGGAGTCTCTACTCTCTTCCCGTGTCTGCAAGGAGACTGTATTCTCTTCCCGTGTCTCTAAGGTGGCTGCACTCTCTTCCCGTGTCTGTAAGGAGACTGTACTCTCTTCCCGTGTCTGAAAGGTGTCTGTACACACTTCCCGTGTCTGTAAGGAGACTGTACTCTCTTCCTGTGTCTGTAAGTAGTCTGTACTCTCTTCCCGTGTCTGTAAGGAGCCTCCTCTCTTCCCATGCCTGTAAGGAGACTGTACTCTCCCCCCATGACTGTAAGGGTTCTGTACTCTCCCCCCGTGTCTGTAAGGGGTCTGTACTCTCTTCCCGTGTCTGTAAGGTGACTGTACTCTCCCCCCCATGACTGTAAGTTGTCTGTACTCTCCCTCATGACTGTAAGGAGTCTGTACTCTCTTCCCGTGTCTGTAAGGAGACTGTACTCTCTTCCCGTGTCTATAAGGAGTTTTTCTGCCTTCACGTGTCTGTAAGGAGACTGTACTCTCCCCACCCACCCCATGATTGTAAGTGGTCTGTACTCTCCCCCATGACAGTAAGGGGTATGTACTATCCCCCCGTGTCTCTTAGGAGACTGTAGTCTCCCTCTATTACTGTAAGGAGACTATACTCTCTTCCCGTGTCTGTAAGGAGTCTGTACTCTCCCTAATGACTCTGAGGGGTCTGTACTCTCTCCCCATTACTGTAAGCTTCTGTACTCTCTTCCTCTGTCTCTAAGGAGTTTGTACTCTCCTCCCGTTTCTGTAAGGAGACTGTACTCTCTTCCCATGAATGTAAGGAGTCTGTACTCTCTCCCGGTGTCTGTAAGGAGACTGTACTCTCTTCCAGTGTCTGTAAGGAGTCTGTACTCTCTTCCCGTGTCTGTAAGGTGTCTGTACTCTCTTCCCGTGTCTGTAAGGAGACTGTACTCTCTTCCTGTGTCTGTAAGTAGTCTGTACTCTCTTCCCGTGTGGGTAAGGAGCCTCCTGTCTTCCCATCTCTGTAAGGAGACTGTACTCTCCCCCCATGACGGTAAGGTTCTGTACTCTCCCCCCGTGTCTGTAAGGAGTCTGTACTCTCTTCCCGTGTCTGTAAGGAGACTGTACTCACTTCCCGTGTCTGCAAGGAGTCTGTACTCTCTCTCCGTGTCTGTAAGGAGACTGTACTCTCCCCACCCCCCCCCATGATTGTAAGTGGTCTGCACTCTCCCCCATGACTGTAAGGGGTATGTACTATCCCCCGGTGTCTCTTAGGAGACTGTAGTCTCCCCCTATTACTGTAAGGAGACTTTACTCTCTTCCCGTGTCTGTAAGGAGACTGTACTCTCCCTTATGACTCTGAGGGGTCTGTACTCTCTCCCCATGACTGTAAGGAGTCTGTAATCTCTTCCCCTGTCTGTTAGGAGACTGTACTCTCTTCCCGTGTCTTTAAGGAGTCTGTACTCTCTTCCAGTGTCTGTAAGTAGCCTGTACTCTCTTTCCGTGTCTGTAAGGAGACTGTACTCTCTTCCCCTGCCTGTAAGGAGACTGTACTCTCCCCCCATGACTGTAAGGGGTCTGTACTCTCCCCGCATGACTGTAAGGGGTCTATACTCTCCCCCCGTGTCTTTAAGGAGACTGTACTCGCTTCCCGTGTCTGTAAGGAGCCTGTACTCTCTTCCCCTGTCTGTAAGGAGACTGCACGCTCTTCCCGTGTCTGTAAGGAGACTGTACTCTCTTCCCCTGTCTGTTAATAGACTGGACTCTCTTCCCCTGTCAGTAAGGAGACTGTACTCTCTTCCCCTCTGTTAATAGACTGTACTCTCTTCCCGTGTCAGTAAGGAGACTGTACTCTCTTACCGTTTCTGTAAGGAGTCTGTACTCTCTTTACTTGTCTGTAAGGAGACAATACTCTCTTCCCGTGTCTGTAAGGAGTCTGTACTCTATTCCCTTGTCTATAAGGAGACTGTACTCTCATCCCGTGTCTTTAAGGAGACTCTACTCTCTTCCTGTGTCTGTAAGGAGACTGTACTCACACCCCATGATTGTAAGGGTTCTTTACTCTTCCCCCGTGTCTGTAAGTAGTCTGAACTCTCTTCCCGGGTCATTAAGGAGACTGAACTCTCCGCCCTCCCCATGACTGTAAGGTGTCTGTACTCCCCCCATGAGTGTAAGGAGTCTGTACTCTCTTCCCGTGTCTGTAAGGAGACTGTACTCTCTTCCCGTGTCTGTAAGGAGTCTGTACTCTCTTCACGTATCTGTAAGGAGGCTGTACTCTCTTCCCGTGCCCTTAAAGAGTCTGTAATCTCTTCCCGTGTCTGTAAGGAGACTGTACTCTCTTCCCCTGTCTGTAAGGAGCTTGTACTCTCTTCACGTGTCTGAAAGGTGTCTGCACTCTCTTCCCGTGTCTGTAAGGAGACTCTAATCTCTTCCCATGAATGTAAGGAGCTTGTACTCTCCTCACGTGTCTGAAAGGAGACTGTATTCTCTTCCCGTGTCTGTAAGGTGTCTGCACTCTCTTCCCGTGTCTGTAAGGAGACTCTACTCTCTTCCCATGAATGTAAGGAGTCTGTACTCTCTTCCCGTGTCTGTAAGGAGACACCTCTCTTCCCATGTCTGTAAAGAGACTGTACTCTCTTCCCGTGACTGTAAGGTGACTGTACTCTCCCCGCCATGACTGTAAGAAGTCTGTACCCTCTTCCCGTGTCTGTAAGGAGACTGTACTCTCTTCCCGTGCCTGTAAGGAGTCTGTAATCTCTTCCAGTGTCGGTAAGGAGACTGTACTCTCCCCCCATGACTGTAAGGGGTCTCTACTCTCCCCCATGACAGTAAGGAGTCTCTACTCTCTTCCCGTGTCTGCAAGGAGACTGTATTCTCTTCCCGTGTCTCTAAGGTGGCTGCACTCTCTTCCCGTGTCTGTAAGGAGACTGTACTCTCTTCCCGTGTCTGAAAGGTGTCTGTACACACTTCCCGTGTCTGTAAGGAGACTGTACTCTCTTCCTGTGTCTGTAAGTAGTCTGTACTCTCTTCCCGTGTCTGTAAGGAGCCTCCTCTCTTCCCATGCCTGTAAGGAGACTGTACTCTCCCCCCATGACTGTAAGGGTTCTGTACTCTCCCCCCGTGTCTGTAAGGGGTCTGTACTCTCTTCCCGTGTCTGTAAGGTGACTGTACTCTCCCCCCCATGACTGTAAGTTGTCTGTACTCTCCCTCATGACTGTAAGGAGTCTGTACTCTCTTCCCGTGTCTGTAAGGAGACTGTACTCTCTTCCCGTGTCTATAAGGAGTTTTTCTGCCTTCACGTGTCTGTAAGGAGACTGTACTCTCCCCACCCACCCCATGATTGTAAGTGGTCTGTACTCTCCCCCATGACAGTAAGGGGTATGTACTATCCCCCCGTGTCTCTTAGGAGACTGTAGTCTCCCTCTATTACTGTAAGGAGACTATACTCTCTTCCCGTGTCTGTAAGGAGTCTGTACTCTCCCTAATGACTCTGAGGGGTCTGTACTCTCTCCCCATTACTGTAAGCTTCTGTACTCTCTTCCTCTGTCTCTAAGGAGTTTGTACTCTCTTCCCGTTTCTGTAAGGAGACTGTACTCTCTTCCCATGAATGTAAGGAGTCTGTACTCTCTCCCGGTGTCTGTAAGGAGACTGTACTCTCTTCCAGTGTCTGTAAGGAGTCTGTACTCTCTTCCCGTGTCTGTAAGGTGTCTGTACTCTCTTCCCGTGTCTGTAAGGAGACTGTACTCTCTTCCTGTGTCTGTAAGTAGTCTGTACTCTCTTCCCGTGTGGGTAAGGAGCCTCCTGTCTTCCCATCTCTGTAAGGAGACTGTACTCTCCCCCCATGACGGTAAGGTTCTGTACTCTCCCCCCGTGTCTGTAAGGAGTCTGTACTCTCTTCCCGTGTCTGTAAGGAGACTGTACTCACTTCCCGTGTCTGCAAGGAGTCTGTACTCTCTCTCCGTGTCTGTAAGGAGACTGTACTCTCCCCACCCCCCCCCCCCCCCATGATTGTAAGTGGTCTGTACTCTCCCCCATGACTGTAAGGGGTATGTACTATCCCCCGGTGTCTCTTAGGAGACTGTAGTCTCCCCCTATTACTGTAAGGAGACTTTACTCTCTTCCCGTGTCTGTAAGGAGACTGTACTCTCCCTTATGACTCTGAGGGGTCTGTACTCTCTCCCCATGACTGTAAGGAGTCTGTAATCTCTTCCCCTGTCTGTTAGGAGACTGTACTCTCTTCCCGTGTCTTTAAGGAGTCTGTACTCTCTTCCAGTGTCTGTAAGTAGCCTGTACTCTCTTTCCGTGTCTGTAAGGAGACTGTACTCTCTTCCCCTGCCTGTAAGGAGACTGTACTCTCCCCCCATGACTGTAAGGGGTCTGTACTCTCCCCCCATGACTGTAAGGGGTCTATACTCTCCCCCCGTGTCTTTAAGGAGACTGTACTCGCTTCCCGTGTCTGTAAGGAGCCTGTACTCTCTTTCCGTGTCTGTAAGGAGACTGTACTCTCTTCCCGTGTCTGTAAGGAGACTGTACTCTCTTCCCGTGTCTGTAAGGAGACTGTACTCTCCCCCTATGACTGTAAGGGGTTTGTACTCTCCCCGCATGACTGTAAGGGGTCGATAACCTCCACCCCCCGTCTTTAAGGAGACTGTACTCTCTTTCCGTGTCTGTAAGGAGCCTGTACTCTCTTCCCGTGTCTGTAATGAGACTGTACTCTCTTCCCGTGTCTGTAAGGAGACTACTCTCCCCCGATGACTGTAAGGGTTCTGTACTCTCCACCCGTGTCTGTAAGGAGTCTGTACTCTCTTCCCTTGTCTGTAAGTTGACTGTACTCTCCCCCCATGACTCTAAGGGGTCTGTACTCTCTTCCCCTGTTTGTTAATACACTGTACTCTCTTCCCGTGTCAGTAAGGAGACTGTACTCTCTTACCGTTTCTGTAAGGAGTCTGTACTCTCTTCCCTTGTCTGTAAGGAGTCTGCACTCTATTCTCTTGTCTATAAGGAGACTGTCCTCTCTTCCTGTGTCTGTAAGGAGACTGTACTCACACCCCATGACTGTAAGGGTTCTTTACTCTTACACCGTGACTGTAAGTAGTCTGAACTCTCTTCCCGGGTCTGTAAGGAGACTGAACTCTCCGCCCACCCCATGATTGTAAGGTGTCTGTACTCTCACCCATGAGTGTAAGGAGTTTGTACTCTCTTCCCGTGTCTGTAAAGAGACTGTACTCTCTTCCCGTGTCTATAAGGAGTTTGTACTCTCTTCCCGTGTCTGTAAGGAGTCTGTACTCTCTCCCCGTGTCTGTAAGGAGACTGTACTCTTTTCGCGTGTGTGTGAGGAGACTGTACTCTCTTCCCGTGCCTGTACGGAGACTGTACTCTTCCCCCCATGACTGTAAGGGTTCTGTACTCTCCACCCGTGTCTGTAAGGTGTCTGCACCCTCTTCCCGTGTCTCTAAGGTGGCTGCACTCTCTTCCCGTGTCTGTAAGGAGACTGTACTCTCTTCCCCTGTCTGTTAATAGACTGGACTCTCTTCCCGTGTCAGTAAGGAGACTGTACTCTCTTCCCCTCTGTTAATAGACTGTACTCTCTTCCCGTGTCAGTAAGGAGACTGTACTCTCTTACCGTTTCTGTAAGGAGTCTGTACTCTCTTTACTTGTCTGTAAGGAGACAATACTCTCTTCCCGTGTCTGTAAGGAGTCTGTACTCTATTCCCTTGTCTATAAGGAGACTGTACTCTCATCCCGTGTCTTTAAGGAGACTCTACTCTCTTCCTGTGTCTGTAAGGAGACTGTACTCACACCCCATGATTGTAAGGGTTCTTTACTCTTCCCCCGTGTCTGTAAGTAGTCTGAACTCTCTTCCCGGGTCATTAAGGAGACTGAACTCTCCGCCCTCCCCATGACTGTAAGGTGTCTGTACTCCCCCCATGAGTGTAAGGAGTCTGTACTCTCTTCCCGTGTCTGTAAGGAGACTGTACTCTCTTCCCGTGTCTGTAAGGAGTCTGTACTCTCTTCACGTATCTGTAAGGAGGCTGTACTCTCTTCCCGTGCCCTTAAAGAGTCTGTAATCTCTTCCCGTGTCTGTAAGGAGACTGTACTCTCTTCCCCTGTCTGTAAGGAGCTTGTACTCTCTTCACGTGTCTGAAAGGTGTCTGCACTCTCTTCCCGTGTCTGTAAGGAGACTCTAATCTCTTCCCATGAATGTAAGGAGCTTGTACTCTCCTCACGTGTCTGAAAGGAGACTGTATTCTCTTCCCGTGTCTGTAAGGTGTCTGCACTCTCTTCCCGTGTCTGTAAGGAGACTCTACTCTCTTCCCATGAATGTAAGGAGTCTGTACTCTCTTCCCGTGTCTGTAAGGAGACACCTCTCTTCCCATGTCTGTAAAGAGACTGTACTCTCTTCCCGTGACTGTAAGGTGACTGTACTCTCCCCGCCATGACTGTAAGAAGTATGTACTCTCTTCCCGTGTCTGTAAGGAGACTGAACTCTCTTCCCGTGCCTGTAAGGAGTCTGTAATCTCTTCCCGTGTCGGTAAGGAGACTGTACTCTCCCCCCATGACTGTAAGGGGTCTCTACTCTCCCCCATGACAGTAAGGAGTCTCTACTCTCTTCCCGTGTCTGCAAGGAGACTGTATTCTCTTCCCGTGTCTCTAAGGTGGCTGCACTCTCTTCCCGTGTCTGTAAGGAGACTGTACTCTCTTCCCGTGTCTGTAAGGTGTCTGTACACACTTCCCGTGTCTGTAAGGAGACTGTACTCTCTTCCTGTGTCTGTAAGTAGTCTGTACTCTCTTCCCGTGTCTGTAAGGAGCCTCCTCTCTTCCCATGCCTGTAAGGAGACTGTACTCTCCCCCCATGACTGTAAGGGTTCTGTACTCTCCCCCCGTGTCTGTAAGGGGTCTGTACTCTCTTCCCGTGTCTGTAAGGTGACTGTACTCTCCCCCCCCCATGACTGTAAGTTGTCTGTACTCTCCCTCATGACTGTAATGTGTCTGTACTCTCTTCCCGTGTCTGTAAGGAGACTGTACTCTCTTCCCGTGTCTATAAGGAGTTTTTCTGCCTTCACGTGTCTGTAAGGAGACTGTACTCTCCCCACCCACCCCATGATTGTAAGTGGTCTGTACTCTCCCCCATGACAGTAAGGGGTATGTACTATCCCCCCGTGTCTCTTTGGAGACTGTAGTCTCCCTCTATTACTGTAAGGAGACTATACTCTCTTCCCGTGTCTGTAAGGAGCCTGTACTCTCTTCCCGTGTCTGTAATGAGACTGTACTCTCTTCCCGTGTCTGTAATGAGACTGTACTCTCTTCCCGTGTCTGTAAGGAGACTACTCTCCCCCCATGACTGTAAGGGGTCGATAATCTCCCCCCCCCCCCGTCTTTAAGGAGACTGTACTCTCTTTCCGTGTCTGTAAGGAGCCTGTACTCTCTTCCCGTGTCTGCAAGGAGTCTGTACTCTCTCTCCGTGTCTGTAAGGAGACTGTACTCTCCCCACCCCCCCCCCCCCATGATTGTAAGTGGTCTGTACTCTCCCCCATGACTGTAAGGGGTATGTACTATCCCCCGGTGTCTCTTAGGAGACTGTAGTCTCCCCCTATTACTGTAAGGAGACTTTACTCTCTTCCCGTGTCTGTAAGGAGACTGTACTCTCCCTTATGACTCTGAGGGGTCTGTACTCTCTCCCCATGACTGTAAGGAGTCTGTAATCTCTTCCCCTGTCTGTTAGGAGACTGTACTCTCTTCCCGTGTCTTTAAGGAGTCTGTACTCTCTTCCAGTGTCTGTAAGTAGCCTGTACTCTCTTTCCGTGTCTGTAAGGAGACTGTACTCTCTTCCCCTGCCTGTAAGGAGACTGTACTCTCCCCCCATGACTGTAAGGGGTCTGTACTCTCCCCCCATGACTGTAAGGGGTCTATACTCTCCCCCCGTGTCTTTAAGGAGACTGTACTCGCTTCCCGTGTCTGTAAGGAGCCTGTACTCTCTTTCCGTGTCTGTAAGGAGACTGTACTCTCTTCCCGTGTCTGTAAGGAGACTGTACTCTCTTCCCGTGTCTGTAAGGAGACTGTACTCTCCCCCTATGACTGTAAGGGGTTTGTACTCTCCCCGCATGACTGTAAGGGGTCGATAACCTCCCCCCCCCCGTCTTTAAGGAGACTGTACTCTCTTTCCGTGTCTGTAAGGAGCCTGTACTCTCTTCCCGTGTCTGTAATGAGACTGTACTCTCTTCCCGTGTCTGTAAGGAGACTACTCTCCCCCGATGACTGTAAGGGTTCTGTACTCTCCACCCGTGTCTGTAAGGAGTCTGTACTCTCTTCCCTTGTCTGTAAGTTGACTGTACTCTCCCCCGATGACTCTAAGGGGTCTGTACTCTCTTCCCCTGTTTGTTAATACACTGTACTCTCTTCCCGTGTCAGTAAGGAGACTGTACTCTCTTACCGTTTCTGTAAGGAGTCTGTACTCTCTTCCCTTGTCTGTAAGGAGTCTGCACTCTATTCTCTTGTCTATAAGGAGACTGTCCTCTCTTCCTGTGTCTGTAAGGAGACTGTACTCACACCCCATGACTGTAAGGGTTCTTTACTCTTACACCGTGACTGTAAGTAGTCTGAACTCTCTTCCCGGGTCTGTAAGGAGACTGAACTCTCCGCCCACCCCATGATTGTAAGGTGTCTGTACTCTCACCCATGAGTGTAAGGAGTTTGTACTCTCTTCCCGTGTCTGTAAAGAGACTGTACTCTCTTCCCGTGTCTATAAGGAGTTTGTACTCTCTTCCCGTGTCTGTAAGGAGTCTGTACTCTCTCCCCGTGTCTGTAAGGAGACTGTACTCTTTCCGCGTGTGTGTGAGGAGACTGTACTCTCTTCCCGTGCCTGTACGGAGACTGTACTCTTCCCCCCATGACTGTAAGGGTTCTGTACTCTCCACCCGTGTCTGTAAGGTGTCTGCACCCTCTTCCCGTGTCTCTAAGGTGGCTGCACTCTCTTCCCGTGTCTGTAAGGAGACTGTACTCTCTTCCCCTGTCTGTTAATAGACTGGACTCTCTTCCCGTGTCAGTAAGGAGACTGTACTCTCTTCCCCTCTGTTAATAGACTGTACTCTCTTCCCGTGTCAGTAAGGAGACTGTACTCTCTTACCGTTTCTGTAAGGAGTCTGTACTCTCTTTACTTGTCTGTAAGGAGACAATACTCTCTTCCCGTGTCTGTAAGGAGTCTGTACTCTATTCCCTTGTCTATAAGGAGACTGTACTCTCATCCCGTGTCATTAAGGAGACTCTACTCTCTTCCTGTGTCTGTAAGGAGACTGTACTCACACCCCATGATTGTAAGGGTTCTTTACTCTTCCCCCGTGTCTGTAAGTAGTCTGAACTCTCTTCCCGGGTCATTAAGGACACTGAACTCTCCGCCCTCCCCATGACTGTAAGGTGTCTGTACTCTCCCCCATGAGTGTAAGGAGTCTGTACTCTCTTCCCGTGTCTGTAAGGAGACTGTACTCTCTTCCCGTGTCTGTAAGGAGTCTGTACTCTCTTCACGTATCTGTAAGGAGGCTGTACTCTCTTCCCGTGCCCTTAAAGAGTCTGTAATCTCTTCCCGTGTCTGTAAGGAGACTGTACTCTCTTCCCCTGTCTGTAAGGAGCTTGTACTCTCTTCACGTGTCTGAAAGGTGTCTGCACTCTCTTCCCGTGTCTGTAAGGAGACTCTACTCTCTTCCCATGAATGTAAGGAGCTTGTACTCTCTTCACGTGTCTGAAAGGAGACTGTATTCTCTTCCCGTGTCTGTAAGGTGTCTGCACTCTCTTCCCGTGTCTGTAAGGAGACTCTACTCTCTTCCCATGAATGTAAGGAGTCTGTACTCTCTTCCCGTGTCTGTAAGGAGACACCTCTCTTCCCATGTCTGTAAAGAGACTGTACTCTCTTCCCGTGACTGTAAGGTGACTGTACTCTCCCCGCCATGACTGTAAGAAGTCTGTACTCTCTTCCCGTGTCTGTAAGGAGACTGTACTCTCTTCCCGTGCCTGTAAGGAGTCTGTAATCTCTTCCCGTGTCGGTAAGGAGACTGTACTCTCCCCCCATGACTGTAAGGGGTCTCTACTCTCCCCCATGACAGTAAGGAGTCTCTACTCGCTTCCCGTGTCTGCAAGGAGACTGTACTCTCTTCCCGTGTCTCTAAGGTGGCTGCACTCTCTTCCCGTGTCTGTAAGGAGACTGTACTCTCTTCCCGTGTCTGTAAGGTGTCTGTACACACTTCCCGTGTCTGTAAGGAGACTGTACTCTCTTCCTGTGTCTGTAAGTAGTCTGTACTCTCTTCCCGTGTCTGTAAGGAGCCTCCTCTCTTCCCATGTCTGTAAGGAGACTGTACTCTCCCCCCATGACTGTAAGGGTTCTGTACTCTCCCCCCGTGTCTGTAAGGGGTCTGTACTCTCTTCCCGTGTCTGTAAGGTGACTGTACTCTCCCCCCCATGACTGTAAGTTGTCTGTACTCTCCCTCACGACTGTAAGGAGTCTGTACTCTCTTCCCGTGTCTGTAAGGAGACTGTACTCTCTTCCCGTGTCTATAAGGAGTTTTTCTGCCTTCACGTGTCTGTAAGGAGACTGTACTCTCCCCACCCACCCCATGATTGTAAGTGGTCTGTACTCTCCCCCATGACAGTAAGGGGTATGTACTATCCCTCCGTGTCTCTTAGGAGACTGTAGTCTCCCTCTATTACTGTAAGGAGACTATACTCTCTTCCCGTGTCTGTAAGGAGTCTGTACTCTCCCTAATGACTCTGAGGGGTCTGTACTCTCTCCCCATTACTGTAAGCTTCTGTACTCTCTTCCCGTGTCTGTAAGGAGTCTGTACTCTCCCTAATGACTCTGAGGGGTCTGTACTCTCTCCCCATGACTGTAAGCTTCTGTACTCTCTTCCCCGTGTCTGTAAGGAGTCTGTACACTCTTCCCCTGTCTGTAAGGAGACTGTACTCTCTTCCCGTGTCTGTAAGGAGTCTGTACTCTCTTTCCGTGTCTGTAAGGAGACTATAATCTCTTCCCGTGTCTGTAAGTAGTCTGTACTCTCTTCCCTTGTGTATAAGGAGAATGTACTCTCTTCCCGTGTCTTTAAGGAGACTGTACTCTCTTCCAGTGTCTGTATGTAGCCTGTACTCTCTATCCGTGTCTGTAAGGAGCCTGGACACTATTCCCGTGTCTGTAAGGAGACTGTATTCTCACCACATGACTGTAAGGGGTCTGTACTTTCTTCTCGTGTCTCTAAGGGGTCTGTACTCTCTTCACCTGTCTGTAAGGAGACCGTACTCTCCTCCCATGACTGTAAGGAGTCTGTACTCTCTTCCCGTGTCCGTAAGGAGACTGTACTCTCTTCCCGTGTCTGTACGGAGACTGTACTCACCCCCCATGACTGTAAGGGGTCTGTACTCTCCCCCCATGACTGTAAGGGGTCTATACTCTCCCCCCGTGTCTTTAAGGAGACTGTACTCTCTTCCCGTGTCTGTAAGGAGCCTGTACTCTCTTCCCGTGTCTGTAAGGAGACTGTACTCTCTTCCCGTGTCTGTAAGGAGACTGTACTCTCCCGCTATGACTGTAAGGGGTTTCTACTCTCCCCGCATGACTGTAAGGGGTCGATAATCCCCCCCCCCCCGTCTTTAAGGAGACTGTACTCTCTTTCCGTGTCTGTAAGGAGCCTGTACTCTCTTCCCGTGTCTGTAATGAGACTGTACTCTCTGCCCGTGTCTATATGGAGACTACTCTCCCCCGATGACTGTAAGGGTTCTGTACTCTCCCCCCGTGTCTTTAAGGAGACTGTACTCTCTTCCCGTGTCTGTAAGGAGCCTGTACTCTCTTTCCGTGTCTGTAAGGAGTCTGTACTCTCTTCCCTTGTCTGTAAGGAGTCTGCACTCTATTCTCTTGTCTATAAGGAGACTGTCCTCTCATCCCGTGTCTTTAAGGAGACTATACTCTCTTCCTGTGTCTGTAAGGAGACTATAATCACACCCCATGACTGTAAGGTTTCTATACTCTTCCCCCGTGTCTGTAAGTAGTCTGAACTCTCTTCCCGGGTCTGTAAGGAGACTGAACTCTCCGCCCACCCCATGACTGTAAGGTGTCTGTACTCTCCCCCATGAGTGTAAGGAGTCTGTACTCTCTTCCCGTATCTGTAAAGAGACTGTACTCTCTTCTCGTGTCTATAAGGAGTTTGTACTCTCTTCCCGTGTCTGTAAGGAGTCTGTACTCTCTCCCCGTGTCTGTAAGGAGACTGTACTCTTTTCCCGTGTGTGTGAGGAGACTGTACTCTCTTCCCGTGCCTGTAAGGAGACTGTACTCTTCCCCGCATGACTGTAAGGGTTCTGTACTCTCCACCCGTGTCTTTAAGGTGTCTGCACCCTCTTCCCGTGTCTCTAGGGTGGCTGCACTCTCTTCCCGTGTCTGTAAGGAGACTGTACTCTCTTCCCCTGTCTGTTAATAGACTGGACTCTCTTCCCGTGTCAGTAAGGAGACTGTACTCTCTTCCCCTCTGTTAATAGACTGTACTCTCTTCCCGTGTCAGTAAGGAGACTGTACTCTCTTACCGTTTCTGTAAGGAGTCTGTACTCTCTTTCCTTGTCTGTAAGGAGACAATACTCTCTTCCCGTGTCTGTAAAGAGACTGTACTCTCTTCCCGTGACTGTAAGGTGACTGTACTCTCCCCGCCATGACTGTAAGAAGTCTGTACTCTCTTCCCGTGTCTGTAAGGAGACTGTACTCTCTTCCCGTGTCTGTAAGGAGACTGTACTCTCTTCCCCTGTCTGTAAGGAGCTTGTACTCTTTTCCCGTGCCTGTAAGGAGTCTGTAATCTCTTCCCGTGTCGGTAAGGAGACTGTACTCTCCCCCCATGACTGTAAGGGTTCTCTACTCTCCCCCATGACGGTAAGGAGTCTCTACTCTCTTCCCGTGTCTGCAAGGAGACTGTACTCTCTTCCCGTGTCTCTAAGGTGGCTGCACTCTCTTCCCGTGTCTGTAAGGAGACTGTACTCTCTTCCCGTGTCTGTAAGGTGTCTGTACACTCTTCCCGTGTCTGTAAGGAGACTGTACTCTCTTCCTGTGTCTGTAAGTAGTCTGTACTCTCTTCCCGTGTCTGTAAGGAGCCTCCTCTCTTCCCATGTCTGTAAGGAGACTGTACTCTCCCCCCATGACTGTAAGGGTTCTGTAATCTCCCCCCGTGTCTGTAAGGGGTCTGTACTCTCTTCCCGTGTCTGTAAGGTGACTGTACTCTCCCCCCCATGACTGTAAGTTGTCTGTACTCTCCCTCATGACTGTAAGGAGTCTGTACTCTCTTCCCGTGTCTGTAAGGAGACTGTACTCTCTTCCCGTGTCTATAAGGAGTTTTTCTGCCTTCACGTGTCTGTAAGGAGACTGTACTCTCCCCACCCACCCCATGATTGTAAGTGGTCTGTACTCGCCCCCATGACAGTAAGGGGTATGTACTATCCCCCCGTGTCTCTTAGGAGACTGTAGTCTCCCTCTATTACTGTAAGGAGACTATACTCTCTTCCCGTGTCTGTAAGGAGTCTGTACTCTCCCTAATGACTCTGAGGGGTCTGTACTCTCTCCCCATGACTGTAAGCTTCTGTACTCTCTTCCCGTGTCTATAAGGAGTCTGTACTCTCCCTAATGGCTCTGAGGGGTCTGTACTCTCTCCCCATGACTGTAAGCTTCTGTACTCTCTTCCCCGTGTCTGTAAGGAGTCTGTACACTCTTCCCCTGTCTGTAAGGAGACTGTACTCTCTTCCCGTGTCTGTAAGGAGTCTGTACTCTCTTTCCGTGTCTGTAAGGAGACTATAATCTCTTCCCGTGTCTGTAAGTAGTCTGTACTCTCTTCCCTTGTGTATAAGGAGAATGTACTCTCTTCCCGTGTCTTTAAGGAGACTGTACTCTCTTCCAGTGTCTGTATGTAGCCTGTACTCTCTATCCGTGTCTGTAAGGAGCCTGGACACTATTCCCGTGTCTGTAAGGAGACTGTATTCTCACCACATGACTGTAAGGGGTCTGTACTTTCTTCTCGTGTCTCTAAGGAGTCTGTACTCTCTTCCCGTGTCCGTAAGGAGACTGTACTCTCTTCCCGTGTCTGTACGGAGACTGTACTCACCCCCCATGACTGTAAGGGGTCTGTACTCTCCCCCCCATGACTGTAAGGGGTCTATACTCTCCCCCCGTGTCTTTAAGGAGACTGTACTCTCTTCCCGTGTCTGTAAGGAGCCTGTACTCTCTTCCCGTGTCTGTAAGGTGTCTGTACACTCATCCCGTGTCTGTAAGGAGACTGTACTCTCTTCCTGTGTCTGTAAGTAGTCTGTACTCTCTTCCCGTGTCTGTAAGGAGCCTCCTCTCTTCCCATGTCTGTAAGGAGACTGTACTCTCCCCCCATGACTGTAAGGGTTCTGTACTCTCCCCCCGTGTCTGTAAGGGGTCTGTACTCTCTTCCCGTGTCTGTAAGGTGACTGTACTCTACCCCCCATGACTGTAAGTTGTCTGTACTCTCCCTCATGACTGTAAGGAGTCTGTACTCTCTTCCCGTGTCTGTAAGGAGACTGTACTCTCTTCCCGTGTCTATAAGGAGTTTTTCTGCCTTCACGTGTCTGTAAGGAGACTGTACTCTCCCCACCCACCCCATGATTGTAAGTGGTCTGTACTCTCCCCCATGACAGTAAGGGGTATGTACTATCCCCCCGTGTCTCTTAGGAGACTGTAGTCTCCCTCTATTACTGTAAGGAGACTATACTCTCTTCCCGTGTCTGTAAGGAGTCTGTACTCTCCCTAATGACTCTGAGGGGTCTGTACTCTCTCCCCATGACTGTAAGCTTCTGTACTCTCTTCCCCCTGTCTGTAAGGATTCTGTACACTCTTCCCCTGTCTGTAAGGAGACTGTACTCTCTTCCCATGAATGTAAGGAGTCTGTACTCTCTCCCGGTGTCTGTAAGGAGACTGTACTCTCTTCCAGTGTCTGTAAGGAGTCTGTACTCTCTTCCCGTGTCTGTAAGGTGTCTGTACTCTCTTCCCGTGTCTGTAAGGAGACTGTACTCTCTTCCTGTGTCTGTAAGTAGTCTGTACTCTCTTCCCGTGTGGGTAAGGAGCCTCCTGTCTTCCCATCTCTGTAAGGAGACTGTACTCTCCCCACCCACCCCATGATTGTAAGTGGTCTGTACTCTCCCCCATGACAGTAAGGGGTATGTACTATCCCCCCGTGTCTCTTAGGAGACTGTAGTCTCCCTCTATTACTGTAAGGAGACTATACTCTCTTCCCGTGTCTGTAAGGAGTCTGTACTCTCCCTAATGACTCTGAGGGGTCTGTACTCTCTCCCCGTGACTGTAAGGAGTCTGTACTCTCTTTCCGTGTCTGTAAGGAGACTATAATCTCTTCCCGTGTCTGTAAGTAGTCTGTACTCTCTTCCCTTGTGTATAAGGAGAATGTACTCTCTTCCCGTGTCTTTAAGGAGACTGTACTCTGTTCCAGTGTCTGTAAGTAGCCTGTACTCTCTATCCGTGTCTGTAAGGAGCCTGGACACTATTCCCGTGTCTGTAAGGAGACTGTATTCTCACCACATGACTGTAAGGGGTCTGTACTTTCTTCTCGTGTCTCTGAGGGGTCTGTACTCTCTTCACCTGTCTGTAAGGAGACCGTACTCTCCTCCCATGACTGTAAGGAGTCTGTACTCTCTTCCCGTGTCCGTAAGGAGACTGTACTCTCTTCCCGTGTCTGTACGGAGACTGTACTCACCCCCCATGACTGTAAGGGGTCTGTACTCTCCCCCCATGACTGTAAGGGGTCTATACTCTCCCCCCGTGTCTTTAAGGAGACTGTACTCTCTTCCCGTGTCTGTAAGGAGCCTGTACTCTCTTCCCGTGTCTGTAAGGAGACTGTACTCTCTTCCCGTGTCTGTAAGGAGACTGTACTCTCCCGCTATGACTGTAAGGGGTTTGTACTCTCCCCGCATGACTGTAAGGGGTCGATAATCCCACCCCCCCCGTCTTTAAGGAGACTGTACTCTCTTTCCGTGTCTGTAAGGAGCCTGTACTCTCTTCCCGTGTC
The DNA here is from genome assembly GCF_030144855.1 of Hypanus sabinus. Classification (NCBI taxonomy): domain Eukaryota; kingdom Metazoa; phylum Chordata; class Chondrichthyes; order Myliobatiformes; family Dasyatidae; genus Hypanus; species Hypanus sabinus. The sequence continues at coordinate 24,846,154 of NC_082711.1, read as the reverse complement.
TGTAATGAGACTGTACTCTCTGCCCGTGTCTATATGGAGACTACTCTCCCCCGATGACTGTAAGGGTTCTGTACTCTCCCTCCGTGTCTTTAAGGAGACTGTACTCTCTTCCCGTGTCTGTAAGGAGCCTGTACTCTCTTTCCGTGTCTGTAAGGAGTCTGTACTCTCTTCCCTTGTCTGTAAGGAGTCTGCACTCTATTCTCTTGTCTATAAGGAGACTGTCCTCTCATCCCGTGTCTTTAAGGAGACTGTACTCTCTTCCTGTGTCTGTAAGGAGACTGTTATCACACCCCATGACTGTAAGGGTTCTTTACTCTTCCCCCGTGTCTGTAAGTAGTCTGAACTCTCTTCCCGGGTCTGTAAGGAGACTGAACTCTCCGCACACCCCATGACTGTAAGGTGTCTGTACTCTCCCCCATGAGTGTAAGGAGTCTGTACTCTCTTCCCGTATCTGTAAAGAGACTTTACTCTCTTCTCGTGTCTATAAGGAGTTTGTACTCTCTTCCCGTGTCTGTAAGGAGACTGTACTCTTTTCCCGTGTGTGTGAGGAGACTGTACTCTCTTCCCGTGCCTGTAAGGAGACTGTACTCTTCCCCGCATGACTGTAAGGGTTCTGTACTCTCCACCCGTGTCTTTAAGGTGTCTGCACCCTCTTCCCGTGTCTCTAGGGTGGCTGCACTCTCTTCCCGTGTCTGTAAGGAGACTGTACTCTCTTCCACTCTGTTAATAGACTGTACTCTCTTCCCGTGTCAGTAAGGAGACTGTACTCTCTTACCGTTTCTGTAAGGAGTCTGTACTCTCTTTACTTGTCTGTAAGGAGACAATACTCTCTTCCCGTGTCTGTAAGGAGTCTGTACTCTATTCCCTTGTCTATAAGGAGACTGTACTCTCATCCCGTGTCATTAAGGAGACTCTACTCTCTTCCTGTGTCTGTAAGGAGACTGTACTCACACCCCATGATTGTAAGGGTTCTTTACTCTTCCCCCGTGTCTGTAAGTAGTCTGAACTCTCTTCCCGGGTCATTAAGGAGACTGAACTCTCCGCCCTCCCCATGACTGTAAGGTGTCTGTACTCTCCCCCATGAGTGTAAGGAGTCTGTACTCTCTTCCCGTGTCTGTAAGGAGACTGTACTCTCTTCCCGTGTCTGTAAGGAGTCTGTACTCTCTTCACGTATCTGTAAGGAGGCTGTACTCTCTTCCCGTGCCCTTAAAGAGTCTGTAATCTCTTCCCGTGTCTGTAAGGAGACTGTACTCTCTTCCCCTGTCTGTAAGGAGCTTGTACTCTCTTCACGTGTCTGAAAGGTGTCTGCACTCTCTTCCCGTGTCTGTAAGGAGACTCTACTCTCTTCCCATGAATGTAAGGAGCTTGTACTCTCTTCACGTGTCTGAAAGGAGACTGTATTCTCTTCCCGTGTCTGTAAGGTGTCTGCACTCTCTTCCCGTGTCTGTAAGGAGACTCTACTCTCTTCCCATGAATGTAAGGAGTCTGTACTCTCTTCCCGTGTCTGTAAGGAGACACCTCTCTTCCCATGTCTGTAAAGAGACTGTACTCTCTTCCCGTGACTGTAAGGTGACTGTACTCTCCCCGCCATGACTGTAAGAAGTCTGTACTCTCTTCCCGTGTCTGTAAGGAGACTGTACTCTCTTCCCGTGCCTGTAAGGAGTCTGTAATCTCTTCCCGTGTCGGTAAGGAGACTGTACTCTCCCCCCATGACTGTAAGGGGTCTCTACTCTCCCCCATGACAGTAAGGAGTCTCTACTCGCTTCCCGTGTCTGCAAGGAGACTGTACTCTCTTCCCGTGTCTCTAAGGTGGCTGCACTCTCTTCCCGTGTCTGTAAGGAGACTGTACTCTCTTCCCGTGTCTGTAAGGTGTCTGTACACACTTCCCGTGTCTGTAAGGAGACTGTACTCTCTTCCTGTGTCTGTAAGTAGTCTGTACTCTCTTCCCGTGTCTGTAAGGAGCCTCCTCTCTTCCCATGTCTGTAAGGAGACTGTACTCTCCCCCCATGACTGTAAGGGTTCTGTACTCTCCCCCCGTGTCTGTAAGGGGTCTGTACTCTCTTCCCGTGTCTGTAAGGTGACTGTACTCTCCCCCCCATGACTGTAAGTTGTCTGTACTCTCCCTCACGACTGTAAGGAGTCTGTACTCTCTTCCCGTGTCTGTAAGGAGACTGTACTCTCTTCCCGTGTCTATAAGGAGTTTTTCTGCCTTCACGTGTCTGTAAGGAGACTGTACTCTCCCCACCCACCCCATGATTGTAAGTGGTCTGTACTCTCCCCCATGACAGTAAGGGGTATGTACTATCCCTCCGTGTCTCTTAGGAGACTGTAGTCTCCCTCTATTACTGTAAGGAGACTATACTCTCTTCCCGTGTCTGTAAGGAGTCTGTACTCTCCCTAATGACTCTGAGGGGTCTGTACTCTCTCCCCATTACTGTAAGCTTCTGTACTCTCTTCCCGTGTCTGTAAGGAGTCTGTACTCTCCCTAATGACTCTGAGGGGTCTGTACTCTCTCCCCATGACTGTAAGCTTCTGTACTCTCTTCCCCGTGTCTGTAAGGAGTCTGTACACTCTTCCCCTGTCTGTAAGGAGACTGTACTCTCTTCCCGTGTCTGTAAGGAGTCTGTACTCTCTTTCCGTGTCTGTAAGGAGACTATAATCTCTTCCCGTGTCTGTAAGTAGTCTGTACTCTCTTCCCTTGTGTATAAGGAGAATGTACTCTCTTCCCGTGTCTTTAAGGAGACTGTACTCTCTTCCAGTGTCTGTATGTAGCCTGTACTCTCTATCCGTGTCTGTAAGAAGCCTGGACACTATTCCCGTGTCTGTAAGGAGACTGTATTCTCACCACATGACTGTAAGGGGTCTGTACTTTCTTCTCGTGTCTCTAAGGGGTCTGTACTCTCTTCACCTGTCTGTAAGGAGACCGTACTCTCCTCCCATGACTGTAAGGAGTCTGTACTCTCTTCCCGTGTCCGTAAGGAGACTGTACTCTCTTCCCGTGTCTGTACGGAGACTGTACTCACCCCCCATGACTGTAAGGGGTCTGTACTCTCCCCCCATGACTGTAAGGGGTCTATACTCTCCCCCCGTGTCTTTAAGGAGACTGTACTCTCTTCCCGTGTCTGTAAGGAGCCTGTACTCTCTTCCCGTGTCTGTAAGGAGACTGTACTCTCTTCCCGTGTCTGTAAGGAGACTGTACTCTCCCGCTATGACTGTAAGGGGTTTCTACTCTCCCCGCATGACTGTAAGGGGTCGATAATCCCCCCCCCCCGTCTTTAAGGAGACTGTACTCTCTTTCCGTGTCTGTAAGGAGCCTGTACTCTCTTCCCGTGTCTGTAATGAGACTGTACTCTCTGCCCGTGTCTATATGGAGACTACTCTCCCCCGATGACTGTAAGGGTTCTGTACTCTCCCCCCGTGTCTTTAAGGAGACTGTACTCTCTTCCCGTGTCTGTAAGGAGCCTGTACTCTCTTTCCGTGTCTGTAAGGAGTCTGTACTCTCTTCCCTTGTCTGTAAGGAGTCTGCACTCTATTCTCTTGTCTATAAGGAGACTGTCCTCTCATCCCGTGTCTTTAAGGAGACTATACTCTCTTCCTGTGTCTGTAAGGAGACTATAATCACACCCCATGACTGTAAGGTTTCTTTACTCTTCCCCCGTGTCTGTAAGTAGTCTGAACTCTCTTCCCGGGTCTGTAAGGAGACTGAACTCTCCGCCCACCCCATGACTGTAAGGTGTCTGTACTCTCCCCCATGAGTGTAAGGAGTCTGTACTCTCTTCCCGTATCTGTAAAGAGACTGTACTCTCTTCTCGTGTCTATAAGGAGTTTGTACTCTCTTCCCGTGTCTGTAAGGAGTCTGTACTCTCTCCCCGTGTCTGTAAGGAGACTGTACTCTTTTCCCGTGTGTGTGAGGAGACTGTACTCTCTTCCCGTGCCTGTAAGGAGACTGTACTCTTCCCCGCATGACTGTAAGGGTTCTGTACTCTCCACCCGTGTCTTTAAGGTGTCTGCACCCTCTTCCCGTGTCTCTAGGGTGGCTGCACTCTCTTCCCGTGTCTGTAAGGAGACTGTACTCTCTTCCCCTGTCTGTTAATAGACTGGACTCTCTTCCCGTGTCAGTAAGGAGACTGTACTCTCTTCCCCTCTGTTAATAGACTGTACTCTCTTCCCGTGTCCGTAAGGAGACTGTACTCTCTTACCGTTTCTGTAAGGAGTCTGTACTCTCTTTCCTTGTCTGTAAGGAGACAATACTCTCTTCCCGTGTCTGTAAAGAGACTGTACTCTCTTCCCGTGACTGTAAGGTGACTGTACTCTCCCCGCCATGACTGTAAGAAGTCTGTACTCTCTTCCCGTGTCTGTAAGGAGACTGTACTCTCTTCCCGTGTCTGTAAGGAGACTGTACTCTCTTCCCCTGTCTGTAAGGAGCTTGTACTCTTTTCCCGTGCCTGTAAGGAGTCTGTAATCTCTTCCCGTGTCGGTAAGGAGACTGTACTCTCCCCCCATGACTGTAAGGGTTCTCTACTCTCCCCCATGACGGTAAGGAGTCTCTACTCTCTTCCCGTGTCTGCAAGGAGACTGTACTCTCTTCCCGTGTCTCTAAGGTGGCTGCACTCTCTTCCCGTGTCTGTAAGGAGACTGTACTCTCTTCCCGTGTCTGTAAGGTGTCTGTACACTCTTCCCGTGTCTGTAAGGAGACTGTACTCTCTTCCTGTGTCTGTAAGTAGTCTGTACTCTCTTCCCGTGTCTGTAAGGAGCCTCCTCTCTTCCCATGTCTGTAAGGAGACTGTACTCTCCCCCCATGACTGTAAGGGTTCTGTAATCTCCCCCCGTGTCTGTAAGGGGTCTGTACTCTCTTCCCGTGTCTGTAAGGTGACTGTACTCTCCCCCCCATGACTGTAAGTTGTCTGTACTCTCCCTCATGACTGTAAGGAGTCTGTACTCTCTTCCCGTGTCTGTAAGGAGACTGTACTCTCTTCCCGTGTCTATAAGGAGTTTTTCTGCCTTCACGTGTCTGTAAGGAGACTGTACTCTCCCCACCCACCCCATGATTGTAAGTGGTCTGTACTCGCCCCCATGACAGTAAGGGGTATGTACTATCCCCCCGTGTCTCTTAGGAGACTGTAGTCTCCCTCTATTACTGTAAGGAGACTATACTCTCTTCCCGTGTCTGTAAGGAGTCTGTACTCTCCCTAATGACTCTGAGGGGTCTGTACTCTCTCCCCATGACTGTAAGCTTCTGTACTCTCTTCCCGTGTCTATAAGGAGTCTGTACTCTCCCTAATGGCTCTGAGGGGTCTGTACTCTCTCCCCATGACTGTAAGCTTCTGTACTCTCTTCCCCGTGTCTGTAAGGAGTCTGTACACTCTTCCCCTGTCTGTAAGGAGACTGTACTCTCTTCCCGTGTCTGTAAGGAGTCTGTACTCTCTTTCCGTGTCTGTAAGGAGACTATAATCTCTTCCCGTGTCTGTAAGTAGTCTGTACTCTCTTCCCTTGTGTATAAGGAGAATGTACTCTCTTCCCGTGTCTTTAAGGAGACTGTACTCTCTTCCAGTGTCTGTATGTAGCCTGTACTCTCTATCCGTGTCTGTAAGGAGCCTGGACACTATTCCCGTGTCTGTAAGGAGACTGTATTCTCACCACATGACTGTAAGGGGTCTGTACTTTCTTCTCGTGTCTCTAAGGAGTCTGTACTCTCTTCCCGTGTCCGTAAGGAGACTGTACTCTCTTCCCGTGTCTGTACGGAGACTGTACTCACCCCCCATGACTGTAAGGGGTCTGTACTCTCCCCCCCATGACTGTAAGGGGTCTATACTCTCCCCCCGTGTCTTTAAGGAGACTGTACTCTCTTCCCGTGTCTGTAAGGAGCCTGTACTCTCTTCCCGTGTCTGTAAGGAGACTGTACTCTCTTCCCGTGTCTGTAAGGAGACTGTACTCTCCCGCTATGACTGTAAGGGGTTTCTACTCTCCCCGCATGACTGTAAGGGGTCGATAATCCCCCCCCCCGTCTTTAAGGAGACTGTACTCTCTTTCCGTGTCTGTAAGGAGCCTGTACTCTCTTCCCGTGTCTGTAATGAGACTGTACTCTCTGCCCGTGTCTATATGGAGACTACTCTCCCCCGATGACTGTAAGGGTTCTGTACTCTCCCCCCGTGTCTTTAAGGAGACTGTACTCTCTTCCCGTGTCTGTAAGGAGCCTGTACTCTCTTTCCGTGTCTGTAAGGAGTCTGTACTCTCTTCCCTTGTCTGTAAGGAGTCTGCACTCTATTCTCTTGTCTATAAGGAGACTGTCCTCTCATCCCGTGTCTTTAAGGAGACTATACTCTCTTCCTGTGTCTGTAAGGAGACTATAATCACACCCCATGACTGTAAGGTTTCTTTACTCTTCCCCCGTGTCTGTAAGTAGTCTGAACTCTCTTCCCGGGTCTGTAAGGAGACTGAACTCTCCGCCCACCCCATGACTGTAAGGTGTCTGTACTCTCCCCCATGAGTGTAAGGAGTCTGTACTCTCTTCCCGTATCTGTAAAGAGACTGTACTCTCTTCTCGTGTCTATAAGGAGTTTGTACTCTCTTCCCGTGTCTGTAAGGAGTCTGTACTCTCTCCCCGTGTCTGTAAGGAGACTGTACTCTTTTCCCGTGTGTGTGAGGAGACTGTACTCTCTTCCCGTGCCTGTAAGGAGACTGTACTCTTCCCCGCATGACTGTAAGGGTTCTGTACTCTCCACCCGTGTCTTTAAGGTGTCTGCACCCTCTTCCCGTGTCTCTAGGGTGGCTGCACTCTCTTCCCGTGTCTGTAAGGAGACTGTACTCTCTTCCCCTGTCTGTTAATAGACTGGACTCTCTTCCCGTGTCAGTAAGGAGACTGTACTCTCTTCCCCTCTGTTAATAGACTGTACTCTCTTCCCGTGTCAGTAAGGAGACTGTACTCTCTTACCGTTTCTGTAAGGAGTCTGTACTCTCTTTCCTTGTCTGTAAGGAGACAATACTCTCTTCCCGTGTCTGTAAAGAGACTGTACTCTCTTCCCGTGACTGTAAGGTGACTGTACTCTCCCCGCCATGACTGTAAGAAGTCTGTACTCTCTTCCCGTGTCTGTAAGGAGACTGTACTCTCTTCCCGTGTCTGTAAGGAGACTGTACTCTCTTCCCCTGTCTGTAAGGAGCTTGTACTCTTTTCCCGTGCCTGTAAGGAGTCTGTAATCTCTTCCCGTGTCGGTAAGGAGACTGTACTCTCCCCCCATGACTGTAAGGGTTCTCTACTCTCCCCCATGACGGTAAGGAGTCTCTACTCTCTTCCCGTGTCTGCAAGGAGACTGTACTCTCTTCCCGTGTCTCTAAGGTGGCTGCACTCTCTTCCCGTGTCTGTAAGGAGACTGTACTCTCTTCCCGTGTCCGTAAGGTGTCTGTACACTCTTCCCGTGTCTGTAAGGAGACTGTACTCTCTTCCTGTGTCTGTAAGTAGTCTGTACTCTCTTCCCGTGTCTGTAAGGAGCCTCCTCTCTTCCCATGTCTGTAAGGAGACTGTACTCTCCCCCCATGACTGTAAGGGTTCTGTAATCTCCCCCCGTGTCTGTAAGGGGTCTGTACTCTCTTCCCGTGTCTGTAAGGTGACTGTACTCTCCCCCCCATGACTGTAAGTTGTCTGTACTCTCCCTCATGACTGTAAGGAGTCTGTACTCTCTTCCCGTGTCTGTAAGGAGACTGTACTCTCTTCCCGTGTCTATAAGGAGTTTTTCTGCCTTCACGTGTCTGTAAGGAGACTGTACTCTCCCCACCCACCCCATGATTGTAAGTGGTCTGTACTCGCCCCCATGACAGTAAGGGGTATGTACTATCCCCCCGTGTCTCTTAGGAGACTGTAGTCTCCCTCTATTACTGTAAGGAGACTATACTCTCTTCCCGTGTCTGTAAGGAGTCTGTACTCTCCCTAATGACTCTGAGGGGTCTGTACTCTCTCCCCATGACTGTAAGCTTCTGTACTCTCTTCCCGTGTCTATAAGGAGTCTGTACTCTCCCTAATGGCTCTGAGGGGTCTGTACTCTCTCCCCATGACTGTAAGCTTCTGTACTCTCTTCCCCGTGTCTGTAAGGAGTCTGTACACTCTTCCCCTGTCTGTAAGGAGACTGTACTCTCTTCCCGTGTCTGTAAGGAGTCTGTACTCTCTTTCCGTGTCTGTAAGGAGACTATAATCTCTTCCCGTGTCTGTAAGTAGTCTGTACTCTCTTCCCTTGTGTATAAGGAGAATGTACTCTCTTCCCGTGTCTTTAAGGAGACTGTACTCTCTTCCAGTGTCTGTATGTAGCCTGTACTCTCTATCCGTGTCTGTAAGGAGCCTGGACACTATTCCCGTGTCTGTAAGGAGACTGTATTCTCACCACATGACTGTAAGGGGTCTGTACTTTCTTCTCGTGTCTCTAAGGAGTCTGTACTCTCTTCCCGTGTCCGTAAGGAGACTGTACTCTCTTCCCGTGTCTGTACGGAGACTGTACTCACCCCCCATGACTGTAAGGGGTCTGTACTCTCCCCCCCATGACTGTAAGGGGTCTATACTCTCCCCCCGTGTCTTTAAGGAGACTGTACTCTCTTCCCGTGTCTGTAAGGAGCCTGTACTCTCTTCCCGTGTCTGTAAGGTGTCTGTACACTCATCCCGTGTCTGTAAGGAGACTGTACTCTCTTCCTGTGTCTGTAAGTAGTCTGTACTCTCTTCCCGTGTCTGTAAGGAGCCTCCTCTCTTCCCATGTCTGTAAGGAGACTGTACTCTCCCCCCATGACTGTAAGGGTTCTGTACTCTCCCCCCGTGTCTGTAAGGGGTCTGTACTCTCTTCCCGTGTCTGTAAGGTGACTGTACTCTCCCCCCCATGACTGTAAGTTGTCTGTACTCTCCCTCATGACTGTAAGGAGTCTGTACTCTCTTCCCGTGTCTGTAAGGAGACTGTACTCTCTTCCCGTGTCTATAAGGAGTTTTTCTGCCTTCACGTGTCTGTAAGGAGACTGTACTCTCCCCACCCACCCCATGATTGTAAGTGGTCTGTACTCTCCCCCATGACAGTAAGGGGTATGTACTATCCCCCCGTGTCTCTTAGGAGACTGTAGTCTCCCTCTATTACTGTAAGGAGACTATACTCTCTTCCCGTGTCTGTAAGGAGTCTGTACTCTCCCTAATGACTCTGAGGGGTCTGTACTCTCTCCCCATGACTGTAAGCTTCTGTACTCTCTTCCCCCTGTCTGTAAGGATTCTGTACACTCTTCCCCTGTCTGTAAGGAGACTGTACTCTCTTCCCATGAATGTAAGGAGTCTGTACTCTCTCCCGGTGTCTGTAAGAAGACTGTACTCTCTTCCAGTGTCTGTAAGGAGTCTGTACTCTCTTCCCGTGTCTGTAAGGTGTCTGTACTCTCTTCCCGTGTCTGTAAGGAGACTGTACTCTCTTCCTGAGTCTGTAAGTAGTCTGTACTCTCTTCCCGTGTGGGTAAGGAGCCTCCTGTCTTCCCATCTCTGTAAGGAGACTGTACTCTCCCCACCCACCCCATGATTGTAAGTGGTCTGTACTCTCCCCCATGACAGTAAGGGGTATGTACTATCCCCCCGTGTCTCTTAGGAGACTGTAGTCTCCCTCTATTACTGTAAGGAGACTATACTCTCTTCCCGTGTCTGTAAGGAGTCTGTACTCTCCCTAATGACTCTGAGGGGTCTGTACTCTCTCCCCGTGACTGTAAGGAGTCTGTACTCTCTTTCCGTGTCTGTAAGGAGACTATAATCTCTTCCCGTGTCTGTAAGTAGTCTGTACTCTCTTCCCTTGTGTATAAGGAGAATGTACTCTCTTCCCGTGTCTTTAAGGAGACTGTACTCTGTTCCAGTGTCTGTAAGTAGCCTGTACTCTCTATCCGTGTCTGTAAGGAGCCTGGACACTATTCCCGTGTCTGTAAGGAGACTGTATTCTCACCACATGACTGTAAGGGGTCTGTACTTTCTTCTCGTGTCTCTGAGGGGTCTGTACTCTCTTCACCTGTCTGTAAGGAGACCGTACTCTCCTCCCATGACTGTAAGGAGTCTGTACTCTCTTCCCGTGTCCGTAAGGAGACTGTACTCTCTTCCCGTGTCTGTACGGAGACTGTACTCACCCCCCATGACTGTAAGGGGTCTGTACTCTCCCCCCATGACTGTAAGGGGTCTATACTCTCCCCCCGTGTCTTTAAGGAGACTGTACTCTCTTCCCGTGTCTGTAAGGAGCCTGTACTCTCTTCCCGTGTCTGTAAGGAGACTGTACTCTCTTCCCGTGTCTGTAAGGAGACTGTACTCTCCCGCTATGACTGTAAGGGGTTTGTACTCTCCCCGCATGACTGTAAGGGGTCGATAATCCCCCCCCCCCGTCTTTAAGGAGACTGTACTCTCTTTCCGTGTCTGTAAGGAGCCTGTACTCTCTTCCCGTGTCTGTAATGAGACTGTACTCTCTGCCCGTGTCTATATGGAGACTACTCTCCCCCGATGACTGTAAGGGTTCTGTACTCTCCCTCCGTGTCTTTAAGGAGACTGTACTCTCTTCCCGTGTCTGTAAGGAGCCTGTACTCTCTTTCCGTGTCTGTAAGGAGTCTGTACTCTCTTCCCTTGTCTGTAAGGAGTCTGCACTCTATTCTCTTGTCTATAAGGAGACTGTCCTCTCATCCCGTGTCTTTAAGGAGACTGTACTCTCTTCCTGTGTCTGTAAGGAGACTGTTATCACACCCCATGACTGTAAGGGTTCTTTACTCTTCCCCCGTGTCTGTAAGTAGTCTGAACTCTCTTCCCGGGTCTGTAAGGAGACTGAACTCTCCGCACACCCCATGACTGTAAGGTGTCTGTACTCTCCCCCATGAGTGTAAGGAGTCTGTACTCTCTTCCCGTATCTGTAAAGAGACTGTACTCTCTTCTCGTGTCTATAAGGAGTTTGTACTCTCTTCCCGTGTCTGTAAGGAGACTGTACTCTTTTCCCGTGTGTGTGAGGAGACTGTACTCTCTTCCCGTGCCTGTAAGGAGACTGTACTCTTCCCCGCATGACTGTAAGGGTTCTGTACTCTCCACCCGTGTCTTTAAGGTGTCTGCACCCTCTTCCCGTGTCTCTAGGGTGGCTGCACTCTCTTCCCGTGTCTGTAAGGAGACTGTACTCTCTTCCCCTGTCTGTTAATAGACTGGACTCTCTTCCCGTGTCAGTAAGGAGACTGTACTCTCTTCCCCTCTGTTAATAGACTGTACTCTCTTCCCGTGTCAGTAAGGAGACTGTACTCTCTTACCGTTTCTGTAAGGAGTCTGTACTCTCTTTCCTTGTCTGTAAGGAGACAATACTCTCTTCCCGTGTCTGTAAAGAGACTGTACTCTCTTCCCGTGACTGTAAGGTGACTGTACTCTCCCCGCCATGACTGTAAGAAGTCTGTACTCTCTTCCCGTGTCTGTAAGGAGACTGTACTCTCTTCCCGTGTCTGTAAGGAGACTGTACTCTCTTCCCCTGTCTGTAAGGAGCTTGTACTCTCTTCCCGTGCCTGTAAGGAGTCTGTAATCTCTTCCCGTGTCGGTAAGGAGACTGTACTCTCCCCCCATGACTGTAAGGGGTCTCTACTCTCCCCCATGACGGTAAGGAGTCTCTACTCTCTTCCCGTGTCTGCAAGGAGACTGTACTCTCTTCCCGTGTCTCTAAGGTGGCTGCACTCTCTTCCCGTGTCTGTAAGGAGACTGTACTCTCTTCCCGTGTCTGTAAGGTGTCTGTACACTCTTCCCGTGTCTGTAAGGAGACTGTACTCTCTTCCTGTGTCTGTAAGTAGTCTGTACTCTCTTCCCGTGTCTGTAAGGAGCCTCCTCTCTTCCCATGTCTGTAAGGAGACTGTACTCTCCCCCCATGACTGTAAGGGTTCTGTACTCTCCCCCCGTGTCTGTAAGGGGTCTGTACTCTCTTCCCGTGTCTGTAAGGTGACTGTACTCTCCCCCCCATGACTGTAAGTTGTCTGTACTCTCCCTCATGACTGTAAGGAGTCTGTACTCTCTTCCCGTGTCTGTAAGGAGACTGTACTCTCTTCCCGTGTCTATAAGGAGTTTTTCTGCCTTCACGTGTCTGTAAGGAGACTGTACTCTCCCCACCCACCCCATGATTGTAAGTGGTCTGTACTCTCCCCCATGACAGTAAGGGGTATGTACTATCCCCCCGTGTCTCTTAGGAGACTGTAGTCTCCCTCTATTACTGTAAGGAGACTATACTCTCTTCCCGTGTCTGTAAGGAGTCTGTACTCTCCCTAATGACTCTGAGGGGTCTGTACTCTCTCCCCATGACTGTAAGCTTCTGTACTCTCTTCCCCGTGTCTGTAAGGAGTCTGTACACTCTTCCCCTGTCTGTAAGGAGACTGTACTCTCTTCCCGTGTCTGTAAGGAGTCTGTACTCTCTTTCCGTGTCTGTAAGGAGACTATAATCTCTTCCCGTGTCTGTAAGTAGTCTGTACTCTCTTCCCTTGTGTATAAGGAGAATGTACTCTCTTCCCGTGTCTTTAAGGAGTCTGTACTCTCTTCCCGTGTCTGTCAGGAGACTGTACTCACCACCCGTGTCTTTAAGGAGACTGTACTCTCTTCCAGTGTCTGTAAGTAGCCTGTACTCTCTTTCCGTGTCTGTAAGGAGACTGTACTCTCTTCCCGTGTCTGTAAGGAGACTGTATTCTCACCACATGACTGTAAGGGGTCTGTACTTTCTTCTCGTGTCTCTAAGGGGTCTGTACTCTCTTCACCTGTCTGTAAGGAGACCGTACTCTCCTCCCATGACTGTAAGGAGTCTGTACTCTCTTCCCGTGTCCGTAAGGAGACTGTACTCTCTTCCCGTGTCTGTACGGAGACTGTACTCACCCCCCATGACTGTAAGGGGTCTGTACTCTCCCCCCATGACTGTAAGGGGTCTATACTCTCCCCCCGTGTCTTTAAGGAGACTGTACTCTCTTCCCGTGTCTGTAAGGAGCCTGCACTCTCTTTCCGTGTCTGTAAGGAGACTGTACTCTCTTCCCGTGTCTGTAAGGAGACTGTACTCTCTTCCCGTGTCTGTAAGGAGACTGTACTCTCCCGCTATGACTGTAAGGGGTTTGTACTCTCCCCGCATGACTGTAAGGGGTCGATAATCCCCCCCCCCCCCGTCTTTAAGGAGACTGTACTCTCTTTCCGTGTCTGTAAGGAGCCTGTACTCTCTTCCCGTGTCTGTAATGAGACTGTACTCTCTGCCCGTGTCTATATGGAGACTACTCTCCCCCGATGACTGTAAGGGTTCTGTACTCTCCCCCCGTGTCTTTAAGGAGACTGTACTCTCTTCCCGTGTCTGTAAGGAGCCTGTACTCTCTTTCCGTGTCTGTAAGGAGTCTGTACTCTCTTCCCTTGTCTGTAAGGAGTCTGCACTCCATTCTCTTGTCTATAAGGAGACTGTCCTCTCATCCCGTGTCTATAAGGAGACTGTACTCTCTTCCTGTGTCTGTAAGGAGACTGTAATCACACCCCATGACTGTAAGGGTTCTTTACTCTTCCCCCGTGTCTGTAAGTAGTCTGAACTCTCTTCCCGGGTCTGTAAGGAGACTGAACTCTCCGCCCACCCCATGACTGTAAGGTGTCTGTACTCTCCCCGATGAGTGTAAGGAGTCTGTACTCTCTTCCCGTGTCTGTAAAGAGACTGTACTCTCTTCTCGTGTCTATAAGGAGTTTGTACTCTCTTCCCGTGTCTGTAAGGAGTCTGTCCTCTCTCCCCGTGTCTGTAAGGAGACTGTACTCTTTTCCCGTGTGTGTGAGGAGACTGTACTCTCTTCCCGTGCCTGTAAGGAGACTGTACTCTTCCCCGCATGACTGTAAGGGTTCTGTACTCTCCACCCGTGTCTTTAAGGTGTCTGCACCCTCTTCCCGTGTCTCTAGGGTGGCTGCACTCTCTTCCCGTGTCTGTAAGGAGACTGTACTCTCTTCCCCTGTCTGTTAATAGACTGGACTCTCTTCCCGTGTCAGTAAGGAGACTGTACTCTCTTCCCCTCTGTTAATAGACTGTACTCTCTTCCCGTGTCAGTAAGGAGACTGTACTCTCTTACCGTTTCTGTAAGGAGTCTGTACTCTCTTTCCTTGTCTGTAAGGAGACAATACTCTCTTCCCGTGTCTGTAAGGAGTCTGTACTCTATTCCCTTGTCTATAAGGAGACTGTACTCTCATCCCGTGTCTTTAAGTAGACTCTACTCTCTTCCTGTGTCTGTAAGGGGACTGTACTCACACCCCATGACTGTAAGGGTTCTTTACTCTTCCCCCGTGTCTGTAAGTAGTCTGAACTCTCTTCCCGGGTCTGTAAGGAGACTGAACTCTCCGCCCTCCCCATGACTGTAAGGTGTCTGGACTCTCCCCCATGAGTGTAAGGAGTCTGTACTCCCTTCCCGTGTCTGTAAAGAGACACCTCTCTTCCCATGTCTGTAAAGAGACACCTCTCTTCCCATGTCTGTAAAGAGACTGTACTCTCTTCCCGTGACTGTAAGGTGACTGTACTCTCCCCGCCATGACTGTAAGAAGTCTCTACTCTCTTCCCGTGTCTGTAAGGAGACTGTACTCTCTTCCCGTGTCTGTAAGGAGACTGTACTCTCTTCCCGTGTCTGTAAGGAGACTGTATTCTCAACACATGACTGTAAGGGGTCTGTACTTTCTTCTCGTGTCTCTAAGGGGTCTGTAGTCTCTTCCCGTGTCTGTAAAGAGACTGTACTCTCTTCCCGTGTCTGTAAGGAGTCTGTACTCTCTTCACGTATCTGTAAGGAGGCTGTACTCTCTTCCCGTGCCCTTAAGGAGTCTGTAATCTCTTCCCGTGTCTGTAAGGAGACTGTACTCTCTTCCCCTGTCTGTAAGGAGCTTGTACTCTCTTCACGTGTCTGAAAGGAGACTGTATTCTCTTCCCGTGTCTGTAAGGTGTCTGCACTCTCTTCCCGTGTCTGTAAGGAGACTCTACTCTCTTCCCATGAATGTAAGGAGTCTGTACTCTCTTCCCGTGTCTGTAAGGAGACACCTCTCTTCCCATGTCTGTAAAGAGACTGTACTCTCTTCCCGTGACTGTAAGGTGACTGTACTCCCCCGCCATGACTGTAAGAAGTCTGTACTCTCTTCCCGTGTCTGTAAGGAGACTGTACTCTCTTCCCGTGTCTGTAAGGAGACTGTACTCTCTTCCCCTGTCTGTAAGGAGCTTGTACTCTCTTCCCGTGCCTGTAAGGAGTCTGTAATCTCTTCCCGTGTCGGTAAGGAGACTGTACTCTCCCCCCATGACTGTAAGGGGTCTCTACTCTCCACAATGACAGTAAGGAGTCTCTACTCTCTTCCCGTGTCTGCAAGGAGACTGTACTCTCTTCCTCTGTCTCTAAGCAGTTTGTACTCTCTTCCCGTGTCTGTAAGGAGACTGTACTCTCTTCCCATGAATGTAAGGAGCTTGTACTCTCTTCCCGTGTCTGTAAGGAGTCTGTAATCTCTTCCCGTGTCGGTAAGGAGACTGTACTCTCCCCCCATGACTGTAAGGGGTCTCTACTCTCCCCCATGACAGGAAGGAGTCTCTACTCTCTTCCCGTGTCTGCAAAGAGACTGTACTCTCTTCCCGTGTCTCTAAGGTGGCTGCACTCTCTTCCCGTGTCTGTAAGGAGACTGTACTCTCTTCCCGTGTCTGTAAGGTGTCTGAACTCTCTTCCCGTGTCTGTAAGGAGACTGTACTCTCTTCCTGTGTCTGTAAGTAGTCTGTACTCTCTTCCCGTGTCTGTAAGGAGCCTCCTCTCTTCCCATGTCTGTAAGGAGACTGTACTCTCCCCCCATGACTGTAAGGGTTCTGTACTCTCCCCCCGTGTCTGTAAGGGGTCTGTACTCTCTTCCCGTGTCTGTAAGGTGACTGTACTCTCCCCCCCATGACTGTAAGTTGTCTGTACTCTCCCTCATGATTGTAAGGAGTCTGTACTCTCTTCCCGTGTCTGTAAGGAGACTGTACTCTCTTCCCGTGTCTATAAGGAGTTTTTCTGACTTCACGTGTCTGTAAGGAGACTGTACTCTCCCCACCCACCCCATGATTGTAAGTGGTCTGTACTCTCCCCCATGACAGTAAGGGGTATGTACTATCCCCCCGTGTCTCTTAGGAGACTGTAGTCTCCCTCTATTACTGTAAGGAGACTATACTCTCTTCCCGTGTCTGTAAGGAGTCTGTACTCTCCCTAATGACTCTGAGGGGTCTGTACTCTCTCCCCATGACTGTAAGCTTCTGTACTCTCTTCCCCGTGTCTGTAAGGAGTCTGTACACTCTTCCCCTGTCTGTAAGGAGACTGTACTCTCTTCCCGTGTCTGTAAGGAGTCTGTACTCTCTTTCCGTGTCTGTAAGGAGACTATAATCTCTTCCCGTGTCTGTAAGTAGTCTGTACTCTCTTCCCTTGTGTATAAGGAGAATGTACTCTCTTCCCGTGTCTTTAAGGAGTCTGTACTCTCTTCCCGTGTCTGTCAGGAGACTGTACTCTCCCCCGTGTCTTTAAGGAGACTGTACTCTCTTCCAGTGTCTGTAAGTAGCCTGTACTCTCTATCCGTGTCTGTAAGGAGCCTGGACACTATTCCCGTGTCTGTAAGGAGACTGTATTCTCACCACATGACTGTAAGGGGTCTGTACTTTCTTCTCGTGTCTCTAAGGGGTCTGTACTCTCTTCACCTGTCTGTAAGGAGACCGTACTCTCCTCCCATGACTGTAAGGAGTCTGTACTCTCTTCCCGTGTCCGTAAGGAGACTGTACTCTCTTCCCGTGTCTGTAAGGAGACTGTACTCACCCCCCATGACTGTAAGGGGTCTGTACTCTCCCCCCATGACTGTAAGGGGTCTATACTCTCCCCCCGTGTCTTTAAGGAGACTGTACTCTCTTCCCGTGTCTGTAAGGAGCCTGTACTCTCTTTCCGTGTCTGTAAGGAGACTGTACTCTCTTCCCGTGTCTGTAAGGAGACTGTACTCTCTTCCCGTGTCTGTAAGGAGACTGTACTCTCCCCCTATGACTGTAAGGGGTTTGTACTCTCCCCGCATGACTGTAAGGGGTCGATAATCCCCCCCCCCCGTCTTTAAGGAGACTGTACTCTCTTTCCGTGTCTGTAAGTAGCCTGTACTCTCTTCCCGTGTCTGTAATGAGACTGTACTCTCTTCCCGTGTCTACATGGAGACTACTCTCCCCCGATGACTGTAAGAGTTCTGTACTCTCCCCCCGTGTCTTTAAGGAGACTGTACTCTCTTGCCGTGTCTGTAAGGAGCCTGTACTCTCTTTCCGTGTCTGTAAGGAGTCTGTACTCTCTTCCCTTGTCTGTAAGGAGTCTGCATTCTATTCTCTTGTCTATAAGGAGACTGTCCTCTCATCCCGTGTCTTTAAGGAGACTGTACTCTCTTCCTGTGTCTGTAAGGAGACTGTAATCACACCCCATGACTGTAAGGGTTCTTTACTCTTCCCCCGTGTCTGTAAGTAGTCTGAACTCTCTTCCCGGGTCTGTAAGGAGACTGAACTCTCCGCCCACCCCATGACTGTAAGGTGTCTGTACTCTCCCCCATGAGTGTAAGGAGTCTGAACTCTCTTCCCGTGTCTGTAAAGAGACTGTACTCTCTTCTCGTGTCTATAAGGAGTTTGTACTCTCTTCCCGTGTCTGTAAGGAGTCTGTACTCTCTCCCCGTGTCTGTAAGGAGACTGTACTCTTTTCCCGTGTGTGTGAGGAGACTGTACTCTCTTCCCGTGCCTGTAAGGAGACTGTACTCTTCCCCGCATGACTGTAAGGGTTCTGTACTCTCCACCCGTGTCTTTAAGGTGTCTCCACCCTCTTCCCGTGTCTCTAGGGTGGCTGCACTCTCTTCCCGTGTCTGTAAGGAGACTGTACTCTCTTCCCCTGTCTGTTAATAGACTGGACTCTCTTCCCGTGTCAGTAAGGAGACTGTACTCTCTTCCCCTCTGTTAATAGACTGTACTCTCTTACCGTTTCTGTAAGGAGTCTGTACTCTCTTTCCTTGTCTGTAAGGAGACAATACTCTCTTCCCGTGTCTGTAAGGAGTCTGTACTCTATTCCCTTGTCTATAAGGAGACTGTACTCTCATCCCGTGTCTTTAAGGAGACTCTACTCTCTTCCTGTGTCTGTAAGGAGACTGTACTCACACCCCATGACTGTAAGGGTTCTTTACTCTTCCCCCGTGTCTGTAAGTAGTCTGAACTCTCTTCCCGGGTCTGTAAGGAGACTGAACTCTCCGCCCTCCCCATGACTGTAAGGTGTCTGGACTCTCCCCCATGAGTGTAAGGAGTCTGTACTCCCTTCCCGTGTCTGTAAAGAGACTGTACTCTCTTCCCGTGTCTGTAAGGAGTCTGTACTCTCTTCCCGTATCTGTAAGGAGGCTGTACTCTCTTCCCGTGCCCTTAAGGAGTCTGTAATCTCTTCCCGTGTCTGTAAGGAGACTGTACTCTCTTCCCCTGTCTGTAAGGAGTTTGTACTCTCTTCACGTGTCTGAAAGGAGACTGTATTCTCTTCCCATGTGTGTAAGGTGTCTGTACTCTCTTCCCGTGTCTGTAAGGAGACTCTACTCTCTTCCCATGAATGTAAGGAGTCTGTACTCTCTTCCCCTGTCTGTAAGGAGACAACTCTCTTCCCATCTCTGTAAAGAGACTGTACTCTCTTCCCGTGACTGTAAGGTGACTGTACTCTCCCCGCCATGACTGTAAGAAGTCTGTACTCTCCCCCATGACTGTAATGAGTCTGTACTCTCTTCCCGTGTCTGTAAGGAGTCTGTACTCTCTTCCCGTGTCTGTAAGGAGACTGTACTCTCTTCCCCTGTCTGTAAGGAGCTTGTATTCTCTTCCCGTGTCTGTAAGGAGACTGTACTCTTTTCCCGTGTGTGTGAGGAGACAGTACGCACTTCCCGTGCCTGTAAGGAGACTGTACTCTTCCCCCCATGACTGTAAGGGTTCTGTACTCTCCACCCGTGTCTGTAAGGAGTCTGCACTCTCTTCCCTTGTCTCCAAGGTGGCTGCACTCTCTTCCCGTGTCTGTAAGGAGACTGTACACTCTTCCCGTGTCGGTAAGCTGTCTCTACTCTCTTCCCGTGTCGGTAAGGAGACTGTACTCTCGTCCTGTGTCTGTAAGTAGTCTGTACTCTCTTCCCGTGTCTGTAAGGAGCCTCCTCTCTTCCCATGTCTGTAAGGAGACTGTACTCTCCCCCCATGACTGTAAGGGTTCTGTAATCTGCCCCCGTGTCTGTAAGGAGTCTGTACTCTCTTCCCGTGACTGTTTGGTGACTGTACTCTCCCCCACATGACTGTAAGGTGTCTGTACTCTCCCCCATGACTGTAAGTAGTCTGCACTCACTTCCCGTATCTGTAAGGAGACTGTACTCTCTTCCCGTGTCTATAAGGAGTTTGTACTGTCTTCACGTGTCTGTAAGTAGTCTGTACTCTCTTCCCGTGTCTGTAAGGAGACTGTACTCTCACCTATGACTCTAAGGGGTGTGTACTCTCTGCCCATGACTGTAAGCTTCTGTACTCTCCCGTCCCCGTGTATGTAAGGAGACTGTACTCTCTTCCCGTGTCTGTAAGGAGACTGCACTTTCCCCCGTGACTTTAAGGAGACTGTACTCTCTTCCCCTGTCTGTAAGGAGACTGTACTCTCTTCCCGTGTCTGTCAGGAGACTGCACTTTCCCCCGTGACTTTAAGGAGACTGTACTCTCTTCCCCTGTCTGTAAGGAGACTGTACTCTCTTTCCGTGTCTGTAAGGAGTCTGTACTCTCTTTCCGTGTCTGTAAGGAGACTATAATCTCTTCCCGTGTCTGTAAGTAGTCTGTACTCACTTCCCTTGTGTATAAGGAGACTGTACTCTCTTCCCGTGTCTTTAAGGAGTCTGTACTCTCTTCCCGTGTCTGTCAGGAGACTGTACTCTCCCCACGTGTCATTAAGGAGACTGTTCTCTCTTCCAGTGTCTGTAAGTAGCCTGTACTCTCTTTCCGTGTCTGTAAGGAGCCTGGACACTATTCCCGTGTCTGTAAGGAGACTGTACTCTATTCTCTTGTCTATAAGGAGACTGTACTCTCACCCCGTGTCTTTAAGGAGACTCTACTCTCTTCCTGTCTCTGTAAGGAGACTGTACTCACACCCCATGACTGTAAGGGTTCTTTACTCTTCCCCCGTGTCTGTAAGTAGTCTGAACTCTCTTCCCGGGTCTGTAAGGAGACTGAACTCTCCGCCCACCCCATGACTGTAAGGTGTCTGTACTCTCCCCCATGAGTGTAAGGAGACTGTACTCTCTTCCCGTGTCTGTAAAGAGACTGTACTCTCTTCCCGAGTCTGTAAGGAGTCTGTACTCTCTTCCCGTATCTGTAAGGAGGCTGTACTCTCTTCCCTTGTCTGTAAGGAGTCTGCATTCTATTCTCTTGTCTATAAGGAGACTGTCCTCTCATCCCGTGTCTTTAAGGAGACTGTACTCTCTTCCTGTGTCTGTAAGGAGACTGTAATCACACCCCATGACTGTAAGGGTTCTTTACTCTTCCCCCGTGTCTGTAAGTAGTCTGAACTCTCTTCCCGGGTCTGTAAGGAGACTGAACTCTCCGCCCACCCCATGACTGTAAGGTGTCTGTACTCTCCCCCATGAGTGTAAGGAGTCTGAACTCTCTTCCCGTGTCTGTAAAGAGACTGTACTCTCTTCTCGTTTCTATAAGGAGTTTGTACTCTCTTCCCGTGTCTGTAAGGAGTCTGTACTCTCTCCCCGTGTCTGTAAGGAGACTGTACTCTTTTCCCGTGTGTGTGAGGAGACTGTACTCTCTTCCCGTGCCTGTAAGGAGACTGTACTCTTCCCCGCATGACTGTAAGGGTTCTGTACTCTCCACCCGTGTCTTTAAGGTGTCTGCACCCTCTTCCCGTGTCTCTAGGGTGGCTGCACTCTCTTCCCGTGTCTGTAAGGAGACTGTACTCTCTTCCCCTGTCTGTTAATAGACTGGACTCTCTTCCCGTGTCAGTAAGGAGACTGTACTCTCTTCCCCTCTGTTAATAGACTGTACTCTCTTCCCGTGTCAGTAAGGAGACTGTACTCTCTTACCGTTTCTGTAAGGAGTCTGTACTCTCTTTCCTTGTCTGTAAGGAGACAATACTCTCTTCCCGTGTCTGTAAGGAGTCTGTACTCTATTCCCTTGTCTATAAGGAGACTGTACTCTCATCCCGTGTCTTTAAGGAGACTCTACTCTCTTCCTGTGTCTGTAAGGAGACTGTACTCACACCCCATGACTGTAAGGGTTCTTTACTCTTCCCCCGTGTCTGTAAGTAGTCTGAACTCTCTTCCCGGGTCTGTAAGGAGACTGAACTCTCCGCCCTCCCCATGACTGTAAGGTGTCTGGACTCTCCCCCATGAGTGTAAGGAGTCTGTACTCCCTTCCCGTGTCTGTAAAGAGACTGTACTCTCTTCCCGTGTCTGTAAGGAGTCTGTACTCTCTTCCCGTATCTGTAAGGAGGCTGTACTCTCTTCCCGTGCCCTTAAGGAGTCTGTAATCTCTTCCCGTGTCTGTAAGGAGACTGTACTCTCTTCCCCTGTCTGTAAGGAGTTTGTACTCTCTTCACGTGTCTGAAAGGAGACTGTATTCTCTTCCCATGTGTGTAAGGTGTCTGTACTCTCTTCCCCTGTCTGTAAGGAGACAACTCTCTTCCCATCTCTGTAAAGAGACTGTACTCTCTTCCCGTGACTGTAAGGTGACTGTACTCTCCCCGCCATGACTGTAAGAAGTCTGTACTCTCCCCCATGACTGTAATGAGTCTGTACTCTCTTCCCGTGTCTGTAAGGAGTCTGTACTCTCTTCCCGTGTCTGTAAGGAGACTGTACTCTCTTCCCCTGTCTGTAAGGAGCTTGTATTCTCTTCCCGTGTCTGTAAGGAGACTGTACTCTTTTCCCGTGTGTGTGAGGAGACAGTACGCACTTCCCGTGCCTGTAAGGAGACTGTACTCTTCCCCCCATGACTGTAAGGGTTCTGTACTCTCCACCCGTGTCTGTAAGGAGTCTGCACTCTCTTCCCTTGTCTCCAAGGTGGCTGCACTCTCTTCCCGTGTCTGTAAGGAGACTGTACACTCTTCCCGTGTCGGTAAGCTGTCTCTACTCTCTTCCCGTGTCGGTAAGGAGACTGTACTCTCGTCCTGTGTCTGTAAGTAGTCTGTACTCTCTTCCCGTGTCTGTAAGGAGCCTCCTCTCTTCCCATGTCTGTAAGGAGACTGTACTCTCCCCCCATGACTGTAAGGGTTCTGTAATCTGCCCCCGTGTCTGTAAGGAGTCTGTACTCTCTTCCCGTGACTGTTTGGTGACTGTACTCTCCCCCACATGACTGTAAGGTGTCTGTACTCTCCCCCATGACTGTAAGTAGTCTGCACTCACTTCCCGTATCTGTAAGGAGACTGTACTCTCTTCCCGTGTCTATAAGGAGTTTGTACTGTCTTCACGTGTCTGTAAGTAGTCTGTACTCTCTTCCCGTGTCTGTAAGGAGACTGTACTCTCACCTATGACTCTAAGGGGTGTGTACTCTCTGCCCATGACTGTAAGCTTCTGTACTCTCCCGTCCCCGTGTATGTAAGGAGACTGTACTCTCTTCCCGTGTCTGTCAGGAGACTGCACTTTCCCCCGTGACTTTAAGGAGACTGTACTCTCTTCCCCTGTCTGTAAGGAGACTGTACTCTCTTTCCGTGTCTGTAAGGAGTCTGTACTCTCTTTCCGTGTCTGTAAGGAGACTATAATCTCTTCCCGTGTCTGTAAGTAGTCTGTACTCACTTCCCTTGTGTATAAGGAGACTGTACTCTCTTCCCGTGTCTTTAAGGAGTCTGTACTCTCTTCCCGTGTCTGTCAGGAGACTGTACTCTCCCCACGTGTCATTAAGGAGACTGTTCTCTCTTCCAGTGTCTGTAAGTAGCCTGTACTCTCTTTCCGTGTCTGTAAGGAGCCTGGACACTATTCCCGTGTCTGTAAGGAGACTGTACTCTATTCTCTTGTCTATAAGGAGACTGTACTCTCACCCCGTGTCTTTAAGGAGACTCTACTCTCTTCCTGTCTCTGTAAGGAGACTGTACTCACACCCCATGACTGTAAGGGTTCTTTACTCTTCCCCCGTGTCTGTAAGTAGTCTGAACTCTCTTCCCGGGTCTGTAAGGAGACTGAACTCTCCGCCCACCCCATGACTGTAAGGTGTCTGTACTCTCCCCCATGAGTGTAAGGAGACTGTACTCTCTTCCCGTGTCTGTAAAGAGACTGTACTCTCTTCCCGAGTCTGTAAGGAGTCTGTACTCTCTTCCCGTATCTGTAAGGAGGCTGTACTCTCTTCCCGTGCCCTTAAGGAGTCTGTAATCTCGTCACGTGTCTGAATGGAGACTGTATTCTCTTCCCGTGTCTGTAAGGAGACTCTACTCTCTTCCCATGAATGTAAGGAGTCTGTACTCTCTTCCCGTGTCTGTAAGGAGACTGTACTCTCTTCCCCTGTCTGTTAATAGACTGGACTCTCTTCCCGTGTCAGTAAGGAGACTGTACTCTCTTCCCCTCTGTTAATAGACTGTACTCTCTTCCCGTGTCAGTAAGGAGACTGTACTCTCTTACCGTTTCTGTAAGGAGTCTGTACTCTCTTTCCTTGTCTGTAAGGAGACAATACTCTCTTCCCGTGTCTGTAAGGAGTCTGTACTCTATTCCCTTGTCTATAAGGAGACTGTACTCTCATCCCGTGTCTTTAAGGAGACTCTACTCTCTTCCCGTGTCTGTAAGGAGACTGTACTCACACCCCATGACTGTAAGGGTTCTTTACTCTTCCCCCGTGTCTGTAAGTAGTCTGAACTCTCTTCCCGGGTCTGTAAGGAGACTGAACTCTCCGCCCTCCCCATGACTGTAAGGTGTCTGGACTCTCCCCCATGAGTGTAAGGAGTCTGTACTCCCTTCCCGTGTCTGTAAAGAGACTGTACTCTCTTCCCGTGTCTGTAAGGAGTCTGTACTCTCTTCCCGTATCTGTAAGGAGGCTGTACTCTCTTCCCGTGCCCTTAAGGAGTCTGTAATCTCTTCCCGTGTCTGTAAGGAGACTGTACTCTCTTCCCCTGTCTGTAAGGAGTTTGTACTCTCTTCACGTGTCTGAAAGGAGACTGTATTCACTTCCCATGTGTGTAAGGTGTCTGTACTCTCTTCCCGTGTCTGTAAGGAGACTCTACTCTCTTCCCGTGAATGTAAGGAGTCTGTACTCTCTTCCCCTGTCTGTAAGGAGACAACTCTCTTCCCATCTCTGTAAAGAGACTGTACTCTCTTCCCGTGACTGTAAGGTGACTGTACTCTCCCCGCCATGACTGTAAGAAGTCTGTACTCTCCCCCATGACTGTAATGAGTCTGTACTCTCTTCCCGTGTCTGTAAGGAGTCTGTACTCTCTTCCCGTGTCTGTAAGGAGACTGTACTCTCTTCCCCTGTCTGTAAGGAGCTTGTATTCTCTTCCCGTGTCTGTAAGGAGACTGTACTCTTTTCCCGTGTGTGTGAGGAGACAGTACGCACTTCCCGTGCCTGTAAGGAGACTGTACTCTTCCCCCCATGACTGTAAGGGTTCTGTACTCTCCACCCGTGTCTGTAAGGAATCTGCACTCTCTTCCCTTGTCTCCAAGGTGGCTGCACTCTCTTCCCGTGTCTGTAAGGAGACTGTACACTCTTCCCGTGTCGGTAAGCTGTCTCTACTCTCTTCCCGTGTCGGTAAGGAGACTGTACTCTCGTCCTGTGTCTGTAAGTAGTCTGTACTCTCTTCCCGTGTCTGTAAGGAGCCTCCTCTCTTCCCATGTCTGTAAGGAGACTGTACTCTCCCCCCATGACTGTAAGGGTTCTGTAATCTGCCCCCGTGTCTGTAAGGAGTCTGTACTCTCTTCCCGTGACTGTTTGGTGACTGTACTCTCCCCCACATGACTGTAAGGTGTCTGTACTCTCCCCCATGACTGTAAGTAGTCTGCACTCACTTCCCGTATCTGTAAGGAGACTGTACTCTCTTCCCGTGTCTATAAGGAGTTTGTACTGTCTTCACGTGTCTGTAAGTAGTCTGTACTCTCTTCCCGTGTCTGTAAGGAGACTGTACTCTCACCTATGACTCTAAGGGGTGTGTACTCTCTGCCCATGACTGTAAGCTTCTGTACTCTCCCGTCCCCGTGTATGTAAGGAGACTGTACTCTCTTCCCGTGTCTGTCAGGAGACTGCACTTTCCCCCGTGACTTTAAGGAGACTGTACTCTCTTCCCCTGTCTGTAAGGAGACTGTACTCTCTTTCCGTGTCTGTAAGGAGTCTGTACTCTCTTTCCGTGTCTGTAAGGAGACTATAATCTCTTCCCGTGTCTGTAAGTAGTCTGTACTCACTTCCCTTGTGTATAAGGAGACTGTACTCTCTTCCCGTGTCTTTAAGGAGTCTGTACTCTCTTCCCGTGTCTGTCAGGAGACTGTACTCTCCCCACGTGTCATTAAGGAGACTGTTCTCTCTTCCAGTGTCTGTAAGTAGCCTGTACTCTCTTTCCGTGTCTGTAAGGAGCCTGGACACTATTCCCGTGTCTGTAAGGAGACTGTACTCTATTCTCTTGTCTATAAGGAGACTGTACTCTCACCCCGTGTCTTTAAGGAGACTCTACTCTCTTCCTGTCTCTGTAAGGAGACTGTACTCACACCCCATGACTGTAAGGGTTCTTTACTCTTCCCCCGTGTCTGTAAGTAGTCTGAACTCTCTTCCCGGGTCTGTAAGGAGACTGAACTCTCCGCCCACCCCATGACTGTAAGGTGTCTGTACTCTCCCCCATGAGTGTAAGGAGACTGTACTCTCTTCCCGTGTCTGTAAAGAGACTGTACTCTCTTCCCGAGTCTGTAAGGAGTCTGTACTCTCTTCCCGTATCTGTAAGGAGGCTGTACTCTCTTCCCGTGCCCTTAAGGAGTCTGTAATCTCGTCACGTGTCTGAATGGAGACTGTATTCTCTTCCCGTGTCTGTAAGGAGACTCTACTCTCTTCCCATGAATGTAAGGAGTCTGTACTCTCTTCCCGTGTCTGTAAGGAGAATCCTCTCTTCCCATGTCTGTAAAGAGACTGTACTCTCTTCCCGTGACTGTAAGGTGACTGTACTCTCCCCGCCATGACTGTAAGGGGTCTATACTCTCCCCCATGACTGTAAGGAGTCTGTACTCTCTTCCCGTGTCTGTAAGGAGACTGTACTCTCTTCCCATGTCTGTAAAGAGACTTTACTCTCTTACCCTGTCTGTAAGGAGCTTCTACTCTCTTCCCGTGACTGTAAGGAGACTCAACTCTTTTCCCGTGTGTGTGAGGAGACTGTACTCACTTCCCGTGTCTGTAAGGAGACTGTACTCTCTTCCCATGTCTGTAAAGAGACTTTACTCTCTTACCCTGTCTGTAAGGAGCTTCTACTCTCTTCCCGTGACTGTAAGGAGACTCAACTCTTTTCCCGTGTGTGTGAGGAGACTGTACTCTCTTCCCGTGCCTGTAAGGAGACTGTACTCTCCCCCACATGACTGTAAGGTGTCTGTACTCTCCCCCATCACTGTAAGTAGTCTGCACTCACTTCCCGTGTCTGTAAGGAGACTGCACTCTCTTCCCGTGTCTATAAGGAGTTTGTACTGTCTTCACGTGTCTGTAAGTAGTCTGTACTCTCTTCCCGTGACTGTAAGCTTCTGTACTCTCCCGTCCCCGTGTCTGTAAGGAGACTGCACTCTCTTCCCGTGTCGGTAAGGAGACTGTACTCTCTTCCCGTGTCTGTAAGTAGTCTGTACTCTCCTCCCTTGTGTATAAGGAGACTGTACTCTCTTCCCGTTTCTTTAAGGAGTCTGTACTCTCTTCCCGTGTCTGTCAGGAGACTGCACTTTCCCCCGTGTCTTTAAGGAGACTGTACTCTCTTCCCGTGTCTGTAAGGAGTCTGTACTCTTTTTCCGTGTCTGTAAGGAGACTATAATCTCTTCCCGTGTCTGTAAGTAGTCTGTACTCACTTCCCTTGTGTATAAGGAGACTGTACTCTCTTCCCGTGTCTTTAAGGAGTCTGTACTCTCTTCCCGTGTCTGTCAGGAGACTGTACTCTCCCCCCGTGTCATTAAGGAGACTGTACTCTCTTCCAGTGTCTGTAAGGAGCCTGGACACTCTTCCCGTGCCTGTAAGGAGACTGTATTCTCACCACATGACTGTAAGGGGTCTGTACTCGCCCCCATGACGGTAAGGAGTCTGTACTTTCTTCTCGTGTCTCTAAGGGGTCTGTACTCTCTTCACTTGTCTGTAAGGAGACCGTACACTCCTCCCATGACTGTAAGGAGTCTGTACTCTATTCCCGTGTCTGTAAGGAGACTGTACTCTCTTCCCGTGTCTGTAAGGAGATTGTACTCTCCCCCCATGACTGTAATGGGTCTGTACTCTCCCCCCATGGCTGTAAGGGGTCAATACTCTCCCCCGTGTCTTTAAGGAGACTGTACTCTCTTCCCGTGTCTGTAAGGTGCCTGTACTCTCTTTCCGTGTCTGTAAGGAGACTGTACTCTCTTCCCGTGTCTGTAAGGAGACTGTACTCTCTTCCCGTGTCATAAGGAGACTGTACTCTCCCCCTATGACTGTAAGGGGTCTGTACTCTCCCCCCATGACTGTAAGGGGTCGATAATTCCCCCCCCCGTCTTTAAGGAGACTGTACTCTCTTTCCGTGTCTGTAAGGAGCCTGTACTCTCTTCCCGTGTCTGTAATGAGACTGTACTCTCTTCCCGTGTCTGTAAGGAGACTACTCTCCCCCGATGACTGTAAGGGTTCTGTACTCTCCACCCGTGTCTGTAAGGAATCTGTACTCTCTTCCCTTGTCTGTAAGTTGACTGTACTCTCCCCCATGACTCTAAGGGGTCTGTACTCTCTTCCCCTGTTTGTTAATAGACTGTACTCTCTTCCCGTGTCAGTAAGGAGACTGTAATCTCTTACCGTTTCTGTAAGGAGTCTGTACTCTCTTCCCTTGTCTGTAAGGAGTCTGCACTCTATTCTCTTGTCTATAAGGAGACTGTCCTCTCATCCCGTGTCTTTAAGGAGACTGTACTCTCTTCCTGTGTCTGTAAGGAGACTGTACTCACACCCCATGACTGTAAGGGTTCTTTACTCTTCCCCCGTGTCTGTAAGTAGTCTGAACTCTCTTCCCGGGTCTGTAAGGAGACTGAACTCTCCGCCCACCCCATGACTGTAAGGTGTCTGTACTCTCCCCCATGAGTGTAAGGAGTCTGTACTCTCTTCCCGTGTCTGTAAAGGGACTGTACTCTCTTCCCGTGTCTATAAGGAGTTTGTACTCTCTTCCCGTGTCTGTAAGGAGTCTGTACTCTCTCCCCGTGACTGTAAGGAGACTGTACTCTTTTCCCGTGTGTGTGAGGAGACTGTACTCTCTTCCCGTGCCTGTAAGGAGACTGTACTCTTCCCCCCATGACTGTAAGGGTTCTGTACTCTCCACCCGTGTCTGTAAGGTGTCTGCACCCTCTTCCCGTTTCTGTAAGGAGACTGTACTCTCTTCCCCTGTCTGCTAATAGACTGTACTCCCTTCCCGTGTCAGTAAGGAGACCGTACTCTCTTCCCCTCTGTAAATAGACTGTACTCTCTTCCCGTGTCAGTAAGGAGACTGTACTCTCTTACCGTTTCTGTAAGGAGTCTGTACTCTCTTTCCTTGTCTGTAAGGAGACAATACTCTCTTCCCGTGTCTGTAAAGAGTCTGTACTCTACTCTCTTGTCTATAAGGAGACTGTACTCTCATCCCGTGTCTTTAAGGAGACTCTACTCTCTTCCTGTGTCTGTAAGGAGACTGTACTCACACCCCATGACTGTAAGGGTTCTTTACTCTTCCCCCGTGTCTGTAAGTAGTCTGAACTCTCTTCCCGGGTCTGTAAGGAGACTGAACTCTCCGCCCACCCCAAGACTGTAAGGTGTCTGCACTCTCCCCCATGAGTGTAAGGAGTCTGTACTCTCTTCCCGTGTCTGTAAAGAGACTGTACTCTCTTCCCGTGTCTATAAGGAGTTTGTACTCTCTTCCCGTGTCTGTAAGGAGTCTGTACTCTCTCCCCGTGTCTGTAAGGAGTCTGAACTCTCTTCCCGTGTCTGTAAAGAGACTGTACTCTCTTCCCGTGTCTGTAAGGAGTCTGTACACTCTTCCCGTATCTGTAAGGAGGCTGTACTCTCTTCCCGTGCCCTTAAGGAGTCTGTAATCTCTTCCCGTGTCTGTAAGGAGACTGTACTCTCTTCCCCTGTCTGTAAGGAGCTTGTACTCTCTTCACGTGTCTGAAAGGAGACTGTATTCTCTTCCCGTGTCTGTAAGGTGTCTGTACTCTCTTCCCGTGTCTGTAAGGAGACTCTACTCTCTTCCCATGAATGTAAGGAGTCTGTACTCTCTTCCCGTGTCTGTAAGGAGACTCCTCTCTTCCCATGTCTGTAAAGAGACTGTACTCTCTTCCCGTGACTGTAAGGTGACTGTACTCTCCCCGCCATGACTGTAAGGGGTCTGTACTCTCCCCCATGACTGTAAGGAGTCTGTACTCTCTTCCCGTGTCTGTAAGGAGACTGTACTCTCTTACCCTGTCTGTAAGGAGCTTGTACTCTCTTCACGTGTCTGTAAGGTGTCTGTACTCTCTTCCTTTGTCTGTAAGGAGACTCTACTCTCTTCCCATGAATGTAAGGAGTCTGTACTCTCTTCCCGTGTCTGTAAGCAGACTCCTCTCTTCCCGTGTCTGTAAGGAGACTGTACTCTTTTCCCGTGTGTGCGAGGAGACTGTACTCTCTTCCCGTGCCCTTAAGGAGTCTGTAATCTCTTCCCGTGTTTGTAAGGAGACTGTACTCTCTTCCCCTGTCTGTAAGGAGCTTGTACTCTCTTCACGTGTCTGAAAGGAGACTGTATTCTCTTCCCGTGTCTGTAAGGTGTCTGTACTCTCTTCCCGTGTCTGTAAAGAGACTGTACTCTCTTCCCGTGACTGTAAGGTGATTGTACTCTCCCCGCCATGACTGTAAGGGGTCTGTACTCTCCCCCATGACTGTAAGGAGTCTGCACTCTCTTCCCGTGTCTGTAAGGAAACTGTACTCTCTTCCCGTGTCTGTAAGGAGACTGTACTCTTTTCCCGTGTGTGTGAGGAGACTGTACTCTCTTCCCGTGCCTGTAAGGAGACTGTACTCTTCCCCCCATGACTGTAAGGGTTCTGTACTCTCCACCCGTGTCTGTAAGGAGTCTGCACTCTCTTCCCTTGTCTCTAAGGTGGCTGCACTCTCTTCCCGTGTCTGTAAGGAGACTGTACTCTCTTCCCGTGTCGGTAAGGTGTCTCTACTCTCGTCCTGTGTCTGTAAGTAGTCTGTACTCTCTTCCCGTGTCTGTAAGGAGCCTCCTCTCTTCCCATGTCTGTAAGGAGACTGTACTCTCTTCCTGTGTCTGTAAGGAGACTGTACTCTCCCCCCATGACTGTAAGGGTTCTGTAATCTGCCCCCGTGTCTGTAAGGAGTCTGTAATCTCTTCCCGTGACTGTATGGTGACTGTACTCTCCCCCACATGACTGTAAGGTGTCTGTACTCTCCCCCATGACTGTAAGTAGTCTGCACTCACTTCCCGTGTCTGTAAGGAGACTGTACTCTCTTCCCGTTTCTATAAGGAGTTTGTACTGTCTTCACGTGTCTGTAAGTAGTCTGTACTCTCTTCCCCTGTCTGCAAGGAGACTGTACTCTCACCTATGACTCTAAGGGGTCTGTACTCTCTCCCCATGACTGTAAGCTTCTGTACTCTCCCGTCCCCGTGTCTGTAAGGAGTGTGTACTCTCTTCCCCTGTCTGTAAGGAGACTGTACTCTCTTCCCGTGTCTTTAAGGAGTCTGTACTCTCTTTCCGTGTCTGTAAGGAGACTGTACTCTCTTCCCGTGTCTGTCAGTAGTCTGTACTCTCCTCCCTTGTGTATAAGGAGTCTGTACTCTCTTCCCGTGTCTTTAAGGAGTCTGTACTCTCTTCCCGTGTCTGTCAGGAGACTGCACTTTCCCCCGTGTCTTTAAGGAGACTGTACTCTCTTCCCGTGTCTGTAAGGAGACTGTACTCTCTTCCCGTGTCTGTAAGGCGTCTGTACTCTCTTTCCGTGTCTGTAAGGAGACTGTACTCTCTTCCCGTGTCTGTAAGTAGTCTGTACTTTCCTCCCTTGTGTATAAGGAGACTGTAGTCTCTTCCCGTGTCTTTAAGGTGTCTGTACTCTCTTCCCGTGTCTGTCAGGAGACTGCACTTTCCCCCGTGTCTTTAAGGAGACTGTACTCTCTTCCAGTGTCTGTAAGGAGCCTGTACTCCCTTTCCGTGTCAGCAAGGAGCCTGGACTCTCTTCCCGTGTCCGTAAGGAGACTGTATTCTCACCACATGAATGTAAGGGGTCTGTACTCTCCCCCCATGACTGTAAGGAGTCTGTACTCTCTTCTCGTGCCTCTAAGGGATCTGTACTCTCTTCACCTGTATGTAAGGAGACCGTACTCTCCTCCCATGACTGTAAGGAGTCTGTACTCTCTTCCCGTGTCTGTAAGGAGACTGTACTCTCTTCCCGTGTCTGTAAGGAGACTGTACTCTCCCCCCATGACTGTAAGGGGTCTGTACTCTCCCCCCATGACTGTAACGGGTCTGTACTCTCCCTCATGACTGTAAGGAGACTGGACTCTCTTCCCATGTCTGTAAGGACTCTGTGCTCTCTTCCCCTGTCTGTTAATAGACTGTACTCTCTTCCCGTGTCAGTAGGGAGACTGTACTCTCTTAACGTTTCTGTAAGGAGTCTTTACTCTATTCTCTTGTCTATAAGGAGTCTGTCCTCTCTTCCCGTATCTGTAAGGAGTCTATACTGTCTTCCCGTGACTGTAAGGAGAATGTAATCTCCCCCAATGACTGTACGGAGACTGTACTCACTTCCCGTGTCTGTAAGGAGGCTACTCTCTTCCCGTGCCTGTAAGGAGTCTGTACTGTCTTCCCGTGACTGTAAGGAGACTGTACGCTTCCCCCATGACTGTAAGGAGACTGTACTCTCTTCCCTTTTCTGTAATGAGACTACTCTCTTACCGTGCCTGTAAGGAGTCTGTAAACTCTTCCCGTCTCTGTAAGGAGACTGTACTCTCCCCCCCCCCCATGACTGTAAGGGGTCTGTACTCTCCCCCATGACTGTAAGGAGTCTGTACTCTCT
Organism: Hypanus sabinus; assembly: GCF_030144855.1. Taxonomy (NCBI): domain Eukaryota; kingdom Metazoa; phylum Chordata; class Chondrichthyes; order Myliobatiformes; family Dasyatidae; genus Hypanus; species Hypanus sabinus. The sequence continues at coordinate 24,814,004 of NC_082711.1, read as the reverse complement.
TCCCGTGTCTGTAAGGAGACTGTACTCTCTTCCCCTGTCTGTAAGGAGTTTGTCCTCTCTTCCCGTGTCTGTAAGGAGACTGTATTCTCTTCCCGTGTCTGTAAGGTGTCTGTACTCTCTTCCCGTGTCTGTAAGGAGACTGTACTCTCTTCCCATGAATGTAAGGAGTCTGTACTCTCTCCCCGTGTCTGTAAGGAGACTGTACTCTCTTCCAGTGTCTGTAAGGAGACTGTACTCTCTTCCCGTGTCTGTAAGGAGTCTGTCCTCTCTTCCCGTATCTGTAAGGAGTCTATACTGTCTTCCCGTGACTGTAAGGAGAATGTAATCTCCCCCAATGACTGTACGGAGACTGTACTCTCTTCCCGTGTCCGTAAGGAGGCTACTCTCTTCCCGTGCCTGTAAGGAGTCTGTACTGTCTTCCCGTGACTGTAAGGAGACTGTACGCTTCCCCCATGACTGTAAGGAGACTGTACCCTCTTCCCTTTTCTGTAATGAGACTACTCTCTTACCGTGCCTGTAAGGAGTCTGTAAACTCTTCCCGTCTCTGTAAGGAGACTGTACTCTCCCCCCCCCCCCCCATGACTGTAAGGGGTCTGTACTCTCCCCCATGACTGTAAGGAGTCTGTACTCTCTTCCCGTGTCTGTAAGGAGACTGTACTCTCTTCCCGTGTCTGTAAGTAGTCTGTACTTTCCTCCCTTGTGTATAAGGAGACTGTAGTCTCTTTCCGTGTCTTTAAGGTGTCTGTACTCTCTTCCCGTGTCTGTCAGGAGACTGCTCTTTCCCCCGTGTCTTTAAGGAGACTGTACTCTCTTCCAGTGTCTGTAAGGAGCCTGTACTCCCTTTCCGTGTCAGTAAGGAGCCTGGACTCTCTTCCCGTGTCCGTAAGGAGACTGTATTCTCACCACATGAATGTAAGGGGTCTGTACTCTCCCCCCATGACTGTAAGGAGTCTGTACTCTCTTCTCGTGCCTCTAAGGGATCTGTACTCTCTTCACCTGTATGTAAGGAGACCGTACTCTCCTCCCATGACTGTAAGGAGTCTGTACTCTCTTCCCGTGTCTGTAAGGAGACTGTACTCTCTTCCCGTGTCTGTAAGGAGACTGTACTCTCACCCCATGACTGTAAGGGGTCTGTACTCTCCCCCCATGACTGTAACGGGTCTGTACTCTCCCTCATGACTGTAAGGAGACTGGACTCTCTTCCCCTGTCTGTAAGAACTCTGTGCTCTCTTCCCCTGTCTGTTAATAGACTGTACTCTCTTCCCGTGTCAGTAGGGAGACTGTACTCTCTTAACGTTTCTGTAAGGAGTCTTTACTCTATTCTCTTGTCTATAAGGAGACTGTACTCTCTTCCCGTGTCTTTCAGGAGACTGTACTCTCTTCCCGTGTCTGTAAGGAGTCTGTCCTCTCTTCCCGTATCTGTAAGGAGACTATACTGTCTTCCCGTGACTGTAAGGAGAATGTAATCTCCCCCAATGACTGTACGGAGACTGTACTCTCTTCCCGTGTCTGTAAGGAGGCTACTCTCTTCCCGTGCCTGTAAGGAGTCTGTACTGTCTTCCCGTGACTGTAAGGAGACTGTACGCTTCCCCCATGACTGTAAGGAGACTGTACTCTCTTCCCTTTTCTGTAATGAGACTACTCTCTTACCGTGCCTGTAAGGAGTCTGTAAACTCTTCCCGTCTCTGTAAGGAGACTGTACTCTCCCCCCCCCCCATGACTGTAAGGGGTCTGTACTCTCCCCCATGACTGTAAGGAGTCTGTACTCTCTTCCCGTGTCTGTAAGGAGACTGTACTCTCTTCCCCTGTCTGTAAGGAGTTTGTCCTCTCTTCCCGTGTCTGTAAGGAGACTGTATTCTCTTCCCGTGTCTGTAAGGTGTCTGTACTCTCTTCCCGTGTCTGTAAGGAGACTGTACTCTCTTCCCATGAATGTAAGGAGTCTGTACTCTCTCCCCGTGTCTGTAAGGAGACTGTACTCTCTTCCAGTGTCTGTAAGGAGACTGTACTCTCTTCCCGTGTCTGTAAGGAGACTGTACTCTCTTCCTGTGTCTGTAAGGGTTTTGTACTCTCCCCCCGTGTCTGTAAGGAGTCTGTACTCTCTTCCCTTGACTGTAAGGTGACTGTACCCTCCCCCCCCCCCATGACTGTAAGGTGTCTGTACTCTCCCTCATGACTGTAAGGAGTCTGTACTCTCTTCCCGTGTCTGTAAGGAGACTGTACTCTCTCCCCCCCCCCCCATGATTGTAAGGGTTCTGTACTCTCCTCCATGACAGTAAGAGGTATGTACTATCCCCCCGTGTCTTTTAGGAGACTGTAGTCTCCCCCCATGACTGTAAGGAGACTTTACTCTCTTCCCGTGTCTGTAAGGAGTCTGTACTCTCTTCCCGTGTCTCTAAGGTGGCTGCACTCTCTTCCCGTGTCTGTAAGGAGACTGTACTCTCTTCCCGTGTCTGTAAGGAGACTGTACTCTCTTCCTGTGTCTGTAAGGAGCCTCCTCTCTTCCCATGTCTGTAAGGAGACTGTACTCTCTTCCTGTGTCTGTAAGGAGACTGTACTCTCTCCCCATGAATGTAAGGGTTCTGTACTCTCCCCCCGTGTCTGTAAGGAGTCTGTAATCTCTTCCCGTGACTGTAAGGTGACTGTACTCTCCGCCCCCCCCCCATGACTGTAAGGTGTCTGTACTCTCCCTCATGACTGTAAGGGGTATGTACTATCCCCCCGTGTCTGTAAGGAGTCTGTACTCTCTTTCCGTGTCTGTAAGGAGACTGGACTCTCTTCCTGTGTCTGTAAGTAGTCTGTACTCTCTTCCCTTGTGTATAAGGAGACTGTGCTCTCTTCCCGTGTCTTTAAGGAGTCTGTACTCTCTTCCCGTGTCTGTCAGGAGACTGTACTCTCCCCCCGTGTCTTTAAGGAGACTGTACTCTCTTCCAGTGTCTGTAAGGAGCCTGTACTCTCTTTCCGTGTCAGTAAGGAGCATGGACTTTCTTCCCGTGTCTGTAAGGAGACTGTATTCTCACCACATGACTGTAAGGGGTCTGTACTCTCCCCCATGACTGTAAGGAGTCTGTACTTTCTTCTCGTGTCTCTAAGGGGTCTGTACTCTCTTCACCTGTCTGTAAAGAGACCGTACTCTCCTCCCATGACTGTAAGGCGTCTGTACTCTCTTCCCGTGTCTGTAAGGAGACTGTGCTCTCTTCCCGTGTCTGTAAGGAAACTGTAATCTCCCCCCATGACTGTAAGGGGTCTGTACTCTCGCCCCATGACTGTAAGCTTCTGTACTCTCTTCCCCTGTCTGTTAATAGACTGTACTCTCTTCCCGTGTCAGTAAGGAGACTGTACTCTCTTACCGTGTCTGTAAGGAAACTGTACTCTCCCCCCATGACTGTAAGGGGTCTGTACACTCCCCCCATGACTGTAAGGTGTCTATACTCTCCCCCCGTGTCTTTAAGGAGACTGTACTCTCTTCCAGGGTCTGTAAGGAGACTGTACTCTCTTCCCGTGTCTGTAAGGAGACTGTACTCTCCCCTTATGACTGTAAGGGGTCTGTACTCTCCCCCCATGACTGTAAGGGGTCTATAATCTCCCCCCCCCCCCCCCGCTGCCTTTAAGGAGACAGTACTCTCTTTCCGTGTCTGTAAGGAGCCTGTGCTCTCTTCCCGTGTCTGTAAGGAGTCTGTACTCTCTTCACGTGTCTGTAAGGAGTCTTTACTCTCTTCCCGTGTCTGTCAGGTGTCTGTACTCTCTCACTGTGACTGTCAGGAGTTTGTACTGCATCCGGGTGACTATAAAATGTCTGTACTCACTCCCCAAGAGTGTAAGGAGTCTGTACTCAGTCCCTGTGACAGAAAGATGTTTGTACTCTCTCCCAGTGATCTTAAGGAGTCTCCAATATCTCCCTGTGTCTGTAAGGAATCTATATTCTCTCCCCATCACTGTCGGGAGTCTTCTCTCTCTCCCGTGACTGTAAGTAGTCTGTTCACTCTCACCATGACTGTATGGAGTCTGTAGTCTCTCCCCGTGGCTGTAAGGAATCTGTGTTGTCTCCCCGTGACTGTAAAGAATCTGTGTTCGCTCCCCCTGAGTGTCAGGAGTCTGTACTCTCTCCTTGCATCTGTAAGGAGTCCGTACTCTCTGACTGTGCAAGGAAGAGGAAGGGAGTAAGGGTGTCATCACCCTCATCTACAAGCAGAAGGGGGAGGGGGAGGACATTAGAAATTGGAGGCCCTGGATTCCTGAATATGGACTATATGATCCTGTCCAAGACCATCGCCCACAGCGTCAAGTCTGCACTGGAGCAGGTGAAACACCCGGACCAAACCTGTGCTGTACCGGGCAGGAAGATCTCGGACAGCCTTCCGCTGCAGAGGGACACCATCGCCTACGTGCAGGGCAGGGGGTGGCCGCCTGCCTGGTCAGCTTGGATCAGGAGAAAGCCTTTGACAGGATATCGCACACGTACATGTCGGATGTACTCTCCAATATAGGATTTGGGGAGGGAACCCGGAATGGCATCAGACTGTTCTACAGATATCTTTAGCGCAGTCAACAGCTTCCCCATCAGGTCTGGAGACAGGCAGGGCTGCCCTCTCTCCCCTGTCTTGTTCGTGTGCTGCATAGAACCCTTTGCCGAAGCCATCAGGAGGGTTGAAGGCGTCAGAGGGGTGACCGGAGGGACACAAGTCAAAACCTCCCTGTACATGGACGACTTCACCGTCTTCTGCTCCGATCCGAGGTCAGTTCGCAGACTGATCAGCATCTGCGGACAGTTCGAGCAGGCGTCGGGGGCCAGGGCCAACCGCACGAAGAGCGAAGCCATGCACTTAGGCAACTGGCCCGACCGGTCCAGCTTCCCCTTCACCATCAGGTCCGATCACCTGGAGGTGTTGGGGATCTGGTTCGGGGGGGCCGAGGCGTGCAACAAGAACTGGCAGGAGCGGACTGCCAAGGTGAAACAGAAACTGGGGCTGTGGGGAGGGCGCTCCCTATCGATAGCGGGCAAGAACATGGTCATCAGGTGTGAGCTGCTCTCAGGGCTGCTGTACTTGGCGCAGGTGTGGCCAGTCCCCCGCTCCTTCAGCTCGGAAATCACCCGAGCCGTCTTCAGATTCGCCTGGAGATCCAAGATGGAGCAGGTCAGACCATGCACAGGTCCCTGGACAGTGGGGGCAAAAACGTTCCCAAGTCATCCTCACCCTGATGGCCAGCTTTGTGTGTGGCTGCATCAGGTTGTGTGTGGAACCCAGGTATGTACCACTATGTGCCCAGGTACTACCTGTCGCCCTGGCAACGAAGGGTGGGTCTGGCCCCACTCCCTCGCAACGCCACAGTCAGCTGGTCTTTGCCGCCATACCTTCGTGGAAAAGCTCTTCCAGGCCAACGCCTTTGACCACAGGGCCATCAGGCAGTGGTCGGCTCGTAATGTCCTGCAGACACTGCAGGAGAAGGACGAGATGGACACAGTGGGGTGATTCCCTGAGCAGACCGTCCAGTTCATCTGGCAAAATGCCTCATCGCCAGACCACACCAACGGGCACCAAGACCTCACCTGGCTGGCGGTGGGAGGGGCCCTCCCAGTCCGATCCCTCCTGTACGCCCCGAACGTCGTCTCCACATCCCGCTGCCCACGGGAGGACTGCAGTGAGGAGGAGTCAGGGACCCACCTCTTTGCACACTGTGGGTTCGTGAAGAAGTTGTGGAGGAGGATGAAAGGGCTAGTGCCACGCCTCACCCCCAGCAGCTGAGTAACAGAGGACTCTCTGATCTACGGGCTGTTCCCAGGGAAAATGAGGCAACAGAGTGCCACGCGAGTGGCTGAAAGTGTGGAAATGCACAGAATGTAGAGATGTCCGTAACGGATTGAATGGTTCACTGAAAATAATTTTATTTTTGAATGAAGTAAATGTTGTAAAACAAAAGACCGTCAGGAGTCTGCACTCTCCCCCAGTGACGGTCAGGAGTTTTTACTCTCCCCCTGACCGTCAGGAGTCTGCACTCTCCCCCAGTGACGGTCAGGAGTTTTTACTCTCCCCCTGACCGTCAGGAGTCTGCACTCTCCCCCAGTGACGGTCAGGAGTTTTTACTCTCCCCCTGACCGTCAGGAGTCTGCACTCTCCCCCAGTGACGGTCAGGAGTTTTTACTCTCCCCCTGACCGTCAGGAGTCTGCACTCTCCCCCAGTGACGGTCAGGAGTTTTTACTCTCCCCCTGACCGTCAGGAGTCTGCACTCTCCCCCAGTGACGGTCAGGAGTTTTTACTCTCCCCCTGACCGTCAGGAGTCTGCACTCTCCCCCAGTGACGGTCAGGAGTTTTTACTCTCCCCCTGACCGTCAGGAGTCTGCACTCTCCCCCAGTGACGGTCAGGAGTTTTTACTCTCCCCCTGACCGTCAGGAGTCTGCACTCTCTCCCAGTGACGGTAAGGAGTTTTTACTCTGTCCCCGCGACTGTAAGGGGTCTGTTCTCTCCTCCCACATTCCAAAGACCGAGGGGTTTATTTATTTTTATTTATTGAAATGCCGCGCAGGACAGGCCCTTCTGGCCCTCCGAGTCATGCAAGCCAGCAATCTCCCAATTTAATCCTAATTACAGGACAATTTACCGTGACCAATTAGCCGAACATATGGAACGGTTTTGGACTGTGAGAGAAAACCGGCCACCTGGAGTGAACCCACATGAGTCGCGGGGAAAATCTACAAACGCCTTACCGGAGGAAACCGTAACTTATCTTACTGGCAGCGGCGGGGGTTGAACCCTGGTCACTGGTAATGTAAAGCGTTGTGCTAACCAATGCACTACAGTGCCGGGCTAGTCGTATGATTTGTCATACAGGTGTAACCGGGTGGCAGAGTCCCATTGGGACCTGTAATCGTGCTGCATCTTTAAGAAATTGTTGTTTCTACCGGTAGTGAAATATGTTTTTATTTCATTATCAACAGCTATATTGTAAATATTATAATATAAATCCATGGGTTAATTTGCAAAAAATTAATTAAATGATAGCTTTTAAGGTATCTCTCACGATCATATAATTTAAAAATACTGTGGTTACTTTGTATGTTTTTTTTCTATTGAAATGTTTACAAATGTCATTTTCAAGAGAGCTGAATTGGAAGTTATTGCACCACATGTGGAACAAAGAGCCACTCATCTGTGGAAATTGTCAATCAATCTCTTAACAGTGTGACCTACTTTAACGATGTCGCTCCGCCAAAACAAAATAAATATAAACAGACCTTTGTGTGTTTAAACGGGATCTAGAGTCTTGGGTCCAATCTATTCCTGATGGTAAATCCCATTTGGAATTTGCTGCAATCTCCAATTGCGGCGGGAAATGAATACAGTATTCACTGTTTAAATGACAAGCTCTTTGAGCCATGCTGGGTTTTTGACCGTACCTACTGGTGTTAATTCAGCTGTCTCACACTGTCAGAGTCAATAAGTCCTCTAAGTCAAGTTCTCCAACGATGTAAACAGTATGCCCAGTCTAGATGAAAATATAATGGTTGTTGAGGGGAGAGGGGGCGGGGGAGGGGGGAAAGACCCTCTAAGAACATTAGTTGAAAAGCATTCGAATTAGTGTAAAAACAAATCAATAATTCACTGAATATTTTGAATAAAAGAGTTGCCATCTGTCAGGGCTGCGACCTTACCAGCGCGTGAATTGGCAGCGCCGAAGAATGGGACATTTTCCGTCACCTTTGTTCCTCTCCGCATGCTGTCAGTTACTTCCCCGGATCATGAGGCTGGATTCTTTGCCTGTGCTCTTAGGTTTTGGATTGAATTGCCTACTAATTGACTGGCTGCACTGCAGCTCCTGAAATGCCACGGTTTTCATTAGGCGTCAATGCAAGAACAGCGGCACAAAGGGCCATTGAAGGAACCCTTGCATTTCCATAGCGCCTTTCGTGACCCTGGGATAACCTTCGGTGCCGTACAAAGGGCAAACTGCTTTCGCATGCAGTCTTGACTACATTGTGGGAAATGCGTCAGTCAGTCTGCACACTGCTGTACAATCGTGACACCACTTTAATTCGGTTGGTTGTGGATGGGGCAAGGGGAGGGGTGAATATAGGCCGAGACACTAGGGAAAGCCCTATACTGTGGCACCTGTGCCTGTGATGCTGCTGGAATTGAGGTTTCACTGCACCCCAGCGCACACGTGAGAGGCTGCGGAGGATCATAGACTCATCCAGCCCCATAATGGGCACAACCCTCTCCACTATCAAGGACATCTTCAAATGAAGGCACTTTTAAGGACCCTCACCATCTGGGACATGGCCTCTTCTCAATACTGCCATCAAGGAGGAGGTACAGGAACCTGCAGAACTACAACCAAGAGTGTAGGAGTAGCTCTTCTCCTCTGCCATCAGAATTCTGAACTGTCCATAGACTCACGAATGGTAGGTCATTATTCACCATTATTTTGTTATTATAACTTATGGTAATTTTTCCTTGGACAAGGTGTAGCACCTGCTTGGTCCCCCTGATCGGGGTCAGGTGAAGCCATGGGAGCAGGTGGTGGATGGTCGTATGAGCAGCTGGTGCACATCACAAGTCCTAGTTTTGTGACTACTGACGTCAGGCTGACAGTCTCGGAAGAGTGTTGATAAAAGCTGGGATTATCCACCTTGTCAGGAAGAAGGCAATGGAAAACCAATTCTGTGGAATTTGCCGAGGACAATCATGGTCATAGACCACAGACCATAGACCATGGTCATACCACATGGCACATAATGATGATGACGATGAGTAAATTTTATGTCCTGCTACCATAAAACACCAAATTTTATGACTTATGTCGATGCTAATTAACATGATTCTGATTCTGAGGTGTGCTGCTGGATGCTGTACCTGGTCTAACCCCAACCTCATTCTCATGAACGGGAACCATAGGCCCGTGGGGAATCAGAAATAAGAATAGTCAGTCGAGCAAGGAGGTCGGGTACCACCTGTTTTAAAAGAACTAATTACAGTAAATTCAATTTTAGCTGGAATGGATTATGTTAGTTTTCATTGTGAAACTGCACCAATTCCCAAAGTGGACAGGGCCACACTATCCATGATAGAGCTTCTGATCTTTGCCCAGCTTTATACTCACACACAATGATACCACTAGCTGCATGCCAACCTTCCTGTCTGTATGATACAAATTACAGCTCTGGTCAGAGTACAAAGCAAGATTTATTATCAGATTACATACCTGTCACCACATACAACCCTGAGGTTCTTTTTCCTACTTGAGCAACCTTGATCGCCAGGCGCTACAGAGAGTCGTACGGACAGCCCAGTACATGTGTGGTTGTGAACCTCCCTCCACCGAGGACACTTATAGCAGCAGGTACACAAAGAAGGCCTGAAAGATCATCGGAGACACCAGTCACCCCAACCGTAAACTGTTTCAGCTGCTTCCGACTGGCAGACAGTACCACAGCATTAAAGCCAGGACCAGCAGGCTACGGGACAGCTTCTTTCAACAAGCCGTTAGACTTTTATATTCACGTCTGTACGTTGCAACAGAGTCATAATGTAAATTTTTACTCCCTGACAGTGTGGGTGGATGTAATATTTAAGTAAATTCAAATCCAAGTTCAAATTCAGTTTCAAATTCAAATACTTAGCAAAACTATAGAACAGCAACTGTAAACAGAATCGATGGACAACAAACTGGGCAGATGCAGATATGAGTAAATAACAATAAGCAACTAGAACAGGAAATAACAAGATAAAGGGTCCTTTAAGTGATACCATGGGTTGAGGGAACACCAGAAAAAGAGTGAGAGTAGTTAGCCTCTTTTGTTCAAGAGCCTGAGGGGCAATAACTGTTCTTGAACATGGTGGTGGGAGTCCTGAGACATTTATGTCTTCTACCTGATGGCGGCAGCATGAAAAGAGCATGGCCTGGGTGGTGGGGAGGAGATCTTTGATGATGGATACTGCTTTTCTTGAGCACGTTTCATGTAGATGTGCTCCGCCCGTGGAGGTGGTCTGACCTGCTGAATATTTCCAACATCTTCTGCTTTTATTTCTATCAATTTAGCTTAGATTTCCAGCAGTTTTTCAGATTTTTCGCTTCTCCTCCAGGAATACTTTTCTACCGAAGGCTATTTGATTCAGTTTCTCTTCCCACAGATGCAGGCTGACCTGCAGAGTATTTCTAGAATTTTCCACTTTTCTTTCAGATTCATGAGGGGTATAGATAGGATACATACAAGCAGATCCACTGAGGTCATGGGTTAAGGGGGAACTTCCTCATTCAGAGGATGGAATGAACTGCCGGGGTAAGTGGTGGATAGTGGTTCAATTTCAACACTTAAGAGAAGCTTGGATAAGTTCCTCTTAAAAAACATGAAAGGGAGAGGTCTGCAGGGCTGTGATCCATGTGCAGGTCGATGGGCTAGGTGGAATAATATCTTGGCATGGACTAGATGGGGCAAAGGGCCTGTTTCTGTGCTGTAGTGTTCGGTGACTCTATTTAAAGCATCCGGATTCTTTTGATTTTCACTTGGGGAGATACAGAATGGACTGCAGGTTGCTCACTCACCTCCCAAGGTCAGTAGACAGAGCTTGAGGGAATGTTTCCTCGAGCATTTGACTTTTGAGGTGGCTACGTGGTGATTGCCTTTGCAGATGCTGGGGGAACTCGGCAGGTCAGGCAGTATCCATGGAGAGTTGATGCTTTGGGCTGAAACTTTGAGGCATCACTATTATCGTGCCTGCCAGTGTATAAGGAGATGCAGCAGGAGGCTAAGATACTGTATGTCCTTTGGTGAAGAATGGACTGAAAGAGACTTCAGCCACAACACACCCAACCTGGACCTTCCTGACAAAAAGATCAATTTGCAACCTCAGGTCTTCTGAGATTACCCGATGCCCTGTAAAAAGTGAGCAGCTGCTCACAGCACCAGTGGCCTAGATCTGATTTTGACCTCCCTTTGCAGTCTGTGTATCTCCTCCTGGGCACCTTGCTTAAATAACTTTTCTGCATGAAGAACTTACCTGGTGGGGACCTCCACTCTGCTGATGCGAACAGCACTCGTAGTTCATCGAAGACATGAGATTTCACACCTTCTGTTTCCATTGTTGGGGGGGGGGGGCGGTTGTTGTCATCCCTGAAGCTCTTACCAAGCTCTTCTCATGGCATTCTGGTGGGTCTATGGACGTCCCCTCTCCACTTTTCTCTCCCCCATTCCCACATGCTCAGATCTTACCCTTGGCACACACAGTCTGGCACCATCAATCATTCCATGGTCAAAGTCACATCGATAACTGTTCTTACCTATTCTGATGTTTGGTCTGAACAACAACTGAACCTCTTGACAATATCTGCATGCTTTAATGCAGAGTTGCTGCCAAATGATTGGATGATTAAATATTTGCATCAATGAGCAGCTGTACAGGTGTGCCTAATAAAGTGGCCACTGAATGTAGTTTATTAACCAAGACTTTTATGTATTCACTTCCTAAAGTGTAGGGAGCTTATCTGACCTGAGCACACATATTTTGTTTTAGTGCACGTTTCTAGATATAAACTATTCTATTTCTGTGTTAACCAATTTTTAAAATTTTGTTTCACAGTTAAATCAAAACTGGATTTTGCCCAGTTTTAAAATTGTGATGCTATTATTAATTGCAGTGATGTTGAAGGTCACCAAAGATAGATTCAACCGAAATATTTAAATTAGTTGCATTTGGTTTAATATTAATACTTACTTGCAAGCATTTTAATTTATTTGAAGTTATTTTCAATTGTCCACTGTATTTGTCATTTTTATTGTTCGGGACTTTAGGAAATTTTGACAGGAAAACTGGGAGGCGGCTTTTTACTGCCTGTCCAATGTTTCTGATATTTTGTCGGCGGGAAGGGGAGCTATTGGAAAAGTGGGGAGAATGAAACGGGGCTGGTGCAAATGGGCGTATGGTGGTCAGTAAGGAGTCGCCGAAAGCACGGCGACATTTGCAGACTGCCCCTCCCAGCACATCTCGGACTGTGTTGGTCATTGACGCGAAAAAACACCCGCAATCCGCTGAATGTTTTGATGCACGTAAAACTAAAGCTTAATCTTACTTTCGACGAGCCGATTCGCCCTTTCAGGTCACATGGCTCGTTGACCGTGAATCTATCTGTACGTGACTCCATCGCCCATAATGGAGATACTTCTTAGCGGTCCTTAAAATGACCCAAAGCACTCAGTGTAAAGGTGATATGGGGTAGGCAATAAATGTTTCGCCTAAACAAACGTTCTCTCGTAAAATAAATAAAAGTTAGAATGTGGCAATGTAAATGCAACGAAGTATTGGAAATAAGCAAACGTGCGCAATGAAAACGTCTTATGTTCGTAAGCAAATTCCAAATGCGTTTGGTTAACTGTTCCAGTTTGCGGTCCAGTACTGCTGACTTTGACGAGAACGGTCCTCCCCGAAGGCAGCCGGCCCTTTCTCCGCGCTGGCGCTCTGGTGCGCCATCTGGTGCTCAGCCGAGAAACTGGCCAGTTTCTGGAAGCGGCCAGAGATGAGAAAGTCTTTGATTTCGAGCCTTGTTATTTGGCACGGAAGGAGGCCCTGCGGCTCGACTGGTCCACGTTGACCAAGATGCCCCATCAAAGCCATAACCTTTTCCGATCTATGCACCTGTTTTAAATGTTGCTATAGTACCTGCCCTCTTCCTCTGGCAGCTCTTTCCATACACATACATACCATCCTTTATGTAAAAGAAGTTGCCTCTTAAGTTCCTCTTTTATCTTTTCCTTCTCACTTTAAACCTATGCCCTCTAGTTCTCGAGGAAATACATTCTTGCTACAGAGGGAGTACAGAGAAGGTTCAAGGAGAGACATTCTTGCCATAGAGGGAGTACAGAGAAGGTTCACCAGATTGATTCCTGGGATGGCAGGACTTTCGTATGAAGAGACTGGATCGACTAGGCTTATACTCACTAGAATTTAGAAGATTGGGGGGGGGGGGATCTTATTGAAACATAAAATTCTAAAGGGATTGGACAGGCTAGATGCAGGAAGATTGATTCCGATGTTGGGGAAGTCCAGAAGGAGGAGGTCACAGTTTAAGGATAAAGGCGAAGCCTTTTAGGACCGAGATGAGGAAAAACTTCACACAGAGAGTAGTGAATCTGTGGAATTCTCTGCCACAGGAAAAAGTTGAGGCCGGTTCATTGGCTATATTTAAGAGGAAGTTAGATATGGCCCTTGTGGCTAAAGGGATCAGGAGGTATGGAGAGAAAGCAGGTACAGGGTTCTGAGTTGGATGATCAGCCATGATCATACTGAATGGCGGTGCAGGCTCGAAGGGCCGAATGGCCTACTCCTGCACCTATTTTCTATGTTTCTATATTTCCCAACTCTTAGGGGAAAGAATGAGAATATTCACCTTACCTATGCCCCTCATGAGTTTATACACCTCTATAAGATCACCTCAGATTGCTATAAGATCACCAAGGAACAAAGTTCCAGCCTGTCTAGTCTCTCTGTTCAAGTCCTGGCAAAGCCCTTGTAAATTCTTCTGCACTTTTTTCAATTTAATAATATTTTTCTATAACAGGGCAACCAAAACTGAACATAACACTCCAAGTGTGACCTCAACCAAAGCTTTGTATAACTGCACCATGAATTCTCGACTTTTATTCTTCTCTAACATTCCAAATTATTGATAGCATTACCTCTCAGCTCTAACAACCTCTCTGAGAGCTAGCACTTTTGGTATTGTAAAGTCCACTGGAAGTTCACGGAAATGAAATGGTTAACACATGAGGAGTGATTGATGGCTCTAGGCCTGTATTTGTTAAGAGTTTAGAAGAATGGCAGGGGGGGGGGGGTTAATCTTATAGAAACCCATCAAACATTGAAAGGCCTACAAAGAGTGATTGAGACGAGTAAGTTTCCTATAGTGAAGTAATTTCCTATAGGACCAGAGGGCCCAGAGTCGGAATACAAGGATGTTCCTTTAGAACTGAGATTGGAAGGAATAACGGTAAATCTGTGAAGTTTGATGCCACAGATGACTGTGAAGGCCAAATCATTGGGCATATTTAAAGCAGAGGTTGATAGGTTCTTGATTAGTCAGGGCAGCAAAAGTTATGGGGCTGACGGGGATAATGGTAAATGAACTATAATCGAATGGTGGAGCACTCAATGGGTTGAATGGCCATACAGTAGAAATGGCTCCGACTGTATATTTTATGGTCTAATACAGTGGAGTGAAAGCCCAGAATAGCACACACCAATTCTGGGGAGATGTCTTAACTTGTAACTTCTTACTTAAGTGTGAGAAGATGTTTACTAGGAATGCCTTGGAAAGTATCAGACATTAGAAGTTTTGTAGGCATTAGGCAAAGAAACAGGAAATGTTGGAAACACTCGGCAGGTCAGGCAACATCAGCGGAAAGAGAAACAGAGTTAACACCGGATCAAAGACCCTTTGGCAACAGGAATTGTTGCAGATTAACAGCAAGATACACAGTAATATTTTTTTAAGAGTTTGCATGACTTTTTTAAAAATAACGTCCAACAAAATAAATTCTGTTTGATAATTACTTGAACATTTTTATTGAGAACAGCGAGGGAGGAGAAAAAAAAATAACCCGGAATGCATTCAATTTACAAAATCAGACAATCATCCCACCAAGAGGCATGCAAATAATGATTGGTTCATATCAGAAACACTGGATAAACATACAAAAATAAAAATCACTTCACTCTGAGTGGAGCAGCAGGCAATGATTCATTCGGCCAAGAGCGCTGGAATTATCGTGTCCCTGCTTCAGTGTACTGCTGAGTCTGGGGACTAATGGAAAGCTCGACTCTATGACTGTCCAGATACTGGTTCTCCCCAGCTCGAGGGAGTTCCTGCTGTTCAGTGCTGGGCCCATCCGTACTGTGGCACATGAGAAAATCCGGTGAATACTATCGTCGCTTACGGGTACTGAACTAGAGCTTGGAGAAAGGAAAAGAGGATCGCTCTTTATTCCCATGCAGAACGGAGAGGGTGGGGAGGCCCATGAGTACTTTAATGCTACTAATGAACTCGAGAAGGAGAAATAAATAAGGAATCAAAGCTTGGATAATACAACAAGCTCATGAACACTGAACTTCCATCAATCTGACCTAATACTTGCTAATTAGGTCAGATGTAGCAATAGCAGAAATGGCATTGCAGGTCATATTAGATTAAGTGAGGAGTGCCCATCAGACTGAGTGTATACAGATGACAGGCACCAAACGTTCAGACATTAAGAAATGAATTAATTATACGAAGGCAATCACAGATTGCAAATCTTCCCTTTTATGAATATCATGCAATAATTCGCAAGCTCCAACACATATGGACCCACAGCTCACGTTGGTCTATATATGAGCACGCTCGCACACAAAGCATCTATGCAGGAATCATCATCATCATCACACAATCGTATCGGTTCAATCCTTGTGCATCTTATCGAGGCAGTCCTTCTGTGCGATCTCAGAGACTCCCTGCAAAGACAGAGCAAAGCAGACTGATGAAGGTGGCGGGCCGCACTGAGAATTTTAGTTATGAGGAGAGACTGTCTACGCTGGGGGGGGGTCGTGCTCGTTGAGACAAAGGTGTTGGATTAGACTGTATAATTGTATATTTCTTTGCAGCTTAACTGTTATGCCCGCCTGTATTTTATATAAATTCCTATATACACTTAACTGTTCAGTATGTTTCCAAGTAGTCACAGTATGTATAAGTAATTGTTCAGTGTGTTGCTAGTAGTTACAGTTCTTTATGATTTGGAAAGGTCTCTGGTATTGTATTATTTGAATACAGGCTGTCTGATTGGTTAACTCTTATCTACAAATTAGAATGGGATGTTCATCTATGGGGTATAAGAAAGGCAGAACATGTTACCCATCATCTTTAGTCTTTTTTTCCCGTTTCATTCTTAGCTATTAAACTTCCCCATATAAAACTTCCACATTCTTCCCATAAAGAGGTGACCCAAACTGAACATGATATTCCAAGTAAATGCAATATTGCATGTAATTTCTTTGCACTGTACAGTACTGCTGCTGCAGACAACATATTTTAGTGATAGTAAGCCCGATTCTGATATTGAGCGTCTGTTTTATTTTATTGCTGATGACACCACGCTCCTGGGTGAGTCAGCTGTCAAGGTACTGCTACAGTCCTCGTTTATATCCTCACCGTCACAGCCAGCTTCACTGCTGCCGTGTAGGTGTTGTAATGTAGATACGTCACGGCGAAGTGGGCGGAAGTGCCAGGTGCAGCATCTCAGCACACGCAAGGTGGTCGTTGGGACACAGTGAAATGGGGCACTCAGCTGCTCTCTCCTGTCAAGCACCTTTCACTCCATCCACAGTCGGCAGGGTTTCCCGATGGCCACCCATTGTAATTCTACTCCCATTCCCATTATGACATGTCAGTCCATGGCCTCCTCAACTGCCAGGACGAGAGCACACTCAGCATCACTTCATAGTCCGTTTGGGTAGCCTCCAACCTGATGGCATTAACATCGATTTCTCTAACTGGGTAATTTCCACCCCCCCCCCCTTCTCTGTGTTTCCATTTCCCATTCTGACTCCCCTCTCACCTCTTCTCTTCTTCTCAACCACCCATCACCTCCCTCTGGTGCCCCTCCTCCTTCCCTTTCTCCCAAAATCCACTGTCCTCTCCCATCAGATTCCTTTACCTTTTCCACCTATTATCTCACAGCTTCCTACTTCATCCCCTCTCTCTCAGCTGGCTTCACCAATCACCTGCCAGCTTGTACACCTTCCCCTCTTCCCACCTTCGTATTCTGGCTCCTTCCCCCTTCCTTTCCTGATGAAGGGTCTTGGCCTAAACATTGATTGTTTATTATCTCCTCAGATGTTGCCCAGCCTGCTGAGTTCCTCCAGCATTGTGTGTGTGTGTGTGTGTGTGTGTGTGTGTTAGTCCATACGACCTTTGTAGCCCTGGTAACACTCACACTAAACAAAGTCAATTGTCCACCTAAATTTATAGAATGCTGTTAACACTGTGATATATCTCATGGGGTTTCATAGGAAAATCATACAGTTCACTGATAAAAAAAACCAAGGATAAACACTGAACACAGATTGTTCTAACTGTGTACTTCCTTGTAAAAATTGTGTATAATTTGCATTTATGTGTGTGAGTATGTTTTATAGAGCTGCTGCTCTGATGCAGCTGCAATTAAGTTTTTCATTGCACCTGGATATACATGTACTTGTGCATAAACTCAACTCTGACTTTGAAAATACTCAGTAAGTCGGGTGGCACCTCTTTAATCAAGCCAAATTATTTCCTCTCCCCAGGTGCTGCCCGGTATTTACAGATCTCCTTGCTTTTATTTCGGATTCCCGGCCATCTTGCTCGGCCACAGGCAGCTGGGGAACGACGTGACCCACTTACCATGGCGAGCTGCCTCCCAATGTTTCCCATGGTCACTCCACCCGAGAAGAATATACAGGGCAGCCAGGAGCGGATGTACAGAAAGTCCGGTGATGTGTACCTGCAGTAACATGATAGAGAACCGCCTTACACCCCTGGCTTATGCACAGCACAAGAACATTAACGGAGCTTTGTACGTCGATTAGACTGGAGGGGTAAGTGAATTTCAGATAAGAACAGGTAGAAGTCAAAGACAAAATATTACCTAAGTATGTATGTCACCATATTTTACCTTGACATTCACTCTCCAGCATTTTATTTTATTGAGATACAATGCAGAACAGGCCCTTCCAACCCATTGAGTCACGCTGCCCAGCAAACCCCCCAATTCTACCCCCAGCCTAATCACGGGACAATTTACAATGACCAACCGATATGTGTCTGGCCTGTGGGAGGAAACCCACGCGGTCACGGGGAGGGGCTACAAAATCCTTACAGGCAGTGGCAGGCATTGAACCTGGGTTGCTGGCACTGTAAAGCGTTGTGTTGACCACTACACTACCATGCCGCAAGCATGCATTTATATCATTAGATGCAGAAGTAGAATTAGGCCATTCAGCCCATCAAGTCTCCCCAACATTTGGTTAAGGCCAATTTATTATCCCTCCTAACCCTATTCTCCTGCCTTCTCCCCATTTTGGATAGCAAATTATAATTGGCAGATTAGTTATTGCAGAGGCTCTATCTATCACAGTGACTAAACATATTAATATTAAGGGGACTAACATCCTTGCGGGTAGGTTAGCTAGTGTTGCTCCGGGGTGATTAAATTAGATTCGCAGGGGGTGGTGAACCAGAGTGTTAGAGCAGATGGTGAGGTGGAGGAAGATAAAGGTCATGTGAGGACTGCTTGTGTGGACAGAAATCAAAGGTTTGTATGTGATAGAAATGTTCTCAGGTGCCAAACTGAAGAGACTGTGGAAGAGGCGTCTGGCTCTCAAACAGAGAAAGACAGGAGTCAGTGTGTGAGGGAGGTTAGGCAGGTGATAGAGAAGGGATGCACTCAGACCAGAGGTTTGAGATGTATCAATTTTAACGCAAGGAGTGTTGTGAACAAAGCAGATGAGCTTAGAGCGTGGATCAGTACTTAGAGGTATGATGTGGTGGCCATTACAGAGACTTGCATGGCTGAGGGGCGGGAATAGTTACTTCAAGTGCAAGGTTTTAGATGTTTCGGAAAGGACAGGGAGGGAAGCAAACGAGATGGGGGCGTGGCACTGCTGATCAGAGATAGTGTCACGGCTGCAGAAAAGGTGGACGTCATGGAGGGATGGTCTATGGAGTCTCAGTGGGTGGATATTAGGAATAGGAAGGGTCAATAACTTTACTGGGTGTATTTTATAGGCTGCCCAATACTAACAGGGATATCGAGGAGCAGATAGAGAAACAAATCCTGGAAAGGTGTAATAATAACAGAGTTGTCGTGATGGGAGATTTTAATTTCCCAAATATAGATTGGCATCTCCCTAGAGCAAGGGGTTTAGATGGGGTGGAGTTTGTTAGGTGTGTTCAGGAAGGTTTTTTGACATTATATATATATATATATAAAGCCTACAAGGGGAGAGGCTGTACTTGATTTGGTATTGGGAAATGAACCTGGTCAGTTGTGAGATCTTTTAGTGGGGAGAGCATTTTGGAGATACTGATCATAATTCTATCTCCTTTACAATAGCATTGGAGAGAGATTGGAACAGACAAGTTAGAAAAGCGTTTAATTGCAGTAAGGGGAATTATGAGGCGATCAGGCAGGAAATTGGAAGCTTAAATTGGAAACAGATGTTCTCAGAGAAAAGTACGGAAGAGATGTGGCAACCGTTCAGGGGATATTAGTGTGGAGTTCTGCATAGGTACTTTCCAATGAGACAAATGAGAGAGGGAAGTTATGGTAGGGTAAAGGAACCGTGGTGTACAGAGGCTGTAATAAATCTAGTCAAGAAGAAAAGCTTACAAAAGGTTCAGAGAGCTAGGTAATGTTAGAGATCTAGAAGATTATAAGGCTAATAGAAAGGAGCTTAAGAAGGAAATTAGGAGAGCCAGAAGGGGCCATGAGAAGGCCTTGGCAGGCAGAATTAAGGAAAACCCGAAGACATTCCACAAGTGTGTGAGGAGTAAGAGGATAAGACGTGAAAGAATAGGACCTATCAAGTGTGACAGTGGGAAAGTGTGTATGGAACCGGAAGAAATAGCTGAGGAACTTAATGAATACTTGCTTCAATATTCACAACAGAAGAGGATCTTGGTGATTGTAGGGATGACTCACAGCAGACTGAAAAGCTTGAGCAAGCAGATATTATGAAAGAGGATGTGCTGGAACTTTTGGAAAGCATCAAGTTGGATAAGTCACCGGGACCAGACAAAATGTACATCAGGCCACTGTGGGAGGTGACGGAGGAGATTGCTGAGCCTCTGGTGATGAACTTTGCATCATCAATGGGGATGGAGGAGGCTCTGGAGAATTGGAGGTTTGTATACGCAAAGATGGTGGAGGCCGATATGATAGGGTCTTTTAAGAGACTTTTAGATAGGTACATGGAGCTTAGAAAAATAGAGAGCTGTAGGTAAGACTAGTATTTTCTAGGGTAGGGACTTGTTTGGTACAACCATGTGGGCTGAAGGGCCTGTATTGTGCTGTAGGTTTTCTATGTTTCAATTATTTATTTAGATGTTAGCTACTTAGTAAGCCAGATTGAATTCCAAAGCCCTTGAAGTATCTGCAGTAATTTTATTAAACCCAATTTCTGCTCTTGCATGATCACAGGAAAAAAATAAAGAAATATTATAGAATTTATGAAAACTGTGCATAAACAAAGACTGACAAGCAACCAGTGTGCAAAAAAAGACAAACTGTGCCTTCACAGCTCAGTACACTGAGCATAGGCAATAGGATGCTGCAACAAGTCATTAGCGAGACTGCACATTGAGTATTGCTTGCAGTTCTGCCACCCAGCAATGGGAAGGATGCTATTAAACTATTCGAGGCTGATACAAGGGGTAGTTTTAAGGCAACTGTGTGAAATGCTCTATCTGGGCAGGTGGTAGAGACAGATACATTAGGGATGTTTAAAGACTCTTAGTAAGATAGGTAGGTGGAAGTGAATGGTTAGATCGATCTTAACGTAGGTTGAACAGTCGGCACAACATCGTGGGTCCAAGGGCCTGGACTGTGCTGTAAGTTGCTATGTTCTAACTGGGAAGGGAGCAGAAAAGATTTATAAAGCTGTTGCCATGACAGCCTGACCAGAGTTACAAGGAAAGGTTGGTCATATTGGGACCTCCTTCCCTGGAGTGTGAAAGTCAGATTTTATAGTTGTTTATAAAATCATGATGGCCATAGCTGAGGTGATACAGTCTTTTTCCCAGGGTCAGGGAGTCTAAAACAAGAAGATATAGGTTTATGGTGAGGTGGGGAAGATTTAAAAGGGATTTGAGGGGAATCTTTCACCACACCGAGGCTGGTATGTGGAATAAGCTCACAGAGGAAGCTGTAAGGACAAGTTCAGTTACAACATTTAATATACAGGGACAGAAAGGATTGGAGGAATATAGGCCAAATACAGGCAAATGGGACAAGCTCAGATAAGACACCTTGGTCAGCAAGGACGAGCTGGGCCGATGCTGTGTGACTCTGAGGAAACCCACACAATCACAGGGAGAACGTACAAACTCCTTACAGGCAGCAGTGGGAGTTGAACCACCGATCAGTGATAACTGGCCCTGTAATGTGACTGTGATAAACATTATGCTACCACATTGCCGCCGGAACCTGCTTGTTCCACACTGGAGGACATTGCTGCTTCTCTGCCTTAACTGATGTGAATAGTTTCCAGGACGGATCAGGTTACTGGACAGCCCAGGGATAATGAAAGATTTGGTTAATGTTACTGCCATTACCATGATGGATAGTACTAACTCTCGATGACCAGCAGTTGTAAAGGAAGGCTCGACTGTCCCACATTTACTGGCTTGTCCACTAAGCCATTACTGATGACTAAGCAAAGGTAAGCCTGTGACTTAGCATGTGCCTGATGCTCTCTCCTCTCCCTGTTCACTGGAGCCAACCTTATGAAAAGAAGATGTGGGCATTAACAGGATAACATAACAGCCCACGAGCTTTTTTGATATGCTGAACCATCAAAAGGTCTCCAGCAAGTCCACTCTCGCTATGTTGCTGTGCTTGGTAGGGGTTTAGAAGTCAAATCTGAACAAGGAACCAGAATTGGGAAGAGATGATGTCTCAACGAGAACTTAAATCAAGTGAGAAGTTCATTAAGGGCATTATGGTGTTAAACGTTCACAGGAAAGCAATTCCATTCTGGCATCAATAATGAATGAACAAAATAATTGAACCACTGCTGGTCTTATAGGGCAGGACTGTTACTCTTTAATAATATGGTAAACTTTTTCCTTGTCTAGTTGTCAACAGGACAAACATGAGTTCTTGCTACTAGAATGTGCTATGTAGTTCAAGAGGTAGGTTCTTGCTGAAGGAGGTGCATATTTACTGTGGGGGCTTGTTCAACTTCTAAATATCGATAGTACCAGACTCACAATGACCACTTTATCAGGCACTCCTGTACACCCCCCCCCCCGCATTAATGTAAATATCTTAACAGCTAATCATATTGCAGCAGCTCAGTGCATAAAAGCATGCAGGTACGATCAAGAGGTTCAGACCAAACATCAGAATGGGGAGGAAATGTGATCTAAGTGATTTTGACTGTGGAAGGATTGTTGGTGCCAGACGGGGTGGCTTGATGATCTCAGGTGTGTTGATCTCACGCACAACATTCTCTAGAGTTTACAGAGAATGGTGTGAAAAACAAAAAAAAAATCCAGTGAGTGGCAGTTCTGTGGGTGAAAACACCTTGTTAATGAGAGAGGGCAGAGGAGAATGGCCAGACTGGGTTCAAGCCGACAGGAAGCCAGTAACTCAAGCAACCACACATTACAACAGTGGCGTGCAGACACGCTTCGAACCTGGAAGTGGGTGGGCTACCGCAGCAGAAGACCAGGAACATATACTCAGTGGGTACTTTTATTAGGTACAGGAAGTACCTAATAAAATGGCAGCTGTGCATAGATTCAGTAGGTGGTGAGGCACGTGGAAAAAGATAAATGACAGAATTACCAATCCAGACTCTTGTACTTACTGGTAAACGCCATTGTACACTAACAGCTGTGTGACCAGGGTTGCCACGAAGGCTATTGTAAGGCCAAGTCCAAATCCACTTCGAGAGCGATCAAAAGTCCACCACAGACCCAGTGAGAGGGCAGCCAGGGTCAACGACAACTGCATGTTATTGGCAAAATCTAATTTCTGATGAGACACCAGAATTAAGGAAAGAGCCAAATGCATCAGTGGGTTGTAATGTGAGGCATCAGCTATACATGAGACCATAAGACATAGGAGAAGAATTAGACCATTCGGCCTAACGAGTCTGTTCCACTATGCAGACATGGTTCCATCATGGTTGATTAACTGTACCTCTCAACCTCATTCTTCTGCCATCTCCCCTTTACCTTTGGCATCCTTACTAATCAAGAACCTTTCAACTTCAACTTTAAATATACCCGATGATTTGGCCTCCATAGCTGTCTGTGGCAATGAATTCCACAGACTCACCACCTTCTGGCTAAAGAAATTCCTCTTCACTTCTGTTCTAAAGGGATGTTCTTGTATTCTGAAGGTGTGCCCTCTTTTCCTAGCTCCCCCACTATAGGAAACATCCTCATCCACATCCATTCCATAGGTTTCAATGAGATTTCACCCCCCACACACTCATTCTTCTAAACTCACATGCACCTTTATCCTATTTGTAAGTTAAAACAAAGCAATGGACAGTTTAAAATTTCATAAACAATAATATATAATTGACATTGAAATGACTTTTTAAAAAATTGTAAAGTTGTGGTGCTGAGATGGAATCTTGGTGACAATGCTGGACAATTGGGGTTATAGTGAGTTATTAACAAAAATTAGCTTTTAATTTGATTCCACTCAAAAATTGCTAAAGGGAATAGTCTTCACCTTAGCCAGAAGTGTAAGAAAACTAACTCAGTGGCCATCTGTTAACAATTTTCCTTACCTCAGAAGCCAATTAATTAAAAATGTAACAGATGGGCGGATTGATATTAGCTTATTTAACAATTTCCCTTAATTTCTAGAGTCCACTTTTACTTTTGTTTTCCTTCTTACACTAAGCATAATATTTCAGTTTCCAGAAGAGATTTTAAACATCCTCAGTGCCAAGCAGTGCTGTTGCTCAGAAAGAAGCATTCAGAAGTGATACTGTTGCAGAATGAGATACAGGATTGATTTAGTTGTTTACAGTTTTCCTCGAGAAGCAAGGACTCATTTGTGGTTGATGTTTATTCTCATTTTGGTGTAACCTCAGGAACAAGCTGTAACAGATTAAAATGATGGGAAGAAATCAGTCAACGACGAAAAAGGGCAGAATAAAGACTTTGAAAGATAATAGTGAGTTAAAACTGGGTGCAAAACAGAATGGGAACGTGAGAGATGGAGTGAGTGGGAGATTCCCGCAGGAAATTGGTAACTGGTCTGCTGAATATCAACCACCCCGCTTGGCTGGAACTATTCAAGACTAATATCGCATGAGCAAACAGGGAAAGTAAATTGACATCAGCTCAGTCACTCAGTCTCCATAGTCCTCAGGGTAGAGAATTCTTGTTCGTCGTCCTCAAGGCAAATAAATTTCTCCTCGTCTGATGTGATCGTGTTGCTGAAGCGATTCATCAGGAGACTTTCTTCCAGTTTCCATCCCCTGCCTCCTTCCAGTCTACCTCTGGTCCACCCATTTTTGTTCCCTTTTCTATACCCACCCCCAGCATCCCATCACCATTTTCATCCCCTTCCCCCTACTGGTTCTACATGCATCACCCTCTGGATCCCTTCCCTCACCTGGTCCCATTTGTCCTTACCACTAGGCTCCAGGCAGCTTCTACCTGTTGTTACAAGGCTATTAAAGAGTTCCCTAGTATGGTAAGCTGGGACACTTGACTTGACACCTGCTTCACTCTGATCTTGCACTTTACTGCTTATCTGCACTGCATTTTCTCTGTAGCTGTTACACTTAATTCTGTATTCTTATTTTTCGTCCTGAATGCACTGTGCAATGATTTGATCTGTAGGAACAGTATGCAGGAGAAGCTTTTCATTGTATCTTGGTACTTCTGACAATAATAATTTAAAGAATTCTGAACCCAAACCCTCAATGGTTCCCATTATCACATTCTTTACGTATCAGATTCCAGCAGCGGTAGCCATTTGCTTATCACCCTTCCTGATGAAGGGCCTTGGCCAGAAACATCGATTGTTAATTCCCTCAATCTGACCTGCTGAGTTTCTCCAGCATTTTGAGTGAGTTGCTCTGGATTTACAGCATCTGCAGAATCTCTTGAGTTGAGCTTGTGCTTCCAGCCATCACCCTCACCTCCTCCCACCTGGCCCCATCTGCCTTTATCTGTCCTTGTCTAGTTCAACCTATCACCCACTAACCTCTATCTCCCATCTCCATCCCTCCCTCCCTCTCCCCCACTTGGCTCCACCTGTCCGTCATCCCTCCTCGGTCTACCTATCAGGTACTGCCGCCTGTCTCGCCTCTCCACCTCTCCTCATTACACCGGCCAACTCCCTCTGCACACTCATTCCCGATGTGGGGCTTCGATCTGAAATTCGAGAATTCCTCCTCTCAACCAGACCACCCCTCCCCCCCAACAATGCTGCCTGACCCCTGACCCACAAAGCCCCTCCGGCAGTCTGGTCTATTTCTCCAGGTTATTAAGGGGGTTGCCTGGATTAGGGGACTCCAGTTACAGGAAGCCAGTGGATAGGCCGGGCTTGCTTTCCCTGGAGTGAAGGAGGTTGTGTGGTGAACTGATAGAAGAGTGCAAGTAAATGAGAGGCACAAAGAGGATTTCTCTCCCACAGTAGGCTTACAAAAAAAAAAGGTGGCTAGGATTAAGGTGAGAGGACTCGAAAGGTTAATTTTTTTATATAGAGAATGGTTGCTGTCTGGAAAGCATTGCCGATGAAGGTATAACTACTCCATTTAAAATGCATTTGGACAAACTTAAATAGGTATAGGCAGACTACAGAAAGATATGTTTCCATTAACACCATAAGACATGGGAGCAGAATTTAGGCCATTTGACACATTGAGTCTATCACAGCTGATTTCTATTTGATCTCAACCCCATTCCAAGGCAGGCAAACTCAATTACTATAGTTGGGAAAAAAGCATTGGCATGGATATGCTGGTCCCAAAGGCTGTTCTGTGCTGTTAAGACTGTATGGCTCATTCCCTGTCCCTTACTCTGTGAACATTGGATCTACAGAACGACAGAAAGGTGACGAGGTTTCAGAAGCCAGGCACCGCCCTAGTTCCATAAAACCACTTGGCAGAGACCCACGGGCGAAGTTGAGTAATGGCAGACTTAGATGACACTTGGCAGGAGCCTGTCATGCCATTCACATTTGGAAGGATACAGCACTAGCGTGGTTGATGCCAACAAATACTGCTACACACCTCATGACGCTCGCCCATTCCCGTTTGAACTTGTGTGGCTCTCCGAGGTGGCTGTCAATGCAGGGGTATAGCAGACCCACTACAGCTGTGTGAGAGACAGAAAGATGAAGCAGTTAGAACCAACATTTTGTTGTGAAGCATAAGAATTCCACCGTCCACTCACACCACTGGCTTTTTAACTCAACACCGATTTCCTGCATGGATCCCAAATTCCTTGATTTCATTAATGTGCAAAAATTTTAAAACAGTAAAGTGCCTAAATGCTAAACACAGGGGATTCTGCAGACGACGAAAGCCTGGAGCAAAGCACATAATATGCTGGAGGTAATCAACAGGTTAGGCAGCATCTAGGCATAAGAGTTGTTTTGGGCTGAGACCCTTCATCAGGGCTCATAATGTTTAAATGTTTTCATATTAATTAAATTAAAGGGATGACACAAGCAGCCAATATGTGGTAGGTGGACAGAGGAGGGGCGACTGAGAACCTGGCACCTTGGACCTTGGTAGTGTTGGTCTGGCAGATTTTCTAGACTATTGGATATTACTTCTATTATCACCTAAACAGACTTCTATTTCACTTTCTTTACTAGGATAATACATTTTCAGTGAACACTGAAGTTAAAGATGGAAATATCTCCTGGTGTAGCCTCCTCTACATTGGTGAGATCTGACATAGACTTTGTCAAGCGCCTCCGCTCCAGCGACAACAAACAGGATTTCTGGTGGCTGACCATTTTAATCCGACTTACTGTTCCCATTCTGACAGGATGAGGCCATTCTCAGGTTGGAGGAGCAACACCTCGTATTCCATCTGGGTAGCCTCCAACCTGATGGCATGAACATCGAATTCTCTAACTAACATCTGGTAATTTCTTCCCAAACCCCTCCCGCCATTCTCTTTTTTTTCCATTGCCCATTCTGGCTGCTTTCTCTATCACCTCTCCTTCCCTTTCTCCCACACTCCATTCTCCTATCGGATTCCTTCTTGTTTAGCCCTTTTATTTGTTCCACCTATCATTTCCCAGCTTCTCACTTTATCTCCCTAACTTCCCATTCACCTGGTTTCACCCATCACCCTCATGCTTGTAGTCCTTCCCCTCTTCCCTCCCCCCCCCACCTTCTGGCTACTCCCCCTCTCTTCCTTTCCAGCCCTGCTGAAGGGTCTCGGCCCGAAATGTTGACTTTCATTCTCCTCCATAGATGCTGCCTGACCTGCTGAGTTTTTGTAGGTTTTCAGCATCTGCAGAATCTCTTGTGTTACTCTGGCCTCAAACCCTGATCCCCACTGTTCCAGACCCCAACAGTGACGAGCCACATCTGTCCCACAGTGTGGACTTTGCCCTGGCTGCGCACCCTGCTTACGCTCTGGATCCCGGGCTCCCATTTGCAATCTGCCTATCACCTCCCTTTGGGTCTGCCCCTCTTTCCTTTTCTCCTATGATCCAGCTCCTCTCCTATCAGATTCCTTCCCCTCCAGCCCTTTACCTTTCCTACCCGCCTGGCTTCACGTATCACCCTCTAGCTAGCCTCCTTTCCCTCCCTGCCCCACCTTTTCAATCAGGCGTCTTCCTCCTTCCTTTTCAGTCCTGAAGAAGGGTCTCGGCCTGACCATCGACTGTTTATTCATTTCCATAGATGCTGCCTGACTTGCTGAGATCCTCCAGCATTGTGTGTGTAACGTTCCACTTCATCGTTTACCTACACTTCACTTTTTCAGTAGCTGTTACACTATATTCTGCACTGTTACTGTTTTGTGTTATTCTATCTCAAAGCACCGTGTAATGATTTGATCTGTATGAACAGTGTGCACGACAAGCTTTTCACTGTATCCTGGTAAATGTGACAATAATAAACCAATTCCAATATCCTTTCTGGGGAGGAAGTCTGTCACCCTCACCCAATCTGGCACACGTGATTCCTACCTCATCATTGTAGCGTAGCATTTAACACAAAGCATTACCGTGCTTGCTGTAAGATTGGGGTTTGATTCCTACAGCGGCCTGTAAAGAGTTTGCAATGTTCTCCCCATGACTGCGCAGGCTTCCTCCAGACGCGCTGGTTTCCACCCATATTCTAAAGATGTACGGGTTAGGGTTATTGAGTTGTGGGCATGTTATGCTGGTCAGGAAGCATGGCGACAGTTGCAGGCTGCCCACCACAAACCTCGCTGATTTGATTTGATGCAAAACAACGCGTTTCACCTGCTAATCTTAAGCCTTATAGGACCTTTACCCTTAGCTTAGCAAGCTTAGTGCTCAAGAAAGGATGAACAATGGATGTCAGCTGGTCAGAGACATCCATGCCATATGAACAAATCACTTGGCTGTGGAGGCCAAGTCATTTGGGTACATTTAAAACACAGCTTGATAGATTTGTTTTTAGTAAAGGCATCAAAGGTTACGTGGAGAAGGCAGGAGGAAGAGGCCTCTAAGGATAATTAATCAGTCATGACGGAATGGCAGAGAAGACTTAATGGGTTGAATGGGCTAATTCTGCTACCATGTCTTATGGTCTTATCACATCATTGTTAAGAAAGGAGCAAAACTTTCCTAACAACAGACAGAGAAGGCATAGGTTAAGAAGCTTTATTCTAAATGCTCTTTTCACAGGGTGATTGGCCAATAGAGCAGTCCCCAGTATTAGATAGACAAGCAACAGTAGGCCACACTGCCACAGAGCTGCACTAACATTTATGTAGACTCCTTGCTGATTCAGTTTCCGAGTGAAATCAACAAATCATGATTCATCCAGAGTCCAAAATCTACCCAGCCAGCTTTGAACACTGAGTGATGAAACTCCCTTTCTCATTTCAGAATGTCTATCTTCTTACGTGGAGTTCTAGCCTCTGGTTAGTGGAAATAACTTCTTGCCTTCTGCACTGTCCAGCCTCCCTGAACTTCGCTTTACAATGAAACTAGCATTCCAGGATGTTAGCTCATAACACTCAGCCTTTACTGATGACTAACCTCAGGCCCCAGGAGCTAATCTCGTAAGCCTTTGTTGCACATTCACCAGTGTTATCTGAAATTAAACCTAATCCTAGTGGTTTTAACAAAGTTCTACTGATTTGTATCTTCTAACCATTTCCATTGTTGACCAACATACCATTTACTTCCCAATTTCTTGTGACTGTCATTTGTTTACAGGGATATCTAAATGCTCCTGAGTTTCTCAGCAGGTATAATTTCATATGACATAGCCACCTAGGCTTTTGATGATAATCATCATCACTCATTGTCCTTTGAGACAGTTGGATGCCAACCAACCATATGACATAGGAATATAATTAGGCCATTTGGACCATCAAGTCCGCTCCGCCATCCCATCATGGTTGATATATTATCCCTCTCAGCCCCATTCTCCTGCTTTCTCCCCGTAAGCTTAGGTGTCCTTACTAATCACAAAGCCATCAACCTCCACTTTAAATATACCCAATAACTTGGCCATCACAGCTGTCTATGGCAATGCATTCAGATTCACCACCCGCCAGCTAAAGAAACTCCTCCTTGATTCTGTACTAAAGGGATGTCCCTCTATTCTGAGGCTGTGCCCACTAGTCCTAGACTCCCCAATACAGGAAACATCCTCTCCATATCCATTCAATCTAGGGCTTTCAATATGTTTCAATGAGAACCCCCCCCCCCCCTTTCATTCTTCTAAACACTGGTGAGTACAGGCCCAGAGCCATCAAATACTCATACTTTAACTCACTCTTTGTAATACGGTCTCCTGGTGCCTTCTGTTTAAACTTATTTTGATCGGCTCGGGGATGCCATGTTACGTGTATTATTTAAGTGGACGCCTGATTAGCAGTAATCACGGGGTCCTAGTTTTGAGAATGTTACTTCTCGCGGAATCGCTAGGCTGAGCCACCGATGTTCTTTTGGAAAAAACTCTTGTTGATGTCTCTACGTCAGAGTCTGCCTTCCCTCTGCACTTGGGCTCTGATATTGCCAGCACACATTTTTAACAAAGTTCCATGGATACGTAGAATTTTTGCATACACCTCACAGCTTACATTCCCCCCCCAGCTCTGAATCATCAGCAAACTTGGATTGATAACTCTCAGCCCCTTCATTTCGGACTAAAGACAAAACTAAACAAATAACAATTGCCTTTATTGGATTGATATTTGCTGATGTCTCCACACATCGGATACATTAATTAAACATGGGAAGGTGCGTAAGGTTTAGCATGGTGACCTTTTAAAAAATTCAAACCATACTCCCCATTGCACCTGGAGCATTAATCTGCTTCCTTTCCATCCTGATGACGGGTCTTGGCCCAAAACATTGGCTGTTTATTCCCCTCCATACATACTGCCTGACTTGCTGAGCTCCTCCAACATTTTGTGAGTGTTGTTTTTACACAGTACGCACGGCATCTTGGCTTGTCGGCTCATCCTAGTGGAGAGGCTAGTGCGTCCCAGAGGATCGATGCCGCCTAGAGTTTAGCTTCCTGATAGGGTCACCCACGGCAGTAAAGTTCCAGATAAAAATCGATCCGACCAAGACCTCTTTGGTAGAGCCAGCAGATTGGCTTTGAAGGCAGGGGATGGTTGCAGCAATGAAGGTTTCCTGCTCATTTTGCCACTGGAATCTGATCCCAAATAGCTAAGGGCTGTGTGTTACCTGCTGGTCTCTGTTGAAGGAATCCACCCCAAATGATAACTCTTTCAAATTACATCATACTTTATGAGTCATTGACCTACTAGTGTGCCTGACACCTGCCGACCGAAAGAAAAAGCCAGATGTTCCCTTAATTGATGAAAAGGACCTTGGCAGCAGAGTTGCCTCACTTCCTAGTTTTCATTCTTCTTTTCAAGTGCGGTGGCATGTTGTACATAGCAACCAATCACGAGTAAATGTCCCCTCTCACCAGTTTTAGCTGGGCCAATAAAAACACGGCACCGCTTCCGCAAGGCTCCGCCCCCTCCAACGTGTTGCTGTTTCATGCAAATTCAGCGACACGTGGCGCGGAATAAACATCCCAAAACATTGGATACAGAACTGGGCAAATAGACCGCAACCCTCTGACTGTGTTAAAAACACTCCCACCAACCTTCCGTGTAAATGGACACAGAAATATAGGTACCAGCCATTCATATATTTTGAAAGTTAAATGTCTTACGAGTTTTTTTAAAAAAAACACATTTTCAAGTTTTCAGATTCCAGCTGTGCAGCTCTTCCTTCTGTAAATACAGAACCTTGAATAATATTCAGTTCATTCTCAGGACTTTCTGTGGTAATGGGGAGGATTCTGAGTTGGGAAATTTTGCAAATTCTGCCTTTGACAGAGGATGCTGAATCGGAGTTGCTTTCAATGCAGCAAGTTTTAGAGGAGTATGAAGGAAGAATTTGGGGCTCCGGCGCCTCACTAAAATAAGGAATTATTTGGAGAAAAATATCTTAGAGAAAATACATTCTTATTGCCTTTAAAAGAGCGGAACGGTCTTAAGTCCTCTGAGTCAGATGGGTCCGTATTTAACTGCAAATGTTTGCAACTGATAAGACTCGATTTATGACCAAATGTGAAATACCTACTGTGATAATTTTAAATTTCTTTGTATTACAAATAATCCCCACTATCAGGATGACTGGATGCGAGAGGTGTCTTAAGCTTAATGTCAAACTCAACTGGTGAAACATCTTAGAACGGAAACTTTAACCAACTTTAGCCTAACCTGCAGAGCATTCTCTAACACTTCACTGATTTTAATTACAGCATTTGGGCTAGGGCTGAATAGAAACTGAAAATGCTTCTCTTTCTCGTCAAGGTTAAAACAGTGCTAAATTCAAACTCTTTCCAGAAAACTCCACACTGCTGAAGGATATGCAAGTCTTGTTAAATTAGGCGGGACACCTTGCCCCGAAGGGCCCCGGTCTCCCACAGGACAGCACCAGTCCTTCCCGCTCCCTCATCCTTACCTGCAGCCGTGCCACAACAAGGTGGCACCCACCAGGCCGAAGAGAAGATTGTGGCGATGACTTCTTCGGGGAACAGGGTGACATGCCTCTGGATCTGCAGTAAGTTTAACACGAGAGCCAGGAAGACTCCCACGGTGAAGAGCACCAGTCCCCGCCGCAGTAAGTTCATGGTATTGCCGCTGGCTAGCGAGCAGTAGGCACTAGCCATGACCGAGGTGAGGATGGTCATCATTTCGTGCGCCTTTGCCACCAGCAACGTGCCGCTGGAGATGTTCTCAGGCCTTCGCGCCCGGCCGCAGTTACACGTCCAGCAGGTCTTTTCAACCCGTGACATCTGGTTCAGGGGGAATTCTTAGCGTGGAGCTGTAGGAGAATCACCTTAGGTGATAAGGCAAACAGAATAGTTAGGGTGAGCTGACGAACATGGCAATGTCTCAAACCCAAGTCCCAAACTTTGTGACTTGACAACAAAACCACAAATGCCGCGGACATAAATTTAAATTAACAAGTTTTTGCTGTTAAGTTTAATTTCAAGAAAAAAATCTGTAAATCAGATTCCAATTTCATTTTACTGTCATTTTCGGGAGTAACATCAATTAGGTCATGGTCACGATCTGAAATCAGAGCACCAGAGGCAAAGATTAAACCATTCTACCCCCTTCAAAATCTAACATATGCCCACTGTATCTGTGGAGACGGGGCTGTATCGCGAGTTAACACGTAACAGCAATGAAACCCAAGCCACAAAGTAACTAAACGTAGACCTACCATTCAAGTGCTCATTCACACTATAAAAGTCTGCGTCCTGGAAAGATGTGTTTTTTAATATACAAGTTTGCTGTCGATTCTGTTCCGCTGCCACCGCGTTACATTGTTTCCTAAATTATTAGGTCACATCCTGCTCGGATCTACTCATACGGCGCAGACAGGCGAGCGGTCAAAACAATCTGTCTGGTGAGCGCAGTGGAGCCAATGGCTGCGTGGCGGCCCATATGACGTTCAGGACACACCACTGGCTGCACCGTCCCCGTTCACACTCCTTCCTCCTGCAGAGGCGAGGGGGAGCGAAGCCACACCTCCTCGCCCGGGCATCACCAGTCCTTCGCATCGTTCGTCAGTTCCTGAGCGCGCATCGCGGTCTGCACCGAGCGGGAGGTGGCGTGACCGTCTCACTCTGGTTGTCAGGGAAGAGTGAGTCTCAGGCAGTGGACAACAAATAAAATTTAAAACAAAGGGATTGAGAGTGAAAATAAAAGGCAGGAGTTTGAACATAGAACAATACAGCGCAATATAGGCCATTCGGCCCACAATGTTGTGACGACTCTTAAACCCTGCCTCCCATATAACCCTCCACCTTAAATTCCTCCATATACCCGTCTAGTAGTCTCTTAAATTAAGAGAGATGTTACATGAAAAAATCATGACACAGTCGCACAAAGAAGAAAACCAGGGGCGGAGACAATGTCATCCCAACTCTATGACCTCCTGACTCACTTTCAAAGGCTTTACTTACAACTCCCTGTTCTCAGTATTATTTCTGTATTTGCACAACTTCTCTTTTGCACATCGGTTGTTTGTCAGTCTTTGTTTATGTATAGTTGTTTTGTAAATTCTATTGTATTTCTTCATTTACCTCTAAATTACAAAAAGATCTCAAGCTAGTATACTGTACGTGCTTTGATAACTACTCTAAACTTTGGACATGCACACTTGGCTTATTACGTTATCAAAGACACAAAAGGAGAACATAGGGCCCATGTCATAACAGAAGACATTGGTATCATTCCCTTCTTCCCTAGTGTTCCCAAACTTCCTCACATCCTTTGAGACCAGCAACTCTTGTATTATTGTGGAATAATTATTGTGGCTCATTGTGGAATCAGAAAATTAGCATACAGGAGGTTGTTCACTGCTTCTCATCTGAGCTGTGAAAGAAAGCTACCCAACTTCATCCCACATTTGAGAGGTTAATCATGACCACAAGGCTGTGTGCTTAGCCCCCACCTCGACTCGCTTTATACTTAAGACCCTGATTTAAGCTCCATATTTAAGTTTGCTGATGACATCGCTGTTGGCCAAATCAAAAGTGGTGACAAGTCGGCATGTAGGAGGGAGATTGTAAATCTGGCTCAATGGGGCTACAGCAACATCTCACTCAAGGCCAGCAAGACCAAAGAGCTGATTATTGACAACAAGAGGAGCAAACTGGAGTTCCATGGGCCGGTCCTCATCAGGGGATCTGAGGTGGAGAGGGTCAGCAACTTTAAATTCCTCAGTGTTATCATTTCATTGTATTTGTCTGGGACCAGCACATAAGTGCCATTATGGAAAAAAGCATAGCAGCACCTCTACTTTTTTTAGAAGTTTGCACGGATTTAGCATGTCATCTAAAACTTAGACAAACTTCAATAGATGCATGGTGGAGGGTATCCTGACTGGTTGTATCATGGCCTGGTATAGAAATGCTCATGAATGGAAAAGCCTTTAAAAAGTGGTGGATACAGCCCAGACCATTGCAGGTAAATCCCTCCCCATTAAGCACACCTACAAGAAGCACTCCCACATGAAATTTGCATCCATCATCAAAGATCCCCATCATCCAGGCTATGCCGCCTTCTGACAAACATATTATCTACTATGAATGCCCACAATAAAATGACTCTTACTGTAGTATCTGATGACATATAAGTACAGTACTAATACATATATGTACAGTAAATACTAAATTTACTTTGAGGTTTGTAAACTCAAGTACAAATGCAAGACATCTACTTCACAGGTGGAACCTCAGAATGGAAGAGCACTTGCTTTCACTCTGAGTTCTCTGGTTTATGTGGTGACCGTTAAGGCCAAAGTGGGACCTACAGACTTTGGCACAGATTCTGGGTCAAGAGTTGGGTGATTGGTGAGGTGGTCCAGTCATCTGTCTTTTTCAATGAGTTTCAGCATGCTTGTGATGCACTTACCTCTCAGTGCCATTATATATAGGCATCCGTCAGTCTCGTGAGACCATGGATTTGCGCCTTGGAAGGTTTCCAGGGCCATGCCTGGGCAGGGTTGTATGGGAGACCGGCAGTTGCCCAAGCTGCAAGCCTTTCCCTCTCCACGCCACTGATGTTGTCGAAGGGAAGGGCACTAGGACCCAAGCAGCTTGGCACCGGTGCTGTCGCAGAGCAATGTGTTGTTCAGTGCCTTGCTCAATTACAAAAAACACTGCCTCAGCTGAGGCTCAAACCACTGACCTTCAGATCACTAGTCTGATGCCTTATCCACTAGGCCACGCGCCAACACTAGCTCACCGTGTATTGCCATTACATGTTCTCCACTTTGAGTGGTCAGGGGCCAGGAGTTCCCAGAGTTTCCAATGGAATTGGTATTTGAGATGATGATGAGGAATTTCTTCAGCCAGGGAGTATTGAATCTGTTGAGATTGGGTATTAGTAAACCATTGGGTATTTTGAAAGGAGAGTTTGATAGGTTCTCGATTAGTAGAAGCGTTCATGGTTGCGGGGAGAATCATTGTGTTATTAGCAAGTTAAGTAACTAGTCATAGTTATTGGCCACAGGTGAGGATCACTGAGAGAGAAGTTGAACTACTGTCCCGTTGCTAGTGTGAAGTGATGACCTGGATAAGTGAGCTGACTGTATAGGCTGCGAATAATTCCTCTGTGGCTCAGAAAGATCAGCAAGCTGCAAATATGACTTTGCAATTAACCCTTCATTCATTGCAGTCTCCTTGAACATTCCCAATAGCACCCACCACAGCCATTCTTCCCGTTCCCCTCTCCCATCGGGCACAAGAAACAAAAATATGAAAGCAGATCAAAGACAATTTCTACCCCGCTGTTACAAGAGTATTAAAGGGTTTCCTAGTACAATACAATGCATTCTTGACCGCATAATCTACCAGGTTATGATCTTGCACCTTATTGTTTACCTACACGGCAATTTCTCTGTAGCTTTTACAGTTTATTCTACATTGCTGTTGTTTTTACCTTGATACACTGTGTGATAACTTAATCTGTATCTTAATCTGTAATCCGCATTTTAATGTATGAACAAGACAAGCTTTTCACTTTGTCCCTATACATGTGACAATAATAAATCAATACCGATACCAATACCAGTTTTTCATGTAATTCCCTCATCCAAATATACTGTGTATTTACCTCCTATTTAACTAATGTGATGTTGATCCTAGTTTTTCATTCTCTGCATTACCATGAGGATTCTACTGCTCGCCCACACACTAGAGTCAATTTACGTCAGACAATTAACCTACCAACATGCACGCACATCTTTTGAACATGAGAGGGAACTGGTGTAGCCAAGGAAAACCCATGGGGTCACAGGAAGAATTGAAAGTGCCTCTTGTACGATGAGATGTACTCGACCTCACAATCTACCTCGTTCTGATTGTGCACTTTATTGTTTACCTTCTCTGCACTTTTTTAGTAGCTTTTACACTTTGTTCTGCATTGTTATTGTTTTACCTTCTTCTATCTCAATGAACTGTGTAATGATTTGAAAAGTATGAACAATATCATGACAAGCTGTTCACTGTATCATGGTCCATGGGACAAGAGTCAACCAATACCAATAGCAATGAAGTGGGGGGAGGTTAAGAGACACTAAGTGGACGTGAAAACAATGTATAAAATTAGCTAGCTTATTGGGCAGGAAGTGAAATTAGATGGTTGACAATGTCCAAACAACAAGAAAGCGAGGAAGGTAGTGAGAGATTGAAAGTAAAGCAGATAGGTCAAAGGAAGGAGAGAGCAAGTAGCATGATTGATGGAATAATGAAATTGGACTAAGACAGGCAATCAACCATGTCTGCAGTGATAAAAATATGGGAAGATTGAGAGGAGATTGATTTTACCCTGGTACTGTATTTTTTGCTCAGACTGGTACAGCCAGTGGTCTCAGCCCTGGGAGGTTAGAATTAACCTGTGAAAACACTAGTTCAATAAGTAACTGATCAATTGACTAACTTCCCTTAGGAGATGGTGAGAGAAATTAGCAATTATTTGTTCAAATAGAAAGTAAATGGATTGCTTTCTGAATGTAAAAATCTGTCCATTTAAGTGACACATGAATTAAACAAGTAGACAAAATTATGAGGGGTATAGAGGTAAATGCAAGCACTGAGACTGGATGAGATTAGAGGTGAAGGGTGAAAGGAGAAATGTTTAAGGGGAACCTGAGGGGGAGGAATTTTTTCAATCATGGGGGTGTGAGAGTGTGGACAAGCTTCCAGCAGAAGTGGGTGGATGGATGAATTTAAGAGGTTTGGATTGCTACATGGACGAGAGGGGTAAGGAGGACTGTAGTGGAACAATAGGAATTAGGCAGAATTACAGTCCAGCACATCTAGATGGGCCAAAAGGCCTGTTTCTTTGCTGTAGTGGTCTATGTCTCTATGATGATGACCTGTAGGCTAACTTTGGAGTAATGGCTCCCCCATGCTGCCACGAAAGGTCTTTAATTTCTTGTAATTTCTGGATTTGTTGTAAATAACTTGACAGAGGTTGATTGTTATGGTAAGAGAGTGACTTCAGTATCACTGGTTCACACAGCAAGAGTAACAGATGCACTGGATTAATTTTGGTCCTGAAGATGGTGAAGCATGTGCGGAGACTGGGGAAACTTTGGCTTGATGGGCAAGGGAAAGGAAAAGAGTCTTGACGCAGGCTGGTGGATGGAGTCTCAGAGTCAAAGAAGTCTTTGAGATTCATCCATGCATTGTTGAAGGAGGTGGGTGGAAGGGGCTGGCAGTGGAGGAAGGAAGCTGGCATGTTGGCCAAAGAAATAAAATGTGGCAGATGATCTCTGACTTCAGTCCATTGCTGTCTGATTTGGTGCAGCATCCTCTCAGAATTTTGAAAACTACAGCGAACAGTTAGGACAGCAGGAAAGGTCATTGGCAACAGTCTACCGTCACTGTAGGACTTGTATGTGGAGAGGCTTGTGAGTTCCTGAGATCCCGAGAGAAATGTGGTAAGGTCAAGGGGAGAGGGGTTCTAGACAAAGAGCGATCCAACCAAGTCCTCAATAGTGGAGCTGGCAGGAGATGATGACACATCACAATGGCAGTTAAGGCAAAGGAAGACTGCAGCAGTGAGGAGTCCCCAGTCATCTTGGATAGCATGCCACCGGACCCTGACCCTGATCTGTCGAGGGCTGTGCGGTGGCTGCCTCCCCACATTAAGGAAAGTCACACACAGGTATTCTATTTTAAGGGAATAACCTCTTAGGAGAACATCATAGTCGACTCGAGGGATTGTACCAGTGCCCCACAAATCATAAACACAAACCCTTTCAGAGATTCTGAAGATGCTGTAAAGTCAGAGTAATGCACACAAAATGTTGGAGAAGCTCAGCAGATCGGACAACATCCATGGAGGGGAATAAAACAGTTGATGTTTCTGGCCGAGATCCTTCCTCAGCACCTCACAGATGTGTGTTTTCCACCATGCAAACTGCCTTTTCCATAAGCTCCCTTCTGGAAAGCACCGTATGGCTAATAAAAGAATAGAACAACTTCACGTCATCTCAAAATTTCTTCCCCCAGGCAGTTAATCTGATCAACCATTCTAGTTACACACACAAAATGCTGGAGGAAAATCAGCATCTGCAGGTTTTCACTTGTTTGTGATTTGGTTAAGCATCCAAGTTAGCCCTCTTCAGACCCCACTATCTACTACCTTCATCACTGCACTACACATTAAACCACTTTTTATAATGCTCTTCACATTGTAAATACATGCCATGATTTAAGTACATATTCACATTTTATTCCATATCTGTACCACAACCTCTGACTTTATTTTTTTAATATAATTCTTTATTCTTTATCATTCTTGAGTGTTGTTTTTTTCTGTTGCATGTTGTAGGCCGACCAGCACACCACCACAATTTAATGGTGGCCGAAGCTGATAAATTTGATTCTTGATTGGGCAAGGGGAGCTAAGGAGTTTTAAAATAAAAGAGGAACTGCTCAGATAATAGTTACTTTCCCCAAGCAGTAAGGGTGTCCATCACATCCACCCACTAACTCAACCACTACTTTATTATTTCCTGTCAGTCACTTTATGTACAGCCTAGCTGCACATTATTTATGCTGCCGGAATTTAGGACAGCAGTGAAGGTTCTCCATCTCTAGTGGTGTTCAGTCTTCCTTCATCACCACTGTCAGTCATGCAAGTCCCCGGCAGAGACTCAGGAGTACCGTCAGA
The DNA here is from genome assembly GCF_030144855.1 of Hypanus sabinus. NCBI lineage: Eukaryota > Metazoa > Chordata > Chondrichthyes > Myliobatiformes > Dasyatidae > Hypanus > Hypanus sabinus. Next base: position 24,774,849 of record NC_082711.1, on the reverse strand, counting down.
TGTAGAAGGATTCTTCATTGCTGTTTCCATAACAATTCTGTTTTACTGGTCAGGGTTGTTAGCCCTGAGCTGACCCCCCAAACCTGGAAGACCAGTGGACCACTCCTAGCCTGTTCTCTACTCTTTAACATGTTTGGCATGGGTGACCCTACCAAGAGCCAAACCATAAAGCCCTGACTCCAGCCAACATAGCTCTCCAGGACATCGAGGCATGCAAGCAACAAAGCTGTAGTCCTCTTGGAGGAGCTTCACTTTATGGACATGTATATAAGCCATCTTACGTATTTATATTGAATTGAATTGAATTTATTATTATTATTATTATTATTATTATTATTGTGCTCATTATCTTTAGTGTTTTTTGTGCTGTATCAGATCTAGCGTAATTATTCCATTCTCCTTAAGACTTGTATACAGGAAATGACATTGACCAATCGTGAACCTCGAAAAGCTCAGCAAATCAAAGCAGCATGTGAGCAGTTAACACTTCAGGTCGAAGACCCTTCATCAGAATCAAGAAAGAAAGAAAACAAATTAGTCTAGTGTTGGATCCGCGTGATATTGTGATCTAGAGGTCATTCAGAAGTAAAGAATGAGGCATCCAACTATGTAGCTATGGCTCTTTATAGGTGTTAAAAGAACAAAGAACAAGCAAAGAAAGGCAAAGGGCAAAGAAGCTGTGGATGCCCTATGCTAAAAATGAGCTCAGACTGGAGATAAGAAAACTTTCCAGTCATGAGAAGTAACGTATGAAGTAATCAGATCTAGTAGCATGACACAGGCTGTAGAGAAACTTCTGGAAAATATGAAATCATCTATACCACAATTACCGAAAATTCACTGAGCAATTGCTCACATACAGGTGATTTTATAAAAATAAACATGGGATATTTAAACTGCAAGGAAAATTCATTACTTGGTAGTAGAGAAGGTGGGGGAGGGCAATGGGTGAAACAAAGGGAATTCATCTGATGTTACCTGACCTGTTGAGCTTTTCCCAGCATTTTCTGTTTTTAGATTTCCATTGTAAAGATCCTGAAAAGTAAATTTAAAACAAACAACTTCTCCACATCCCTTAAAGCCCGTCAACTTAATAGCCATTTTGTCATGCGGTTAAGAACCAAGTACAGCTTGGGGTGTGTACTTAGGGGGTCTGCAGAAGACTTAGACAGATTAGGAGAATGGGCAAGGAAGTGGCAGATGGAATATGGCGTAGAGAAGTGCACGGTCATGCACTTTGCTAGAAGGAATAAAGACGAAGACTACTTTCTAAATGGGGAGAAAATTCAAAGATCAGAGGTGGAAAGGATATGATTCTCTAAAGGCTAACTTGCAGGGTGAATCTGTGCTAAGGAAGGGAATTGCAATGTTTGCATTCATTTCAAGGGGACTAGGATATAAAAGCAAGGACGTAATGCTGAGGTTCTTGATTAGTAAGGGCATTAAAAGTTTCAGGGAGACGGCTGGAGAATGGGGTTGAGAGGGATAACAAATCAGCCATGATGAAATGGTAGAACAGATGCAATGACCTAATTCTGCTCCTATCTCTTATGGTCTTATGACCACAATGACTATTAATAAACTGGGCAACTTTTTCCATCATTAATATTTTATCATCTGTTATTTGATTAATAATTTCAATTCCCCAACTGGGTGGAGGAATTTGCAAACACAAGGGATTCTGCAAATGCTGGATATCTTGAGCAACATACACACAAAAGTGCTGGAGGAACTCAGCAGGTCAAGCAGCATCTATGAAGAGCAATAAATCTGTCGAAGTTTTGGAATTTGTACCCATATTTTCCAATCCATATCCCAGGCTTTAGGATCGCTAGTTCAGAAACTCAACCACCATGCCTCTGTGGTTTTAAAGGTTATATTAACAGGCAGGCAAAAGGGAGATCAAAGAAAGACAGAGACAAGCGGAAGGCATTTGTGTGGGGTGTCCTTCACCGGTAGCAATGTTGAGTACATACAGTGGCCACTTTATTAAGTACATGAGCACACCAGCTTGTTAATGCAAATATCTGTTCAGCCAATCATGTGGCAGCAATTCAATGGATAAACACATGCAGACCGGCTCGAGGTTCAGTTGTTGTTCAGACCAAACATCAGAATGGGAAAGAAATGGGATCTAAGTGACTTTGACCACGGAATGATTATTGGTGCCAGACAGGGTGGCTTGAGTATCTCAAAAACTGCTGATCTAGGGTTTACACACACATCATTCTACAAAATTTTGTTCAATTAAAAAAAATGCATCCAGTGAGCAGCAGTTCTGTGGTTGAAAACACCTCGTTAAAGAGAGGTCAGAGAAGAATGGCCAGACTGGTTCAAACTGATTGGACGTTGACAGTAACTCAAATAACCACACGTTACAACAGTGGTGTGCAGAAGGGCATCTCTGAATGCACAACACATTGAACCTTTAAGTGGACGTGCTACAGCAGCAAAAGAGCTCATTGGGTTGCACTCCTACATCTAATAAAATGGCCACTGAGGTATCTGTGCGAGGAGACACTTCCCAGGAGGTGTTGCTGAGTACATATTACATTTACTTCATTATGCTTTCAAGGTGACCTTCTTTTTGACAGATGATAGGAAAGTGTCGCTGTATTTGCAGTGGTTATTTTGAGAATCGGACTCGTGACTTTCTTACATTCTTTGTCCTCGTTTAGTCCTTGCGTTCTCCGACACACAATTCTGATAGTTCCAGCCAACCTTGTTGCCCATGGGACACTGATTAAGTCAGCTGATGATCAGCACAAAACCGGGAACAAATCAGTGAATTAATTGCTGCCAATGTCCAGTTTAATGCTAGTGGAGGTACAACAATAAATTAGAAAGGAATTTGAGGGAGTTTCAGGAAAAATGATTCAGACAGGAGGGGATTATTCTCATTATGGTGAGGCCTTCAAGTGGTTTTGTGGCACTTGACGATGAGATGAATCAGTTCCATAGCTGAGCTTTCCGGAGATGTGGAACAGTTTAATCTGTAAGTTTAGGTCAATACTGCAGTCAGTTGTTTGGAGATAGAGGATGGATATCATTCACCCAAAGGAGAGCTGTTTCATGCACAAATGCAAAAAAAGTTAACCTAGACAATACTGAGAAATGCTATTGAGGTATTTCCTAAATCTTAGCCCTTTAGTTAGCTTGTGTTTAATGTTGTATTGACTCTTTGAGGAGGTTACAAAACAGGGTAGAGAAGGGCACAGTCGTTCTGATGCAGGAGTTTTCTCATCTGTACTAGGCTGGTGGGGAAGGTCGGCAAGTCATTATTATACATTATTGTTCAATGGTGAGAATAGTGGGAAATGAAAACAGCATGGGTCTGAAATCATAGATATTTCTGGTCTAACCAGAAACAGCTGCCTTTCTAATTTCCCTTAGTAGTAACATTATTTTTTTTCAGAATGTGTGCACATGATTTGCATGATTCAGGCATAACCCAGCCTGCTGCTTATTCAGCAGAGTGATGGTACATGCATGATCCATTATTACCGCTGGGCCACAATGGCGTGTCTCTTCAGCCACAGTGCGTATTTTAGTGCGGAGCACGCCAGTGTATTCTTGCCTGTCAAAGAAAGCACCTTCATCTCTGAAAGCACCTCTGCCTTTATAACCTTCTGACATATTTGAGCCCTACTTGTCCTTGATATTTTATAACCATATAACTACGGTGTATAACAATTACAACACAGAAACAGGCCATCTCGGCCTTCTAGTCTGCGCTAAACAGACAGACAGACACACAGACATACTTTATTGATCCTGAGGGGAATTGGGTTTCATTACAGCCGCACCAACCAAGAATAGTGAAGAATTATAGCAATATAAAACATAAATAATTAAATAATAAGTTCATCATGCCAAGTGGAAATAAGTCCAGGGCTAACCTATTGGCACAGGGTGTGTGACGCTCTGAGGGAGGAGTTGTAAAGTTTGATGGCCACAGGTAGGAATGACCTCCTATGCCGCTCAATGTTACATCTCGGTGGAATGAGTCTCTGGCTGAATGTACTCCTGTGCCTAACCAGTACATTATGGAGTGGATGGGAGTCATTGTCCAAGATGGCATGCAACTTGGACAGCATCCTCTTTTCAGACACAACCTTCAGAGAGTCCAGTTCCACCCCCACAACATAACTGGCCTTACAAATAAGTTTGTTGATTCTATTGGTGTCTGCTACCCTCAGCCTGCTGCCCCAGCACACAACAGCAAACATGATAGCAGTTACTCTCACCTAGTCCCACTGACCATAACCCTCCATTCCTTTCCTGTCCATATACCTATCCAATTTACTTTAAATGGCAATATCGAACCTGCCTCTACCACTTCTACTGGAAGCTCGTACCACACAGCTACTACCCTCTGAATAAAGAAGTTCCCCCTTGTGTTACCCCTAAACTTTTGCCCTTTAACACAACTCATTTCCTCTTGTTTGAATCTCCCCTTCTCTCAATGGAAAAAGCCTATCCACGTCAACTCTATCTATACCCCTCATAATTTTAAATACATCTATCAAGTCCCCCCTCAACCTTCTATGCTCCAAAGAATAGAGACCTAACTTGTTCAACCTTTCTCTGTAACTTAGGTACTGAAACCCAGGTAACATTCTAGTAAATCTCCTCTGTACTCTCTCTATTTTGTTGACATCTTTCCTATAATTCGGTGACCAGAACTATACACAATACTCCAAATTTGGCCTCACCAATGCCTTGTACAATTTTAACATTACATCCCAACTCCTATACTCAATGCTCTGATTTATAAAGGCCAGCATACCAAAAGCTTTCTTCACCACCTTATCCACATGAGATTCCACCTTCAGGGAACTATGCACCATTATTCCTAGATCACTCTGTTCTACTGCATTCCTCAATGCCCTACTATTTACCATGCATTATTCCTTTGATTATTCCTACCAAAATGTAGCACGTCACACTTACCAGCATTAAACTCCATCTGCAATCTTTCAGCCCACTCTTCTAACTGGCCTATATCTCTCTGCAAGCTTTGAAAACCTACTTCATTATCCACAACGCCACCTATCTTAGTATCATCTGCATACTTACTAATCCAATTTACCACCCCATCATCCAGATCATTAATGCAAATGACAAACAACTTTGGACCCAGTACAGATCCCGGAGGCACACCACTGGTCACCGGCCTCCAACATGACAAACAGTTATCTACCACTACTCTCTGGCATCTCCCATCCAGCCACTGTTGAATCCATTTCACTACTTCAATATTAATACCTAACGATTGAACCTTCCTAACTAACCTTCCGTGCTGAAGCTTGTCAAAGGCCCCACCCTTGTAGGTTCTGTCTTTAACAGCCTGTAGCCTGATTCTCAGTAGCCTCCCTGCCACATTACCTCTTCATGAATCATTGCACTTTGACCCTAGGATGGCGAATCTCACGCATTGATTGGTTGAGTTTAGTCATGAACCATGGTGGTATTTGAAGAGGCTCTCCAATAAAATTTTTGGGAGGTCACAGAATTTTTGGCTACGGGAAAAAGCACTGAAAGGAATTCAAGTGCAAGTTCAAATTTGAGTTAACTTGTCATTCAACCATACACAAGAACACAGGCAAGTGAGACAGTGTTCCTCTGGGGCCAACGTACAAAACACAATACCAATTGTCACACACAGCACAAAGCACATATAACACATATAATTACAATAGCAGTGAAACATACAATGACAAAACAAAAAAAAGTCCTTGAATGTCATGGTTTGTACTTTGCCGGTTTCTGGGATGATTGTCCTGGAGCCATGTTCCTGCGAGAACAAGTGCCACATCGTGGGCCAATGCAGCCGCAAACAAACGTAATGCTGCTTGTCTTCAACCGAGTGAAGTTGGGGCTAGGGGCAGAGCACACTGATTGTCGGGCAAGGAATGAGGAGCTGAGTGGATTACTTCTGCTCATATCTTGAGATCAGGTAGAATCGATGGTTGGAAATGAACAGTTGACATTTCAGACTGAGTTCCTTCATCAGGACTGATGAAGGGCCTCGTTGCAAAACGTTGACTGCTCATTTCCCTCCATACATGCTGCCTGACTCGCTGAGTTCTGCCTGCATTTTGTGTGTGTTGCTCTAGATCTCCAGCATCTGCAGGATCTCTTGTGTCTCCACTGCCCTTCTTTTGTCTTTGACCAAGCATGTGCATAGCCATTTGCAGCTTAGTATCACTTTTGCTTGGTATGTCTCCTGTGAAGTACCTTGTGATGGGCTGCTTCAGTAGAAGTTTTATATAACTGACTTCCTAGGTGATGTTCCTTTAAAAAAAAGCCCAGAGACTAAAGAGAAATTAGTTTTACTGTTACACTTACATCGAAACATACATGGAATCAAATCAGCGAGCAGACTGCAAATGTGGCCTCACTTCCAGCATGCTCACAGCTCACTAACCCTAACTGAACATCTGTGGAATGTGGGAGGAAACGCACGCGGTCATGGGGAATATAGACAAACTCCTTTCAGGCAGCAGCAGGAATTGAACCCTGATCAGTGGCGAAGTAAAGCAATGTGCGAACCACTACACTGCCAGTAGGGTTTGCTCAGGACTCATCAATCCTGTCACAGGGTTTCGATCCAAATGGTCGACCAATGCCGCTGGGTTCTTCCAGCAGACTGTTTCATGTTCCAGATTCTAGCATCAGCAGTCTCTTGTGTCTTAATTTTTGAAGGCATCACAGTAGCATTTTTGAAGATCTCCGCTGGTCGGGGTCGACTATGGATGTTGTGTCCCAGCTGTAGACGTGATAGTCAAGCCAGGGCAGTACGATATGGAGAGGAAGATGTTGCCCTTGTAGTAGGCTCCCCCTCCTCACACAGTGGATAAATTCAAAGAAACGGGAGAGACTGATACATTTTGGCACTACTGGCATTGCAGGAGTTGCATTCAGAGCTGAGTTTAATGTAGGACTGCCTTAGGGATTCCATCGCTGGATTTTTTCTCTGGGCTTACTCTCAAAGCCTTCCTCGTGAGTCGGTATAGCCGCAAGGCAATGGAGATTTTACATCAGAGTTTTCCTTCTCCTGGATTGAATATAAGAGCAAGGATGTAATCCCGAGACTTTGTAAGGCATCGGTCAGGTCACACCTGGAGTCCTGTAAGCAGTTTTAGGCCCCTTATCCGAGAAAGAATCTGCTGGTATTGGAGTGGGTCCAGAGGAGGTTCATAAGAATGATTCTGGAAATGAAAGGGTTAATGTTGAGGAGTCTTTGATGGCTTTGGGCCTGTTCTTGCTGGAGTTTAGAAGAATGGGGGGGGGGTGTGGTCAGGGGGTACATTCAAAGGTCTGGAAAGGTGGATGTTTCCTCCCGTGGGCAAGTTTAGGACCATGGGGCACAGCCTCAGATTAGAGGGAGGAATGAGGAGCAATTCCTTCAGCCAGAGGGTGCTGAATCTGTGGAGATAATTGCCACAGGCTGCTGTGGAGGCCAATTAATTGAGTATATTTAAAGCAGCGATTGATAGGTTATTGGTTAGTCTGGGTGTGAAAAGTTTCTGGAAGAAGGCTGGAGAATGGGGTCGAGAGGGATAATGAATCTGCCTTGATGGAATGGCAGGGCACACTTGAGGGGCCAAGAGGCCTAATTCTGCTCCAATGTCCTATGGTCTTATGGTCTGGATGAGCTGCCAACCAGGGCTGACAAGCCCTATCTGCCTAAAGTGACTGATGTTAAGGCACCAGTAACCGGCTTTTGACCCTTCTCCTGATAGTAGAAATGGTCTGGACAGGCTTAGTTGCTAAATCACACATGAAGGCCAGGAGCTGGACTTGGTTGTTGGAGGCTTTTCGTGAGGCACGCCATTGGGAGCATTTAACAGGTCATCCCCATGACCACCCCCGGCTTAAGGAGTCATAGTAACACAGTGATTCATGTAATGATATTACAGTCTCAGCGACCTGGGCTCAGTTCCACCATTGTCTGTAAGGAGCTTGTATGTTCTCCCTGTGACCGTGTGGATTTCTTCCTGGTTATCTGGTTTCCTCCCATGTTCCAAAGACACGTGGATTAAGGTTAGTAAGTTGTGGGTGCACTGTATCAGATCGACTGTGAGAATGTAGCGGGTGGGCAGGCGTCTGCTTGATAGTGCGGTGAATTGATTGGGCTTCTATGTGTGGACTGCTCTCTCTTCTGGCCGCGTGCTTTGGGTGTGCACATCCTTGCAGTATTGGCGTCAAGCCCGGAGACATTTGCAGGCTTCTCCCAGCATGTAGTTGGACTGTGTTGGTTGTTGATGCAAACGATGCATTTCACTGTGTTTTAATGTCTTGATGCTTATGTAGCAATAAAGCTGATCTCTTTAAAGCTTACCTGAACTGTGAATCAGAAACTAACTGGTGCAAACCTCTCAAATTGGATGCACCGGTGATTCTTTTTGCTGGGTGCTGTGGGCTACAGGGCTGAAGTAGGCTCAGTCCCTTCCTCCTTCAAGTGTCCCTGGTTTCACCCCACAGATGCTGCTCAACCTGCTCAGTTTCTCCTGCAGATTGCTTGTTTCCATTTCTACTGAGCTTTGAGTAGTGGAAAATCTGAAAGGGTTGGGAAGGGGTAGTGTGCGTCCAGTTAGAGCACATGACTGAAGCTGGAAATCTGGAAGCAGTGGCCACTACCTTCCCTCAACATTCCTAAGGCTTGAGAAATCTGCCTAGCTAACCCAGAATAAATTTCTACAGTGGGTTATATACCTTTGGAACCAGGGCAACTGGCCAGTCCTATGTCACTCCTCATGAAAACTGTGTAAGTTATGGCTTTACCCTTCATTGGGGCTGTTTCACATTTTAGACCATAAGATATAGGAGCAGAATTAGGCCATTTGGCCCATCAAGTTTGCTCTGCATGTTGATTACTGATAAGGCACAAATTCCAATGCTTACTCGTTGGTTAAAATGTCACAGACTAGCAACAGGAAGGCTCTGAGAAAGCTGGTCCTTCAGAATCTCAGTCTCAGGGCCCAGCTCAGAGAAGAGAGCACAAAATTCCTGCCTGCTTCTTCTGTCAATTAATATTTTCATTTAATTGTTCAGGGGATGAGGGTGAAATTATTGACTTGGCACTTGAACTTAACCCAGTAATTAGCCACTTCACACCGCAAAATAGGTGGAATGAATGATTTGACTTTATTACTTACGTCCTTCAATACATGAGGAATAAAAATCTTTATGTTATATCTCTGTCTAAATGTGCAATGTGCAATTTATAGTAATTTGTGAAAAAGAGTATGTACAACAGGATAGTCAATATAACATAGAAATACAATTGTATCAGCGTGAATTAACCAGTCTGATGGCCTGGTGGTAGAAGCTGTCCTGGAGCCTGTTGGTCCTGGCTTTTATGCTGTAGTACCATTTCCCAGATGGTAGCAGCTGGAACAGTTTGTGGTTGGGGTGACTCGGGTCCCCAATGATCCTTTGGGCCCTTTTTACGCCCATGTCTCTGTAAATGGAGCCACATGTAGGCCGGACTAGGTTGGGATGCCAGAATTCCTACTTGGAATCAGGCAGATTTTTACCATTGGCTGTTTTGTAGTCACCAGTAATAATTTTGTTTGGAACTCCAGATATCTTTAATCGAAGTCTGTGTGCCTGCGAATCTCTGTGTGGCCACTGGGGACGTCGAGGCCCTGAGTCTGCAGGCCTGAGTCAGCATCTGCTGGAGACTGGTGGCCTACTCTGGGGTTATAGGACTGCGTATGGGTGTGGGTGGGAGGGAGGGACAAGGACTTGCTTTTGCTCTTGTTGTTTTGTTGCTTGTAGTGTTCTGTGATACTCTGCTGAGCATTGTGGGTGCACTATGTTGGTGCTGGACTGTGTGGTGACGCTTGTGGGCAGGCCCGAGCACAACCTCGGGTACTTGTTGTTAACACAAACGATACATTTCACTGTACGTGATAAATAAACTTAAATCTTGAATCTTGATCGAACTTCCCGGAGGCCACGGTAGGATTTGAACTCGTTTTAAAGCATGCTGGGGGAGCACAGCCCTTGGGCCCTGGGTTTGATCCTGACTTTGGGTGCTGTCTTTGAGGAGTTTTCACACCCGGGCTGATTCTCAGCGGGCACAGAATGTGCTTTCTTGCCACATCCCAAAGACGTGGCCGGGAAGTTAATTGGTTACTGTAATTTAGTTTAGGTAAGTGGCCATTAGAATCAAAGGGTCTCAAAAGGCTTGAGAGAGAGACAGTAAGTTCAGGGGCACAGGGAAATGAGGAGTATGGGAGATTGATGGGATTGCTCTGTTGGAGGCTATTATGGACCCACTGGGCCAAATGGCCTCCTTCTGCATCATAATTAGATTGTGTCAGTCATTCTGTAATAGAGTCATACAGCTTGGAAACAGGATTTTTGATCCAACTTGTCTTTGTGACTAGTCTACCTGAGCTAGACTCATGGGTGTTAGAAGCAAGTTGCTAGCACGGATAGAAGATGAGCTGACTGGCAGAAGCTGGGGGTGGGGGGGGGGCGGGTTGGTTAAAAGGGGTCCTTTGCAGATTGGCTTCCAGTAACTAGTGGAGTTTCCCAGGGGTCAGTGTTGGAACGTTCCAGTGTACATTAATGATCTGGATGAAGGAACTGATGACAGAGTGGCCAAGTTTACTGAGGGAGGTGGATGGACAAGTGATGGTGCAGAGGCAGGGAGACTACTGAAGGGCTTGGACAAGTTGGAAGAATGGGCAAAGAAGTGGCAGGTTCAATACAGCATAGGGAAGTGTCGGGGTTATGTACTTTGCTAGGAAGAATAAAAGGACAGACTATTTTATAAATGGGGAGAGAATTTAGAACTCGGAGGTGGAAAGGAGACTTGGAAGTCCCAGTTCAGGATTCCTTTTAGGTTATCTTTTGTTTTGAGTCAGTAATGAAGAAGGTCACTGCAAAGTTGGCATTTATTGCAAAAGGACTAGAGTATGAAGCAGGGGTATATTGCTGAGGCTTTTTAAGGCTTTGGCCAGACTGCATTTGGAATATTGTGAGCAATTTTGGGCCTCATGTCTAAGAAAGGATGTGCTGATCCTCGAGAGGCTCCAGAAGAACTTCTCAAGAATGTTTCCAGGAATGAAATGCTTAGCCTGTGAGGAGGAGTGTTTGGTAGCACTGGGCTTGTACCCTATGTGTTTCTGGAAAGCGAGGGAGTGATTTCATTGAAACCTATTGATACTGGAAGGCTTGGATAGAATGGATGTAGAGAGGATGTTTTCATTTGCAAGATCCAAGGGCACAGGCTCAGAATAAAGGGATGTCCCTTTAAAACTGAGGTGAGGAGGTAATTCTTCAGCCACATAGTGGTTAATCTGTTGCCACAGAGGTGGTGGAGGTCAAGTCATCAGGAAGACAGACACAAAATGCTGGAGGAGCTCAGCAGGCCAGGCAGCATCTGTGGAAAAAGGTACAGTCAACGTTTCAGGCGAAAACATCAACTGTTTGCCCTTTTCCACAGATGCTGCCTGGCCTGCTGAATTCCTCCAGCATTTTGTGTGTTTTGCTTGGATTTCAGGCATCTGCAGATTTTCTCTTGCTTGTGATAAGTAAGAGATTCATAGGCTCTTGAATGATAAGGAGTATAAGTCTCAAGGAGGGCAGGAGAAGTGGGCTGAGGAAACAAAATCAGCCATGATCGGATGGCAGAGCAGACTCAATGGGCTGAATGGCCTAATTTTGCTCTCCCTTTGTCTTATGGTCTCATTTGCCCACATTAGGCCCATATCTTTCTAAACCCTCCCTATCCATGTACCGTATCTGCGTAAATGTCTTTTAAACATTGTAACTGTACCCATCTCTTCCTCTGACAGCTCGGTCCATATACCCAGTACCCTCTGCAAATATAATTAAACTACAAAGCAACTCTACTAAAGGAAATCCTGTCATATTGCACTGGTGACTTTCAAGTGACATATTAAACTGTCTGACCTCTCAGGCCAACACAAAGTATCCCTGGGATTATTTCCGAGAGCAGGGAGTTATCCCAGAGAGGCTGCAGTTATTGCCTGTGTCTGGTTGCCTTGGGATACAGCCAGGAAGGCAGTTTAGAGATAGTGTGGGACACGGGACCTATATTAGCCAGACTTGGTAAAGGAGAGCAAGTTTCTTTCCCCCAGGAATATTAATGAACGAGTTGTTTTCTTTGAACTGCAGGTCTCGTTCGATATGTTCATTCATGCTTCTCTTTCCTCCCTCTGCTGCTAATGACCTGAAACATGTAACCTTTGGCCTCTGGCGGCAAAGGCAGATTAGTGTTTGATCTGAATGAGTTCTGAAACAGCCAGTGACGAATTCCCTGGCTTTGATTGCATCCTGGAAATGGAGGCAGGAAACATCCCTTGCAAGAAACCCTTAAGCTTCTGACTGAATGCGCGAACTGTAACTTGAAGCTTTTCAGAAGGCAGGCTTCCCGTTGTTGGCTGTGCTCTTGATGCACATCACTAACCCTCGAGCTGAGTTTTCTTAATATGGAAATGCATGCTTGTCTTTTTCAGCGTTTAGTAACCGCTCCTTCGGTGAGATGGTGTTCCTACTTGCTTGTCCATTAAACTTCACCCTGCATTTTGGTTTTGCAAAATCGATTTTGCTTTCCACACCTTTTCTGAAACCAACCATATATTTCCTGAAGTAAACCAACCCAATTTTTTTCTCTGTTATTTAGCATGGTTAAGTATCTTCCTAGCTTCTCTTCATCCAGTTGTAATCCTCTAAATCCTCATTTGAATTGTCTGCCAGTTTAAATATTCCACGAGCAAAAGCTTTTTTTTAATTTCATTTCACTTCCTTAAATCAAGTTTCAGGATTATTTGTTTCTTTATGTTTTTAATCTGCACAAAATAATGGCTTTGAATCAACAACAGCCAGCTGCATTGTTTCTAGGATTTGAGCTCCCGGAGTATTATTATATTAAGACTCGGACGTGTGCTGTTTTGTAAAGGGAAGGTGGGTGTTTTAACCTTGTCATTGTTTATAGTGTATTTGGAGACAGAAATAATTATGCAACATTTTAAACATTTCTAAAAGGTGTAAATTATGTATTTTTATTTAGAGAGACCAGGCCCTTCTGGCCCAGCAAGTCATACAATCATATAACGATTACAGCATGGGAACAGGCCATCTCAGCCCTTCTGGTCTGTGCCGAATGTTTCCTCTCACCTAGTCCCACCGACCTGCACTCAGCCCATAACCGTCCATTCCTTTCCTGTCCATATACCTATCCAATTTATTTTTAAAATGACAATATTGAGCCTGCCTCTACCACTTCTACTGGAAGCTCATTCCACACAGCTACCACTCTCTGAGTGAAGAAGTTCCCCCTCGTGTTACCCTTAAACTTTTGCCCTTTAACTCTCAACTCATATCCTCTTGTTTGAATCTCCCCTTCGCTCAATGAAAAAAGCCTATCCATGTCAACTCTATCTATCCCCCTCATAATTTTAAATACCTCTATCAAGTCCCCCCTCAACCTTCTATGCTCCAAAGAATAGAGACCTAACTTGTTCAACCTTTCTCTGTAACTTAGGTGCTGAAACCCAGGTAACATTCTAGTAAATCTCCTCTGCACGCTCTCTATTTTGTTGACATCTTTCCTATAATTTGGTGATCAGAACTATACATAATACTCCAAAATTGGCCTCACCAATGCCTTATACAATTTTAACATTACATTCCAACTCCTATACTCAATGCTCTGATTTATAAAGGCCAGCATACCAAAAGTTTCCTTTAACACCCTATCCACATGAGATTCCACCTTCAGGGAACTATGCACCATTATTCTTAGATCACTCTGTTCCACTGCATTCCCCAATGCCCTACCATTTACCATGTATGTCCTATTTTGATTAGTCCTATCAAAATGTAGCACCTCATACTTATCAGCATTAAGCTCCATCTGCAATCTTTCAGCCCACTCTTCTAACTGGCCTATATCTCTCTGCAAGCTTTGAAAACCTACTTCATTATCCACAATGCCACCTATCTTAGTGTCATCTGCATACTTACTAATCCAATTTACCACCCCATCATCCAGATCATTAATGTATATGACAAACAACAATGGACCCAGTACAAATCCCTGAGGCACACCACTAGTCACTGGCCTCCAACCTCCACCATTGCTCTCTGGCATCTCCCATCCCGACACTGTTGAATCCATTTTATTTCTTCAATATTAATACCTAACAATTGAACCTTCCTAACTAACCTTACGTGTGAAACCTTGTCAAAGGCATTACTGGTCCATATAGACAGCATCCACTGCTTTACCCTCGTCAACTTTCCTAGTAACCTCTTCAAAAAATTCAATAAGATTTGTCAAACATGACCTTCCACCCACAAATCCATGTTGACTGTTCCTAATCAGCCCCTGTTTATCCAGATAATTATATATACCATCTCTAAGAATACCTTCCATTAATTTACCCACCACTGATGTCAAACTTCCAGGCCGATAATTGCTAGGTTTACTCTTAGAACCCTTTTTAAACAATGGAACCACATGAGCAATATGCCAATCCTCTGGCACCATCCCTGTTTCTAATGACATTTGAAATATTTCTGTCATAGCCCCTGCTATTTCTACACTAACTTCCCTCAAGGTCCTAGGGAATATCTTGTCCGGACCTGGAGACTTACCCACTTTTATATTCTTTAAAAGCGCCAGTACTTCCTCCTCTTTAATCATCATAGTTTCCATAACTACCCTACTTGTTTCCCTTACCTTACAAAATTCAATATCCTTCTCCTTAGTGAATACTGAAGAAAAGAAAATTTTCAATATCTCCCTCATCTCTTTTGGCTCCACACATAGCTGTCCAGTCTGATTTTCTAAGGGACCAATTTTATCCCTCACTATCCTTTTGCTATTAATATAACTGTAGAAACCCTTTGGATTTATTTTCACCTTACTTGCCAAAGCAACCTCATATCTTCTTTTAGCTTTTCTAATCCTTTCTTAAGCTTTTTTTTTACATTCTTTATATTCCTCGAGCACCTCATTTACTCCATGCTGCCTATATTTATTGTAGATCTCTCTCTCTTTTTCCGAACCAAGTTTCCAATATCCCTTGAAAACCATGACTCTCTCAAACTTTTAACCTTTCCTCTCAACCTAACAGGAACATAAACATTCTGTACCCTCAAAATTTCACCTTTAAATGACCTCCATTTCTTTATTACATCCTTCCCATAAAACAAATTGTCCCAATCCACTCCTCCTAAATCCTTTTGCATCTCCTCAAAGTTAGTCTTTCTCCGATCAAAAATCTCAACCCTGGATCCAGACCTATCCTCTTCTCCATAATTATATTGGAACTAAAGGCATTGTGATCACTGGACCCGAAGTGCTCCCCAACACATACCTCCGTCACCTGACCTATCTCATTCCCTAACAGGAGATCCAACACTGCCCCTTCGCTAGTTGGTACCTCTATGTATTGCTGCAAAAAACTATGCAAATTAACTAAGGTTGATTGTTTTTTAATTAATCAGGGCATGAGAAGTTATGGAGTGAAAGCAGGAGGACAGGGTTGAGAGGGAAAATAGATCAGCCATGATGGAATGCAGGAACAGACTCGATAGACTGAATAGCCTAATTCTGTTCCTATGTCTTGTAAAATGAAAAGCTGGTCATTAGTATTGACAACTATAAAACAACTAGCCTTTTTGTAGCACTCCATGTTCCAAATCTTCCCTGGTAATGGTCCCCAACTCTTCCTCTGCTACATTGACAACTGCTTTGGTGCTGCTCTAGGCACCCTTGTTGAGCTTCCCAATTTCATCAACTTTGCCCCTACCTTCCACCCTGCCCTTAAATTCACTTGGTCCATTTCTGACATCTTTTCCCCCTTTCTCAATCTCTCTGTCTACTGACATCTTTCATAAACCTACAGACTTCCATGGCTGTCTTGACAATACCTCATCCCATCCTGCCTCCTGTAAAATGCTTTTCCCTTCTGTCAGTTCCTTTGTCTCTGCCGCAGCTGTTCCCAAATGAGGCCTCTTTCTTCAAAGAATGGGGTTTTCCTTTCTCTACCAACGATGCTGCCATCACCCACATTCCTCCATTTCCCAGACAGTCACACCTACCCCATCTTCCTGCCACCTTAGCAGGGATAGAGACAAGAGGTCCTCACCTGACCAAGGTATTTTTGAAGTATAGCAACTTGGCAGGATAGGAATTACGATGGCAAAATGCTCAGCAGGCGCAGCACCCATTCTGATATTCTGTAGAAGATAGAACAGTACCACACAGGAAGCCAGCACATCAGCCTCCCCATGTTAAGCAAAGTCACACACAGGCATTTACCACTAAGGGAGTCCACCCCATCATCCCAGAGACAGCCACAGGGGAACATCATACTTGATTTGAATAATCGCACTGGCGTGCAGGCTCTTCAGCCCCCAAAGATGTACTCAACTAATTAAGCAAGCGACACCTAATCCCTTCAGCCTGCAAATAGTCCATATCCATCTATTATTTGCAAATTCATGGGCCTATTTAAGAGCCTCTTAAATGCCTCTTTTGTATCCACCTCCACCATTATCCCTGGCAGCAGATACCAGGCACCTACCATTCACTGTGTACACTTAGTGGCCACTTTATTAAGTACCTCCTGTGCCTAATAAAGTGACTACTGAGTGTATTTTTGGGATGTTCTGCTGCTGTGGCCCATCCATTTCAAGGTTTAACGTGTTATGCGTTCAGAGTTGCTCCTCTGCACACCACCACTGTAACGTGCGGTTATTTGGGTTTCTGTCGCCTTCCCATCAGCTAGAACTACTCTAGCCATTTTTCTCTGACCTCTCTCATTAACAAGATGTTTTCATCCATGCAGCCACCACCCACCCGCATTTTTGTGCTTTTGAGAAGATGGCATGTCCTGGGTGATGGGGGTCCTTTGTGACGGATACCACCTTTTTGAAGCATTGCTCCTTGAAGATGTCCTGCGTGCTGGGTGGCTAGTGCACACACTGGAGCTGACTGAGTTCTCGTATTTCTGTGGCTTATTTTGATCCTGAGCAGTGGCACCCTCCCCCATCCCAGATGGTGATGCAGCCAGCTGGAATGCTCTCCATAGTACATCTAAAATAATTTGCAAGTGTCTTTGATGACATACCAATTCTGCTGAAACTCCTAATGAAATATAACTGCTGTCATATGTTTTTTGTAACTGCGTGGATATATTGGGCCCCCGATTGATCCTTGGAGATGTCCACACCCAGGAACTTGAAAATGCTCACCCTTTCCACTGCGGATTCCTTGATAAGGACTGGTGTGTGTTCCCTCATCTTACCCTTTCTAAAGTCCACAATCAATTCTTTCATCTTACCCATGCTGAGTGCGATGTTGTTGCTGTGACACTCAACCAGCTGATCTATCTCGATCCTGTACGCCTTCTCGTTGTTCACATCCAAACATTGCTTAAATGCGGTAAATGTTTCTGGCTTTCTCGGTATGATGATATGGGCTTCAGATCCTCTCCACCCTCTGCATAAAAACTGATTTTTATTTCCTTTGAATCCTTCTACTATTTACTTTAAGGCCATCAGGTGTCCTTCCATAGATTCTGTCTACACTTCCCACTGCCTCGGGAAAGCAACCAACATTATCAAAGACCCCCACACTCCTATCCTTCTATCTTCTTACCACTTAAAAATATGCACCACCAGACTGACTGAATGACAGATTCTGTCCCTCTGTTATCAAACTATTGAACAGACCTCTTTCACAATAAGGTTGAACACTTGACTACCTCGCAGCAGCCCTTGCATCTAATTATCTGGTTGCACTCTGTAATTGTAACCACAGCACTTTATCCTGCATTGTTACTGCTTTTCGTTTGTACTATTTTGACGTACTTTTAAAATTTTTTTATTTTATTGAGATACAGTGCAGAATGGGCCTTTCGAGCTGTGCCGTCCAGCAATCCCTGGATTGCCCAATTTTAGGACAATTTACAATGACCAACTAACCTATCAACCGATACGTCTTTAGACTGTAGGAGGAAACAGGAGCAGCCGGAGGAAACCCATGTGGTCACAGGGAGAACGTACAATCTCCCTGCAGGTAGCGGCGGGAATTGAACCCGGGTCACCTGTGCTGTAAAGCGTTGTGCTAACCCCTTATGTTTAAGGACAGATCTGTACGTATTGCAGCAAAATTACGTTTGAAATAGCAGTCGAACTATTTCAAGGGAACGAGTCAAAGCTGATCTAGAACTTGGCACAGCTTTTGCGTATTCAGTTGAAGAGATTACCAGTAAAACTTCATTTTGATAACAGAATGGTGGCTACTGGAGCACCACCATGTAACAGAGTAGGTCCTTTCTTTCTTTTTCAATCTTTTTATTAAATTTCATATAAAAAAAACAACACATGATAATGAATAGATTACAAATTCAATAAACTTGAAATTACATTAGTAATAGGATAATAATATCCTATTAAACATCAATCAACAAAAGGTACATAAATCAATCAAGTCTATATAAATATATATGAA
The DNA here is from genome assembly GCF_030144855.1 of Hypanus sabinus. Classification (NCBI taxonomy): domain Eukaryota; kingdom Metazoa; phylum Chordata; class Chondrichthyes; order Myliobatiformes; family Dasyatidae; genus Hypanus; species Hypanus sabinus. The sequence continues at coordinate 24,756,335 of NC_082711.1, read as the reverse complement.
AAAAAAACAAAATCATCAAAAAAGAAAAAAAAATTTGAAATTATATATGAGAAAATATATATTGAAAAAAAAATACTAAACTAAAATAACATGGGCAATAATAGCACTTTATAAATATATGAAGGTGTCAAGAAAAGAACTCCGGAACTCCATACCTGAACAAGGATAAGTAGAGAAAAGGATCTGAAATAGGCCAAATTAATTCATATGAAAGTGTCGAATAAATGGTCCCCAGGTTTCTTCAAATTTAATTGAAGAATCAAAGATAGTGCTTCTAATTTTTTCCAAACTCAGATAGGAAATAGTTTGGGAGAACCACTGAAATGTAGTAGGAGGATTTACTTCTTTCCAGTTTTGTAATATAGACCTTCTGGCAATTAATGTTACAAAGGCAATCATTCGTCTGATTGAAGGGGAAAGCTGATTGCCATCTTCATTTGGTATACCGAAAATTGCAGTAATAAAATGGGGTTGTAAATCGATATTCCATACTGAGGAAATGACATCAAAAATGTCCTTCCAGAGTAGGTCCTGATTACAGAATCAAACAATTATGCACAGGTCTATCAGCAAATCCAACTTTCTATTACAACAATAGGTGCAGAGTATAACACAATTGGTGAACTTTCTGAAACATAGATGTAATTGTTGCTGAATTCCATGTCTCCATTTCTAGGCTTTGTCTGTGGTTTCCTGTTACCACAGTAGCACCATCTGCATCCCTATTTACTGGGTATTTACCCTCCCTATTCTTTTTCCCAATAACACTTAGAGTGTGTTGGCGCGTGGCCTAGTGGGCAAGGCATCAGACTAGTAACCTGAAGGTCACTGGTTCGAGCCTCAGCTGAGGCAGAGTGTTTGTGTCCTTGAGCAAGGCCAAGCTGCATGGGTCCTAGTGCCCTTCCCTTGGACTACATTGGTGGCGTGGAGAGGGGAAGGCCTGCAGCATGGGCAACTGCCGGTCTCCCATACAACCCTGCCCAGGCCTGCGCCTGGTCTCTCGAGACCAATGGATGCCACCACCATAACATTTAGGACATTGTGAAGACAGAATAGATAAGTTCAGTTGGCCATTTCATTACACAGTTAATAGGTTTGGCTCATTGTTGTGGGCTGAAGAGCTTGTTCCTGTTCTGTACTATGTTAACAGTAAGGACGGCATGCAAACCATAGCTTTCCAACTGTATCTCAGTACATGTGACAATAATGGACCAATTACCAAGCTTGCTTTGGCTTCCCTGCTGAAAGAGCTAAATCCAATTTACTTTATTTAGACACCTTATTATCTTATATACTTCAGTTGAGTCTTCTTGCAGCCATTGCCTGTCTCTGCAACTTGATTGACTGATCCCGAAACCAACCTGCCAGGACACTTTTGTTGGATGTATTGCCTTTAAATGCTCAAGTGCACAAAGTTCTCCTGTTGTTGACATAGAACATAGAACAGCACAGCATAGTACAGGACATCCCCACTATGATTTCCTCCAGTAACCTTACCCCTTGTATTAGCCATTCCACTATGGGAAAAAGTCTCTGGCTATCCACTCTATCTGTGCTTCATATAGGCTTGTACACCTCTATCAAGTCGCCTCTCATCCTCCTTCACTCCAAAGTATTGCTTTGTGGCAGCAGTACCGTGTAGGCATAACAAATTACTGTAAGTAACAAATAAATAAATAATGCAGAAGAGGAATAGTGAGGTCATGTTCATAGGGTTATGGACTGTTCAGACATCTAATGGCAGAGAGGAAGAAGCTGTTCCTAAAACTTTACTGAAATATGCCTTTTGTGTTTTGTATTCTGTGTTTTTTGCTCTTTTTTGCCATTTTCACAATTCTTTTGCACGTGTCGGTAGGGTAGGGGTTGATGTTTCTCTTTGAACCAATTAGTTCCATGAATCTTCTTTGTTTTGTGACTGTGGGGAAGATAAATTTCAGGATTGTACACTGCATATACTTTGCTAATAAATGTACGTTGAATCTTGAATCTTTCAACCGTTGAATGTGAGGCTTCAGGCTCCTGCACCCCCTCTCTGAAAAGAGGGCATTTCCCAAATGGTGAGGGTCCTTAATGATGGGTCTGCCTTTTGAGGATGGTGAGGAGGGTTTTGCCCATGTGGTAGTAGGCTGAGTCTACAGCTCTCTGCAGCCTCTTATGATCCTGTGCAATGGCAATTCCATAATAGAGAGTGACGCAACCAGTCCACAAAACATCTGTAGAAATTTGCTAGAGTCTTTGATGACATACTGCATCTCCTCAGAGAATAGTACACTCTTCAGAGTGCAGAGTAACAAAGTGAATAGAGCTGCTGTCTCACAGTATCAGGCATCCAGTTTCAGTCTGACTTCTGGTGCTGTCTGAGAGGAGTCTGCACATCCTCCCGGTGACTGTATGGGTTTCGTCCCACATCCCAGAAGCATGTAGGTTAGTAGGTCAATTGCCCATAGTGTAGGTGGACTGAAAAATTTAGGCAGAGTTAATGAAAATGTGGGGAGAATGAAAAAGAATGGATTAGTGTGGGGTTAATGTAAATGAGTGGTTGATGGTCGGCATGGAGTCAGTGGGCTGAAAGGCCTGCGTCCGTGCGGTATCTCTAAGACTCTACGGCTTCAGAAGAATGAGAGATGATCTCTCTGACACACACAAATTTCTTAAAGGGCTCAACAAAGTAGATGGAGTGATGATGCTTCTGTGGTTGGGCATCTATGAAACCTGGGCTACAGTTTCACAAGAAGTTGTTGTCATTCTACGAATAAAATCTTTCTGGGCTTCCAGCCGGGTGTAGATATCAATTTTAGCCAATGTTTCAATGACAAACTCTGCCGTCTTCATGGAGAGTTCGTCAATGAAATGTCAGTTAAAATTAATACCTGTACCCAGCTGGAAGCCCGAGAAGAGTTTATTCATCATATATGCTGGGAAAGCATTTGTTCCTCTTTGGTCATTCTGGATAAAAAAGTAGAATTAGTGATGATAAGTAAATATTTGTAAATATGAAGAGCTGCATAGTTTCTTTCCATGCATCTATGACTCTTTCAGTTGTCTTCCCCGTTGGTTTCCTTTTCTTTTGAGATACAGCACAGAACATACCCTTCCACTTGTTGTCGTCCCCATGGTTTTGAAAGTGTAGTTCTTTATTAGCTGATATTCTCTGATTTTTCTGTGCACTCCCTCACATTTCCCACATTGCTCACACCCCCTCCACCATCCTTAGCTCCAAAGGCATCCCATTGTTCAGTGGATCTGGCCAAAGAATGGGCAGATTAGATTTGATCTCCTGCTTGCTGTAAGATTGACCACAGATGGTGTCTATTAGTTAGAGAACTGGATATCAGGCTCACTTTAACCTCAGTGCATAGTGTCAATGCCCCGGACTTTTTGTTCTCTGTTACACAGTGTTTCCTTTCATTTACAGATAAGATCATCACGTACTTGATTCTTGAGAATATTTGCTTTGTGTCAATGAGTACAATTACTCTACAGTCAGTGATTGACCACACGGCCAGTGGCTGTCATGTTTACCAGAATGACGTGGCTAGGCTAGGAATGACATGCTCACAAAATGCAGAAATCTCTTTCAAGTTGCTTCTATGAAATACAATATAGACTCAGTGGCGACTTTATTAGATACATCTGTACTGCAGCTCACTAAAGCAAATATCTAATCAGCCAATCTTGTGGCGGCAACTCAATGCATAAAAGCATGCAGGGGATCAGTTGTTGTTCAGACCAAATATCAGAATGGGGAAGAAATGTGATCTAAGTGACTTTGACCATGGAATGATTGTTGGTGCTAGACAGGGTGGTTTGAGTATCTCAGAAACTGCTGATCTCCTAGGATTTTCACACTCAACAGTCTCCAGAGCTTTCACAGAATGGTGTGAAAAACAAAAAAAAACTTCCAGTGAGCAGCAGTTCTGTGGGCAAAAAATGCCTTGTTAATGCCGGAAGTCAGAGGAGAATGGCCAGACTGGTTCAAGCCGACAATAACTCAAATAACCACGTGTTACATTAGTGGCATGCAGAAGAACATTTCTGAATGCTCTGCACATTGATCCTTGAAGTGGATGGGCAACAGAAGACCATGAACATATATTCAACGGTCACTGTATTAGCGAAAGGAGGTACTGGCGGAGAAACAATTGATTTGTTAACCAGTTAAAGGGTTGTCACTCTTGGCATGTTCACTGGCAAGGAGAGTGCTTGTTACCCAGTTAGTCATGAATGTACACCTGTGCATAGTAAACTGAGTGTCCCACGTGATATCAAATACACAAGGTTCTGCAGATACTGAAAATCTTGAACGGCATACACAAAATGCTGCAAGAACTCAGTAGTCAGATGGCATCTATGGAAGTGAATAAACAGTAAACATTTTGGGTTGAGACCCTTCGTAATGATTGGAAGTGAAGGGGCAAAAGCCAGAAGAAGTTTGGGGTATGGGAAAGAGTACGGGTTGGCAGGTGATAGATGAGACCAAGTGAGTGGAAAAGTGGATGGATGGAGGAAAGGGGGATGAACAAGTGGCTGGGAGGTGATAGGTGGAAGAGGTAAAGGGCTGGAAACTATTAGAGGTCAGTAGACCAAGGGGGAAAAGGGAAAGATAAGGCAGGCCGGGGGGATGCTATAGGCAGTGGAGGAGTATGCCGTAAAAGGCAGGCTCTCCTGCCGGCTACCCATTTCATTTCAACTTCCCATTCCCATTCCGACCTTTCTGTCCATGTCCTCCTCTGCTGCCTTGATGAGGCCAAACTCTGGTTGGAGGAGCAACACCTCACCAGATGGCATCAACACTGATTTCTCTAACTTCTGGTAATTCTCTCCCCACCCCACTCCTCCCCCCCGTTTCCATTCTATATTCTCAGCTGCTCCCTTCTTCTCAGCTGCCCACTGCCTCCATCTGGCTTCCTTCCTCCTTAGGCTTCCAGCTTTGATTTCCCTCCATAGATGCTGCCTGACCTGCTGAGTTCCTCCAGCATTTAGAGAGTGTGGTTCCACTGTATGCCATCCTGTATATCATCCTTCCTGTAATGAGGTAGCCAGAATTGCATACAATGTCCAAGCTGTGATCTAATGTTGTACATGGTACTGGCACAACCTCCCTGATTAGTGTAATGGTCTAGAATGTGATCACAGTACAAATGTATAGAACTTATGATGTTATGAATGCATAGGCTGAGTCACACTATGCATGTAAAGAAAGCCATGAATAGATTTTTGTATTTCTTGTATGTTTTGCTTATGAATAAAGCCTATTTTGAAATTAAAACGAATCAGTGTCTCAGTTAATAAAAGAAAGTATTTTAACGTTTTTAACCAGGTTTACCTATCCTATACAACTTCTCTGCTTTTATGCTGTATGTCAAACAGATAAACCCTGAATTGTGACTCTTTTTCAGCTTGCCCTGCCTCTTTGAATGATTTGAATCGGAATCAGAATCCGGTTTATTACCATTGACATATATCATGGAATTTGTTGTTTTGTTACAGTGGTATGGTGCAATACATAAAAATTGCTACGTTATAATAAAAAGTAAATAAATAGTGCAAAAGTGGAATAGTGTGATAGTTGCACAAACACAAAGAATCTGCAGGTGCAAGCAACACATACACAAAATGCTGCAGGAACTTCGCAGGTCAGTTAGCATCAATGGAAAAGAGTAGAGTTGACATTTTGGACCCAGATCTTCCATCAGGACTGGAGGAAAAAAGATGAGCAGTCAGAGCAAGGAGAGGAGAAGGAAGTAAATGGTGGTAGGTGAAAGGTTACAGTCAGAGAGGGGGAGGGGTGAAGTGAGGAGCTGGGAAGTTGATTGGTGAAAGAGATAAAAGGCTGGAGAAAGGGGAATCTGATAGGAAGGGGTTGAAGACAATGGAAGACAGGGAAGGGGGAGGAGCACCAAAAGGAAGTGTTGGGCAGGTAGGATGAGAGAGGGAAACAGGAATGGGGGAATGGTAAATGGGTGCAATTACCAGAAGTTAGAGAAATTGATGTCCTTGCCATCAGGTTGGAGGCCACCCAGATGGAATATAAGGTGTGGCTCTTCCAACCTGAGTGTGGCCTCATCACTGCAGTAGAGGCCGAGGGCTGACATGTTGGAATAGGAATTGGAAGTGGGATTGAAATGGGTGGCCACCGGGAAATCTCGTTGTTACTGGCAGATGGAGTGTAGGTGCTCGGCAAAGCGGTCTCCCAATCATTGTTGGGTCTCACCGATATTCTGGAGGCCACACTGGGAGCACGGGATACAGTAGATGACCCTAACAGACTCACAGGTGAACTGTCACCTCACCTGGAAAGACTGTTTTGGGTCCTGAATGGTTGTGAGGGAGGAGGTGTAGGGGCAGGTGTGGCTCTTGTTCCGTTTGCAAGGATAAGTACCAGGAGGGAGATTGGTGGGGAGGAATGAATGGAAGAATCACATAGGGAGTGATCCCTATGGAAAGCAGAAGTGGGGGGGGGGAAGGGAAAGCTTGCTTGGTGGTGGGATCCTGTTGGAGATGGCAGAAGTTACAGAGAATTATGTGCTGGGTGTGGAGGCTAGTGGAGTGGTAGGTGAGGACAAGAGGAACCCTATTTCTTGTAGGATGACAGGAGGATGGGGTGAGGGAAGACATATATGTAATGGAAGAGATGCGGGTGAGGGCAGCATTGATGGTGAAGGAAGGAAAGCCCCTTTCTTTGAAGAAGGAGGACTGAAATAGCTAATAAGAGAGGGCACAGTTTTAAGGTGCTTGGCAGTAGGTACAGAGGAGATGTTGAGGTAAGTTTTTTATGCAGAGTGTGGTGAGTGCATGGATTAGGCTTCCAGTGATGGTGGTTGAGGCGGATATGATAGGGTCTTTTAAACGGCTCCTGGACAGGTACATGGAGCTTAGGAAAATAGAGAGCTATGGGTAACCCTAGGTAACTTCTAAAGTAAGTGCATGTTCAGCACAGCATTGTGGGCTGAAGGGCCTGTATTGTGCTGTAGGTTTCCTATGTTTCTATCTGCTTTGTTCTGGAATGAATAGCCTCATGCTGAGAGCAAATTTGGCGGAGATGGAAGAATCGAGAGTAAGGGACATCATTTTTACGAGTGACGGGGTGGGAAGAGCTACAGTCAAGGTAACTGTGAGAATCAGTGGGTTTTTAAAAGATATCAGCAGATAAACTGTCTCCAGAAATGGAGACAGCAAGATCGAGAAAGGGGAGGGAGGTGTCGGAAATAGATCAGGTAAATTTGAGGCCAGTGTGGAAGCTGAGGGCACGAAGCAGCACCAGTGCAGTCATCAATGTAATGTAGGAAAAGTTGGGGAGTGATACCAGTGTAGGCTTGGAACATGGACTGTTCCAAGTAGCTGACAAAAAGGGGGGCTTAGTTGGGACCCTTGCAAGTGTCCATGGCTATATCCTTGGTTTGAAGGAAGTGGGAGGAGCCGAAGGAGAAATTATTGAGAGTTTTGAGGATTAGTTCTGCCAGACAGAGGAGAGTGGTGGTGGAGGAGAACAGGTTGGGTGTGTTGTCTAGAAAGAAGCAGATTTTTAAGGCCCTCCTGATGGGGTATGGAGGTGTATAGGGACTGGACATCCATAATGAAAATGAAACAATTGGGGTCAGGGAACTTGAAGTCATCGAAAAGATCCAGAGTGTGTGAAATGTCATAGATGTAGGTAGGAAGGGACTGAACCGGGGGGATAAAATAGAGTTGAGGAATGCTGATACAAGTTTAGTGGGGCAGGAACAAACAGAAACCTGGTCAGACAGGTTTGTCGATCTTGAGTAGGAGGTATAAATGGGTGGTGGGGGTTAAGGAATCTAAGAGGTTGGTGGCAATGTACACGGTGGTAGTTCATGGATTCATGGACTGTTCAGAAACCTAATGGCAGAAGGGACCCATAACCCCTTTTTATACATTATCCTTTATATTATTTCTTCTTTCTCTTTCTATCAAAGCATATCAACTTGCATTTCCCCACCTTAAACTTCATCTGCCTTGTACATGGCCATTCCACCAACCCGTTTATTCCCTGTTAAAATTTGTCATTATTGCCTATATATTTTATAATGTCACCAGTTTTGTGTCATCCACAAACACTGAAATTCTGGCTTGCACCTATGTCTGGGTCATTACTATAGATTCTAAGAAAAGCAATTGTTCTAACACTGATCCCTGTGAAATGCCACTTAACTTACCGAGGCTGAAATGCAACCTTTTGCCACTATCTCGATTGTCTGTAGCCCAGCCAACTTTGTATTAAAGTTCCTTTTATACCATGTGCTTCAGCTTTCCTGACTAAGTCTCTCATGTGGTACCTAATCAAAAATTGAACCACACTTACTGATTTACCCTAATAAATTCCTTACTTTACCTCACTAAAACGCTGTGATTGCATTGGTGAAATACAATTTGCCCATAACAAATTCGCTGCTGACTCCTCAAGGAAACCTTTTCTTGGTGCAGCCTCTGACTGTGACCTCTGCCCCCTTTCTTCCCTTTCCATTCTGGGGAAACAAAACCTTAATTAATCTGTTTTCCTCTGGGTTACTATTCATCTTGAACTGGATCAATGTTTCCAACACCAGGGTTAAACTGACTGGTTTGCAGTTGCTGGATTTAACTTTATTTCCTTTTGTGCCAAATGAATAACATTTGCCCCTCTCAGCCCTCTGTCATATCCCTGTATCCAAAAACCTTTGAAAGATTATTGTCAGCCCCCTGCGCAGTTTCCTCCCATACTTGTTCAGAATCTAGGGATGTATCCCAAGCTGTATTGAAGACTTCCTTATTTTTTTTAATCAGTCAATACTTTTGATACCACTTTTCTTTAAAATTTCCTTTATAATATTCCAATTTAATATCTTCTAAAGAGTCCCGATGAAGTATCTCGGCCTGAAACTGTGGTGGAGGTTAATAGTGTTACTGCTGTGCCACTCAGTTAGCCGCTCCCACATGGGAGGAGTTCACATTTTGTACAAGCAGAGTGACCAATAAAGTTCAGACCAATATCAAGGTCAATATCCTGCATGCTGGCACCTCTGCAAATTCCCTCAATATCGAACACATAATGATCTTTCAAGAACCGCTAAATTCTGGATTGGTTCAGGAGGACTGGAACATTGCAAATGTCACTCCACTCCTTAAGAAGGGATGCAAAAGGAAGGGAATTATAGACCAATAGCCTGATTTCAGTGGTTGTGAAGATGCTGGAGTCCATTATTAAGGATGAGGTTTTGGGTACTTGGAGGCACCTAATAAAATTGACCAAAGTCACTAGATTTCCTTAAGGATAAATCTTGCCTGACAAATCTGTTGGAATTCTTCGAGGAAATAAAAGATTGGATAGACAAAGGAGAGTCAGTGGATGCTGTTTATTTGGAATTTTAGAAGGCTTTTCACAAGATGCCACACACAAGGCTGCTAAACAAGGTAAGAGCCCAGGGTATTACAGGAAAGGTACTAGCATGGATAGTAGAGTGGGTGACTGGCAGGAGGCAAAGTGTGTGAATAAAAGGGGCCTTTTCTGGTTGGCTGCCAGTGACCAGTGAAGTTCTGCAGGGGTTGGCGTTGGGACTGCTTCTTTTCACATTTTACGTCAATGATGGAATTGATGGCTTTGTGGCCAAGATTACGGAAGATATAAAGATAGGTGGTGGAGCAGTTAGTGTTGAGGAAATATGAAATCAGCTGACGGATTTAGACAGATTAAGGAATTGGTAAGGAAGTGGGAAATGGAATATAGTGTAAGGAGGTGTATGATCATGCATTTTGGTAGAAGGAATAAAGGTGTAGATTATTTTCTGAGTGAGTGGAAAATTCAGAAATCAGAAGTGCAGAGGTACTTTATGATTCCCTAAAGGTTAACTGTCAGGTTGAGTCGGAGGTAAGGAAGACAAATGCCATGTTAGCATTCATTTTAAGAGGATTGGAATACAAAGCAAAGATGAATTGCTGAAGCTCCACCATGCATAGTCTCAGACCAGGCTGAGAAAGAAGGAGGGTTGGGCATGTGGCTAACAAATGTTACACTGAAAAGCCCAGAACTTCAGAAACGCCAACAGAAGCTCCAAATATCTCATTGCTGGGAGAGGAAGAATTTTTCCCTTGAGGATTTCTGAAGTTGTGTGATGAAAGCGGAAGCCACAGGGCCACTCAACCTTCTACTGGTCCTGAACAGAGGATTCTGGTTGCCTAGGCCCCATTTGAGGTGATGGGCTTAAGAAGATGAAGAAAAAGTATTGCTGAGGCTTTATGAGGCATTGGTCAGTCCACACTTGGAGTATTATGAGTAGTTTCGGGCTCCTAATTTAATAAAAGATATGTTGACATTGGAGAGGCTCCAGAGAATGATTCCAGGAATGAAAGGATTAAAGTGTGAGGAGTGTTGGCCTGTACTCACTGGCAATGAGAAGAATGATGGGGAATCTCATTGAAACCAATCGAATATTGAAAGGCCAAGATAGAGTGGAGGTGGGGAGGATGTTTCCAAAGGTGGGAGATTCTAGGTTGAGAGGGCTCAGCCTCAGAATATAAGGTTGACTCTTTAGAAAAGAGATAAAGAGGAATTTCTTTAGCCAGAAGGACACATGCAGAACAGAATGGGTTAGGATGGCAGGTTTCCTTCCTTAAGGTGAACCAGGGTGGGGTTTTACAGAAGTTCATAGTCACTTCTATTTGTAACAATGTCCCTTTCCTTCCAAATGGAAGGACAGGGATGAGGAGGAATTTCTTTAGTCATAGGCTGGTGAATCTGTGGAATTCATTGCCAAAGATGATGTGGAGGCCAAGTCTATGGGTATATTTAAACGGGTATTGATAGGTTCTTGATCAGTAAGGGCATCTAAGGTTACAGGGAGAAGGCAGGAGAATAGGGGTGAGAGGGATAATAAATCAGCCTTTAATGGAATGGCAGGAAATACTTGATGGGCCAAATGGTATAGTTCTTCTCCTATATCTTTTGGTGTTATGGTATTAAATACAGTTACATTGCACCATATTGTTTCCTGGGTTGGTAAGCTTGTCGTTGTAAGGAGAGGTTAAGCAGGGGCGGTTGGGTCTTTACTCTGTAGAATTCACAAGAATTGGCCATGATCTCATGGGAGTATACAAAGCTTTTACAGGCTTGACAAGGCAGATATGAGGATATGAGCTTGTGGTTTCCCCTGGTTAGATTGGCCTCCTCCTTCTTCTGTTTCTTATTTTCATTGGAAATTCTTGACTGCACAAAGAATCAGAATCAGGTTCATTGTTATTGACATCATTTGTGAAACTTGTTGCTTTGTGGCTGCAGTAGAATGCAGTAAGTAAATAAATAGGTAGTACAAAGGGGAATAGTGAGGTCATGCTCATAATTTCAAGAACATTCAGAAATCTGATGGTGGAAGGAAAGAAGCTGTTCCTAAAGCATCAAGAGTGTTTCTTCAGGATCCTGTACCTCCCCCCCCCCCCCCCACCTGATGCTGATGATGAGAAGGGGGCATGTCCTGGATGGTGGACATCCAGAACGCGGAATAGATTGTTAACTGAAAACAATATGGAATAATTTAAGATTTAGCAGGACTGGTGATGACTGAGGGGAATTTGGGATTTTTACAACCTGGGGGTCACTAATCACCAGAAATTCAATTGAACAAGTTACTTAAATACTGTGGTTGATAAAGCTGGTCAGAGGGTGGGTGTTCTGCAAAGAGTAACTTACATCTTGACACTACCATATACAAGGCACAGTTCAGGAGGTGGCAGAATACTCCTTAATTGTCTGGCTGAGTGCAACTCCAGCAGGAATTTGAAATGAGGCCAAAGCCCAAAGCTTGATGGTTATCTACAATCTACATTAAAAACTCAATTCCTCTAGCAGCAGTGCCAGTAACTGTTCACACAGCAACACACAGAATGCTTTTTAGATATATTTTTTTAGATACTTACAGATTAGGAATTTTTAAAATACTGTACTTCCTACTTTTCCAAATTTTGTGTCTTCAGGTATTTTGGAGAGTTTGTTTGAATTAAACCCCTTTCAAAAAGGGCTTATATCAAAACTTTACAATATAATTATGAAGATACATTCAGAGCCCCTTTATAAGACAAAAAATGATTGGGAAAGAGAGCTTAACCTTATTATTCCTATTGAGAATTGGGATAGAATTCTTCAATTAGTTAATACATCATCTATATGTGCCAAACATTCATTAATACAGTTTAAAGTCATACATAGGGCCCATATGTCCAAGGATAAATTGGCTCATTTTTATTCCTATATAAATCCTATTTGTAATAGATGTCAATCTGAAATAGCGTCTTTAACTCATATGTTTTGGTCATGTCCGCTTTTGAAAAAATATTGGAAAGATATTTTTGATATTATTTCTGTGGTATTGAACATTGATTTACGACCCCATCCTATTACCACAATTTTTGGTTTACCAATGATGGACTCACTTCATTTATCTTCTTCTGCCTGTTGAATGATTGCGTTTCTTACACTAATGGCTAGAAGATCTATTTTGTTGAACTGGAAGGAAATTAATCCTCCTACTGTATTTCATGGGTTTTCTCAAACTATGTTATGTTTAAATTTAAAAAAAATTAGAAGTGGTGTATTTGATACTTCTATTAAATTTGAAAAGATATGGAGACCATTTATTCAATATTTTCATATGATGTAATATGACCCTGTTTCAAGCCTATTTGATTTTCCAGTTTTGTTTATATATGTTGAGAGGATCGGAGTTGACGACACTGATGATTCTGTATTTTTGTGAGACATTATAAACAGCCTTTTTTTTCTCTTTTTTCAGTTTTTCTTTTTTCCTTTTTTCCCTTATTAGCTATTAGATTATTAGATCAGTTTTTTTTGCATATTTTTTTTCTTTTTCTTTTTTCTGTTTTTTTAATTACATATTATGATATACCTAGATTTGCCTTGTTTATTTATATATTGTATCATTCATGATTTGGGAATACTCATTTAAACTGTAATCATTGCTTATGTATTCTTTCATGTGCGGTTGAAATGTGTATGTTTGTAATCCCATTATCTATGTATCAATTGTATTTTGTTGATATTAATAACAATAATAAAAAGATTGAAAATGAATGCTGGAGGCATCTACAGTGGGAAATAAATAGTCAATTTTTCGGGCCTTGGCCCTTCAGGAGAACTGGAAAGGAAGGGGGAAGAAGCTAGAAAAAGGTGGTGTGGGGTGGGGCTTTAGGAAGGCGCACAAATCGGCAGGTGAGGGGATGGTGGGTGCGCTGAAGTGAGAAGCTGGGAAGTTGTAGGTAGAAGGAATCTGATAGGAAAGGAGCATGGATGATGGGAAAAAGGGAAAGAAGAGGGAGGTGATAGGCAGCTGAGGAGACGGAAGGGGTAAGACAGGACCCATAAAAATGCCCTGCAAGCAAGTATATTCTCAGGCCCAAGCATGCATCCTCTATCACCAGGAAAGGTAGTTTAGGACCGGAAGGCACAGTCTTAGAATACAAGGACACCCCTTTAGAACAGAGATGAGGAGGAATTTCTTTAGCTAGAGGATGGGATGACAAAGTTTATTTAATCTGGAGCTTGATGGGTTTTTGATTAGTAAAAGCATCAAAAATTACTGGGAGAAGGCAAGAGATTGGAGTTGAGAGGGCTAATAAATCAGCCATGATGGAATGGTGGAGTAGATGTGATGGGCTGAATGTCCTAATTCTGGTCCTGTGTCTTTTGGCAATGCTTTCAAGTGAATTGGAACACTGCCACCTTCTTGATCCCCATTAAGTTGTAGATCGTTCTGAGTTAGATGGACATTACCATCCCTGCATCTAAGTCCTGGAGCTCTCTCCTGCATGGGACCACATAAGTTCCTTCGTGGGAAGGACTCCGGTGATATTTCAAGGGTCATGTATGAAATGCTAATCTTGCCTGTTACACACAGACAGGCTGTACTAAAAACCAAACTTCATAGTCTATCTTTAATTTAGTTTAGTGTTTGATTAAAGCAGTCCTTACTAACATCACATTAGCCAGGCTGTAATCTAAAAGTAACATGAAAACTCCAGCAGACGCAAAACATCTGAATGTACGACAATGATTTGCCTGGAGCCTGTATACGTGGATAAGAGAAGCAAGCACTGCAGGGAACGTCTGATTTACAATAGCAAATCAGCAAGGCGCTTCTTCCCATTTAGATTCTCCAAAGAAATGTCAACCTGAAGCAAATGTTTCACCCTCAAACGCAGAGAGAAAGGAGGAACAACTCCTGTTTGCTGAGATAAATCGAACAAAAAGGACACTGTAGGGTATTCTCTTAAAAAAAAGCTTTGATTGCATTATTGTTTGACACATCAGATGGCTTAATTTAGCTGGAAGGCATCTAATGCACTGTTTCTATCATCTGTCTGCTGCTGAAATGTTTCTGAAACATCTTAATGCACATCTGAACCCTACTTACTTCATTTTCTGATCCTCGTTCTGACAACTGCTTCTTGTCGAGCTGGCAGGAGTTTTTAAAGATTCTGGTGGAAATCACTGATAATAGAAAGACTTAATTAAAATCAGGTTGCCATAACAAACAAGATCTCTGCAAACTAGGCAGACTGGTACAGGATTACTCACACACTGTGTTGTTGCCTACACAAGCAGGAAAAATCATCTGTTTTTAACTCTGTTTTTTTTTTAAATAAACACAATCTCTTAATTCTAGCTGGTTCTCAGCAGGAGTGTGTTGTCTATTTCCGGTCAACATGCTTTATGAGGTCAAGGTTCATCAGAAGGAACAGAAGAATTTGTACCAAGCAGCAGGAATTTCAGTTATGAAAACATTGATGCAGGAAACACTCAGAGGGTCAGGCAGCATCTGTGGAAAGAGAAACAGAGTTAATGTTTTAGACCATTCTTCAGGATTGATTTTTTTTTTCTTTTGTAAGAGAGAAAGTATTTATATTAAATTACAGTGAGGATGGGGAATGTTGGATAGGGCAAGGAGAATACCTCTGCTTAGCTGAGTTCTGCATTGCCCTCCAGATAAGCGGCAGATGGAGTCATCCTGTTAGTTTAATGGAAGGTGGTTAAAGAAAGCGAGAGTGGGAACAAAGGAAGAGAAACCATATGAAATGAATGGAATGAAGACAAAGGAATGTAAAAACTGCGAAATCTAGAGCAGCGGGAGATATCTAGCAGGACAGGCCATGCTGGTGTAGAGAGAAAAACGAACCAGTGAATTCATTTACAGCAGAACTGGCCAGTTCTGAAATGAATAGAGGGACGATGTTACCTGTAATTGTAGAATTCAACATTGAGTCTGGAAGGCAGAAAATGCTATGCAGTTCCGCAAGGCTCTTGCTCACTACAAACTACATGAGGTCGTGGTAAGTGTAGATGGAGAATTCAAAGCTGTAAGAAACAGCCGTGGAACATAGAACAGCACTGCCATGGAAAATCCTTGTGGCCCACAAGGTTGTGGTGACCCAATTAGATTAGTAATCAAATGGCTGACTAAGTTAATCTTCTTCTGCCTACATGATGGCATATCCTTCCACTTTCCTCACACTCACGTGCCTATCCGCTAGAAGAACTCAGCCGGTCGAGCAGCGTCTGTAAGGGGTAGGAATTGTTGACCTTTCAGGTCAGATGAATCAGGACATGCATCTGCAGCATGTGCAATTAAACAATTGTTCATGGATTGTGGACATCACTGGATTGCTGGCATTTACAACCCACCTCAAATCATTCTTGGTCTTTCTTTTAAGCATACAGTTCTAGAACCAACATGCATAACACTAATTATGACCATTTTGACCACTTTACACTACAATGAACTTTGTATTGCCTTGTCCTAATTGTGTTTTATCTTTTGTTATTCCTGTGGATGCTGTGTCTCTAATGTTATGCACTACTGCGAGTAAGCTTTTCTTTGCACCCGTGCACATGTGCACTTGTGCTAATGTCTGAAGACTCAACATTGGCTTTGCCCTGAAACATGGACAATTCTCTCCCCCTCACTGAGATCCCCCTGCTGGTTGCTTGCAGCTCTAGAATCTAGTATCTGCAGCCACTTGCGTCTTGCATGATTTTCGAAGATTTGTTTATGGGATCTGGGCATAACTTGCACTGCTTATGTTTATTTTCCATCCCAAGCTGTTTTAAATTGTGCTGAAACTTACTAGTCAACCACATTAGTGGGTTAGCACTAAGCCAGTTGATGCCAGATTTGCTTCCTTTAACCACATCAGTGAGTCACATGGGTTGATACAAACTAGTAGTTTCATGGTTTGCATTCTGGACTGCAGTTTTTTTTCCAAAAATAATTTCACAGTTTATTCAATTATTTAGATTAAATTCCTCAGCTTCTGTAAGAATTCAAACTTGTGTCTGTGGTTAAATGGTGTAGAGCTCTGAAAACTTCCTTTTTATTTTAAGCTCACTTTAACTTACACAACCTAAAGTACGTTGTTGCATGATTAATTATTTCAAGGAATGCAAGAGCTGTTCAAAACCTCTGCTGGTGAAAGGAGATAGGATAATTCAGCCGATGAATAAAACTCAAGGGTGGGACAGCAGAGCTCAAAATGCAGAAGAAATTGCCCCAGTTTCACTCAACAGAGCTGACTATATGAGTCTTGAAGAAGGGTCTTGGCCCAAAATGTCGACTGTACTCTTTTCCATAGATGCCGTCTGGCCTGCTGAGCTCCTCCAGCATTTTACGTGTGTTGCCTGGATTTCCAGCATCTGCAGATTTTCTCTTATTTCTTTTGGGCCATAGGTTACATTCACTGGTGGCTGCTTGACCCTGTTTCTCTGGACCAAACAATTATGAACAATGTTCTACCAGTTGTCATACAGAAACAGGAAATAAAAGCAGAAGAGATCATGGAGCCCCTGCTGCTGCTATATGGAGAAATAATTCTTGACTGTCACATTTAAATGTTCTTGCAATAAAGACAACATAACACTTGCTTATCTAAATATCTACTGATAGCTTCAATGACTCATAGAGCAGTTATCCATTATCTTCATAGCAAACTCTTTCAAATCCTGTGTGTGTGCCATCAGCTTTCGAGGAATGCATTGCTTTTAATTCATTTAATTTCTCCAATACTTCTGTTTTCTATTGGGATTTACTTTGAGCTACACACCACTCTAGACATGCAAGTCATCCACAGTTTCTTGGAGGTTTTCAGCACCTTCTTCCAGGAGGAAGCTCACAAGACAATGTTTAATTTTTCTGTTATTTCCTTATTCCCCAATTTATTTTCTCCTGACCTATTAATTTTACTTTATCTTTTCTGTAGAGGCTTTTAAAGTTGTTTTTATATGTCACGTCCACACCCTCCTTTTCCTTAATGATATATTGACCTTCCTTTGTTGATTCTGAAATTTGACCAATCATCAGGCTTATTGTTTTACCACAAAATTAAAAGCTTTTTACTTTGACACAAGATATTTTTAATCTTTAGAAAACCATTTTCCCATGGATTTTATTTTCGCCTTGATGGTACAAACAGAGCAGGAAACCTTGCACTAATTCCTGACCTGTTAACTATTGTTTACTTGAATGTTAGGACTTTATTCCCTGAAGCGAAGGAGATTTGATCCAGGTCTACAAAAGTGAGGGGTATAGATAGAATAAATGCAAGCAGGCTTTTTCCACTGAGGTTGAGTGAGACTAGAACTTGAGGTCACAAGTATAAGGTGAAAGGTGAAGGACCTGAATTGGAACTCCTTCATTCAGAGGTGAGAGTGTGGAATAAGCTAGGCAGAAAAGTTTGGCATGGACTAGATGGGCTGAAGGGCCTGTTTCTGTGCTGTAGTGTGCTATAACTCTTAGATTCTAGACATTGCTACCCAATTTCTGTTTCTCGCCTTTGCTACTTCCCTTCCTCTGATTTAACAGCTTCTCAAATTCCTTTGGTCTCTTTGTGCCTTTTACTTCAACCAGCTGCACCAATCCCCATCGCCACCACCTTCAGGATCACCACTCACTCAGGTACTCTGAGATACCCCTTCGCATGTAATCAGTACTCTGGAAGTGCCACTGATCATTGAACACAATTTAATGCTAATTTAAGCATAGCAAAAACTGCCTGTGAGTGTTTGGAGTGATGCATCCTTTGTGTGCCAATGCTTCTTTGAAAACTGTGCTGACTTCTTCATCTCAAGAAGGCTCTCTTTGGCTGAACTCACACTTTTCAGCCTGGGACGCACTGATGTCGGAGAGTTTGATGTATATCTACGTAATTGGCTCTCCCACAGCAGCAAGGCTGCAGCCATACTGCCTCAGTTCTGAGGCTCAGGAACTGTCAGCTGGTGAAGTGTCAGAGCTGCTCGAACACCTTCCAGAATAATTCCGTCTGCCGCTCTGCAAAGCAGCAGCGTGGGCTTCAGTTACAGCTGCCAGTGTCAGCTCTGCTAAATCTCTTATATTTACCCAGATAGTTCCCCTTCATTTAGCTTAATTAAACAATTTTGTTTTTACCTCATGGAAGTCACACCCTGCAGCTTTTAACTCAGTTTCTAAAGCATTGCTCCTGAATTGCCGGGAAGCCAGTGTCTACATCTCAAGGATCTGCTGGGCTGTCGGTTCAATACCCACTGTGGAATCATGAAAGCACAAAAGGGCTGGCGATTATGTCCGATTATATCCATTCCTGAGGGAGCATAGGACAGTCAGAAACGCTGCCTTCGGTTGATGAGGTATTAGCCCAAGGCCCCATTTGTCCTATCAGGTAGGTGTGAACATTTCTGTGTCCAATATTCAACAAAGAGCATGCACGTCCTGACCTGTATTTATCACCTAGACAGTGTTATGGAAAGGAGGGTACCTCATTGTTATTTCCTCACAGTTATCATAACTATATGTGCTGTGTGTTGTGTGTGGCTGTCTGGACTGTGCTTTGCACTGTGGCCCTTGGAGGAACTCTGTTTCATTTAGCTGTATACATATGTACGGTTCAATGATAATTAAACTTGCTGAACATGGTTGTTAATTGTGGGGTCCTGCTATGCACAGATTTTGCCAAAAGAACAATAACTGTACTTTGAGAGTATTCCATTGGTGGATAAAAGCTTTGGTGTTTTATCAAAGGTGACAGATAAAGGCGCCTACCTTTGATGGTACTCAGCACGACACTAAGCCGTGGACAGCTCCCTTCCCTGAAAGTTTGAGACCAAGTTGAGCTCTTCCCTCAATTCAGAGCTCTCATTGTAATTCATTTGGTGGAGGTGGGAGGGTGTGATAGCAACAGAACGTCAAGAACTAGGCAAAAACACCAGCCTGGCTATAAACTTCACAAAGAAAATCTGTTGCTTTGTGACAATAAACATGATGACTTGACTTGAAGATTTTTTTCCCTCTCTCATAAGCCTGCTTAAGGCTATTTGTAGATATCCAGACCACCAAATTCAATGTTGATTAACAAAATGTTCCTCAGAAAGCCCCTAAGCAACTTCAGAATGATGCAGATCAATGCTTCAATCAAGCTTACTTAGCTTTGAGAGACATTTTGTCATAGGTAATAACAAGAACTTTATCACGTTTGGCAGACTTACTTCATGTGACTGGAACACAGGGCTGTCAAATGCAGAATACAGAGCTGTTGAATCTACGAGCAAATCAGCCTATAACCCGCTTCCCCGGACACTCATAGCCTTCCCTGGCTGGGATCAGTGGGCTATAAAGTATTTTTATCTTTTCCTTTCTGAATTGAGAGAAAAATTCAGCTAGTTCTCCAACTTTCAAGGAAGGGATCTATCCACACCTTACTGTGGTCCTCAGTATCATCAAAGATAGGTGATATATCATTAGATTGCCACCATATCACCATAAAAACATACATAAATAAAGTCCATTAAAGCCTCTAAGCCATCTCAAGAACGTGGAACAGAAGCACATGGAAGCTTTCAGGAAATTCTTAATCAAACAATCTACCAAGTCATAGAATATAGAAAACCTACAGCACAACACAGGCTTTTCGGTTACCCATAGCCTTCTATTTTTCTAAGCTCCATATACCTGTCCAGGAGCCTCTTAATAGACCCTATTGCCACTGCTTCCACCACCATCGCTGGCAGTCCACTCCATGCACTCACCACTCTCTGTGTGAAAAAACTTACCCCTGACATATCCTCTGTACCTTAAAACTGTGCCCTCTCGTGCTAGCCATTTCAGCCCTGGGAAAAAGCCTCTGACTACCCATGTGATCAATGCCTCTCATCATCTTATACATCTCTATCAGGTCACCTCTCATCCTCTGTCGCTCCAAGGAGAAAAGATCACACAAAATCACAAGACAAAGGAGCAGAAGTAGACCATTCAGCCCATTGAGCCTGCTCCACCACTCCACCATGAACTAAACTATTCTTCCATCCAGTTCCAATTTCCAGGGTTTCTTCCACATATCCCTTGATACCCTGACTAATTAGATCCTGTCAATCTCCTCCTTAAACACCCTCAATGATTGGGCCTCCGCAGCTGTATGTGGCAACGAATTCCGTAAATCCACGACCCTCTGGCTAAAATAATTTCTCCTTATCTCTGTTTTAAATGGGTACCCTCTAATTCTAAGACTGTGACCTCTTGTCCTGGACTCACCCACCAAGGGAAACAGCCTTTCCCATCTACTCTGTCCAACCCTTTCAACATTCGAAATGTTTCCATGAGATCCCCTCTCATTCTTCTATACTTTAATGAATACAGTCCAAGAGCCAACAAACGTTCCTCATATGTTAGCCCTGCATTCCAGGAATCATTCTCATAAATCTTCTCTGAACTCTCTCCAACATCAGTACACCCCTTCTAAGATAGGGGGCCCAAAACTGCACACAGTATTCCAAATGAGGTCTCACCAGTGCCCCATACAGCCTCATCAACACCTCCTTACTCTTATACACTATTCCTCTTGAAATGAATGCCAACATAGCATTCGCTTTCCTTACTGCCAATCCAACCTGATAGTTAACTTTTAGGGTATCCTGCGCAAGGACCCCAAAGTCCCTTTGCACTTCCGATTTTTGACTTTTCACCCCATCTAAATAATAATCTGCCCGATATTTCTTCTTCTAAAATGTACAACTGTACATTTCTCAACATTGTATCTCATCTGCCATTTCTTTGCCCACTCTCCTAAACTGACCAAGTCTCTCTGCAACCTTTCTGTTTCTTCAACACTTCCTGCTCCTCCACCTATCTTGGTGTCATCCGCAAACTTAGCCACAAAACCATTTAATCCATAATCTAAATCATCGATATACAGTGTAAAAAGAAGTGGCACCAACACCGACCCCTGCGGAACACCACTAGTAACTGGCAACCAACTAGAATAGGATCCCTTTATTCCCAGCCTTTGCTTTCTGCCTATCAGCCAATGCTCCACCCATTCCAATACCTTTCCTGTAATTCCATGGGCCCTCATTTTATTAAGCAGCCTCTTATACGGCACCTTATTGAAGGCCTTTTGAAAATCCAAATACACAAAATACACAGCCTCTCCCTTGCCAATCTTATTTGAGATTACCTCAAAAAATTCCAATAGGTTGGTGAGGCAGGATCTTCCCTTCATGAAAGCATGCTCGCTTGGGCCTATCTTGTCATGCACCTCGAGGTACTTCATAACCTCGTCCTTGAGGATCGACTCTGAAAAGGCCGAGTTCACTCAACCTGTTTTCATAAGGCATGCTCCCCAATCAGGCAATATCCTTGTAAATCTCCTCTGCACACTTCCTATGATTTCCAGATCTTCCTATAGTGAGGTGACCAGAACTGAGCACAGCACTCCAAGTGGGGTCTGACCAGGGTTCTATATAGCTGCAACATTACCTCTCGGCTCCTAAACTCAATACACGATTGATGAAGGCCAATGAACCCTATGCTTTTTAAACTCAGAGACAACCTGCGTAGCAGCCTGGTGCGTCCTATGGATTCGGACCCCAAGGTCCCTCTGATCCTCTACATTGCCAAGAGTCTTACCCGTAATACTATATTCTGTCATTATATTTGACCTACTAAAATGAACCACTTCACACTTATCTGGGTTGAACATCTGCCACTTCTCAGTGCATTTTTGCTTCCTATCAATGTCCTGCTGTAACCTCTGACAGTCCTCCACACTATCCACAACACCCCCAACCTTTGTGTTATCAGCAGATTTACTAACCCATCCCTCCACTTCTTCATCCAGGTCATTTATAAAAATCATGAAGAGTAGGGATCCAGAACCCCTGAGGCACTCCACTGGTGACCAACCTCCATGCAGAATATGATCCATCTACAACCACTCCTTGCCTTCTGTGGACAAGGCAGTTCTGGATCCACAAAGCAATGTCCCCTTGAATACCATGCCTCCTTACTTTCTCAATAAGCCTTTCATGGGGTACGTTATCAAATGCCTTGCTGAAGTCCATATACACCACATCTACTGCTCTACCTTCATCAATGTGTTTAGTCACATCCTCAAAAAATTCAATCAGGCTCGTAAGGCACGACCTGCCTTTCACAAAGCCATGCTGACTATTCCTAATCATATTATGCCTCTCCAAATGTTCATAAATCCTGCCTCTTAGGATCTTATTCATCAACTTACCAACCACTGAAGTAAGAAGTCATGGCTGTGGTAGTCTGGGAAATGACATTAAAACTATAGGATAGTAATGTTTGATAAAGTTCTCGGCCTAAAATACCGGCTCTTTATTTCACTCCACAGAAGCTGCCTGACCTGTTGAGTTTCTGCAGGATTTTGTGCCTGTTAGAATAGAATACAATAGAATTTTATTGTCATTGCTCAAGACAACGAGATTGCGGTGCACCACCAGACCATACAAATCAGATATTCACAATATATTTTGTACAGCTTAATTTTTAATAAATCCCGTACTTACATGCAATAAGTGACTTTGATAGACCATAACACTCAAGGGCCATTGGCATGCCAGGGTGTAGCATTATTCAGCTGCACAACAGCTCCAGGGAAGAAACTGTTCTTCACTGTAACTGTCTTGGCTAAGGTGTTTCTGTATCTCCTACCAGATGGCAGGAGATTGAATGGATAGTATTATGATATAATAATACTGTACTATGATATAATAGTGAGTGCGCCACAGGCTTTGAGAGTTGTACATTGTCTCCAAGTCTGGTAGTTGAATGCCAATGATGTTATTCATTGAATCATAGATTGCTACCTTACAGAAAGGGGACATTAAACCTACCATATCCATGCCAGCTCTCTGCCAGGACTAATCTCCAGTTCCACCTTGAGCCTCTCCTCCCTAGCCTTGCAAATATTTCCTCACCAAATATTTATCCAAATCCATCCTGAAGAATGCACAGTGGAATCTTGTACAGACTGCACAGGCTCCTTAGTGGAATTTGTATTCTAATTTCTACCTCTTTGTAATCTTGCACTTTTTTGTTTCCCTGCACTGGACTTTTCAGTAGTTTTTACACTTTATTCTACATCGTAATTGTTTTAGCTTATTCCAGGTCAATGCACTGTGTAATGATTAATGATTTGATTTTCATGAACATTATGCAAGACAAGCTTTTCACTATATCTTGGTACAGGTGACAATAATAAGCTAAACCAGGGGACCTATCAGTGTGGTTCTTAAACACAAGAGATTCAGGAGATGCTCGAAATCCAGAATAACACACAGAAAATCAGAAGGACTTCAGTAGATCAGGTAGCATCAATGGAAAGGAGTACAGAGTCGATGTTTTGGGCTGAGACCTTTCATCTGCCTGGTCCCCACAAGTATTTACACCCAACATTTGTCATTCACAGCCATTGGTTTGGATTTGTTTGTTCTTTCTTTCCTCTTTACAGGAATACGAAACTCTATTGGAACCATTGCTCTTTTGCTGCAGTTCAGCCTGTCAACTTTTGGTTCTAATTTACCTGACCATGTCCAACCTCTTCCCACTAGAACTGGCCTTCCTCCAATTAATTATATTTACCTTGGAGTGTCCCTTCCTCTTTTCTACAGCTAACCTAAATCTTATGAAGGTTTTGAATCAATAGACCTTAAATTAAATGACCCCTGAGTCATTTTCTCTGCTACTGAATCAGTACCAACATTTAAAAGACCAGTTGAACAGGTGCACAGAATGGAAAAGATTAGACTGTTACGGGTCAAATGCATGTAAATGGAAACAACTTGGATGGAGGTTTATCAGAATGGAGCAATTGGGCTAAAGGTTCTGTTCCTGGGCTGTAGAACTCTATGACTCTATTTGTTATTTGAGCTGGAAAATTGGGATTCTATAGTGTAACTGAACACTGTGTTTTTTGCTAGTGTCTGCCCTCCTCTTTGCTGTGTGTTTGGCTGGTCCAACCTGTTCAATTAGGCAGAAAAGGGTTTGAATTTTAGGGGACCATGTATTTGTTTAAATAGGAACTGACTTACCACTGATCATACATGATGCTGAGGGGCCTCTGTAGGATAAAGCCAGCTAATGCTCTCAACCATCCACCAAGAGCACATGATTAATTGCAAATAGCTTTACATTTCGATCTTTAATATCAGTACCTAAATGAACATCTTTGCTTTGACTTTTTGAAAAAGTTACTTTCAAAATTCAAAGTTCATAGTTCAAAGTAAATCTACTACTATCAAAGTGCATATATGTCACCATATACAACCTGAGATTAATTTTCTTGTGAGGATACTCAATGAATCCATTATAGAATAATAACCATAAAAGAATCAACAAAAGACCACAGTAACTTGGGTTTCAACCAGCGTGCAAAAGACAATAAAGAGCGCAAATACAAAAATAAACAAATATTAATAATAAATAAGCAATAAATAACAAGAACATGAAACATAGAAACATAGAAAACCTACAGCACAATACAGGCCCTTTGGCCCACAATGCTGTGCTGAACATGTACTTACTTTAAAAATCACCTAGGGTTACCCACAGCCCTCTATTTTTCTAAACTCCATGTACCTATCTAGGACCCTCTTAAATGACCCTATTAGATCTGCCTCCACCACCGTTGCCGGCAGCCCATTCCATACACTCAACACTCCGCGTAAAAAACTTACCCCTGACATCTTAAAACTGTGCCCTCTTGTGTTAGCCATTTCAACCATGGGAAAAAGCCTCTGGCTCCACATGATCAATGCCTCTCATCATCTGTCAGGTCACCTCTCATCCTCCGTTGCTCCAAGGAGAAAAGGCCGAGTTCACTCAACCTATTCTCATAAGGTATGCTCCCCAGGCAACGTCCTTGTAAATCTCCTCTGCACCCTTTCTATAGTTTCCACATCTTTCCTGTAGTGAGGTGGCCAGAACTGAGCACAGTACTCCACATGGGGTCTGACCAGGGTCCTATACAGCTGTAACATTACCTCTCGGCTCTTAAACTCAATCCCATAGTTGATGAAGGCCAATGCACCGTATGCCCTCTTAACCACATAGTCAACCTGCGCAGCAGCTTGGACCCCAAGATCCCTCTGATCCTCCACACTGCCAAGAGTCTTACCGTTAATACTATATTTTGCCATCATATTTACCTACCAAAATGAACCACCTCACACTTATCTGGTTTGAACTTCATCTGCCACTTCTAAGCCCAGTTTTGCATCCTATTGATGTCCTGCTGTAATCTCTGACAGCCCTCCACACTATCCACAACACCCCCAACCTTTGTGTCATTGGCATATTTACTAACCCATCCCTCCAGTTCCTCATCCAGGTCACTTGTACAAATCATGAAGTGGTCCCAGAACAGATTCCTGAAGAACTCCACTGGTCACCAGCCTCCATGCAGAATATGACTCGTAAACAACACCCTTTGCCTTCTGTGGGCAAACTAATTCTGGATCCACAAAGCAAGGCCCCCTTGGGTCCCATACCTCCTTACTTTCTCAATAATCCTTGCATGGGGTACCTTATTAAATGCCTTGCCTTGCTGAAATCCATATCTACTGCTCTACCTTCATCAATGTGTTTAGTCACATCTTCAAAATATTCAATCAGGCTTATAAGGCATGACCTGCCTTTGACAAAGCCATGCTGACTATTCCTAATCATATTATGCCTCTCCAAATGCTCATAAATTCTGCCTCTCAGGATCTTCATCAACTTACCAACCACTGAAGTAAGACTCACTGGCTTATAATTTCCTGGGCTATCTCTACTCCCTTTCCTGAATAAGGGAACAACATCTGCAACCCTCCAATCCTCTGGAACCTCTTCCATCCTATTGCTCAGCAATCTCCTCCCTCACCTCCCACAGTAGCCTGGAGTAAATCTCAACTGGTCCCGGTGACTTAAAGAGTCCCTTGAAAGTGAGTCCATATGTTGTGTGACCATTTCAGGTGAGGCTGAGTGAAGTTATTCCCTTTTGTTCAAGAGCCTGATGGTTGAGGGGTAATAACTGTTCCTGAACCTGGTGGTGTATGTCCTGAGGCTCCTGTACCTTCTTCCTGAAGACAGAAGCAAGAAGAGAACATGTCCTGGGTGGTGATAGTTCTCCAATGCTGCTCCTGTAAGGTTATTTAATATCTGTTGAAATATGTTTAGAATTACATTATGTTGCCAACTTGAAATCTTTGCATTTGGTGGGGATTTGATCTTATCTGGAATTTGTTTAGAATTGAGAAATCTCAATAAATGTCTCTTGCATAAGGTTCTAAGGTTGAAAGGACTGGGAAGATAAGGTCAAAAAAGAAGTCAGGCTGAGATAAGTTTGTGGTTCTTTTACGAAGGAACACTGTTAGATCATACAGCTTCATTGGTTTCTTGTAGTATTAACCATTTTTCTTCCATATCACCTAACATTTAAAGACAAATCAAAGTCAAAGTAAATTTATTATCACAGTATGTAAATGAGAAGATGATAGATAGGAGCTACAGGGAGGTAGTCACCCTTATGTTGCAGCCATTCCCCTCAATAATAACTATACCACTTTCGATTCTTTTAGTGGGGGGGGGTGCCTGGGGAATGTCCTACCATGGAAAAGCCACAGCGAGCAGGTCTCTGGCAATGTCTAGCTCTGTGGCTCAGAAAGGAATCGGGGAGAAGAGATGAGCTGTAGTGATAGGGGATTCGTTGTTTAGGGGAACAGAAAGGAGTTTCTGTGGAAGAGGATGAGAATTCTGGATGTTATGCGTCAGTGTCAGGGACGGTCCACAGCTTTCTTTAGTGGGGGGCCGAGCAGCCAGAGGTCTTGGTCTATCTCGGCACCAATAACGTAGATGAGACGAGTGACAAGGTTCTGCAAAGGAAGCTCATGGAGTTTGCTGCTAAGTTAAAGGGCAGGACCTGCAGGGTTGTTACCTCAGGATTGATACCCATGCCACATGCTAGTGAGGCTAGAAATAGGAAGATCATATAGTTTAACACATGGTTGAGGAGTTAGTGTAGGAGGGAGGGTGTCAGATTTTTAGACCATTGGGCCTCTTCCAGAGAAGCTGGGACCTGTACAAAAGGGCTGAACTGGAGGGGTACTAACGTCCTAGCAGGAAAGGTTTACTGGTGCTGCATGGGGATGAAGGGGTGATAAAATAGAGTTTCAGGGGGATGCTAACCAGAGTGCCAGAACAGATAGTGAGTAGTAGTGGAGAACGATTTGTTAAGCCTACGTACAGAGTCAAAGATCAAAAGGTTGAGACCAGTGTTCTGAGCTGTGTAGATTTCAATCCAAGGAGTATTGTAGGAAAGGCAGGTGAGCTTAGGAAAGGCATGGATCAGCATTTGGAATTATGACATTGTAGCCATTAGTGAGATTTGATTGCAGAATGGGTAGGACTGGCAACTCTGTGTTTTAGATAGGATTGAGTAGGAAGGATTAAAATGGGAGATAGGAGATTACTGGTCAGGGAAAATGTCAAGGCAGCGTTCAGTCAGGACAGACTGGAGAGCTTGTCTAGTGAGAGTTTTTGCATATAATTGAGGAATAAGATCACATGAATGGGATTATATTATAGACCACCAAACAGTCTGTGGGATTGAGAGGAGCAAATTTGTAGAGTGATTGCAGACTGTTGCAAGAAAATTTGTAGAGAGATCACAGACTATTGCAAGAAAGTTCTAGAGACTTTATTTCCTAGAATGTCAAGGCTGGTGGAGAGATTTGATAAAGGTATACGAAATTATAAGGGGTATAGATAGGATAAGTGGAAGCAGACTTTTACAGCTGAGGTTGGGTGAGACTACAGGGTGAAAAATTAAATGTTTAAGGGGAACATGAAAGGTAACATCTTCACTCAAGGATGTTGATAGCGTGAAACAAGCTGCCAGTGCAAGTGGTAAATATGAGGTAGCAATATTTCAATGTTTAAGGGAAAATTTGACAGGTAGATAGATAGGAGGGGAATGGAGGGCTGTGGTTTGGGTGCAGGTTGATGAGACTAGACAGGTTAATGGATTGGCAGAGACTAGATTGGCCAAAAGGCCTGTTTCTGTGCTGTAGTGTTCTATGACTCTCTGATGAGGTCACCATATATTACTGTGAGATACATTCCCTATCAGTTCCTATTTGAAACTTTCCTTGCTCGTCACTTCAACAGCCTATTAGCTGGGCCTCAGATTCCCACCGACCTTTGGGTGAAGAAATATCGCTCAATAACCAGACAAGGTGCAAGAACAGTACCGGAGACCTGTGTTTGGATCCCAGAGCAGACAGTGGGGAACAATTCAAGAGAGTATATAAATCTGGAACAAAAACATACCACAACAACAAAAAAATATTGAAACAACTTATGACAGAAAATCTACAGTTTTGAGTTTGAAGTAAAGGATTTCTAATCTTGAAGTTGAAAATCTGGAATGTGACAAAACAAATGTGCTGGATGTGGTAACTCTTGCCTGAGAAGCTCCAAATTGCCTACTGGCACAACCGGTCCTCAGCAGGTGCCATTTCATTGGCTCTTCACTCAACCCTGGAACATCTGGACACCAAAGATTAATACATCAGTGCGCTCTTTATCAACTACAGCTCGGCATTCAATATTATTATCCCCTCAAAATTAATCAATAAGCTTCAATACCTTGGCCTCAAGACCTCCTTGTGCAATTGGATTATCGATTCCTCAATTGCAGACCCCAGTCAGCTCAGACTGGCAACAACATCTCCCCCACGATCTCCATCAGCACAAGTGCACCACAAGGATGTGTGCTTAGACCCCTAATCTACTCTTTTTACGGTTAAGACTGTGTAGAAAAGCACAGCTCTGATGCCATATTAAAATTTGCTGATGACACCATTGCCATAGGCTGAATCAAGGGTGGTGACCAATCAACTTTATGGAGGGGGATTGAGTGGTGCCAGCCTCTCGCTCAATGTCAGCAAAACTAAGGAACCGGTCCTTGACTTCAGGAGAAAGAACCCAGAGGTCCTTGAGACAGTCCTCATTGGGGCATCAGAGGTGGAGGTAGTCAGTAACTTTAAATTCCTCGGTGTTATAATTTCAGACAATCTGTCCTGGGTCCTGCACGTAAGTGCAATTATGAGGAAAGCACAGCTGTGCCTGTACCTCCTTAGGAGTTCGCAAAAATTTGCATGATATCTATAACTTTAACCTCTGTAGATGTGTGATGGAGAGGATATTGACCGGCTGCATGATAGCCTGGTATGGAAACACTAATCCCCTTGAACGGAAAATCCTACAAAAAGTGGTGGATATGACCCAGTCCACCACGGGTAAAGCCCTCCCACCACTGAGCACATTTAAACAGGGCGTTGTTGCAGAAAGCAGCATCCGTCATCAGGGACCACAGCCACTCACATCATGCTTTCTTCTCACTGCTGCCATCAGGATGAAGGCACAGGACTATCAGGACCCACACCACCAGGTTCAAGAATAGTTAATATCTCCCAAACATCAGGCTCCTGAATCAGAGAGGATAACTTCACTTGTCCCATCACTGAAATGTTCCCACAATTGATATTTATTGCTTGCTTGCTTGCTTGCTTGTTTGTTTGTTTGTTTGTTTGTTTTTGTTTGTTTATTTATTTATCTATCTATCTATCTATCTATCTATTTATTTATTTATTCTTCTTTTTTCCCTTTAATTTTTGCATTTGCACAGTTTGTTATCTTTTGCATACCAGTTGTCTGCCCTGTTAGCATGGACTTTCAGTGATTTTATTACGGTTATTAGATTTATCGAGTATGACTGCACTGAAATGAGTCAGGTTAGTAAATGGTGACTTCGATAATAAAGTTACTTTGACCTTTGAAATTTGGTAACGGATAATCCTAAGAGTTTCTACAAGTATAGTAAAAGCAAAAGGGTAACCAGGGTGAGCGCAGGTCCACTTCATGTGGTTGTCTATGAATGGAGCCACTGGAGATGAATCAATTATTAAATGAAAAGGAGAGGCATTTTATCTGATAAAAGATGCATTTTATTGGAACCGTTTTGGGCTTGATCTAATGTATCAGGGAGGCTGGGGAAGAAATTGTGGGAGGATGGCAGAGATATGGAAAACACCTTTAACTGTGGCTGCGGTAGATTACAACAGGATATTGACAGGACGCAGAGCTGGGCTGAGAAGTGGCAGATGGTGTTCAACCCAGAAAAGTGTGAAGTGATCCACCTTGGAAAGTCAAATTTGGAGGCAGAGTATAGGGTTAGTGGCAGGATTCTTCGCAGTGTGGAAGGGACAGAGGGATCTTGGTGTCCATATCTATAGATCCCTCAAGTTTGCTGGTCGAGTTGATAGGGTTGTTAAGAAGGCGTATGATGTTTTGGCTTGCATTAGTCAAGTGACTGAGCTCAAGAGCTGCAAGGCAATGTTACAGTGCTATCAAACTCTGACTAAATCACGTGGAATATTGTGTTTAGTTCTGGTCACCTCATTATCGGATGGATGTGGAAGCTTTAGTCCAGGATGCTGCCTGGATTAGAGGGCATGTCTTATGAGAATAAGTTGGATGAGCTAGGGCTTTTCTCTTTGGATGAGAGGCAACTTAAAAGAAGGTACAAGATGTTAAGAGGTATCGATAGAGTGGACAGACAGTTATTTTTTCCCAGGATGGAAATGGCTATTACATGGGGACATAATTTTAAGGTGATTTGAGGAAAGGATGGGGGAGGATGTCACAGGTAAGCTTCTTACAGAGAGAGCAATGTGTGCATGAACCATGCTGTCTGGGTGGTGGTCGAGGCAGATACATCAGGGACGTTTACGAGACTCTTAGATAGGCACAGGGACAAGAGAAAATGGAGGGCTGTGTCGGAAGGAAGGGTGAAATAGATTTTAGAGTAGGTTAAAAGTTTGGCACAATATTGTAGCCAGAAGGACCTGTACGGTACGTTATTGTTCTGTGTTCTATGTTCTACCGTATGCTCCAAGCTGCAAGTCTTTAACGCATTAATAATATACATAGTGGACATATCTGCCATGTTACTGCCCTTGCACACCCACTCATCAGAGGAAAGTTCCTTCTACTACAAAAAATCCAAAGTTCAAAGTAAATTTATTATCAAAGTGCAGATTTGTCACTATATGCCATTTTCTTGCAGGCATAAATCATTATAGAATAATAAATATAACAGAATCAATGAAAGGCCACACCAATCTGAGCAATCAAGTATTGTGCAAAAGACAACAAACTGTGCAAATACAATAAGAAAGTAATAATAACGATAAATAAATAAATAAGTAATAAATACCAAAGATATGAGATGAAGAGTCATTGAAAGTGAGTTCATAGGTTGTTTAAAAAAGATGTAGGCAAAAGACAGGCAACTATAGACCAGTTAGCTTAACATCTGCAGTTGGGACAATGCTTGAAGCTGTCAGTAAGGAAGAAATAGCTAAATATTTAGAAAGGAGTGGTTCTGTTAGACAGACGCAGCATGGATTCAGAAAGGGCAGGTCCTGTTTGACAAACTTACTGGAGTTCTTTGAGGACATAATGAGTGCAGTGGATGGAGGGGAACAGGTGGATGTCATATACTTGGATTTCCAGAAGGCGTTCGATAAGATGCCACACAAGAGACTTATAAATAAGATACGGATGCATGGAGTCGGAGGAGGTGCATTGGCATGGATAGTGGATTGGCTAACCAGTAGAAGGCAGAGAGTTGGTATGAATGGGTGTTTATCCGGTTGGCAGTCAGTGGTGAGTGGGGTATAGCAGGGGTTGGTGCTGGGCCCGCAGATGTATACTATTTACATTGATGATCTGGAAGAGGGGACTGAGTGTAGCGTAGAAAAATTTGCTGATTTACGGAGGATGTGGAGAGTTTGCAGAGCAATGTAGATAGATTAAGTGAATGGGCTAAGGTCTGGCAGATGGAATATAACACTGGTAAATACGAGATCATCCACTTTTAAAGACTAATAGAAGAGCAGATTATTATTTAAATGGTGAAAGATTGCAGCATGCTGTTGTGCAGAGGGAGTTGGGAGTGCTTGTGCATGAATCACAAAAAGTTGGCTTGCAGGTGCAACAGGTTATTAAGGAGACAAACGGAATGTTGGCCTTCCTTGCTCGAGGGATTGAATTCAAGAGCAGGGAGGTCATGCTGCAACTTTTCAGGGTATTGGTGAGACCGCACCTGGAGTGCTGTGTGCAGTTCTGGTCTCCATACTCGACGAAGGATATACTGGCTTTGGAGGCAGTGCAGAGGAGGTTCACCAGGTTGATTCCAGAGATGAAGGGGTTAACTTATGAAGAGAGATTGAGTCACCTGGGACTATACTCTCTGGAATTCAGAAGAATGAGAGGGGATCTTATAGAAACATACAAAATTTTTAAAGGGATAGATAAGATAGAAGCAGGAAACGGCCTTTTCTCCTTGGAGTGAAGGAGGATGAGAGGTGATCTGAAAGAGGCGTACAAGACGATGAGAGGCATTGATCATGTGGATAGTCAGAGGCTTCTTCTCAGGGCTGAAATTGTTGCCACAAGAGGACACAGGTTTAAGGTGCTGGGGAGTAGATACAGAGATGTCAGGGGTAAGTTTTTTACACAGAGAGTGGTGAGTGCGTGGAACGGGCTGCCAGCAATGGTGGTGGAGGCAGATACGATAGGGACTTTTAAGAGGCTTTTAGATAAGTAGATGGAGCTTAGTAAAATAGAGGACTATAGGTAAGCCTAGTAATTTCTGAGGTAGGGACGTGTTTGACATTGCCTCAAGGTTCTGGGGAGAAGATTTAGGACGGAGATGAGGAAAAACTGTTTTTGCCAGAGACTGGTGAATCTGTGGAATTCTCTGCCCAGGGAGGCAGTTGAGGCTTCCTCACTAAATATATTTAAGATACAGTTAGATAGATTTTTACATAGTAGGGGAATTAAGGGTTATGGGGAAAAGGCAGGTCGATGGAGCTGAGTTTACAGACAGATCAGCCATGATCTTATTGAATGACGGGGCGGGCTCGATTGGCCAGATGGCCTACTCCTGCTCCTATTTCTTATGTTCTTATGTTGTGAGAACAGTTCAGCAATGGGGCAAGTGAAGTTGGAGTGAATGAGTCATTTTATTTTGTCCAGTTCATCTCAGTAGACAGGAACATCTTACACATGGAATTTTAGGAAAGCAATTCCTGAGTCTTCACTCCTCTGCACAGGAAAATAACAAAACACAGTTTAAATGCCACTTTGCTGACCACATCCACTCACTGCAGACGGGTGAATGCAAGCTCTCAGTTGCCCACATTTTAGTTCTTTATCCCACAGTTAATAAAGCAAGAATAATTCAATCTGTACTTCACTCTGACCAGCTTTGATATACTGTTCTTATTTTAATAAAAACACCCAGATTCAGATTGATTTATTTATCACATGCACATTGAAACATGCAGAGAAATGCATCATTTGTGTCAGCATCTAACACAGCCTGTGGATTTATAACCATATAACAACTACAGCACAGAAACGGGCCATGTTGGCCCTCCTAGTCCGTGCCGACTGGCGATTTGCGGGGCGGGGGTTGCCTCGCTTTCTGGCGCCAACACAACATGCCCACGATGTTCAGCAGAACAACAACAACACAACAATAGCAACAAAACAAAACAACAACCACTAAACAACCCTTTCTCCTCCCTCCCGCCCACCACTTGCAGACACAGATCCCAGGACAGGATGCCCCAGAGTCCTTGGTCCCAGACTCACAGACATCAGGCCTTTCACTTCTGGATTTACCAGATTTGGTCCTCAACCTCTTGTATTGACCCCAGGACTCAACAATCAAGGACTTTGAACTCCGGACCTTGGATTCCTGACTGATCACAGGGCTCACCGACTCCCTGATCCTGGGGTGGGGGGGGGGGGGAGTCTCTGACTCTCGTGCCTCCAAATCTCAGGACTCACTGGCCTGGGAGGACTCGCCAACCTTGTGGGGTTGGGGCAGAGGTCACCATCCCTCGTCCACGAGGCCCGCTGACCCGATATCCATCCGCTGGGATCACTGGCCTTCTGTTGTGGAGCGCACTTGTCTAGAATCTGTCTCCTGCCCCTGACTACTAACTCCCTTCATTATTATCCCTAAACCCTTATCTGTCACCTAAAGCCCCGTGCTGCCCCCCCCAAACCACCTATAAGTGTTGTCAAAGAGGACTTGACACCTGGTAATGTAAGGAAATTCTGAAACCACGGGGCCAAGGAGGGAGGCTTTGGGGAAAATCGTATAAGAATGAGAAGCAATCTGAGAGGCTTAGGAAAGGAATTCCAGCACCAGCTGAAAGAATTAAAACTACAGTAGGGGAGCAATTAAAATGTTACTTGTCATCCCCAACAGAAAAGTATTCGGACAATTTCTCTTATTCTCTGGATTTAATGTAGGAAATTGAATCTCCAAGTATAATCTGCTTTGACATTTTAATTGTGTGTCTACTGGTGGATTTACTAAAAAAATGAATGGCGTAGGAAATAATTACTGAAAGAAAACATAGTGTGGGGTCAAAACCCAGCAACCGACTCTCACCCATTGCTGGGGCTCCTGATATTCTGAATAAATCCCAACAGAGACGAAGGTGTGGCGTGGCAGAGGTTGACAGCAGGAAATGAGATTTGTGAAAACCAGTGGTCAAGGATTGGTAAAATAAAATTACAGCAGCCGTCGAACTTTGTGTGATGAGGGGAGAACTGGAGACATCCTGGCCACTGTAATTGCATTCCAAAGGCATGGTTACCAAGATAATATCGAGCCCGCGGGAAGGCACTGCAGAAGCTGAGCTGAGGTGGGGGTTGCTGGTGGGAAGGAGCCTCTGAGTGGAGTTTGCTGAACTGAGCTCCAAAACTCTTCAAACTTTGCTCACTGATCCCGCTTGCAGCGCGGTTGAGCTGATCGATAGTGAAACGTGAATGAACTGCCCGTCGTCCTTCCGTACAATCAGACGGGTGGGGGGGTCAAAATGCCGACCATGACGAGGTGGGTAAAGTCCGAGTAAACACAACTGCCCATTCTGGGTCACTCGTGAGCCTTAGCTCCATTGATAAAGTGGAAACCGGATCCCGAGCAATGCAAACAAACCTGCTGAGGTTGGAGTTTATGGGTCACCAGTTCAGCTCAATCCTTAAAGGGGAAGTGACCCTTCTGGTACTCAAATTATAGTCAGCTCACTTGCCTCTGAGACAGAACATTGTGGTTTCAAATCCCTCTCCGTAGATTTGAACAGATTATCCTGGTTGACAGACCTGTGCCATACTGAAGTGCTTTTGAGCTGGTGGTGGAGAGGAGATTACCAAACAAACTGCTATCCATTATGGACAAGTATCCTCTGCAAGACCTACTGAACAAGCAGCATTTTGAACAGGCTCATTCAGCTCCGCTGTCTCAAGGATCGTTACAGATAATCTTTCCCACCAAATGCAATAAGTACATACAACAGTTCATCTCTGTGCGACAGAACACGCATCATAGTACAATAATCTCTCTTTTATTATTTCATACATTATTATTGCACATTGATAAATTATTATTGTTTATCTTATTATTCTGTATTTTATTATTAATCAAGTCTGCACACTGCTGAGCGTGTTTTTAAATGTTGCTGCTGTAACAAGAATTTCCCACTCGGGATCAATAAAGTGCTTATTATT
Organism: Hypanus sabinus; assembly: GCF_030144855.1. Lineage (NCBI taxonomy): Eukaryota > Metazoa > Chordata > Chondrichthyes > Myliobatiformes > Dasyatidae > Hypanus > Hypanus sabinus. The sequence goes on along the minus strand of NC_082711.1, from coordinate 24,720,369 downwards.
ATAGCATATAGGGATTGGAAATGGAGAGAGTGAGCAAATTCAAACTCCTGGGTGTCAAGATCTCTGATGGTCTAACCTGGTCATCAGGTCAGGCAGCATCTATGGAGGGGAATAACAGATCTCTGATGGGATCACTCTGCTTCTGGAATGGAGAGACTCTCTTTTGATCGCTGGTGGGATCGCTCTGCTGTCAGAGAAGGGAGAGGCTGCCACTATTCCTGGAGAATATTACCCAGGTTTTCTGTGTTTTGGATATGGATATGAATCTGGACTTGGCAAATGGATATGGACCTTTTTCCAGTCATATAGTCTTTTTATATTCTGTGTTTTTCACCCAACCTTGTTTTTTGTGTGCAGGGGAGGGGGAATTTGTGGCAGTTGATGTGTCTGTTTCATTTTTGTTCATTTTTTATGTGGAGAGGAGGGATTTGGGAGATGATGATCTGTGCTGCCATTCTTTGCTTTCTTGGTTTTGTGGCTATTTGGAGAAGAGGAATTTCAGAGTTTTATAATTTGATAATAAATGAACCTTTGAACCTTTGTTATCAATATATTGATGCAGCTATAACGAAGGCAAGACAGCAGCTATATTTCATTAGGAGTTTGAGGAGATTTGGTTTTGCCACCTAAAACACTTGAAAACTTCTACAGATGTACAGTGGAGAGCATTCTGACAGGCTGCATCACTGCCTGGTATGGGAGGTGGGTGTGACTAATGCACGGGATCAAAAGAAGCTACAGGAAGTTGTAAGATGAGTGAGCTCCATCTTGGGTTCTGGCCTCCGTGGCATTCAAAACATCTTCAATGATCAGTGCCTCTTTAAGAATCCACATTACCCAGGACATGCCCTCTTCTCATTGTTACCACCAGGAAGGAGGTACAGAAGCCTGAAGGCACACACTCAGTGATTCAGGAACAGCTTCTTCCCCTCTGCCATCCAATTCCTAAATGAAAATTACCTCACTTTTTTAGTATTTCTGTTTTTGCACTATTTTAAATATACACATACATATATATACTTTAATTGATTTATTTATTTATTTCTTTTTCTATATTATCATGTATTGCATTGTACTGCTGCCACTAAGTTAACAAATTTCATGAGATATACCGGTGATATTAAACCTGATTCTGATTCTGAACAGCTCTAGGTGCGAGACGTTGAAGGCAGGAAGATGGATTTCTATGCAGCAGTCCTGACAGTCTGAGCCCAGTTTACAAGCTGTGGGCTAAATTGTCCTGTGGACTCACTTTTAAAAACGCTAGACTCATGTTCTCAGTATTATTCATTTGTCATTTAAGTATTTTTTTCATGTTTGCACAGTTTGTCTTTTGCACATTTGTTGCTTGTCAGTCCTTGTGTGTAGTTTTTCGTTGATTCTATTGCATTTCTTTGTTCAACTGTGAATGCCTGCAAGGAAATGAATCTCAGGGTCATATGTAGTGACAGATGTGTATTTTGATAATAAATTTACTTTGAGGATGGGATGGATGGATTGGGGATGGGGAGATGTGGGCATGATTTGTTGTCATGAGCACTGTCTTGCCAACTTTTTAAATGCCACATGTCCTTATTTGCTTCTTCTTCAAAGCCCGCTTCATGTATGTATAGGAAAGTCTAGATCAGTGTGTGATTGTTGTTTTGTTAATCGCTCCAAAACTTGTTAGCTCGACCACACTTGCTCTCTGCTTACTGGAATACTGAATTGAGATTGCATGTGATTACTGATTACTCTTTGTCTGTGATATTCCTGCAGCACCACAGTCCGCTGGCATCTCCTCTTTCCTCCACCTTTGGTCTACTGGGTATCCATCAGATTTACAACATTTGGAGCACGAGTACATAACAGGGCCCCTAAGCCTGTTCCACCATTCAATGATCAGCACACATTGGTCTTAGCATCACATTCCCACATTCAAAGGTTCAAAGATTCACTTTATTATCAAAGTATGCATGTACCATACAACTCTAATATCTGTCTTCTCCAGATAGCCATGGGAGCTGATGAAAGAGTAGACATGAACTCCACCCCCCCCCCGCTCAATCCAGCATGAAAAAAGCAAACAAAACTCACAGACCCCAAACTCCCCGTGCCCCCACAGAGAACCAGCACCAATTACAATCTCTGACCCCCTAACACACAGAAAAAACAGCAACAATTACAATCCCCAACCCCCTCAGACAGAAAATAACAGTGAGAGTAGCATCAAAACCCCCAACTTCCCCCACACAAAAAAATTAACAGTTCACCCGCCCGCCAATTGTCCACAAGAAAGAAAACACCGAAAATCCGAAGGTAACCAATATAGAGTAGAGACCATCACGTAAATCTCAGAATATCGGAAACATCCTTTCTCTGCATACAAGGAGAGCAGCCACATGAACTCAGTCCTTCTAAATGAATGACCGCCACCCCGGGTCCCAAAGTTGCTGATATGTGCCATACTGCTGGAGTCCCATAAATTCAAGAAACCAACCAAACTCTTTCCTGAATACACTTGACAACTAAGCATTGTCTGTTGGTAGAGTGTTCTAAACATTCACAACACTCCAAGAGAAGGAGTTTCTTCTGAACACATGTGTATCCAACTGTTTATCTGAGCCTATTTCTCCTAGTTCTAGACTCTGCATTCACGGGATCAAACTCTACCAAACCCTTTTCAATTGTTACCTCTCATTCATTCTACAGTTCTTAAAATGTAGGCAAATTTCATTCAAGACAAGAGATTCCGCAGATGTTGGAAACCTTCAGCACGCTCACAAAATCTTGTGGGAACTTGGCAAGTCAGGCAGCATCTGTGAAGGCAAATGAACAGTTGCCATTCAGGGCCAAGACTTTTTTGAGTTTTCTTCACAGAAGCTCGCCTCTCTCCTCCCTTGAGACATGCTTTGAACAAAATGTGGGGATTAGGCCTATTTCTGTTTTATTTAGCTAGCGAACTTATTTTGTGTGTGAACACCTCTCTGGTGATATTAAAAGAGCTAAGTCAATATGCTTAATACGTTTTTACCTAGCCAATTAAAATTGTGATCTTTATAGGGAGGGAAAGAACAGGAACTACAGTTCTCATTTTCTGATTCTTATTTTGCATTAGAAATGGTTCCCACCCAGGAATCTAAAATAGACAGTTAGCCAACTATGTAGCAGTCTTAACTCTTTCGCTTTCTCTTGGCATTTGAAACCTCTTATCTTAATAATGCTATGAATTTGATAGCAAACTGTGGTTAAATGATACAAGTTTTTAAAATGGAAAATCAAATGTCCTTTGTAGTGTGATCCTCTCCGTCACAGTACAGTTCACGCACAAAAAAAGAGTGCTGAAGAACTCAGCTAGACAAGCAGTATCCGTGGAGTCAAAAAGGTGTCTGTGATGTTTCGGGATCTCCTGATGAAGGGTCTCGGTCCAAAACCACGCTGTTTATTCATTTCCATAGATGCCGCCTGGCTTTCAGAGTTCCTCCAGCATTTTGTGTGGGTTGCTCAAGATTTCAAGCATCTGCCATATGCTTTATGACACATCATTTGTCTCAACGAATGCTGCATGATCTGCTAAGTCCTTCCAGTGTCCGTTTTTTTATTAACACAAGAGATTCTGCAGGTGCTGGAAATCCAGAAAATGCTGGAGGAACTTAGCAGGTCAGGCAGCATCTATGGAAAGGAATAAACAGTCCACATTTTGAGCTGATAAAGAATCTTGGCCCAAAATGTTGATTATTTATTTATTTATTCTTTTTCATAGATGCTGCCTGACCTGCAGAGTTCCTCCAGCATTTTGTATGTGCTGCTTTGTGTTGTTCATGTTGCAGATTTCAGTATCTGCTTTTCTCTCTCTCTTTGTCTTCACACCATCTACAAAAAGTGGGGTGAAAAATTCACTCCAAAGATTGTAGGACAAGAAGCACAGCCACTCACTTTTCGATGAAGTACATCCACATTGAGAAAGTCTTCATAAAGCAGTTAGAAGATAAATATTGTAAGACATTGTTATTGTGTCACCCAATGGAGACCAGCACAGTAATATAGTTAGTACAGCTTCTGCATAACATCTCCATTGACCTGGGTTTAATCCTGACCTTTAACATTATTAAACATTCACAACCCTCAGAGTGAATAATTTCCTTCTGAACTCGTATAATCAATCCTAGTTCTAGACTCTGAGGTTAAGGAATCAGAACTCTCATTCCTACTCATTCACTCATTACCTCTCATCCTTCTACAGTTTTGGAACGTAGGGTGATTTTATCCTAAACACAAGAGATTCTGTAGCTGCCGGAAATCTGGTCCTGATAAAGAGATTTGGCCTGAAACAGCTGTTTACTTGCATCAATAAATGCTGCCTGACCTGCTGAGTTCCTCCGGCATTTTGTGTGAGCTGCTCAATTTTATCTAATCCTTCCTCACGTCATCCCTGGAAATACTCTAATAAACCTCTGAACCACTGTCTCCAAAGCTTGTGTGGACTTATCAAGATGAGAGAAACAAAACTCTCCACTGTCCTGCAAGTGTGCACTCACCAGTACGTGAAATTTGGCGGCCATGCCTTTAGCTTTTAGAGTATGGAGTTTTCCTTCCAGAATCTCTGCTTCTGTCCTCCTTTGAGACATGATTTGAACAAGGCTTGGGGATTAGGCCTATTTCGCTTTCATTTAGCTAGGGGACTTATTTTGACTGAGAACACCTCTGTGAAGCATTTGGGAATATTAAAAGAGCTAATTCAATATATTTAATATGCTTTTACCTAACCAATTAAATTTGTGTCTTCTATTGGGCAGGAAATAAGGTTTGTCCTCATTTTCTGATTTTTATTTTGCAGTAAAATCTAATCTAACCCAGGAATCTAAAATAGAAACTTCACCAAATATGTGGTGGGGTCTTAACACTTAGACTTACTCTTGGTATTTGCAGGCACTTATCCAAATAATGATCCTCTGTACCACAGTACGATCTAGACACACAAAAACAGAACGCTGGGGGAGCTCAGCAATTTCAGCAGCATCTGTGGAGATAAAAGGGTGTAAATGTACAGGATGTTGATGCTTCGGGATCTCCTGGCTAGCTGAGTGGGCTGCTCAAAATTTCCAGCATCTGCCGTATCTTTTATGACACTTCATTTGTCTCAACAGATGCTGCATCATATGCTAAATTCTTCCAGGCTTCTGTTTTTTTCTGAACAAAAGAAATTCTGCAGATGCTGAAAATCCAGAATAATGCACACAAGATGCTGCAGGAACTCAGCAAGTCAGGCAGCATCTATGGAGAGGAATTAACAGTCCACATTTCGAGCTCATAGAGGGCCTGGGCCCAAAACGTTGATTGTTTATTCTTTCCCATAGATGCTGCCTGAACTACAGAGTTCTTCAGTATTTTGTGTAATTCTATTTTTTATATATTTTCTTTCTCTCTTTCTCTCTCACAAAATTCACTCTAAACATTGTAGGACAAGGAGCACAGCCATTCAGTTTTAGATGAAGAACATTCACAGTTAGGCAGATAATTATTGTAAGGTGTTGATATTGTCTCATCACAACGTAGACCAGCACAGTAGTACAGTTAGTAGAGCTTCTGCATTACATCTCCATTGACCTGACTTTTAGTATTACTAAACATTCACAACCCTCAGAGTGAAGAAGTTCCTTCTGAACTCGTATAATCAACTGAGCTCACATCTCCTATTTCTAGACTCTATAGTCAGGGAATAAATCCTCTCATTCCCTGTCACTCACTCGTTATCTCCTGTTTTTCTATAAGACCATAAAAGATAGGAGCAGAATTAGGCCTTTCAGTCTACTGAGTTTACTCTCCCATTTCATCATGGCTGATCCATTTTCCCTCTCATGTTCCTGCCTTCTACTGGTAACATTTCATGCCCTGACTAGTCAAGAACATATCAACCTCCACCTTAAATACACCAATGACCTGGCCTCCACAGCTGTCTGGCAATGAATTCCACAGACTCACCACCCTCTTGCTAAAGCAATTACTCCTCATCTCCATTCTAATGGACATCCCTCTATTTTGAGCCTGAGCCCTCCGTAGCTAGACTCCCCCACTGTTGGAAATAATCCTTTCCACATCCACTCTATCTAGGCCTTTCAACATTTGATAAATTCCAATGATTCCCTCCCCTTCATTCTTCTAAATTCCAGCGAATACAGGGCTAGAGCCATCAAACATTCCTTATACGATAAGACTTACTTTTCTGGAATCGTTTTCGTGACCCTTCCCTCAACCCTCTTCAATGTCAACACACCCTTTCTTAGATAAGGGGCCTAAAACTCCTCACAACACTCCGTGAGGCCTCACTGGTGTATTATAAAGCCTCAGCATTTATTCCTTCATTTTATATTCTAGTCTTCTTGAAATGTATGCTAACATCACATTTGCCTTCCTCACCACCAACTCAAGCTGCATGAGGACTCTCAAGTCCCTTTGAATTTTTCTATTTGAATTTTCTACCTGTTTAAAAAATAATCTACGATTTTGTTCCTTCCAGCAAAATGCATGACCACACCCTTCCAGACACTATATTCCATCTGCCACTTCTTTGCCCATTCTCCTAATCTGTCTAAATCCTATGCAGCCTCCCTGCTTCCTCAATGCTAACTGCCCCTCCACCTATCTTTGTATTGTCCACAAACTTGGCCACAAAGCCATCAATTCCGTCAGTTAAATCATTGATATACAACATAAAAAGAAGCGATCCCAATACCGACTACTGTGGAACACTACTAGTCACCAACGACCAATCAGAAAGGCACTCTTTATTCCCACTCCTTGACTCCTGCCAATCAGCCAATCCTCTATCCATACTAGTATATTTCCTGTAATCCCATAGGCTCTTGTTAAACAGCCTCATGTATGGCAACTTGTCAAGGCCTTCTGAAAATCCAAGTGCCCTACATCAACTTATTCTTCTTTGCCTATCCACTGTTTTTGCCCATAGGTCTTGGAATATAGGGCAATTTTATCCAATACACAAAAGATATCTTTTGCCCTTCTCTGGATGTGGTCGACTCTGGCCAGGCTGTATGCCTTTTTGTTGAGAGAAGATTGGGAGTGCCTTTCAGGAGGGCATCACCAGTGTGCGTGATGGGACTAGAGCACTACAGAATCTGCAGAAGGGACATCTTGGAGTCAGCTCTATCATGAAGACAAACACTCAGCGATTCAGGAGCAGCTTCTTCCCCTCTGCCATCCAGTTTCTAAATGGACGTTGACCACTACCTAACCACTTTTTTACTTCAGTTTTTCTTGCACTTCGTATTTTAACTTAACTATTTAATAGACATATATACACTTAATCTAGCTCAGTTTTTTCTCTACATTTATTTATCAGGTATTTCATTGTACATAAAGTTAACAAATTCACAACATGTACCAGTGATATTAAATCTGATTCTGATTTACAGGTTCGCCGAGGTTTAAAGAAATGCACTGCAACACTAAGGTCAGAACCCAACAAACAACAAGCCCAGAGCAACAAACACAAAATGCTGAAGGAACTCAGCAAGGCAGGCAGCATCAACGGGGGGGGGGGGCGAGGGGGAATAAAACAGTCAACGGTTTGGTCTTGGTGCAAAATAATAAATCTGTCCTAAAGAAGGAATGTAGGCCAAACAGAGGCAAGTAGGACTAGCTCCGTTAGGAAACTTGGCTGGCATAGGGAAGGTGGACTGAAGAGCCTATTTCATGCTGCATTGCTCGAGTCTAGGACTCCGTAATGTTGGAACGGAGAACAATGTATGAAATAACACCAGGGGGCAGTATTTGTCGAAGTACCAGGAGTCTGAAAAACAGCACCAATTCATATCTCAATTGAACAGCCAGTGATATCTTGCATTGGCTCTTAACGCTTCAGATTTAAATTTTGCTTTTATATTTTATAGCTAAAAGTAACCTCGTTGATGTAGCACTGCCTGTTAATGCAAACGCAACAGAGAATTGTACATAACAGAGAACGCCCCGCTGCCACAGGCAGGGGGTTTGTACATTCTCCCCGTGTCCTCATGGGCTACCACTGGGTGCTTTGGCTTCCTCCCACAGTTCAACCATGTACTGGCTCTTTGATTAGTTGGTCATGGGTTATTGTAAATTGTCCTGTGATTAGGGTAGGGCAGGGGTTTGCAACCTTTTTTATGCTATTAACATGGACCCCATGTTGGGAGCCCCTGGGCTAGGGCCTAAGCAGTGGGTTGCTGGATGACACGGCTCGAAGGGCTGGAAGGACTTGTTCTGTGTTGCATCTCAATAAATAAATGAATATATTCAGACAAGCATTAAGTAAGTGTGATTAAAATAGAGTCTGTATGCAGCTCCTAAGGACTTTGAATAAAGAAGAATTAAAATTAAGATTGCATGAGAAAGTAGTGTTTAATTTGATGTTGTTACAATTTGTAACATCAGGTTGAGGGCAGAGCATCATTGAAGATGATTAACACCAGAGGGCAGTCTGTTGTGTACATCAAATGAATACTCAAGGAAAGTCATAAAATCACACCAAAGCGCAGCTTTCTTAATGTGATGTACAGTACATGGAAACTTGATGGTTCAGTTACCGCACAGATTCTGGGACTAAAGTCTGGTCACACATTCTGTTGTAGTGGCTGGGAATTTTTTAACTAATGGAGTTAGTTGAGGAAGTGTCAGTTCATGTGACATCCTTTCCGATCACCTGTCTCCCCTCCCCTCTTTCAGTAAGATGAACCCCAGAACTTCCTCTTCCCTCCTCTGGAGCTGTCAGACCCACTGATCTCCTCCAGCAGCTCCAGAGTGGATGCGAGCCATCGGCAATCACAAAGGACTGCCTAAGAAATGGATTAAAGTATATCATTAATATCGCACTAGAGGGCAGTATTGAATTAAATTTGAAAATCAATACCATAGCATATGTCCATATTATGGTTCAATAAGAAAGTACAATGCCTAACACCACAGGACAACACTTAATATAATTGCCACAATGTATAACACCAGAAGAGGTTGAGAAATAGGCCCAGGAAAAGGCTACTCAGCCCTTTAAAACTTCTTAATTGTGCAATGAGATCATGGCTGACCTGTTTGTTACCCTTAGCTTCAACTTCCCTTTTCTCCCCACAACCATATCTCCCATCCCTTCCCCACCATGTTAACTCACGCCAACTCCGTTTCGCTAATTGCATCTTCTGCCCCTCGGACACCCCCCCCCACCCCATCCCATCAGCTCCCATTCTCCTCCCACGTCCTCCTCTTCTTCTTTAGAAGGCTAAGGAAATTTGTCGTGTCCCGGATGGCACTCACCAATTTTTATAGACGCACCACGGAAAGCATCCTGTCCAGATGCATCACAGCCTGGTATGGCATCTGCTTTGCCAAGACCATGAGCAGTTCCAGGGTGTTGTGAATGCAGCAGCCCATCCACCAAGCAAACCAATGTCCCCTCTACTGATTCAGTCTACATTTTCAGCTGCCATGGAAAACGGGAGAGAGAGAGAGAATTTAAAAGAAGCAAGCAGGGGCAGTTGGCTCATTTCACGCTGCACAGTTGCTGAGAAGACATTTGATTGCATATAACCTGGCAAGGTCCAATAAAAAGTCATTAGGTTTGGCCATTGTGGGAGGGGCCATTTTGTGTGTGGGCCAGTGATAGAGTGGGGAGTTGAGACTTGGGCGAGGAAAGGTGCAGGCCGTAGAATTTTTCTTCTTTATTGTTTAATCTTTCTTTCTTATTGCACATTTAGAGCAGGGGGTTGCCAGGCAGGATAGTGGAATGCTCTTCTTGGAGGATGTGAAAGGTCAGGGAGACTTTCAGTGCCCCTGGTTACTACACCTGCAAGAAGTGCAGTTTTTAACAGACTGTTAAGGAGTCGGAGCTGGAACTGGATGAATTCCGGATCATTCGGGATATTGAGGGGTTGATAGAAAGGGTATACAGGAAGGTAGTTACACCCAAGGAGCAAGACACAGGTAATTGGGTGACCATCAGGAGGGGGAAAGGAGATGGGCATCCAATGGATGTTCCTCTCAATAACAGGTACACCATTTTGGATACTGCTGGGGGCAGGGGGAATGACCTAGCAGAGGAAAGCCACAACAGTCAGGTTACTGGCAGTTAGTCTGCCTCAGCCGCTCAGAAAGGAAGTGGAGTGGTGGGAGGGGAGGGAAGGAGAAGAGGCAAACTGTAGTGAAAGGTGAACAGAAAGAAGTTTCTGTGGATGAGAATGAGATTCCCAGAGGGAATGTTGTCTTCCAGGTGCCAGGGTCAGGGACATCTTGGATTGAGTCCTTGGCATTCTTAAGTGGGCTCCCTTGTCATCGCTCCCTACGCGACTTCCTTGTCCTTTCATCCCCCCCAAGCCTCCCCACCGACCTCCCTCCAGGCACTTATCCCTGCAAACAGAAGAAGTGCTACACCTGCCCCCACACTTCTTCCCTCACCACATCCTAGGCCCCAGACAGTCCTTTCAGGTGAGGCATCACTTCACTTGTGAGTCAACTGGGGTGATATACTATATCTGGTGCCCCCGATGTGGTCATTTATACATTGGGGAGACCCGCCGCAGACTGGGAGACCGTTTCACAAAACACCGACGCTCGGTCCTCTAGCAGAGGCGGGATCTCCCTGTGGCCACACACTTCAATTCCACTCCGATATGTCTGTCCATGGCCTCCTCTACCATCAAGATGATGCCACACGCAGGTCGATGGAGCAACACTTTATCTCCCGCCTAGGTAGCCTCCTTCCTTCCGGCATGAACATTCAACTCACTGACCTCCATTGATACCCCTGCCCCCCCTACCCCATCCCTATCTATAATTTTACTCTGATTCTCTTTCTCTCTCTTTTTCCCCCCTCACTATAATCTCCCCCAGCTCTACCTTTCTTTCTCTTTTATTTCCCATAATTCTCCACCTTCCCCCTAGCCCATTTCCCTTCAGCCTATCACTTCATCCCTCCCCCCACTTCTTATCTCCCCTCGACCATCCCATGTTACTTCACTCCTGATGAAGGGTTTTGGCCCGAAACGTCGTCACTTCCTCCTCCCATAGATGCTCAGTTCTGCCAGCATTTTGTGTTTTTATTTATTTCCAGCATCTGCAGATTCACTCGTGTTGCCTATGAATACAGCAAGAACTTCTAACCCCAAATCCCCTTCCCTCCCGCAACAAAATGGAAAGGGACGGACAAAAATCAGAATATAAAAACCACATGTCTGAAAAAGTCCACAATCCGTAATGCAGAACCTTGGTAACATCCTCCTTCATTATCGAAGCAACAGACCACACGAGCACAGAGGCCCACCCGCCTGCCATAGCGAGCCACGCAGTGATAGGCCACTCACAGATCCCTTCTCCGGCAGCGATCAAAAGGCAGGCAGTCGGCACTCGCCTTCTGCATTTGCCGCAATGCCTCAATCTTCATGATGCTTTAATCGGTGATTAATAGACACTTTAATCAACAAAATGGAGTCAAACATCAGCTTGCACCCCGCCTCGAAGTTTCTTCACCTCAGGGCCGTCTGAGTTCATTTCCCGGAATCTTCTTGAAAATAGTGAAGTGCTGGATTATTCAATCAATCTCCAGGCTGTCGGTCACAAGCTGTAACAATTCCAGTAACACATTTAAGGCGAAAAACAGACGTAAAAGAAGTAAGAGAAGTAACTTATTAAAGAGAAGTTATTCTGAAAGGACTTACAAACACTGCTCTGAAAATTTCACTTTTGAAGGCCTCCCGCTTCCCAAATGCACCTTTGCCAGAAAACAATGCGTCCTAATCCACACTTGCCAGATTCTTTCTGATACCAACAAAATTCACCTTCCTCCAATTTAGAACATCAACCCAGCGATCAGATCTGCCCTTTTCCGTAAATACCTTGAAACTCATGGCATTATGATTGAATGTGTTCCCCTATACCAGGGGTCAGCAACCTTTACCACTGAAAGAGCCACTTGGACCCGTTTCCCACAGAAAAGAAAACACTGGGAGCCGCAAAACCCGTTTGACATTTAAAATGAAATAACACTGCATACAACGTTTTGTTTTGCCTTTATGCTATGTATAAACAAACTATAATGTGTTGCATTTATGAAATTGATGAACTCCTGCAGAGAAAATGAAATTACATTTCTGCATGCAACAAAAACATGTTGACCTCCGAAAAAAAGACGTTGGGTTGAAGGTTACTTTTAAGTAAAATACTCAACGTCTATTTGAGTCCTTCTTGTATTTATGAAAAACGCCAAACTTAAATTTGCCGCCAGCAGCAAACCAAAAATAACGTCAGCCAGCTGTCAACCTGAAAAATAAAAGGACTATTTCACTGAACAATGAAAGCATATGAATATACGTAAAATAATAGGCAATTAAAATATTTATCATCCTTGTTCAGGTTGACTCACACCTGACAATGCAGTCGTATTCAGTAGGGATGGATCGATGCTTAGGGGAGTGACCAGGAAGGATAATGTGTTTTTTTTCCTCTCTGAACTCACAGAAGCGTTTCCCAAATGATGTTTGCATTGCGATGATTGCCCAATGTAAATACACCGAATTTATCATGTCGTGACCTTTTCTGAACTCTCTCAAATTGGGGAAGTGAGACAATGTGTCTTTCTGTAAATCTCTGGCAAGCAACGTCAACTTGCGCTCGAATGCCAAAACATCCTCCGACATGTGCAGGGCTGTACGTCTTTACCCCGTTGAAGAGCTGTGTTCAGCGTGTTCAGGTGCGCTGTTATGTCTACCATGACGTGTAGCTTTGCCAGCCACTCTGGCTGTTCCAGCTCAGGAAAGGTGGGCCCTTTGCTGCCCAGGAAAGTTTTCACTTCTTCCAGACACGCGACAAAGCGTTTCAGCACCTCCCCTCTGGACAGCTAGCGATAAAAACACGTTGTAGCGGTGTGCTACACGCAGTCAGTAAACTGCAGTCAAAGATAGCTTTATTCAAACTAAACAGCCTTGCTTTTAAGCCTCCCTCAACCCGCCCCCCATGGGCGCGGATGCTGCAAAAGACACGTACTCACAAACCCCCGTAGGCTATCTCCCTTAGCCTGAACGCTGGCTAATTGTGAGCCGGTTCGGATGTGTCAGGAAATGGGTCGCCACAAAGTCTTATTTAGATTGTACAAGATCACCATAATCTTCAAATTTAGATTTACATTTCAAAAACTAACAAACTAACATAAAATACATTTTAATTAAATACTGACCATGTAGCGGTGTGCTACATGCAGCGCTAAAATTACGACACGGAGTCGGTAACTGCAGTCGAAGGAAAAAACTTTATTCGAAATCTTCAGCCTCACTTTTAAGCCTCCCTCAACCTGCCCCCCATGGCGCAGAGGCTCCAAAGCTCTGTGCTCGCAAACCCCCGTAGGCTATCTAATTGTGAGTCGGTTCGGATGTGCCAGGAAAAGGGTCGCCACAACCAATTATTTCCCAAAGCAACAGGGAGCCGCAGCACAGACGTAAAAGAGTCACATGCGGCTCCGGAGCCGCGGGTTGCCGACCCCCGCCCTATACCATTTTTTATTCTTCAATTCTACCGATAAATCCTCACTTGATGAGCTGTCTGTGACATTTTCCCTGATTAGTAATGCCAGCCCTTCCCTTTTAATCCCTCCCACTTTATCACATCTCAAACAGCGGAACCCTGCAACATTGAGCCACCAGTCCTGCCCCTCCTGCAACCATGTCTCACTAATGCTAGAATGTCATAAATCCATCTACTGACCAATCTTTCTTGCTTTGAAATTTACGCAGCTTGGAATATTAACATAGAACATAGAAATTTACAGCACATTACAGGCCCTTCGGCCCACAATATTGTGCCAACCATGTAACCTACTCTAGAGACTGCCTAGAATTTCCCTAGCACATAGCCCTCTATTTTTCTAAGCTCCATGTACCTATCTAAGAGTCTCTCAAAAGACCCTATTGCATCCACTTCCACCACCGCTGCCAGCAGTGCATTCCACGCACCCACCACTCTCTGTGTGAAAAACTTACTCCTGCCATCCCCTCCGTACCTATTTCCAAGCACCTTAAAACTCTGCCCCCTCGTGTTAGCCATTTCAGTCCTGGGAAAAAGCCTCTGGCTGTACACACGATCAATGCCCCCCATCATCTTATCAGGTTACCTGTCATCCTTTGTCACTCCACCTATTCTCATAAGGTACACCCAGCATCTAGGCATCATCCTTGTAAATCTCCTCTGCACTGTCTCTATAGTATCCACGTCCTACCTGTAGTGGGGTGACCAGAACTGAGCACAGTACTCCAAGTGGGGGTTGACCAGGGTCCTATAAAGCTGTAACATTACCTCTCAGCTCTTGAACTCAGTCCCACGGTTGAAGAATGCCAAGTCACCCTATGCCTTCTTAACCACACAGTCAACCTGCGCAGCAGCTTTGAGTGTCCTATGAACCCGGACCCCAAGATCTTGTCAGATACTCCACACTGCCAAAAGTCTTACCATTTATATTATATTCTGTCTTCAAATTGGACCTAACAAAATGAACCACTTCACACTTATCTGGGTTGAAGTTCACCTGCCACTTCTCAGCCCAGTTTTGCATCCTATCAATGTCCTGCTGTAATCTCTGACAGCCCTCCACACTATCCCCGACACTCCCAAACTGTGTCATCAGCAAATTTACTAACCCATCCTTCCATTTCCTCATCCAGGTCATTTATAAAAATCATGAAGAGAAGGGGTCCCAGAGCAGATCCCAGAGGCACACCACTGGTCACCGACCACCCTGCAGAATATGACTCGTATACAACCAGTCTTTGCCTTCTGTGGGCAAGCCAATTCTGGATCCACAAAGCAATGTCCTCTTGGATTCCATGCCTCCTTACTTTCTCAATAAGCCTTGCATGGGGTGCCTTATCAAATGCCTTGCTGAAATCCATATACGCTACATCTACTGCTCTACCTTCATCAATGTGTTTAGTCACATCCTCAGAATATTCAATCAGGCTCGTAAGGCACGACCTGCCTTTGACAAAGCCATGCTGACTATTCCTAATCATATTATGCCTCTCCAAATGTTCATAAATCCTGCCTCTTAGGATCTTCTCCATCAACTTACCAACCAATGAAGTACGACTCACTAGTCTATAATTTCCTGGGCTATCTCTACTCCTTTTGTTGAATAAAGAAATAACATCTACAACCCTCCAGGCTTCCAGAACCTCTTCTGTCCCCATTAATGATGCAAAGATCATCGCCAGAAGCTTAGCAATCTCCTACCTCGCCTCCCACAGTAGCTTGGGGTACGTCTCATCCAGTCCTGGTGACTTACCCAACTTGATGCTTTCCAAAAGCTCCAGCACATCCTCTTTCTTAATGTCTATATGCTTGAGCTTTTCAGTCTGCTGTCAGTCATCCCCAGAATTGCCAAGTTCCTTTTCCATAGTGAATACCAAAGCAAAGTATTCATTAAGTACCACAGCTATCTCCTCCAGTTCCATACACACTTTTCCACTGTCACTCTTGATTGGTCTTATTCTCTCACATCTTATCCTCTTGCTCTTCACATACTTGTAGAATGGCTTGGGGGTTTTCCTTAATCCTGCTCGCCAAGGCCTTCTCATGGCCCCTTCTGGTTCTCATAATTTCATTCTTAAGCTCCTTCCTGCTAGCTTTATAATTTTCTAGATCTCTATCATTACCTAGTTTTTTGAACCTTTTGTAAGCTTTTCTTTTCTTCTTGACTAGATTTTCAGCTGCCTTTGTACACCACGGTTCCTGTACCCTAACATCCTTTCCCTGTCTCATTGGAATGTACCTATGCAGAACTCCATGCAAATATCCCCTGAACATTCGCCACATTTCTGCCGTACATTTCCCTGAGAACATCTGTTCCCGAATTATGCTTCCAAGTTCCTGCCTGATAGCCTCATATTTCCCCATTTCTCCAATTAAATGCTTTCCTAACTTGTCTGTTCCTACACCTCTCCAATGCTATGGTAAAGGAGATAGAATTATGATCGCTATCTCCAAAATGCTCTCCCACTGAGAGACCTGACTCCTGACCAGGTTCATTTCCCAATACCAGATCAAGTACAGCCTCTCCTCTTGCAGGCTTATCTACATACTGTGTCAGGAAATCTTCCTGAACACACCAAACAAACTCCACCCCACCTAAACCCTTTGCTCTAAGAAGATACTAATCAATAATGGGGAAATTAAAATCCCCCATCACAACAACCCTGTTATTACTGCACCATTCTAGAACCTGTCTCCCTATCTGCCTTTCAATGTCCCTATTACTACTGGGTGGTCTATAAAAAAACACCCAATAGAGTTATTGACCCCCTTCCTGTTTCTAATTTCCACCCACAGAGACTCAGTAGACAATCCCTCCATGGCTTCCTCCTTTTCTGCAGCCGTGACACCATCTCTGATCAGCAGTGTCACTCCCCCACCACTTTTCTGAAAAGAGGTCCTTTCTATCCTTTCTGAAACATTTAAAACCTGGCACTCGAAGTAGCCATTCCTGCCCCTGAGTCACCCAAGTCTCTGTAATGGTCAGAACATCATAGCTCCAAGCACTGATCCACTCTCTAAGCTCATCCACTTATTTCATGATGCTTCTTGCATTAACACAGACATATCTCAAACCATCGGTCTGAGCGCATCCCTTCTCTATCACCCGCCTGTCCTCCCTTTCGCACTGTCTACAAGCTTTCTCTATTTGTGAGCTAACCGCCCCTTCCTCTGTCTCTTCATTTTGGTTTCCACCTGCCCCCCCCCCACAGAAATTCTAGATTAAACTCTCCCCAATTGCCTTAGCAAACCTCCCTGCCAGGATATTGGTCCCTTTCAGATTCAAGTGCAATCCATTCTTTTTATACAGATCACACCTGTCCCAAAAGAGGTCCCAATGATTCAGAAATCTGAATCCCTGCCCCCCGCTCCAATCCCTCAGCCATGCATTTATCCTCCACCTCACTCTATTCCAATACTCAGTGTCGCGTGGCACAGGCAGTAATTCTGAGCTTACTACCTTTGCGGTCCTGCTTCTCAACTTCTTTCCTAACTCCCTGTAGTCTGTTTTCAGGACCTCCTCCCTTTTCCTACCTATGTCATTGGTACCAATATGTACCACGGCCTCTGGCTGTTCACCTTCCCACTTCAAAATATCGTGGACGCGATCAGAAACATCCCAGACCCTGGCACCTGGGAGGCAAACTACCATCCGTGTTTCTTCCCTGCGTCCACAGAATCGCTTGTCTGACCCCCTAACTGTTGAGTTCCCTATCACGAGTGCCTTCCTCTTCCTTTCCATACCCTTCAGAGCCACAGGGCCAGACTCTGTGCCAGAGGCACGGCCACTGTAGATTCCCCCAGGTAGGCCGTCCTCCCCACCAGTACTCAAACAGGAGTACTTATTGTTAAGGGGGACAGCCACAGGGGTACTCACTAGTATCTGACTCCTGCCCTTCCCTCTCCTGACCTTTACCCACTTATCTGTCTCTGGAGGCCCTGGTGTGACTACTTGCTTCCAGCTCCTCTCTATCTCCAGTTCCCTAACGTGGTCCCTAAGGAGCTGCAGCTCGACTCGCCTGGCGTAGAAGCAGCCGTCTGTGCCAGGTAGGCAATTTATTAAGTGTTGCAAGAACAAATAATGAACAAAGAAATGAATACAAAGAAAAAGAAGTATTGGTTATCTCGTATTCAAACTAATGATACAAACATTCCAGTTTCAAACGTGAGAGACTTCTGAATCAGCGACACTACAATTACTGAACATATGGAAGTGATTATATAAAAATTACAGGCAAGCATAGGAAAGTTAAACTACGAAGAATAAAACAGAAAAATAATAAATCTACACCCTGATCCAACATACCAAAGGTGTAAGCTTTGCAACAAATTGCAAATAATAATGAGCCTTGTGGAACCCCAACGGGTAACAGCCTTCAACCACTACTTCTAGCTCCTTGGCAGTGAGCCAGCTTCAGATCTGATTTACCAGTCTGCCTTACATGCCACGCACTCCGATTAGGCTGCTTTGCTGCACTTCGTCAGAGCCTTGATAAAATCCATGCAGGTTACATCAAACACACTGTCTTCATTGGACTTTGCTGCAAACACCTTAAATTTCAATCAAGTTAGCCATACACAACCTTCCGCTAATAAACGAAGGCTGACTTTCACTGAGTTTGTTCTGTCACTGGGTCACAATATATGAAATTATACCTGGAACGGATGGTTCTGTGTAGTAGTTTCTGTTCTCTTTGAAAGCTTTCATTGAAAAACCCCAGGGGTGTTGAACAGGAGACACCGAGTACTCATCTGCATTTCTGAGTGGATTCTACAAATGATCTGACAAGGAAAAAAGTACTGGTTCAAGTTAAGCTCTATTGCATTTAGCTCAAACAAAGCTGATTTAATTTGAAGCGGGAAATGCGCTTTGCTATTAGAAAAAAGGTTTGCTCTTCTGTAAGAGAGCCTCAGCTATGGCTTGAACAATAACCTCAGCCCAATTACTGGAGAATCGGGGACCAAGCACGATGTATTGAAACCTTAGAGCATGTTGAAACTTAACAGGGTTTTAATGGCTTTCCCTCAGCACTTTGTTGAAATGTATTATCAGCCAGCAGAAGAACCTGTTTGCAGAACAATGTCACCAAATGTTGAATTTACTTTGCAAAGATAAGGACTGCAGAAGGAGTAATCAGCTGATAAAATGTTCTAAAGCCAGTTAATACTTTATTCCTGATATCTCAACGTATTTCTCTCCAGCAGTTGGGTTAGGTATCACGTTACAGTTTAAAGCTAATTATGGTGGAGGTTTGCCAGAGCTAAAGGAAATGGTACGGACATGATAGGGACTTACACTTCAGGCTTCATCATTGGATGCAATTTTAAAGACTGTTGCTAGTGAATGAACATCCATTGGGTGCTCCTGCCAAATATGGGGGGCTGCTTTAGAAATAAAGAAAACCTATGGCACAATACAGGCCCTTTGGCCCACAAAGCTGTGCTGAACATGTCACAACCTAAATGACTGCTTTGAAAATTTGTCATTGTTTCTCTGCTTTATTAAGCAGAGTCAAGCTGGCAGCCATCGTTGAATGGAGATAACGTCAGAAGAAAGCTCATTCTGCCATGATTCCATGAGGCGAATCCAGTCTCATTGCCCACCTGCTTCCCCATAGAGACAAACACAGGAGATTCTGCAGGTGCTGGAAATCCAGGACGAACACACAAACAAAATACTGGGGGAGCTCAGCAAGCCAGGCTGCATCCACGGAAAGCCACAAAGAGTTGATGTTTTGGGCCAAGACCCTTCATCAGGTCCTGACACAAACTGACACATTCCACTGGGTGCTTTGATTATACATGACAAATAAAGCCAATCTTCCTAATCTCAAATTTCACATCATAGACCTGATTCTGAAATGTTGTGTACTTGAAGAGCTGTGAAGTGGTAGAGGGAGTGGCTGTTGGGTCCCTGCTCTCACCTATCTTAGATGTTGTTCCAGCTGAAGGTTACTATGGCTATGTATTCCAGACATTGGACAGACTAAGCAGTTAAAACAGTGTGGTCAGTCCTAGCAACCAATGATGTGGATCAGTGATTGGATTTAGTGTTCATTTTTTTCATGCATATGTAACAATTGTCAGATATGAATATATTTTGGAAGATCAGATCAGATTAGATTTAATTGTCACATATACTTTGAAACATAGAGTGAAACCAGCGCATCAATAACCAGCGCAGTCTGAGGATTGTGCGAGGGACAGCCGCAAGTGTTGTCACACTATTGGTGCCAACATAGCATCCCCACAACTTACTAACTCTAACCGTATGTCTTTGCAATGTGGGAGGGAACAGGAGGAAACCCACACGGTCATGGAGAAAACGTACAAGTGGCAGCGGCAAGAATCGAACCCTGATCGGTGATCGCTGGCATTGGAAAGGCATTGCGCAAACTGCTACACTACTGTCTCATAAAGTTGAAAGTTCAAAGTAAAATTTATTATCAGAGTGGGTCCACGTCACCATGTACAACACTGAGGTTCTTTTTCCTGCAGTCATACTCAGCAAATCTATAGAATAGTAACTGTAAGCACGGTCAATGAAAGAGCAAGAGCATGAAAGACAACAAACTGTGCAAATGCTCATATAAATAAATAGCAATAAATAAAAAAAAAACATGAAATAACAAGAAAAAGAGACCTTAAAGTGAGATCATTGGTTGTGGGAACATCTCAACAGATGAGTGTAGTTAGTCTCTTATGTTCAAGAACCTGATTGTTGAGCGTTAGTAACTGTTCTTGAACCTGGTGGTGTCAGCTGAAGCTCCTGTACCTTCTACCTGATGGCAGCAGCGAGAAAAGAGCATGTCCTGGGTGGTGAGGATCTTTGATGATGGATGCTGCTTTCTACGACAATGTTTCATGTAGATGTGCTTAATGGTTGGGAGGGCTTTACCCATGATATGCTGGGCTGAATCCAACAGTTTCTGTAGGATTTTTCATTCAAAGGCATTGGTGTTCCTATACCAGTCTGTGATGCAGACAGTCAGCACACTTTCCACCATACATCTATTGCAGTTTTTCAAAATTTCTGATATCATGTTGAACCTCTGCAGACAGACAGACATACTTTATTGATCCCGAGGGAAATTGGGTTTCATTACAGCCGCACCAAGAATAGTGAAGAAATATAGCAATATAAAACTATAAATAAATAAATAATAATAAGTTAATCATGCCAAGTGGAAATAAGTCCAGGACCAGCCTATTGGCTCAGGGTTCCTGACATTCCGAGAGAGGAGTTGTAAAGTTTGATGGCCACAGGTAGGAATGACTTCCTATGACGCTCAGTGTTACATCTCAGTGGAATGAGTCTCTGGCTGAATGTACTCCTGTGCCTTACCAGTACATTTTGGAGTGGATAGGAGACATTGTCCAAGACGGCATGCAAGTTGGACAGCATCCTCTTTTCAGACACCACCGTCAGAGAGTCCAGTTCCACCCCCACAACATCACTGGCCTTACGAATGAGTTTGTTGATTCTGTTGGTGTCTGCTACCCTCAGCCTGCTGCCCCAGCACACAACAGCAAACATGATAGCACTGGCCACCACAGCCTCGTAGAACATCCTCAGCATCGTCCGGCAGATGTTAAAGGACCTCAGTCTCCTCAGAAAATAGAGACAGCTCTGACCCTTCTTATAGACAGCCTCAGTGTTCTTTCACCACCTAAAGGTGTAGAGGCACTGTTGTGCTCTCTGCAATTATATTTATATGATGGGCCCAGGACAAGTCTTCTGAGATAAAGAGACCCAGGAATTAAAAGTTACTGCCCCTATCCACCTCTGATCCTCCGATGAGGACTGCTGCACAGACCTTTGTTTTTCCTCTTCTGAAGTCCAGAATCGGTTCTTTGGTCTTATTGACATTGAGTGAGAGGTTGCTGTTATTACACCACTCAGTCAGATTTCCAGTCTCCCACCTGTATGCTGATTTGTGTTTAGTTTTATTTCTTTACATCCAAGGGACTAAAAACCTTTATGGCATGTTGCCATCACCTTGTACAAGCAAGAAGGAGCGGAAATGTGGGAGGATATTGCCAAACACTAAGATTGTGTACAGAATTGTTTTGTGTACATGTATGTACAGTTAGATACAATGTACAGTCAGACACAATGTACAGTCAGTTATGCAGTCAGACCAGTGTGTTGATGAATCTGATGATCTGGTGAAAGATGCTGTCCTGGAGCCTGTTGATCCTGGCCTTAATGCTGTGGTACCATTTGCCCATTGGTAGCAGCTGAAACAGTTTGTGGTTGGGGTGGCTGGAGTCCCTGTAGATCCACTGGGCTCTTCTTATGCACCTGCTACTGTAAATGTCCTGAATAGAGTAAGGTTCACATCCACAGATGTGCTGGGCTGTCCGCAGCACTCTCTGCAGGGCCCTGCAATTGAGGGTAGTATGGTTCCCATACCAGGTGGTTATACAGTCAGTCAGGATGCTCTCGATGGTGCTCCTGTAGAAAGTCTTGAGGATTCGGGGACTCATGCCAAACTCCTTCAGCCGTCTGAGGTGAAAGAGGTGCTGTTGTGCTTTTTTCACCACACAGCTGGTATGTACAGTCCGGGTGAGATCCTGAAACTACTCACCCTTTTATCTACAGTCCCATTGATGTCAATAGGGGCTAGCCTGTCTCTATTCCTCCTGTAATCCATGATCAACTTTGTTTTCTTGACATTGAGGGGAGAGGTTGTTTTCTTGGCACCACTGTTGGGGAGTAGACTTCTCTTCTGTAGGCTGTCTCATCATCGTTGGAAATAAGGTCTATCAATGTTGTGTCACCTGCAAATTTGTTCAGGCAACACAGTCGTGGGTGTATAGGGAGCAGGAGAGGGGGCTCAGGACACAGCCCTGGGGGGCTCCTGTGTTGAGGGTCAGAGGGGCAGAGGTGAGGGATTCATCAACACCTTTGATATGGCCCACAACATTGGTGTCATCAGCAAACTTGCGTATGATGTTGTAGCTGTACATAGCCACACAGTGATGGGTGTAAGGTGAGTAGAGCAGGGGTCGAAGGGCACAGCCCCATGGTGCACCTGGGCTGATGGAGATTATGGAGGAGCTGTCTTTCCCAATCTGAACTGACTGGAGTCTGCAAGTGAGGAAATCCAGGATCCAATTGGAGAAGGGGGTATTGAGCCCCAGGTCTTGGAGTTTACTGATTAGTTTCGAGGGGATTAAATGCTGATCTGTAATTGGTAAAGAGCATCCTGATGTATCCATCTTTGCTGTCCAGATGTTCCAGGGCTGTGTGAAGAGCCAATGAGATGGCAACTGTTGAGGACCTACTGCTCCAGTAGGCAAATTGGAGTGGACCCAAGACACTCCTCAGACAGGAGCTGATTGGTTTCAACACCAACCTCTCAAAGCTGTGAGGTGTGAGTGCCACATTGAAGCAGAGGAGCAGAAGTAGACCAATTGGCCCATTGAGTCTGCTCCACCATTCTATCTTTGCCGATTTATTATCCCTTTCAACCCCATTTTCCCGTTTTCTCCCCGTAACCTTTGAAGCTCACAATAATCATGAACTCTGCTTTAAATACAGCCATTCCACAGATGTGCCACCCAAAATGTGAAGGATTTCTGATATTTAAGTGAAATGTTGCACCTTTGTCATTCAAATATAAAGTGAAAGTACTCTGTTAAGGGCAAAACTCTTAACAGTGTTGATGAGCAGGGGCATTGTGGGGTCCAAGTTCACAGCTCCCTGAAAGTGTCTCCACAGGCTCTTAGGGTAGTTGAGAAGGTATATAGCATGCTTGGCTTTATTAGTTGAGGCATTGAGTTCAAACATCAGGAAGGTATGCTTCAGCTTTCTAAAACTCTAGTTAGGTTACATGTAGGAGTATTGCATACAGTTCTGGTCGTTCCCTTACAGGAAGGTCAAGGATTATAGGATGTATATTATAGGATGTCAAGGCTTTGGAGAGAGTGCAGAAGAAATGTACCAGGATTCTGTCTGGATTCGGCATTTGCTATAATGAGATATTGTACAAACTTGGGTTGTTTTCTCTGGAGCGGCAGAGCCTGAGGGGAGATCTGATAGTGGTTTATAAGATAATTCAGGACATAGAGACAGCATCTTTTTCCCAGGATTGGATCGTCAGATACCAGAGGGCATGCATTTAACGTGAGAGGGGGTAACTTCAAAAGTGATGTGAGGTGCAAGTTTTTTACCTAGAGAGTGGCAATATGCTGCCTGGGGTGATGGTAGGGGCAGGTGCATTTGCGACTTTTAACAGATATTTAGGCACAAGAATGTGAGGGAAATGGAAGGATGTGGACATAGTGTAGACAGAGGGGATTAGTCTAGTTGGCCGTTTAATTACTAATTTAATTGGTTTGGCGCAACATTATGGACCAATGGCCTGTTCCTGTGCTGTACAGTTCAATGTTGTATGTTCCACGTTGAATATATCTTGGAACATGAAGGAGTTTTGAAACTGAAAAGAAATTTCAGAGCTGAAAATCTTGTTTATATTTGGAATCGAAAACATTACCTTTCAGTAGAAGTTGGTCAACTTCCACTCAGATCACAAACACCAATTAGCTCGCACTCCTGCAGTGCTTTAATCTGAAACTTCTCACTGAGTCCTTCAAATTATGCTGTGGCATTATTCTTGCCTCTCTCCATAACCTTCTTTAGGAAAGATACCATTAAGTTGGAAAGGGTGCAGAAGAGATTTGCAAGAATGTTGCTGGGACCTAAGGGAATGAGTTCCAGAGTGAGGCTGAGCTGGTTGGGACTTTTCTCATTGCAGCGTAGGGGAATAAGGGGTGATATTATTGAGGTATCTGAAATTATGAGAGTGGATGCACTTGGTCTTTTATGTAGTGTTTTGGAATCAAGAACTGAAGGCATTGATTGTTGGTTTAAGGCCAAGGGGGAGAGATTGAATAGGAAGGAACCTTAGGGGCAACTTTTTCACTCAGAATAAGCTGCTAGAGGAAGTGGTTGAGATAGATACAGTAACATTTTAAAGGTACTTGGGCATTCCCAACCTGGGGTCCATGGATAATGATAGGGGTCCATGGCATAAAAAAAGGTTGTGAACCCCTGGTTTAGAGTGATATGAGACAAATATGAGCAAGTGGGACTTGCTTCGATGGGAATCTTGGTTAGTGTGGATCAGTTGTGTTGAAGGGGCAGTGGGACCGAAGGCCCTTTCTCCATGCTGTGTGACTCTATGATTCCTCCAACTCAAAACACTGTGGTGACTGCACTCCTTCAATCCAGCATCTCCTGGGTATTAATGCTGCCTCCAGCTGCCAGGTTTTTAGCATCTGAAGAATCTCTTGGCCAAGTTTTTGTCTTGCTTTCCCAAACCTTTGGATACATGCCAACTCCGGTGAAAGCAATCCCATTCAACCCATCTCCTCTCTCTTTGCTTTCCTGTATCTATTCTCCCTCACACTTGCCCATCAGCTCCACCCACCTCGATTCCTTTTGCCATTAGCATTTAATAAAAGGTAACACACAGTAAACATTTAAACTACCAGCATGTCATTGGGTATTGGGAGGAAACAGGTGCACTGGCTAAAACCTACCTCATTGACCAGGCTTCTGAGCACCAGACATAATGTAAGCGCATGAGACGTAGGAGTAGAATTTAAGATGGAGCTAAACGGCAACTCCTTTGCTCGCATCTTCAGAGACAGCTTTATTTCTATCTTTAATATCTCCTTTTTTCCCCCCTTTTCAGGCCTGACCTGGAGTTACTCTCTGACTTTGGTTCTTTGTGGGAATGGGACTCGGTCTCAGGGCCTCACGACCGGCCGTTCTTTGATATCCCAAGTACGTGGCCCGGAAGACAAGCGCGCCTTCAGGGTTCCAGGATTTTGTAGCTGGGGACGTGCTGACTGAAGCATCGCGGGAGAACGCAGAACACTCGGGGCAGTGGGTTAGCTGCCGGGGCTTGTGTACCCCGAGAGCAGCGCCATCCTGGTGCCGTCGCTCTGGGTGCAGAGCTCGGAAAAAGCGGTGCAACAGAATTTTAACATCTGAAATCGGGGAGTTGTTTGTTATGTCCCCCTCTCGCTGTGAAACAGGGACACCTCTTTTTTCCTTATTAGGGAGAGAGAAAGCCTGTGGTATGTCAACTTATTGGGTGAACAAGTCGTCTTTGGGGTACTGCAAGTCTGTGTCTTTATTGAAGCTTTGCTGCACACTCGAGTGCTCAGTGGTGGGTGCTGATGTGTTTGTGCATGGGGGGCAACTGGGGGGCTTTGGGTTTCTAGTGTTTTAACTGTCATTCATTTTTCGAGGCTCTTCTGTATTTTCGTAGATGTCTGCGAAGAAAAGGAATTTCAGGATGTATATTGTATACATTTCTCTGACATTAAATGCACCATTTGAACCTATTGAATTAGGCCATTTAGCCAATTATGACCTTTTTACTATCCCTCTCAACTTCATTCTTATGCCTTCTCCCCGTAACCTTTGACGGCCTTACTAATTAAGAAGCTATCAACTTCCACTTTAAATATACCCGATGACATGGCCTCCACAGCTGTCTGTGGCAATGAATTCTACAGATTCACCACTCTCTGGCTAAAGAAATTCCTCCTCATTTCTGTTCTAAAAGGATGCCCCTCTATTCAGAGGTTTTGTCCTCTGGTCCCAGACTTTCCCACAATAGGAAACATCCTCTCGACATCCACTCAGTCTGGGCCTTTCAATTTTTGATAGGTTTCAATGAGATCCTCCCCATTCTTTTAAACTCCAGGAGGCACAGGCTCAAAACAATCAAGCACTCCTCGTACATTAACCCTTTCATACCTGGAATCATTCTCATGAACCTCCTCTGGACCCTCTCCAATGCCAGTAGATCTTTTCTTAGATAAGAGGCCCAAAACTGTTTACTCTTGCCCCATCCTCCCACCACCCTACCAGGGATAAGGTTCCTCTTGTCCTCACCTGTCACCCCACCAGCCTCCGCATCCAGCACATAATTCTCCAAAACTTCCACCACCTCTGACGGGATCTCAACACCAGGCACATCTCCCCACCCCACCCCCCCCACTTTCTGTTTTCCACAGGGATTGCTCCTGCGCCACTCCCTTGTCCATTTATCCCTCCCCACTGATCTCTTTCTTGGCACAAGTGCTACGCCTGCCCCTACACCTCCCCCCTCACTGCCATTCAGGGCCCTAAATAGTCTTTCCAGATGAGGCAACACTTCAGCTGTGAGTCTGTCAGGGTCATATATTGTGTCCAGTGCACTTGCATGGCCTCCTGTATATTGGTGAGACCTGATATAGATTGGGAGACCGCTTTGCCAAGGAACTACACTCTGTCCACCAGAACAAGTGGCCACCCATTTTAATTCCACTTCCCATTCCCATTCCGACATGTCCATACATGTTCACTTCCACAGTTGGGATGAGGCCACACCTAGATTAGAGGAACAACACCCTATTTTCTGTTTGGGTATCCTCCAACCTGATGGAATGAAGATCGATTTCTCAAACTTCCAGTATTGCTCCCTCCTTCACATTTCCCTTCCCCTTTTCTCATTCTCACCATATCTCCTTGCCCTCCCATCGCCTCCCTCTGGCACTTCTCCCCCCCCCCCCCCTTCTTCTTTCTTCCATGGCCTTCTGTCTCTTTCACCAATGAACATCCAGGTTTCACCTATCACCTGTTGTTTTTCTCTCTCTCCCCCCCCCCCCACCCACCTTCTAAATCTCAGCATTTTGTCTCCAGTCCTGGTGAAGGGTTTCAGCCTGAACCATTGGCTGTACTTTTTTTCCATGGGTGCTGCCTGGCCTCCTGAGTTCCTCCAGCACTTTGTGTGCGTTGCTCGGATTTCCAGCATCTGCAGATTTTTTCTTGTTCACAATACTCCAAGTGTGGTCTGATCAATGCCTTATAAAGCAGCATTAAATCCTCACCTTTATATTCTAGTATCTCCTGAGTCACTCTGTGCCCAGTTTCTTTTGATAATCCTCTTGTGAAACATGTTGGGATATTTTTAGAACATATGAACATAGAACATAGGATAGTACAGCACATTACAGGCCCTTTGGCCCACAATGTTGTGCTGACCCTCAAACCCTGCCTCCCATATAACCCCCCACCTTAAATTCCTCTATATACCTGTCTAGTAGTCTCTTAAACTTCACTAGTGTATCTGCCTCCACCACTGACTCAGGCAGTGCATTCCACGCACCAACCACTCTCTGAGTGAAAAACCTTCCTCTAATATCCCCCTTGAACTTGCCTCCCCTTACCTTAAAGCCATGTCCTCTTGTACTGAGCAGTGGTGCCCTGGGGAAGAGGCGCTGGCTGTCCACTCTGTCTATTCCTCTTAATATCTTTACTCTGTTGTCAACACAACTTATTATGCTACAGGCCTGCTTCTTCAATATTGTGGGCACTGGAAGCACGGCAACACTTGTAGGCTGTCCCCAGCACATCCTTGGACCGTGCTGGTCGTTGACTCAATTTGACTCATTTCACTCTAGGTTTTCAGGTACATGTGACAAATAAAGCTGACGTTTCTTTCTTAAATCTTCTGTTTCTTTCTCCCCTACGTTAATGTGGAGATTTAATTGATTTAAAATAAAAGCGTTCATACCTCCTTTAAGGTAGAGATGTTCAGACCAGCTACCATTGCAGGCCAAATACTTATGGCTGGAGAGCGCTTACAATATAAAAGCACTGGATGACTGCAGAGTACTGTATTCTGCCTGCTCCCCCAGGTAGCTGTCAATACATGTTTTACTCTACACAAAAATATATCCATTTCACATTAACCGTTCACAACAGCGCCCACCCGTGCAGTTTATATTGAATGAAGCAGCACAGCCGACAGCCAGGTGATAAAATCAACAAGGAACAACTGGTTCCTTTGTTTTATATGTTTCCCTGTTGGAGATTTTGTCTCACTACCTCCCCCTCACCGAGGGATCTTTCTCTCTGTTTGTGTTTGTACATTCCCACCTCTACCTCTATCCATGAACAGAAACGCCGCAGGTGGGAAATTAATCACAGAGGAGAATGAGGCCTCGGCATACTCACGTGATGCTCCATTACCTGCAGACTGAACTGAAACGAAGCTGGAATTTACTCCTAACAAGTCCACAGAATCCTAAACTAAAGAGGGTCTTCATTGTGCCCAAGGTGAATCAACCCATTGCAATTTTTTCTCTCTGGAACATCAGAGGCTAAGGGGAGATGGTGTCACGCCTGGTCACAGCAGTTTCTACGGGGTCAACAAAAGGTGCCATTGTTCTACTTGCACACACATTTAATGATTGCAAGATCCTGCAATACACTGAGAACTCAAAGGACTGCAGGTCTACGCCGTCAGCGAATTGCTTACTGGTGTAGATGGTGAAGGAGCCTGAGTCGATGGAGGATCACAGGCAAATAGCAAATGGCCGTCGTGGCCACTATTCTTGTGATCACAAGACCCCTTTGGAAATTTTTAATCTGGTATGCCGTGGGTTTAATTCGCTGGTTTACTGGATGTCAGCAGGGGTGGATGGAGGGTGCCCAGTCCATGGTCATAGCAAGGACTAGGCCTGAAGCCATGGTATTGCCTGGTTGCCGCCACCCAGAGTGAGGGGACAAAGCTGTTGCACTTCACCGGGGGCGGTGTGGTGTGGTGATCAGAACAGCGATGGAGCTGCCCTCCCAGAGTTTTTCTCAGCAGAAGACAAGCTCAGTTGTGGCCGGCTCGAGCCTCGAGCTGTGAGGTTACTGGCTTTTTGCTGCCAGAGGAGAGGCGTCCAAGTCATTGGGCTCCACTGAAGGTGGTATGGCCTCAGTTGTGGTGACAAGATTTAAAATGGAGAGAGGGGTATGGACTACATACATATTTGTCTGGTTGTGCCTTTACTAACCTATATGTACTTGTATATGTGAGGACTGAACCTCAAATCCTCGGATTCGTCTAGCGGGAGTTGAGTATCGGGTGAGGTCTGGGCCTCAAAGCCATGGTGTGGCTTGGCGGGCTGGTCGACATGATATCGGTGGGCTGACGGTCTGGATTATATCCTATATATAGAAAAATGCATATTCTGCATCGTATTTTTACTGATATTCTATATGGGTTCGTTGTCGCGCCATCACAAGGGTGGGGGGAGGGGAGGGGTGGCCTCAGAACACGTATTATGTATCGGTGTTCAAACTGACCCGATGACGGAACAGTGAAAGGCTTCAGCGCCTGGAGAGAGGAGTGAACATCACAGAGAGCCACTGAAGTCAGCTCTCGCCTCCGATCTAGACTGGGATTTATATTATCTAAACAGCAAATTGTACCTCACGCTAGAAGCCAGGCACCACTGTTAGACCCAGGCCTAGACCACGCTGCCCAGCAACCCATTCCGGGCCCATATTCTGTCACTCAGCCCGAAGCTGCTATCAAGCTCTTCAGATCAGCTTGGTGCCCAAAGTGATTCAACGTCGCACCAGGGCCAATTCAACGAACATTGGAACTTCTCTGCCCAGGCTCCATCTTCATCTTTTGTTGCCCAGAGTGATCCAGCCATGCTGCTGGTCCAGCTGTCTGGGCGTCAGAACTCCAACTGCAATGACTCAGTAACGCACCAACTCGGCTAATCCTCCAATATCGCCGCACCATTGCCCGACTCTTCGCTGTTTGCAGAGATAATTTAACACAATTTATCACAGGAAAGGGAGATTTAGTGATTTTTTAGAACAAAGAAAACCCACAGCACAATACAGGCCCTTAACTTAGAAATTACCAAGGGTTACCCATAGCCTTCTATTTTTCTAACCTCCATGTACCTATCCAGAAGTCTCTTAAAAGACCCTATCGTTTCTGTCTCCACCACTGTTGCCAGCAGCCCATTCCATGCACTCACCACCCTCTGCGTAAAAAAGTTAGCCCTGACATCTCCTCTGTACCTACTTCAAAGCACCTTAAAACTGTGCCCTATCGTGCTAGCCATTTCAGTCCTGGGTAAAGTCCTCTGATTATCCACACGATCAATGCCTCTCATCATCTTATACATCTCTATCAGGTCACCTCTCATCCTCCATCACTCCAAGGAGAAAAGGCCGATTTCACTCAACCTATTCTCGTAAGGCATTCTCCCCAATCCAGGCAACATCCTTGTAAATCTCCTCTGCACCCTTTCTATGGTTTCCACATCCTTCCTGTAGTGAGGCGACCAGAACTGAGCACAGTACTCCAAGTGGGGTCTGACCAGGGTCCTAGGTAGCTGCAAAATTACCTCTCAGCTCCTAAACTTAATCCCACGATTGATGAAGGCCAATGCACCGTATGTCTTCTTAACCACAGAGTCAACCTGCACAGCAGCTTTGAATGTCCTTTAGACTCGGACCCCAAGATCCCTCTGATCCTCCACACTGCCAAGAGTCTTACCATTAATACTATATTCTGTCATCATATTTAACCTACCAAAATGAACCACTTCACATTTACCAGGGTTGAACTCCATCTGCCACTTCTCATCCCAGTTTTGCATTCTATCAATGTCCCTCTGTAACCTCTGACAGCCCTCCACACTATCCACAACACCCCCAACCTTTGTGTCATCAGCAAATTTACTAACCCATCCCTCCACTTCCTCATCCAGGTCACTTATAAAAATCACAAAGGGTAGGGGTCCCAGAACATTACAGAGTGGCCATTACAGAGACTTGGCTGGCACCAGGGCAGGAATGGATTGGTGGGGGGGAAGGGGAGGAGGGGTGGCATTACTGGTCAGGGATACTATTACAGCTACAGAAAGGGTGGGTAATGTAGCAGGATCCTCTTTTGAATCAGTATGGGTGGAAGTCAGGAACAGGAAGGGAGCAGTTACTCTATTGGGGGTATTCTATAGGCCCCCTGGTAGCAGCAGAGATACCGAGGAACAGATTGGAAGGCAGATTTTGGAAAGTTGCAAAAATAATAGGGTTGTTATCATGGGTGACTTTAACTTCCCTAATATTGATAAGCACCTTATTAGTTCCAACGGTTTAGATGGGGCAGAGTTTGTTAAGTGTGTCCAGGATGGATTCCTGTCACAGTATGTTGACAGGCCGACCAGGGGGAATGCCATACTAGATCTAGTATTAGGTAACAAACCAGGTCAGGTCACAGATCTGTCAGTGAGTGAGTATCTGACAGTGATCACCGCTCCCTGGCCTTTAGCATTATCATGGAAAAGGATAGAATCAGAGAGGACAGGAAAGTTTTTAATTGGGGAAGGGCAAATTATGAGACTATAAGGCTAGAATTTGCGGGTGTCAACTGGGATGATGTTTTTTCAGGGAAATGTACTATGGACATATGGTCGATGTTCAAGGATCTCTTGCAGGATGTTAGGGATAAATTTGTCCCACTGAGGAAGATAAAGAATGGTAGGGTGAAGGAACCATGGGTGACAAGTAAGGTGGAAAATCTAGTCAGGTGGAAGTCAGCATACATGAGGTTTAGGAAGCAAGAATCAGATGGGTCGATTGAGGAATATAGGGTAGTAAGAAAGGTGCTTAAGAAGGGGCTGAGAAGAGCAAGAAGGGGGCATCAGAAGGCCTTGGCATGCAGGGTAAGGGAAAACCCCCAAGGCATTCTTCAATTATGTGAAGAACAAAAGGATGACAGGAGTGAAGGTAGGACCAATTAGAGATAAAGGTGGGAAGATGTGCCTGGAGGCTATGGAAGTGAGCGAGGTCCTCAATGAATACTTCTCTTTGGTATTCACCATTGAGAGGGAACTTGATGACAGTGAGGACAATATGAGTGAGGTTGATGTTCTGGAGCATGTTGATATTAAGGGAGAGGAGGTGTTGGAGTTGTTAAAATACATTAGGACGGATAAGCCCCCGGGGCCTGACAGAATATTCCCCAGGCTGCTCCACGAGGCGAGGGAAGAGATTGCTGAGCCTCTGGCTAGGATCTTTATGTCCTCGTTGTCCACGGAAATGGTACATGAGGATTGGAGGGAGGCGAAGGTTGTCCCCTTGTTCCAAAAAGTTAGTGGGGATAGTCCAGGTAATTATAGACCAGTGAACCTCACGTCTGTGGTGGGAAAGCTGTTGGAAAAGATTCTTAGAGATAGGATCTATGGGCATTTAGAGAATCATGGTCTGATCAAGGACAGTCAGCATGGCTTTGTGAAGGACAGATTGTGTCTAACAAGCCTGATAGAGTTCTTTGAGGAGGTGACCAGGCATATAGATGAGGGTAGTGCAATGGATTTTACATGGATTTATTAAGGCATTTGACAAGGTTCCACACGGTAGGCTTATTCAGAAAGTCAGAATGCATGGGATCCAGGGAGGTTTGTCCAGGTGGCTTGCCTGCAGAAGGGAGAGGGTCGTGGTGGAGGGAGTACATTCAGATTGGAGGGTTGTGACTAGTGATGTCCCACAAGGATCTGTTCTGGGACCTCTACTTTTCATGATTTTTATTAATGACCTGGATGTGGGGGTGGAAGGGTGGGTTGTCAAGTTTGTAGGCAACCCAAAGGTTGGTGGTGTTGTGGATAGTGTAGAGGATTGTCAGAGGTTGCAGAGAGACATTGATAGGATGCAGAAGTGGGCTGAGAAGTGGCAGATGGAATTCAACCCAGAGACATGTGAGGTGGTACACTTTGGAAGGACAAACTCCAAGGCAGGGTACAAAGTAAATGGCAGGATACTTGGTAGTGTGGAGGAGCAGAGGGATCTGGGGGTACATGTCCACAGATCCCTGAAAGTTGCCTCACAGGTAGATAGGGTAGTTAAGAAAGCTTATGGGGTGTTAGCTTTCATAAGTCGAGGGATAGAGTTTCAGAGTTGTGGGGTAATGATGCAGCTCTATAAAACTCTGGTTAAGCCACACTTGGCTGGAGAATTAATAATGGGGACCAAGGAGAATGCAATATTTTGCATTCAAATATTTTTTATTTGAATTGTTACGTACCCCGTAACTGGGTGTCAGACCAGCAAAGATAGAAGTATCCGTTGGAATCTGGTGGTACTATATTCAAAAGTGTTTATTAGTAAAGTAAGCAAAACAATACCAATAATGCAAATATACATATAACACAAGTTAGCAATAATAAACCTAAAAGTGTAGGAATAATAATAATAAGCTCTATCGATGTCTAGGGGTAAACGAATTTTCATAGAAAAGTATAAAATTCAGTTCAGTTCATGCATGCTGAGGTAGTTGTGTTGTGTGGTAATCGTTGGAGGGAGAGAGAGAGCGAGAGATTGAGCACCTGCAGTCAGCAAACCTTCCTGTTGTCTTTTGATTCCGTGGCATCGTTGTGGTCATTCAGTTATGACCCCTCTGTCCTTCAGCTAGACCATTCTTCTGTGGTAGACTCGTCACTCTGGCATGAGTGGACACACACACAAGTCCCCACCGGCCCTGCCGTCACACTGTGAGCTTTGTTGACCGATGTCCTGATTTTGTCTCCAAAACCCCCACCTTACTTGTGGGTTCACAACCCTCAGTCAGTGTCCACTGGTGTGTCTGAGGGGTGTCTCTCCAGACCTGTCTTTTATCCCTGCTAACGGGGACTCAGCTATCCACCAACTCTGAATGACTGTGTCCATCAAATCAGGCCACTCCTGCAGTCTCCTGAGGAAGGTTAATGAGCAAAGTACAGTTCTTGTAGTGAAAGCAAATAATCCAGGAAGAGTCAAAATACAATAAATCAACAGTCTCTCTCTCTCCCATCTTATCTGTAGCAAATGTTCGTCCCTGTGTTTCGTCTCTCTCTAACATGAGCGGCATAGCTACAGCAATAGTTCATGGTTCTCGGGGGGGGGGGGGGGATGGTTAACTTGGCACCCCATTGTCCATCAGGTCTGTTCATCACTCATAACAGAATGGAAATCTGAAGGAAATTTGGAAGGAAATTATATTTCCTTCAAATATTTTGCATCAGTTTTCTCTGTGGAAGACACTAGCAGTATGCCAGATGTTGAAGGGTGTGAGGGGAGAAGTGAGTGCAGTTACTATTAAAAGGGAGAAGGTGCTCAAAAAGGCTAAAGATCTGAAGGTACGTAAGTCACCTGGACCAGATGAACTGCACCCTAGCTGCCTGATAGAGGTAGCGTTAGAGATTGTGGAGGCATTTCCTAATAGTACTCTGGACTGCATTTTTTTTGCGTTCACCTGAATGTTCCAGGATGGTTTGAACTTTCTCCCTCTATAAACTACACACAATTTTAGCTTCTGTCTCATGTATCACTTTTTCCTGTTCTTCACTGCTTAGCCAGAAGTACATCCCAGATCTTCATTCCTCCTCAGCTCAGAGGCTTGTCCTGGCTATTTTTAACCAACTTTGTTAAAGCGTTAAATCGGTGTTAGTTTATTCCTTAGCAAATTCAGTGCAGTTAGCTATTGTTTAGACACTGGATGATGAATTTTCAGAAAGATTAATTACAGAATAAGCTGATGGAAATACATCTCATCTTTGTTAGGCCATTGTCATTGCCATGATACATTGTGGTAGGCTGTGCATGAAGCCTCCAAGGGTTTGCAATATTACAGATCACATCTACAATCAGAAAGATACAAATCTTTAGAAATAACCTGCAGGAACTCCACTACAGAACATTGTGATATTAATCATGTTGTATGCTTTTGTTCCTTCAGTAATTCCTAGAACACTTCTTGTTGCTGTGATTTCTTCAAATGGAATATCTGTCAGTCACCGTGTTAAAATCGGAAAACAGATGACAGTCACGGTGTAATTTCAATTCCTGGCTTAAAAACAAAATGAGCTAGGTGATCTGTATAAAATCGATCTCATTCGTCATGAAAAATGCCTGTCTCAGTACATTCTAAGTTGAACTATTTTAAGCAGTCTCCTACAATTATTTCAATCAAAGCAATTGGATTTGAATTTGCCTGAGTGACACTGCAGTGTGCAGACTCACAGATGTGAGAAGGGCTCTAATCTTACTGGTGCATTGAAGAGACACAGAACAGCTCCAGTCAAGGGAAGACCACTGTGCCAGCTTTCCGGTGAACACTTCTGGTGACTGGCATATGTAATGAGGGTGCTGTTTACTCTGTTGGATTGACATAACTGGTATTCTTGCTGGTGCTGCTTTTAGCTTAAATAAGCAATATAATTGTTGCTTGCCGTCTTTCTTCACCTTTTGGACGGGTAGAGTGCGGAGATGGTGATAAGACCATCGATGCCGGCCTCCTTGCATAGCTCAGATCAGACTGGATGGAATCCGAGTGATAGAACACAGAAAAGGGCTCTCTGCCCCACTGAGTCCCTGCTGACTCTTTTGTCTGTCTACACTTGTACACCTGCTTGTTAATGCAGATATCTAATCAGCCAATCGTGTGGTAGCAACTCAGTGCTAAAAACATGCAGACACGGCCAAGAGGTTCTGTTGTTCAGACCAAACATCAGAACGGGGAAGAAATACGATCTAAATGACTTTGGTAAATGGGATGATTATTAGCACCAGATGGCGTGATTCCAGTATCTCAGAATCTGCTGATTTCCTGGGATTTTTACCCACAGTTGTCTCTAGAGTTTACAGAGAATGGTGGGGGGAAAAGCAAAAAAAAATTCAGTGAGTGGCAGCTCTGTGGGCGAGAGAAGTTAGATAAGAATGGCCAGACTGCTTTACACTGACATTAACTCAAATAACTCTGCATTACAACGCCAACATCTGTGTTCATCTTTCCTCCGCCTTAATGATGATAGAGTTCCTCTTGTTCTTACCTACTTCCCCATGAGCCTCCATATCCAACACGTCATCCTTTGCAGCTCCCACCATCTCCAAGGGGATCCAACCACCAAACGTATCTTTACTTCATCCTCCCCATTCCACTTTCCACAGGGATTATTCCCTTTGTGGTTCCCTTGTCCTTTCGTCCCTTTCCACTAATCTCCCTCCCAGCACTTATCCCTGCAAACAGCCCTACTACAGCTGCTCATTCTCCTCCTCCCTCACCTCCATTCAGGGCCCCAAACGGTCCTTCCAGTTGAGGTAACACTTCAGCTGTGAATCTGCTGGGGCAGTCTACTTTGCCTGGTGCTCCTGATACAGCCTCATCTACGCTGGTGAGATGCTTCGTAAATTAGGGGACTGCTTCGTCGAGCTCCTTCCACCAAAAGTAGAACTTTCCTGTGGCCAATCATTTTAATTCTAATTCCCACTCCTGTTCTGACATGTTAATCTAATGTTGACTGTCGGCATATTACTAAGAGAGCAAAGGACGAATGAGGTGAACTTATGACATTATAGCCATTACTGAAACTTGGCGACAGGAGGGGCAGGACCGGCAGCTTAATGTTCCAGGGTTCCAATGTTTCAGACGTGATAGAGGCAGAGGGATGAAGGGTGTCGGGGGGGGGGGGTGGCTTTGCTAGTCAGGGAAAATATTACAGCTGTGCTTTGGCAGGACAGATTAGAGGGCTTGTCTGCTGAGGCCATATGGGTGGAGCTGAGAAACAGGAAAGGTATGACCACATTAATACGGTTGTATTATAGACCACCCAATAGTCAGCGAGAACTGGAGGAGCAAATCTGCAGAGAGATAACAGATGACTGCAGGAGACAAAATTTGTGATTGTAGGAGATTTTAATTTTCCACACATTGATTGGGACTCCCATACTATTAAAAGTCTAGATGGGTTAGAGTTTGTGAAATGTGTTCAGGAAAGTTTTCTAAATCAATATATAAGTGTACCAACAAGGGAGGATGCAATATTAGATATCCTATTAGGAAATGAGTTAGGGCAGGTGACGGAAGTGTGTGTAGGGGAACACTTTGGTTCCAGTGATCATAACGTCATTAGTTTCAACTTGATCATGGATAAAGATAGATCTGGTCCTTAGGTTGAAGTTCTAAACTGGAAAAAGGCCAAATTTGAAGAAATGAGAAAAGATCTAAAAAGCGTAGATTGGGACAGGTTGTTCTCTGGCAAGGATGTGATTGGTAGGT
This sequence comes from Hypanus sabinus, assembly GCF_030144855.1. Lineage (NCBI taxonomy): Eukaryota > Metazoa > Chordata > Chondrichthyes > Myliobatiformes > Dasyatidae > Hypanus > Hypanus sabinus. The sequence continues at coordinate 24,682,942 of NC_082711.1, read as the reverse complement.
GGGAGGTCTTCAAAGGAGAAATTTTGAGAGGGCAGAGTTCGTATCTTCCTGTCAGGGTTAAAGGCAAAAAGAACAAGAATAAGGAACCTTGATTCTCGAAGGATATTGGAACTCTGATAAAGAAGAAGGGAGAGATGTATAACATGTATAGGCAACAGGGATGAAATAAGATGCTTGAGGAGTATAAAAAGAGTAAGAAGAAACTTAAGAAAGAAATCAGGAAAGCTAAAAGAAGACATGAGGTTGCTTTGGCAGTAAGGGTGAAGGATAATCCTAAGAGCTTCTACAGATATGTTAAGAGCAAAAGGATAGTAAGGGATAAAATTGGTCCTCTTGAAGATCAGAGTGGTTGGCTATGTATGGAGGCAAAAGAAATGGGAGAGATATTAAATGAGTTTTTTGCATCTGTATTTACTAAGGAAACTGGAATGGAGTCTATGGAAACAAGGCAAACATGTAGTGAGGTTATGGAACTTATACAGATTAAAGAGGAGGAGGTGCTTGCTGTCTTGAGGCAAATCAGAATAGGTAAATCCCCAGGACCTGACAGGGTATTCCCTCGGACCTTGAAGGAGATTAGTGTTGAAATTGCAGGGGCCCTGGCAGAAATATTTAAAATGTCGATATCCACGGGTCAGGTGCCAGAGGATTGGAGGATAGCTCAAGTAGTTCCATTGTTTAAAAAAGGCTCAAAAAGTAAGCCGGGAAATTATAGGCCAGTAAGTTTGACATCGGTTGTAGGTAAATAATTGGAAGGAATACTAAGAGATAGGATCTACAAGTATATGGATAGACAGGGACTTATTAGAAAAAGTCAGCATGGCTTTGTGCATGGTAGGTTATGTTTAACCAATCTATTAGAGTTTTTTGAGGAAGTTACCAGGAAAGTGGATGAAGGGAAGGCAGTGGGTGTTGTATACATGGACTTTAGTAAGGCCTTTGACAAGGTCCTGCATGGGCGGTTAGTTAGGAAGATTCAGTGGCTAGGTATAAATGGAGAGGTAGTAAATTGGATTAGACATTGGCTCAATGGAAGAAGCCAGAGAGTGGTAGTGGAGGATTGCTACTCTGAGTGGAGGCCTGTGACTAGTGGTGTGCCACAGGGATCAGTGCTGGGTCCATTGTTATTTGTCATCTATATCAATGATCTGGATGATAATGTGGCAAATTGGATCAGCAAATTTGCTGATGATACAAAGATTGGAGGTGTAGTGGAAAGTGAGGAATGTTTTCAAAGCTTGCTGAGGGATTTGGACCAGTTGGAGAAATGGGCAGAAAAATGGCAGATGGAGTTTAATGTGGACAAGTGTGAGGTATTGCACTTTGGAAGGTCAAACCAAGGTAGAACATACAAGGTAAATGGTAGGACACTGAGGAGTGTAGTAGAACAGGGATCTGGGAGTACAGATACATAATTCCCTAAAAGTGGCATCACAGGTGGATAGGGTTATAAAGAGAGCTTTTGGTACATTGGCCTTTATAGATCAAAGTATTGAATAAATAAATAAATCAAAGTTGGAATGTAATGGTGAGGTTGTATAAGACATTGGTGAGACCAAATTTGGAGTATTGTGTGCAGTTTTGGTCACCTAATTACAAGAAGGATATTAATAAGGTTGAAAGAGTTTACAAGGTTTATAAGGTTTACAAGGATGTTACTGGGACTTGAGAAACTGAGGTACAGAGAAAGGTTGAATAGGTTAGGACTTTATTCCCTGGAGTGTAGGAGAATGAGGGGTGATTTGATAGAGGTGTATAAAATTATGATGGGTATGGATAGAGTGAATGCAAACAGGCTTTTTCCACTGAGGCTAGGGGAGGAAAAAACCCGAGGTCATGGGTTAAGGGTGAAGGGGGAAAATTTTAAAGGGAATATTTGGTGGGGGGGATCTTCTTCACACAGAGTGGTGGGAGTGTGGAATGAGCTGCCAGATGAAGTGATAAATGCGGGCTCACTTTTAACATTTAAGAAAAACTTGGACAGGTATATGGATGAGAGGTGCATGGAGGGATATGGTCTGGGTGCAGGTCAGTGGGACTAGGCAGAAAATGGTTCAGCATAGCCAAGAAGGGCCAAAAGGCCTGTTTCTGTGCTGTAATGTTCTATGGTTCTATGGACTCTCATCCTTTTTTTTTAAAACAATTTCTATCTTCCAATTACAACCACATAGTTTCTGAAGTAAATCATCAATTGATGGTGAGATCTCATCTGAACACTACACCAAGTTTGTTCCTGGAGGCTGTACTGTTCAAAGAATATTTTTCTAGTTTCAACAGGCAGATGCTTATGGCTTAGAATTTTATATAGGAGTTGTGTCTTTGATCCTAATGGTGTTTAAGCTGACTGCACTGAGTTGCCAGTAGGATACTTCTCTCCTATAAATCTCTTCCTTCCACAACCCCAGGAAACTAATTCGGAGTAGTCATTCTGTACCACTGCTCGATATATTTCAGGTCTAATTAAAACCCTGTGGTGTTCAAAGGAAGCAGGACTGGTTGGAAAGGTTGCCTGAAGTGACTGCTCTTGGAGGATTAAGAATGGCTCTGGATGTTGCCGAATAACTATAGTGCAGTGCAGGCTGGTGATTTAATGTTCGAGAGCGCAGTTTAGAAATGAGGAGTGCTGTTTCTGCAGGATCTTCCATTCATTTCAAGCCTGGAGTTAGTTCTACCAAAAAGAAACTGCTGGAAGAATTGACAGGCAATATGCTGAAGGGGCTCAGTGGGTCATGCGACATCTGTGGAAGGAAAGAAATTGTCAATGTTTCAGACCAAAACTGGAGGGTTTCAGCTTGAAACGTTGATAATTTCTTTCCTCCCACAGAAGCAGCATGACCTGTTGGGTTCCTCCAGCACAGTATATGGTGCTCCAGATCCCAGCATCTCTTATGTGTCTCCCTGTTAGGCAAACTGAGCGGGTAAAATAACAAAGAGGTGGATTATGTTTCTGGCTGAGGCCCTGCAAGAAGATGGCCCTGCTCAGTGGCACCAGATGTGCCAGGTTAATTACCCTAAAGTCACATGAACCAAAGAACAGTGAAAAGCTGGACTCAGCTTATCTTGCAAAAGCAGCATAAAAGCAAATGAGATGGCATAGAATATAGCAAAAATTATTGGAAAGCTAGAGGATTGCAAGGATCTTAAAAAGAAATAGAAGACAACTTTTAAAAAAAGCAATAAAAAGAAAAGATGAAATATGAAGGTCATCTAGCAAATAATGTAAGAGTATATCAGAAGATTTTCAAATAAATAAAGAGATGGGGATTAACATCAGACTGCTGGACAATCACACTGGAGAGGTAGTGATGGTGGACAAAGAAATGGGTGTACAAACTCAAGAAGTATTTTGCATCATTCTTCACTGTAGAAGATGCCAGCAGTATGCTGAAAATTGGAGTGTGTCAGTGGATGGAAGAGTGTAGTCACTAACACTAAAGAGAAGGTGCTTGGGAAGCTGGTAGGTCAGTACGTAGATTAGTCCATCTGGTCCAGGTGACTACACCCCGCAGGTCTGTGTCTAATAAAGTGGCCACTGAGTGTATGTTCATGGTCCTCTGCAGCTCTAGCTCATCCACTAAGGTTCAATGCATTGTGCGTTCAGAGCTGCTCTTCTGCACACCTCTGTTGTAACATATTGCTAATTGAGTTACTGTCGCCTTCCTGTCAGCTTGAACCATTCTGGCTGTTCTCCTCTGACCTCTCTCATTAACAAAGTATTTTCACCCACCGGACTGCCACCTACTGGATGTTTGTTTTTGTTCTTCCCACCATTCTCTGCAAACCCCCAGAGACCGTTGTGCATGAAACCCCGGGAGATTAGCAGTTTCTGAGATATCCAAACCAGCCAGTCTGACACCAAAAATCCTTTCACAGTCAAAGTCACTTATCACCTTTCATCCCCATTCTGATGTTGGGTCTCAACAAGAACTGAACCTTTTGATCATTGTGCATTCTTTTTTTGTGCCTTGACTTGCTACCACATGATTGGCTGATTAGATATTTGCATTAAGCGTCAGATATACGGGTGAGTGTACATGTATTTCACTATATTGCTGTTGCAAAACAGCAGATTTCATGACTTTATTACAATTTTGGTGTTTAAAAGTAAAGGAACAATATATTATTCATAGCTGGGCCCTTAGCAGTGTTGATGTACAGAAGATTTTGTGGTCCGTAGCTCCCTAAAAGCTGATGTATAAGTTGTTGGGGTGATTTTAAAATAGCCAAGTATGCTTGCCTTTAGTAGTTGAGTTTTTGAATTCAAGCATTTGGAAGTTGTGTTGCAGTATTATAAACCTCCACTTATGCTACATCAGGACCATTGCATTCAATTGGGTGTCATGGTAGCATTGCGGTTAGCACAGTTTTATTACAGCATGGAGTGTTGGAGTTCGGAGTTCAGTCCTGGCGTCCTCTGTACCTCCTCCCCGTGGAATGCATGGTTTACGTCCGGGTGCTTCAGGTTCCTTCCACAGTGCAAAGATGTACCGGTCAGTAGATTAATTGGTCATTGTAAATTGTCCTATGATTGGGCTAGGGTTAAATAAGGTATTGATGGGGGTGTGACTCGAAGGGCTGGAAGGCCTATTCCACATGAATCTCTGAACTTGATGATGGTGAGGACAATATGAGTGAGGTTGATATTCTGGAGCATGTTGATATTAAGGGAGAGGAGGTGTTGGAGTTGTTAAAACATATTAGGACAGATAAGTCCCCGGGGCCTGACGGAATACTCCACAGGCTGCTCCATGAGGTGAGGGAAGAGATTGCTGAGCCTCTGGTTAGGATCTTTATGTCCTCATGGTCCATGGGAATGGTACCGGAGGATTGGAGGAATTTTGTCCCCTTGTTCAAAAAAGGTAGTAGGGATAGTCCGGGTAATTATAGACCGGTGAGCCTTATGTCTCTGGTGGGAAAGCTGTTGGAAAAGATTCTTAGAGATAGAATCTATGGGCATTTAGAGAATCATTTTCTGATCAGGGACAGTCAGCATAACTTTGTGAAGGGCAGATTGTGTCTAACAAGCCTGATTGAGTTCTTTGAGGAGGTGACCAGGCATATAGATGAGGGTAGTGTAGTGGAAGTGATCTACATGGATTTTAGTAAGGCATTTGACAAGGTACCACATGGTAGGCTTATTCAGAACGTCAGAAGGCATGGGATCCAGGGAAGTTTGGCCAGGTGGATTCAGAATTGGCTTGCCTGCAGAAAGCAGAGGGTCGTGGTGGAGGGAGAACATTCGGATTGGAGGGCTGTGACTAGTGGTGTCTTTACTTCTCGTGATTTTTATTAACGACCTGGATGTGGGGGCAGAAGGATGGGATGGCAAGTTTGCAGACGACACAAAGGTTGGTGGTGTTGTGGATAGTGTTGAGGATTGTCGAAGATTGCAGAGAAACATTGATAGGATGCAGAAGTGGGCTGAGAAGTGGCAGATGGAGTTCAACCTGGAGAAGTGTGAGGTGGTACACTTTGGAAGGACAAACTCCAAGGCAGAGTACAAAATAAATGGCAGGATAATTGGTAGTGTGGAGGAGCAGAGGGATCTGGGGATACATGTCCACAGATCCCTGAAAGTTGCCTCACAGGTAGATAGGGTAGTTAAGAAAGTTTATGCAATATTAGCTTTTTTAAGTTGAGGGATAGTGTTTAAGAGTTGTGGGGTAATGATGCAGCTCTATAAAACTCTGGTTAGGCCACACTTGGAGAACTGTGTCCAGTTCTGGTCACCTCACTATAGGAAGGATGTGGAAGCATTGGAAAGGGTACAGAGGAGATTTAACAGGATGCTGCCTGGTTTAGAGAGTGTGGATTATGATCAGGGATTAAGGGAACTAGAGCTTTACTCTTTGGAGAGAAGGAGGATGAGAGGAGACATGATAGAGGTATACAAGATATTAAGAGGAATAGATAGAGTGGACAGCCAGCGCCTCTTCCCCAGGGCACCACTGCTCAGTACAAGAGGACATGGCTTTAAGGTAAGGAGTGGAAAGTTCAAGGGAAGGTTTTTTACTCAGAGAGTGGTTGGTGCGTGGAATGCACTGCCTGAGTCAGTGGTGGAGGCAGATACACTAGTGAAATTTAAGAGACTACTGGACAGGTGTATGGAGGAATTTAAGGTGGGGGGATATATGGGAGGCGGGGTTTAAGGGTCGGAACAACATTGTGGGCCGGAGGGCCTGTGCTGTGCTGTATTGTTCTATGTTCTGTTCTCAATTTTTAAAAAAATTGAAACTCCGGTTGTGCCATTACAAGAAGGATGTGAGGGGGTGCAGGAGAGGTTTGCCAGGATACTGGTAGCTTATAAGAAGCATAGATAGAGTAGACAGCCTGTGTCTTTTTCTCAGGGTAGGAATGTCTGATATCAGAGCGCATGCATTTAATGTGAGAGGGTGGGTTTTATTTTGCCCAGAGTGTTGGAAATCTGGGTTGCACTGCCAAATAGTGGAGGTAAGTAAAACAGATGTTAAAGAGGCTCTTAGAAAAGGCCACAAGTGTGCAGAGAATAGGAGGGATATTGACATTGTATAGGCAGAGGGGTTTAGTTTAATGACTAGTTGAATTAGTTTGCCAGAATATGATGGGCTGAAGGGCCTGTTCCTGTGCTGTACTATTTTATGTTTTAGATTATATAACCTACTGTGCCAATTTACAGTCACCAGGAATCTACCAATCTACATATTTTTGATGTCTCGGGGGAAACTGAAGGACTGGTTAATAACCACATAGTTCAGGGAACACACAAAGTTTTCATCGACAGGACTGAGGGTTGGGATTGTCTCCAGATCACTGGAGTTGTGAGCGAGAAGCTCTCCCAGCTGTGCCACTGTGCCAGCCAGAACTGGAGATTGATCTTGTAGAAGTTTGGAACAAATCAAATAATTGCTCAGTCTAATGCAACTTGCCTTGGGTTTGATTGAAAATAATGGAAGCATTGATGACATGTTAAAGTCACTCTTAATTATTGTGAGCCATTTTTGAGCACTGCTCTGATTGACCTCACTGGGTAAGAGCAACACAATTAAAGGCATGGATACCTGATTGTATTTCAGATTTACAAGCATCAATAGAGTTGTGCAGCTGGTAGATCTCTTCACAGCTCCAGAGACTCGTGTTCAGTCCTGAAACTAATCAATCAGCTTGAAAATCTTGGCCTCAATAACACCTTGTGCAAGTGGATCTTTGATTTCCTCACTTGCAGACCCCAGTTAGTTCATATTGGCAGCAACATCTCCTTCACAATCTCCATCAGCACGGTGCACCACAAGGCGTGTGCTCAGCCCCCTGCTCTACTCACTTTATACACATGACTGTGAGGCCAATGACACAGTTCCAAGTGCTATTATGAAGAAAGCACAGCAGCACCTCTATTTCCTTAGAAGTTCGTAAGGATTCAGTAGAACATCTAGAACTTTGAAAGACCTCTGTAAACGTGTGGTGGAGAGTATATTGACTGGATACATCACAACTTGATATGTCCAAAAGCCCTTGAATGGAAAATCCTACAGAAAGTAAAAGTGATGAACAGGCATGAAACAGCAAAGCCTGACCTCTTTTCACCATGATTTTGGGAGATTTTAACCAGGCCAGCTTGAAAAAGTCACAAAACAATTATCAACAAATCACTTGAACTACCAGAGGAAACAATACACTGGACCTCTGTTACACCAGCATGAAGAGTGCCTACCGTGCTATTCCACACCCTCACTTCAGGAAGTCTGATCACCTGGCTGTACTTCTACTCCCTGAGTTCAGGCAGAGACTGAAGACTGCAGCACCAGTAGTGAGGACCAAGAAGATATGGACAAGGGAAGCACAGGAGCACTTGCAGGACTTCTCTGAACTGGTGGATTGGACTGTATTCAGAGACTCATCTTAGAATCTGGATGAGTATGACCAAGTTGTTATTGACTTAATTATAACCTCTGCGGAAAAGTGTGTGCCTACGAAAGCTTACTGTACACTCTCAAACCAAAAGCGCTGGATGAACCAGGAGACTCATTGCCTGCTGAAGGCAAGGTCTGTGGCATTTACATCTGGCGACCTAGGTCTGTACCAGAAAACCAGGTAAGGCTTGTAGAGGGTTATTTCAAGAGAAAACAAACAATTCCGAGTGCGGTTGGAGATAACATTGGATGCATGTCAACTCTGGCAGGGTTCGCAGGATATTACTTCCTACAAAGTGAAACCCAATAATGTGAGTGGCAGATGATCTCAACAGCTTTTATGCCTGATTTATAACTACAGCTGTGAAGATCCCTGCTGCACCCAATGACTCTGTGATCTCGGAGGCCGATGTCAGGCTGTCTTTCAGGAGGGTTAACCCTTGAAAGGCGGCAGACTCAGTGGAATACCTGGTAAGTCTCTGAAGACTTATGCCAACCAAGTGATGGGGGTATTCAAGGACATTTCCAACCCCTTACCGCTATGGTCAGAAGTTCTCACCTGCTTCAAAACAGCAACAATTATACCAGTACCCAAGAAAAGTATGAGCTGCCTTAATAACTATCATCCAGTAGCACTCACATCTATGGTGATGAGGTTGAACTCCTGCCTCAGCAAGGATCTGGACCAACTGCAATTTGCCTATTGCCACAATAGATCAACGGCAGATGCAATCTCAGTGGCTCTTCACATGGCCTTAGATCACCTGGAGAATACCATACCTACGTCAGGATGCTGTTTGTTGAAAATAGCTCAGCGTTTAACACCATCATCACTAGCATCCTAATTGCAAAGCTATGGAACCTGGGTCTCTGCACCTCCCTCTGCAATTGGATCCTTTACTTCCTAACCAGAAGACCACAGTCTGTGCAGATTGGTGATAACATCTCCTCCTCACTGATGATCAACACTGGTGCACCTCAGGGATGTGTGCTTAGCCCACTGTTCTACTCTCTCTACACCCATGACTGTGTGGCTAGGCTTACTGCAAATGCATCTATAAATTTGCTGATGAGACAACCATTGTTGGCAGAATCTCAGATGGTAACAAGAGGGCATACAGGAACACAATATACCAGCTAGTTGAGCGGCATCCCAGCAACAGCCTTGCACACAGTAAGACCAAAGAGCTGACTGTGGACTTCAGAAAGGGTAGGACAAGGGAACACGAACCAATCCTCATAGAGGGATCAAAAATGCAGAATGAGCAATTTCAAGTTTGTGGGTGTCAGGATCTCTGAGGATCTGACCTGGTCCCAGTAATAAAGAAGGCAAGACAGTGGCTATACTCCAGAGTTTGAGGAGATTTGAGTGTCTTAGGAGATAAAACAAACTTTTACAAATCTACCATGGAGAGCATTCTACCAGGCTGCATTCTGTCTGGTATGGGGAGGTGGAGCAGGGTGGGTGCAACTACACAAGACTGAACGAAGTTATAGAAAGTTGTAAAATTAGTCAACTCCATCTAGAGTACTAGTCTTCATAGTATCCAAGGCATGTTCAAGGCGTAGTGCCTCAGAAAGGTGGCATCCATTGTTAAGGACCCTATCAACCAGGACAAGTCCTCTTCTCATTGTTACCGTCGGGAAGGAGGTACAGAAGCCTAAAGGTACACACTCAGTGATTCAGGAACAGCTTCTTTCCCTCTGTCATCCAATTCCCAAGTGTTCATTGAACCTATGAACACTACCTCACTTCTATTATTTCTGTTTTGGCACTATTTTTAATTTAACTATTTTCTACATATTTTATTGTAATTGATTTATTTTTCCTATATTGTCATGTATTGCATTATTCTGCTAAGTTTGCAAATTTCATTATGTATGCCAGTGATATGAAACCTGATTCTGATCTCCCAATGACTGAGCCCGTCTGCACGGAGAGCTGTTGCAGAGTGCAGCGCCCATCATCAAGGCCCCTCCACCACCTGCGTCTTGCCCCTTCTCGCTGCTGCGAGGCACAGGAGCCTCAGGACTCTTACCACTAGGTTCAGGAATAGTTGTTGCCCCTCAACAAACAGGCTCCAGAACTTTTGTTGTGTTTTTTATTGCACCTTGTTTGTTTGCCTGTCCCGTTGGGTGAGGTATTTCATTGATTCTATCGTGGTTCATGGAATAACTGAGAATGCCTGCAGGAAAATGAATCTTGAGGTTGTGTATGGTAACGTGTATGTACTTTGATAATAAAATTTACTTTAAACTTAGACCTCTAGTGCGATCCTCCCCATGACCTTGAGGGTTTCCTCTGGGTGTTTCAGTTTCCTTTCAGATTCCCTTTATGGTTAGTTTGCCACTGCAAATTCCCCCCACTGAGAGCAGATCAAAAGGGCATCTGAGAGGGATGAGTTACAGGAAATAGGTGGGAGTGGAGGATTGCTGGGAGTGCTCTGCCATTGGTCAATACATTAGATGGTGGCCAGATGGCCTCTGTTAGTCAAGGCATTGAGTTCAAAAGTCAGGAAGTTGTGCTGCAGCTTTATAAAACCCCAGTTAGGCCACATCTGGAGTATTGTATACAGTTCCGGTCACTCATTTTAGAAAGGATGTCGAATCTTTGGAGGAGGTGCAGATGAAGTTTACCAGGACACAGCCTGGATTAGGAGGCACATGCTATAGTGAGAGGTTGGACAAACTGTAGTGGAGGCTGAGGGGAGGATCTGTTGGAGGTTTATATGTTTGAGAGGTATAGATAGAGAGACAGTGTCTTTTTCCCAGGCTTGAAATGTCTAACACTAGAGGGCATGCATCCTGGGTGAGAGGGGGTAGATGAGAAGGGCAAGTATTGACCAGTGTGTGTTGGATGCCTGGAATGTGCTGCCTGGGGTGGTGGTAGAGACTCAAACATCAAGAACTTCTAAAGAACATTTAGAAAGGCACGTGAAAGTGAGGAAAATGGAAGAATATGGGCATTTATTTGGTTTGGCACGACATTGTTCCTGTTCTGTACTGTTTTATGTCTGTGTTATGTGTATGGAAACAAAACACAATGAAGGCTGATATTAACCGTCTTCATCAGCCAAAATTTGACTGACGGTGAACGTAGTACGGAATATGGACAGGCCTTTCAGCTCGTGATGTCAAATTAAACTAATCTCTTCTGCCTGCACGTGATCTGTATTGCACCATTTGCTGCAAATTCGTGTGCCTACCTGAATCATATCTGCTTCCACTACTACTCTTGGCAGTCCATTCCAGGCACTGACTGCACCATCAGCAAAAAAAATTTCTCCTTTAGATTATTCCCCCTCTCACCTTAAAGCTATGCCTTCTAGCATTTGACCATTCCACCCTGGGGAGAAAGCCGCTGTCCTGGATTAAATCCAGAATGAATCCCCGCTGGGATGAAGGCAGAGTGAAAGAGAAAGCGAGGTCTCCAAATCAGGTCACTAGAGCAGGATGAGTGTAATGAATTCAGAAGCCAGGTGGAAATGGCAGCTTCTAGAGAGACCGAGTCTCCAGTAATGAGAACAGGCAATGCAAGAGGGATGATTGCTTGCAAGCTGGCGCCAAAAAGCATGATTGTTGGAATTTGGCGCTCCAACAAAAGCCTACAGTTCTACAACATTTGGAAACATCTGGAATGTGGACCACCATGGACAACACAGATATGTTATCGTGCACCTCCGATGAGGTGTTGTGCTAAATCTGTGGAAGTATCTACTCCACCATATGATAGACAGCACTTCACCTGTAAATCTGCTGGGCTTGTCTACTGTGTCCAATGCAGTCTTCTCTACATTGGTGAGACCCATTGTAAGTTGGGGGACCACTTCATCCAGCACCTCCGCTTCGACCGCCAAAAGGGAAGTTTCCCAGTGGCCAAACTTTTTAATTCCTATTCCCATTCCTGTTCCACATGTTGGTCCGTGACGCCTCCACAGCAACAATGAGGCCGCTCTCAGGTTGGAGGAGCAACATCTGTGTAGCCTTCGATCTAATGGCATGAATGTTAATTTCTCCTCCCAGTAAAAACATTTTACTATCCTACGTGTATTACACTGGAGGTAATGACACGAAATCTTCTCAGACCTCCTGCACAATAGGATGGATTCTTGACCTCACAAGCTACCTCGCTATGATCTTTCTCTTTATTGTTTACCCGCTCTGCATTTTCTGCACCTTTTACACTTTATTCTGCATTGTTATTGTTTTAACTTATTCCGGCTCAGTACACTGTGTAAAGATTTGATCTGCATGAACAGAACGCAAGACAAGATGTTCCCTTTATCTTGGTATGTTTATGTATCTATCCACCCATCATTTATCGATTTGTTTACTTAGAGATACGGCACAGTAAACGACCCTTTTGGCTCAATGAACCCGCACTACCCCAATTACGCCCATGTGACTGACTAACTTGCTCACACGTGCGTCTCTGGGATGCGGGAGGAAACCGGAGCACTCAAAGGAAATCGAGAGTCACAGATAGAACATACCACCGCCTTACAGACAGCAGTGGAGTTGGACCCTGGTCACTGGTGCTGTAATAGTGTTATGCCAACTGCTACACTACCGTGCTACCGTGATGATAATAAAGCAAAGCCAAAACTCAAAAAAAATCTAAAAATGAAGTATAACATTCCCTATAATCACATCTATTTGAAATTTAACTCTGAGCTGATAACATAGTACTCTGCGAAAGTCTTAGGCGCACGCACACACACACACACACACACACACACACACACACACACACACACACACACACACACACACACACACACACACACACACACATATATATATATATATATAGATAGATATCTAGGGTAACCAAGACTTTTGCATGGTACTGTAGTCATTTTATGTATTTCACTGTACAGCTGCCACAAAAAATGACATATGTGAGTGGTGATAAACCAGATTCTGATATAGATCTCTATTGTGGACTGAGAGTGGGATGGGGCGGGGGGGGGGGATTTACAGTTGGAAGAGGGGAAGGCTTGAGAAGCACTAGAGAGACACTCTGTAATAATCAATAGGCCAATGACCTTGCCTTGTGTCAACCACCCCACACCCCTGGCACTCCTTCTCTGCTACTTGTCCTGCAATGCACCACCCTCACCATTCCCAACATCCTTTGCTCCTGCCAGATTTACAAACTCGCTCTCACTCCACATTGACAAACACAATACTGCGCAAGTGTTCTTCGCACCCCAGCTACGCGCTAAGACTTTTGCACAATACAGTACTTCTTTGTACTTTAAGTTTCGCTAGGTTTGTTCACCTGAACCTTTGAAGAATCCATGCAGATTGTTTCCAAAGATGCTTTTGGAGATCTGTTATTCATCATGCAGCTCGTAACAAACTGTTCGAACTCAATTATGATTATGCACAGAAAGGCACACTGAGTATAGACACTTGTTTCCAGAGGTATTCCGAAGAGATGAAGACGAATGTCACACAGCCATTTGTGATTTCCTGCACCATTGTTTTGAATGTCAGCATCTCATTATATTTTCTAGGTCCATTGTCGTCTGTAGCCACTCAAAATTATGTTGGTTGTTGGTGTGGCATGCCTATTACTCACTTCTGTGAACAAAAGAAACAACCAGAAATTATCTTTTAAGTGCTGCCTTTTTGTCTTTGAGCGACGTATATAGTGAGGAGCGTTAATCCTTGGAAAGATTGATTTTTTCTGTATTTGCAGGGGTCTTATAGCACATGAAGTGCCAGTTATTTGCCTTTTAATATACTTGACAACGTGGAGGCTTGAATCACATTTACCTCAAGTTTACTGAAGCAGGATGAAGGTGGTTGTGTCAATTTTAATTAGATGAATAGAAATAACAAATTCTTGCCTGCCTGTCAAGACCATAGCAAACAGCAATTACCATAATCATTCTATCTCTGGTTCATCACCAGCCAAGAGTAATTAAAAAATGAATTCTCTCCCGCAGCTTGGGTAAGAGGCTAATTCCTCACCTCATCAATTTAACAATAATAGCTCCAAATGTCTGTGATGTGTTGCAAGAGCAATTTGTGTTGTTCCCTTTTTTATTTGAGTGCAAAAGCAAAATAGAAAATGATTGAAATGAATTCAGTACACCAACTGTCCGGTTCCCTGGGCAGTGGAGTGTCTCTCGTTGCTGTTTGTTATGGTAATTGCATGTTTAAGTGGCACCTTGGGGAAAGTTAGCAGTATGTTGCTTTTGACTGTAGGACCTTTATCCTTTCCAAGGCACACTGCGGATGAAAGAGATGGAGCCAGGGAAAATCATATGGGACTTGGGGTGATGTGATTTTATTTTCCAGTTTGCTGTGTAAATCAGAAGCGAAAACTTGCCCACCATAAACCATTGCTTCAACTTTAGAAATGCTGCTGGGCAAAGATGTTAACAAGGGGTGGCACGGTAGCATAGTGGTTAGCACAACGACTTACAGTGCGGCCGCTGCCTATAATGAGTTTATATGTTCTCCCCTCGACTGCGTGAGTTTCCACCGGGTGCTCCAGTTTCCTCTAACGTTTCAAAGGCGTACCAGATGATTGGCCATTGTGAGTTGTCCTGTGATCAGGCTAGGATTAAATTGGGGGATTGCTGGACAGCATGGCCCAAAGGATCAGAAGGGCCCATTCCACACTGTTTGTCAATAAATAAATAAGATGATTTGAAATGTAGGTGTGGAAGGATTCCTATCAACTGCCTGTTATCATTCATCTGTCCTCAGTCCACCAATCACATGACCCCTGTCTAAGAACACCCCTTCTCTTCTTTGTTCACCCTGATTTTCCCCTTCACTCTCAGTCCTGATGCAGTATCTCAATACAAAATGGTGATAAGTACTCTCCCTCACAGATGATGCTCAACACACTGTGTCCTTCCAGCCATTTGTTCATTATTTTTTGTCTCCTCGGGTTAAATTAGATCATAGGAAAAGGAATGCCAGGTCTCATGCTATCCTGAGATCCCACACCATGGCCAGGAAAGATCACCACAGCTTCTACTCCCTCAGCAGGCTGAACAAATTTGAAATGTCCCTGTCAACCTGAAGTGGGAAGCATGCAGAAGGACTTAGATTGGGAGAATGGGCAAAGAGGCAGATGGAATATAGTGTATGGTCATGCACTTTGGTAGAAAGAATAAAAGTGAAACTATTTACTAAATGGGGAGAAAATTCAAAAATCAGAGTTGTAAAGGGACTTGGGAGCCGTTGTGCAGGATTCCCTAACAGTTAACCTGTAGGCTGAATTAATGACAAGGAAGGCAAATGCAATGTTATCATTCATTTCAAGAGG